>NC_092875.1:128685355-129387021 GCF_028372415.1 Notamacropus eugenii | reverse complement strand
TACATGGCTCCATGACAAAACCACACTGAAGACTGAGTTGCCAAACAATAATTTGTAAACAATATGCTAAGTTATCAAGTGAGCTGTTAAACTTAGGAATATGTTTGTCCCCTTTTATATGAAGGAGAGTGACAGAGAGAGGCAGAGAGAAAGAGAAAGAGAGGGACAGAGAGAGACAGAAACAAAGAGACAGAGAGACAGAAACAGAGTGAGGTAGAGAGAGAGGCAGAGAGAAACAGACACAGAAAGATAAAAGATGGTAAGATACAGATGAGATAAGATACAGAAAAGTTAAATGACTTACCAAAAGGCACACAATAAAATCAGAGGTCAAACTAGCAGTTTCTGATTTTCAGGCCTGAACCCCCAACAACTATCCCCTGCTCTCTTTGATGCCTCCACCTTTACCCTCACTTCAAAATCCTTGGGATAAATTAGAAAATGAAAGATTAACAGCAGGGCTACATTCAAAGATTAATTAGCCCATGGTAGTGGTAAGGAAATATGATGAATGTTCTTATAGCTGTGAGTCTCCTACAATAATGCCAGATGGTTAATTTGTCATGAGAAGAGATAGACTCAACTCAAGAATTCAGTTGTATCTCACCTTAATATCTCCATCTCTACTTCCTCCCAAACCATATATATAGATTGGGCTTATGGGAAACTAAACTCCTTCAGTCATTCCCAAGAAACCAAGAAAAAAGAGATAATGTGCTGATCAGGCCTCTTGTCTCTTCTTCTGTCTTCTCCTCCAAAGCCTTAAGGGTCACAGTGACCAAAACATATTTCTACCAGTCACTGCTATGCTGAGCCAGGAGGACCATCCTGACAGCTAATCAGGCTATACTTCAAAGTGCTTTGCCCCAAACATTAACCAATTAATCATCACAGCATCCCTATGTGTTAATTAAGCCTCATTATCCACAATTTACAGACCCAGAAACAAAGTTGGGGAGGCTAAGTGATTTGCCTAAGGCCCCAAAGAAAGAATCAGAGCTTGGATTAGAATCCTAGGGTTCCTGGCACCCAGCTCCAGACCCAGGCTCAGCACACACAGACCAACAAACCACAGCACTGTCTCCCATATGAGCCGATAGCAGTGTGCCAATGGGTGGGTCAAACTTTGGGTTCTCTCCCCCTTTCCATTAGCCACAGGTGTGTTTTACCACTAACTAGCGGCTACTATTTATTCTCTTGGATTTTCTAAAAATGTGCTTGTGGACCTGAAAGCCAAAACTATTCCCAGCATTGCCCTTTATTAAAAACGAGCAACAGAAATGAATTGAAAATCATGAGCATTTTGAAACATACTGAATCCTTTATGGCTGAAAGAATCTAATAGACAAGCCTGTTGTTAATTTACAACCTTAATTTTCAGACACACTTCTTGAGTCAAAAGTACTTCCTGTTCCATAATTCCTGTAGGGATACAGGTGGCCTAGGTCTAAGCATACATCTACTGTACATTAAAATGTATTTCTTACTTAAACATTTCTGAAATCTCCAGTTTATGTCTAGACTATTTTAATCAGCTAAATGTCATAATAAGCCATATGTAGGCCTTGATAGGTTACATACACCAGCCCCACTCATAAAGTATCAAAAGGTGTTTTTAGAAAGAAATCTGTGTTTGTTTTACAATGAAAATGGTGCTTTTAGTCTATCATATCAAATATGCTGGCAAACTGAAAGAGACCTTACGTCACTGGTGGGAAAATGACTTTTTCTCCTTCCCTCCTCCCTTTAACCATTCCATCAATTCCACTTTTAAATTTCAAGGGTAAGAAAAAAAGTCCTTTTGTCTAGGGCAAAGTTGACTTTCAATGCCTGCTGATCGCTGACACTTGCTCAGAAAGATGGATAGCATTGACAGACTGTGTTATATATTCTCACTGGGGTCTCTGCCTTACCTGAATCCAACAATTTATTTCAATTCCACCACCATGTATTAAGAGCCTACAAAAGGAAAACACTGGGCTAGAAAGTGGGGATACGGAGGCTAATATGGAAATAGTGCCTGCCCTACAGAAACTTACATGCTACTGATTTAGGACAGGATCGATAAACTGGTCACTGGCATAGAAGAGTGGCTATCAGCAAGTAGATGGGCTTCTATATAAGGATGGTCCTAATGTTGTGCCTAAGGTAACTCCACATTTCAATTCCATGGAGAAATATTCACCGAGAATATTTTCAAGACGCTGCAGTAAGGACTGAGAATACAAACACACCAGACTTGGCCTCAAAAAACTTATCTTCTGCTGGAGGGTAGGGTTCAACTTGTATACATATAAGTAAATGAAAAGTATATACAAAGATATAAAAAGTTATTTCGAGAGAGAGCACTCACAACTAGATCAGGGGGAACCCATTTAGTAGGTGGTGTTTGGGACATGTTTTGAAAAAAATGAGAGCATCTTTAGAGCATCTCTAATAGGGCTCAATTGATTTAGACCAAGCTGTTTATACCTACCAAAGCAAGGACTGGGTAGGAATAAAAATCTGACAATTTGGGGGGGAAGTAAATGTGATGATCTGTGCCCAACTCTGGTTCTTTTCTCTTTGATGACCAAGCCAGGAAGCAGTTAGAACTTTAGGATTGGCAGGCTTGTTCTCACTTCTAAATAAATTTACAAGAAAAAGCAGCACTGGTGAGGGCAGAAATGAATAGTTTTATCAATTTAAAGAGACATCTAGCCCGTTCCCCTCTACACTATAAAGGGAAACAAAATAAAAAGAAATAAGAAAAATAGTGTGGGCAAAAGAGCATCTCAGGTGGCAACAATTGATGTTGGTTGTATAACAAGGAATCAGTTAAGAGGTCTTCATTTCTGAGCTTGAATCAGTATTGGATTCAGTCCTAGAAAGCCTTCATTCTAAAGAGAGATGTCAAATTCTTGATTTTTGTCTCTGATTCATTATTTTCCATCCCATAGCCCCAGGAGAAATCATGTAAAGTTTAGGTTTGGTTCATGTTTAGGGTTTGCCTAAAAGAGAACAGAAAGGTACTCAATGTATAATACAGACCAGGTATGGGACAGCTATTTATTTCCTTACACACATACACACACACACACACACACACACACACACACACACACACACACACACTTGAAACACAAAAGACTCATAAGCACAAAATGACTTAAAACATGATACAGTAACCTATAACTTTAAATATACTCTTTTAAGGGAGTTGATACTTAAAACATTACATTTGAAACATTTTTGTAGTATTAGTGAATAGCCTCATCTTTACCTTACCTTCTGCACTGTCCAAACAACTCCTTTAAGTCCTCCATCTTCTAACCAGCCAGATCATGACTTGGGATCATCCTCTTATCAGAAATAATCTTCTCAAAAAGGAAGTATTTGGAGGTAACTCCTTCTGATGCCAATCAGCTCTGATTGGAGGACTCGGGAGTTTCCATGTTCTCAAAGTCACAAGGTTGCCTGTAAGTCCAGAAACATCTATCTCAGGATCACTGTTTGGTCATCTTTGTTCAGGAAAAGAAACAGAAAGCAAAGGAGGTAGGCCAGCAACAGAGGACCAGGCTCAGACTTGCCTAAGGAGTGTTTGTGCTCATTGCAATGTGAATGGCCTGCATAGCTTCTAGGGGTGGCAAAGAAAATATCCATCAATTCCACACAAGGTCTAAAGACCCCACACACCAGGGATGGACAGTTTAATCTAAAATATTAACATGTCTAGACAATCAACAAAAGAAATCAATCAAACCCTGATTTGTAATGAATTCTGATTTCTGAGGTATAAACGCTCATGTTGAAAGTTTAACAGTGATTCTGAAAGCCACTTAGAATTGACTCCAGTACATCCCTGCCTCACACTCAGAAAAGAGGAAAAATGAAAGTTGTCTTTCTCTTCGAAATCTATTTAATGGACTCAGTGGCCAATCTTCTTTGATAAGTCCCCTACACACACACACACACATGCACACACACACATACACACACACACACACACGCACACACACACATATCATAAGCACCAAGGATTCCTAAATCTTCCCAAAATATTTTAGTATTGAGCACATAGTAAAGAAAGCTCAACTCAGCTCCAGGCATGTTCCAATGGAATAACCTTTTTTGCAGTAATTTATAACAGCTATTAGAATTATAAAGTGCTATTCTTATTAATGAGTCATCTTTCATGTGGGCTGCTTTTTAGAAGAAATGAAAACAGTGATGTTAATCATAATGTTCCTCTTTATTCCTACTTGGATTTTCAAAGCAGGGAGACCTTTAGAGAGGCAACATGGTGTAGCTGAAAAGACATTAGACTCATATATCTGGATTCTAGTCCAGGCTCTCCTACTGAATATTCAACTTAAGCAATGAACTTCCTTTCTCTGGCCTTAATTTTTTTTTAAATCTTTAAAGGGATTGGCTCCCTAAGGTCCTTCTATTTCTATGATTCTATTGCAAATAAATTGGTTCTTCAGTTACTTAGAATCTTCAAAACTATTTTTGATTATAAATTTTTCAATGATGATTTTCCCTTTGTGAGTATATGTATATATGCACACATACATATACCTATATGTGTACATATATGTATGTATGTGCATATACATCTATTATGTGTGTATATATTGTGTGTATATATGTATACATATACATGTGTGTATATGCATGTATATATGCCTCATCTTCACAATTAGAGTACAAGCTCCCTGATGAAAAGGACTATGATGTCTGTTTCTTTCATCTTTTTCCATGGGGCTTTGTTGTCACTGTTCACTCATTTTCAATCATGTCATATTCTTTGTGACCAGATTTGAGATTTTCTTGGCAAAGATACTGGAGGGCTTTGCCATTTCCTTCTCCAGCTCATTTTACAGAGGAGGAACTGAAGCAAACAGGGTTAAGTGACTGGCCTAGGATCACACAGCTAATAAGTATCTGAGGTCAGATTTGAACTCAGGTCTTCCTGACTTCAAGCCTGTCTCTCCATCTACTGCACCAGCTAGTTGCTCCACTGGGGCTTATCTATTCTTATTTCTCTATTTCCATTACTGTATCAAGTTCTAAACTCTAATAAAACATGGATTACGAAGTATGAAAATGTCATGGAGTTTTGATAAATTTTTTTTTAATTTGCAAAGTAACCACAAAACACAAAGATATTACTAGGTGCTGAAGGGTGACAGATTAGATAGATAGATAGATAGATAGATAGATAGATAGATACACATAATATGTATATATGGATATGGATATGAAAGGAATTTCCTTGAATTCAAGGAGATAACATTTTAGTGGGGATCAGGGTCAGGGATAGCAGAAAAAAAAAAAGATTCTTGGGTAAATTTCATGGACAGCACTATAACTAGCCCAGGATGACACTAGTTTTTCCAAGGTTGCTAAAATTGAGAGTGTGCCTAGAGCATCAGCACTTATACATATTCAGCAGGAAGATACAAGTGGGAAAAATAGTCAGAATAAGAAGGATCCAAAGTGCCCCTTCTCCAGGTTTGGTGTCCCCAGCACGTGCATCTCTCAGAGGACTGACTTGAGGTCCCTTCTCCTCTCACAAACAGATTGTTAACGAGTGATCTGGAATCAGTTCATAAAAGTTCATGAGATTTGATTGTTAAATTTTCAGTGAGTGCGTTTATACCTCAGAAATCAGCAAATGCTACACAAATCAGAGCTTAATTTTTTTTTAATGCCAATACTAATGGTGTCAGACTCATATAGAAAAGGATCCCTACAGGATACATACTGACTTTAAAAACCACAAATTAACATTCTCCGTGTTATAGTATATTTTTAAATTTTATTTTATTAAACATTTCCCCAGTTACATTTTAATCTGGTTCAGGGAGCACTTAGAAGTTTTGTAGTCTGAGTTTGACATCTCTGGTCTAGCCTTAAGAAAGTGACGAATAAAATGTTAATAATGCAGAATAAACTTTTTTGCCTCATATTTTACCCCCCAAAAAAATGATCTCCCTCTTCTCCCCTCTTGCCCACTTACTATTACTCAGATACCTTCCTCCACTATCTTCTCCTTCACCCACTCCAATCCAACAATCCAACCAAATAAACATATATTAAACATCTATGTGCTAGGCATTATAATAAGCACTGGGGATACAATCAATAAAAAAGGAAGACATACTCTGCCCTCAATCAATAAGAGAAAACAGCACACAGATGGAGGCAGGGAAGGGAAGGGAGAGAGTAGAATGCAGGAAGATACACAGACAGCATGGGGCCATCTTGTTCTGTGGGGATGACACCAGGCAGGACAGCAGATACAAGGAGGAGTGGTTTAAGTCAAGTTTTTGCCTTCTATAAAGGAAGGCATTGGGAGGAGTTTGATATTTCACAATCCAACCCTCCCCCAATTAAACTTTAAAGTGTATAACGCATACATTTTTTAGCGAGAAATCAGGTTGCTAAACATTTACCACACATCTTAGGTTGTATTCCAAGGGTCCGGATGTCTCCCTAAGGTATCCCCTATTGTACCCTTCCTAGATAAATTTGTCTTAAAATTTTGATTCAAAACCACCTTACATGGTTCTTTCCCTGCACACCAGAATAGTTAAGATTGCTCGTGACTGCAGGATATCTGAAAAACCTCAGACTGGAACAAAAACTGTGTGGGATGAACCAGTGGTGATATTGTTTGTAGAGAAATAGAAACAATAAATGCAAGATTATCCATTAATAGTAATAGTAATAGCTAACATTTATTTAGATCTTACTATTCACCAGGCACTATGTTACTTTACAATCATTATCTTATTTGATCCTTATTTGAGAGGTAGATGCTATGGTTATATCCATTTTACAGATGAGGAAACTAAGGCAAATAGCTATGGACTTGTCTGTGACAAGATTTGGAACCAGATCTTCCTGATGCCAGCCTGTTGTTCTATACACTGTGCCAGCTAGCTAATTGCTCTCAGGTATAGAATTCTGGAAGTCTGTGCTTTCACCCCATCAGTTAAATCTGAAAGAGTTATAAATTGTTATTAAAATATTCTACTCATACCCTCCAACTTTAGAAAATACCTTGTAGGAAGCTTTCTGGCACCTAGATTTGGAGACAATTCTTTCAGTCCTGTATTGGGACATTTTGGTACAATAGTGAGCACCCACACATGACAGATGGTTACATGGAACCCTCTTCTGTCTGCCTTTTCATAAGCAACATACCAATATTTTCACCTTGAGCCATCCTGAGGCCATCACTTTTTTCCACTAACCATTACCAACAGAGACAGAGAAAGCGTTTATTAATAGTTTGCTATTTGTAAGACAATATGCTACATACTGGAGATACATACACACATACACATGTGTGTATGTGTGTATGTGCATACACACATATACAGTGTACATATATATACATGCATGCATGTATATATATATATATACATACATCGTGTGAATATGTATATGTGTGTGTATCCCTACACACAAACAAACCAGACAGTCTTTGCCCTAGTGATGCTTCTATTCCAATGGGGTACGTAAAAAGTAGTTGCAAAGAGGGGAGGAAAGTCGTCATAAGTGAAGTGAAGCATGGCTTGAGGCCCCTCCTTAACTCCAGAGAAGGAGTTCCCAAGCAGGAGAATGGGACCTCAGGATAAGGACTTCTCCAGGATGAGACGACAGCTGGTGAGAAGTCCAGAGAGTGAGTCTAGTTGCGCATGAAGTACAATAGACAATACCCATGTAACAAAGTTGATCCATTTCCACTCTCAAAGCCATGAAGTTTACATCCTCTTTCAGGGGGAACATAAACAAGGTTTACAACCCCATCTCAAGATTCATAGGGGTTTAAGATTCGTCTCTCTTCCCTAGCATTGCCACAGGCACCTACTGGCCATGTTCCCCCATTTGGGGCCCCAGTGACTAGCATCCCAGTGCCATTTAACCACTTAACATTGGATTAGCTTCTTCAAAGGAACATTTACTTCAGAGATATAGCAATAGCAAATATGCAAACATTTCCCCCAAGACCTAATGACATAATCTCATGCATATACTGTATCAGATTCTGGCAAAGGGGGTTTAGGGAGGAGATTAGGTACTCAGTTTAGCTCTGGTCCCATATAACATTAGTCTCACCAAGTTCAAGCTACAGTGCTACCTTCTCCTGGGCTGTTGTCCTTGGCCCTTGCTCCTCAGAGCATCATTGCTGGGCTGGCTACAGCATCTTGCCTGGATTCCTGGGACCCTGGATTCCCATAGCTCATGCTCCCAGGCTAGATCAGGCTCCATACACTGAACCTAAAATACAAAAGAACAAATGAAAAGGTCAAAGAAATAGGCCCATGTCTCTGGGCCATGTAGCCTAACAGAAGTGGTGCCCTTTTATTGCATAATGTAAGTGAAGGAGTCTTTTATACTAAGTTGGGAGTGCTGCAAAAGCCCCTGCTGTGTCTGAATCATGCTGTTTTAAAGACTCAGGTCCAGTTATATAGTCAGCAGGAAAAGGCTATTCTCAAACTTGGTGATCGAAAGCAGAATCTTCATAATTGCTTCAGTCCTCTAGTCCTCAAAGCAGATCTCCATACTCTTACAAAAGCATTTCACCATCTTGGGTGGTCTGGTATTCCCATTATACCAGCAACAGATCTCTCTAAGGCCCCATTATGGTTTTTTCTACTGAACCTAACCCTCAATCAATACCTTTGCAGATCTCTTAGATCTGTACTCTTTGGTTCTAGGTTATCTTTACAAGACCTGGTATGTGAGACTTCTGACTTTTGAGAGTTGCCAAATCAAAAGTCTATGTGATTCTGATATTTCTCATGCTATTGCCCATTAATTTCCATTGACATTATTTATGGAGTACCTCATATGCAAAACATGATAACTGCTATGAGAGCAACCAAGATGCATAGGACAATACTCCTACCCTCATGCTATTTACAATCCAGTTCAATTAGGATGAAAAGGTATATACACCTGAAAAAAATAATTACAGGCAGCTAGGTGGCACAATGGATAGAGAGCCAGCCTTGGAGACAGGAGGACTTGAGTTCAAATCTAGCCTCAGACACTTACTAGCTGTGGGACCCTGGGCAAGTCACCTAACTCTGTTTGCCTCAGTTTTCTCATTTGTAAAATGAGCTGGAAAAGGAAATGGCAAACTACTCCAGTATCTTTGCCAAGAAAACTCCAAATGGGTTCACAGATAGTTGAACACAACTGAAAGGACTCAACAACAACATCTTGTATACATACTAATAACACCTCCCCCTCACTGAAGTACTCTTCCAATGACTCACCATCAATTGCTGCTGTCCCTGAGTTCTCAAAGGCTATGCTAGCTAAGAACAAGGTCAAGAGGCTTTAAATACAAACTAGGTACTAACATTGGCATAAAGATCATTCTAGTTAAGTTCAGAGATGGGTCATCATCCAGTTGACAGCAACATGGGACTTCTCTTGTCAGGGAAACACTTGAAGACCAACTCTAAAGTCACAGAAAGGCTGTGATTTTGAATTCCTGAGAGAAGGATCCACACAGACAATATCACACATCCCTGAAGAATTGGAAGTTAAAAGGGTGGTGGACAAATCCCAAACAAATGTTAGAGGACACAGGAGATGGAGAGATCTCTTCTGGAGAGGTGATCTCAGAAGCCTCCACAAAGGAAATAAGGATTTCGGCTTGGTATTTATTGAAGGGTAATTGCATAGACGAAAGGAGGAAGAGAGGTAGCCTAACTGGGCAATATTACATACAAAGGTATTGAGGTAAAAAAGGTAAAAAAGCCAAGGTGCCTACCATGTAATGCAGGAGGGAGAAAGTATAAAAACACAAGTCAATGCCTGTTGGTAGACAGCCTTGAATGTCAGGCTAAAGATGCTGAACTTTACCCTGTATTCTACCTTGTACAATAGAACAGGAGGACCCCCACTCAAGTTCTTATGAAACGCATTTTGTTTCAGGGAACATTTTCCTAGGGAATGAGAATACAATCATAGAGAAACATCTGTTTTTCCCCTCATATTGTCCAGGAGTAAATCCCAGTTTGAGTTTTATATTCAGGAGCTTGCTCAGCCCTGATGTAAAAATACATAATGGGACTCAAGTGGAGCATAAAACTATTTCAAAGGTATTTTAATAAAAAAATTTTTAAATGAAGGACCATAATTTAACCCACAGGACCCCAAAGGTAAGTGGACTTCTAAGTATTCTTCCTTTTTTCCTTCTTCTTCTGAGTTTAATTCTTCCCCAAAGTGAGAGTACATTAAAACCACACTGATTTTAGGTAATTGTAGAGGCTAGGAGAATTAATGCTCTTTCTGAATAATACATTTTAAATGCAATTTCATTCTTTTCAAATACAATACAAATAAATATCTTAAAAAATGTTTCTGGACTTGCTTTAAGGAATTCAAGATAATCTTTTGTGATTAACATTTTATCTAGTTGGATGCAAATGGGTTAAGAGAGCTTAAGAGTGGTTAAGAGTGATTAAAAACAACAGCCCCCCACACATTCATTAAACAACCTCCTTTAAGTCTGTTTACCATATTATTTTGCTTAATAACCTCTTTTTTCCACAGATAACAATACAAAGCTAACA
Organism: Notamacropus eugenii; assembly: GCF_028372415.1. Lineage (NCBI taxonomy): Eukaryota > Metazoa > Chordata > Mammalia > Diprotodontia > Macropodidae > Notamacropus > Notamacropus eugenii. Next base: position 129,376,435 of record NC_092875.1, on the reverse strand, counting down.
TTCAGCCAACCCCAGATCTAATTACATGATCATGAACTCCCAATGTGTGGAGTTTTACTGCATATCTAATCGGTTGCCAAATCTTATGGTTTCTCCCTTCATCACATCTAGTCCCCTTCTCCCTACTCACACCATCATCCTCCATTTCCAACCTTTCCAACCTGTCCCTGGGGCAATTAGGTGGCACCCTGGATTGAGTGTCCAGCCTAGAGTCAGGAAGACCTGAATTCAAACCTAGCCAGTTCACATTCTTTTTCCAGCAACCTAAGTGTGAGTATCCCCTCAGGCTCTCTCCTGCACCTTCTTCTCTTTCTATACTTTCTGTATATGTCAAGAAGTCTTAATATAAGGTCTGTAAACTTCCTTTTAAAAATATTTTGATAACTGCATTTTAACAGAAGGTAGCTAGGTGGAGCAATGGATAGAATGCCTGGCCGGAATTCAGGAAGACTCATCTTCCTGAGTTCAAATATGACTTCAGACTCTTACTAAGCTATGTGACCCTGGGTAAGTCACTTAGCTCTGTTTGCTTCAGTTTCCTCACCCTTAAAATGAACTGAAGAAGGAAATGGCAAACTACTCTAGTATCTTTGCCAAGAAAACCCCAAATGGAGTCAGGAAGAGTCAGGCACAGCTGAGCAACAATAAAAAATCATCTCTCCCTTGTGTTATTACAATAGCCTTCTAACTGAAATTCTCCTTGCCTCAAGTCTTTCTCCAATCCATCCTCTGCACTGATGACATAGTTTTCTTCCTAAAGTGTAGGTCTGATCTTGTCACCTCTTCTCTCAATAAATTCCAATGGCTTCCTATCACCTCTAGGATCAAATATTGGTTTCCGGGATCAAATACATGGTTGTTATGAGTATTCTTTGTTTGTCATCTAAAACTCTTCCACACTTAGTTCCTTCCTACCTTTTAGTCTTCTTACACTCTACTTCCTTCCATATATTCTATAACCTACTTGTTATTTCTAATACACAACATGCAGCCTTCATGGCCCTTTCATGCCTTTGTCTTAGAAGGTTCTCCCTAATGATTTCCACTTTTCAGAATCTTTGACTTCCCAGTTTCCCTCTCTTCCCCACCCTCTCCAAAGCCTTACCCTCTAAGGGGCTCTTCCAAGGATCCATGTGTATGTATATATATGTATATATTCACATATGTATGTATACGTGTTTGTATACATATTCCCTCTCCAGAAAGGTAACTTTTTGGTTGGCTGTACCTCATACCTGAAGATCTCCTTCCCAAATCTTCCACCTAACTTCCCTAATTTCCTTCAAGCCCCAGATAAAGTCCCACATTCTGTAAGAAGACTTTCCCTATCCTTAATCTAAGTGCCTTTCCCCTTATTTATCCTATGCGTACCACCCCCCCACCCTCCCTTCCCCCCCACCCCCGCACACTCCCAATTTATCCCATAAATATCTTGAACGTAGTTGTTTACGTATCGTTTCCCCACTAGTCTGAGAGCTCCTTTAGAATAGACAGTGGGGTTTTTTTTTTTGTTGTTATTTTCATTTGTTTTTTGCTTTTCTTTGTATCTCCTGTGCTTTACAAGGGCACCTGGCCCAAAGTTATAGCATAATAAATGCTACTTGACTGACCAATCCTATGTATTGTGTTTTGAGCATTTAAACTCATTCTGAGAAGGGATCCATAGGTTTCACCAGACTTCTAAAGGAGAATATGACATGAAAAAAAGGTCAGGAACCCCTCCTCTAAGGGCACCTTCTATCACATAGATGTCTTATATGTACATATTCATTTACATGTTGTCTCCCCATTAAAATGTAAATTCCTTATGGGTAGGAACTATCTTCTGCTTTTCTTGGTATCTCCAGGAAGTAGCACAGTGTAAGTAGCACACAGTGAGCACATGATCAATGTTGATTGATTGAGATCAATCTATTTATCCAATTCTCTTGTTTTTTGTAAAAAGTATGAGAAAGCAGGAAGTATGCCTCCTGTATTACAGCTAATTCTTTCTCTACTCTCATTCTGTTGTTGAGAAAACTCTTGATAACCTTAGGAGAAAAAGCAGGATTGCCCAGGAAGTGACAATTGAGATGTGACAGAAGTTTACCATATGCTATCCCAAGTGACTAAACAGTGGGAAGTACAGGTTAGTGGACTAGACTAGGTCCCAGAAAGACCTGCGTTCAATTACCACCTCTGGAACATCTTAGCTGTATGACCCTGGGCTTGTCACTGAAGCATTGAAGGACCCCAGGAAACTCTCTAAGAAGATAAATTGTACTAACCCACATTAACTGAGTGAATTCGCTTGCCAGAAGTTCCTCATACCAATTAAATCACAGGGTCCATTTCATCAGGTTATGCATCAAAAGAATTTTTTAAGGCGAACATTTATTGAATATCCAGTCACAAAGGACATGATTTGTATTCATCAAACTAAGGAAATTAAAACTTAATTAAATTTATTTTTTTTAATTAACTAGCTAATTATAAGAGTGTAATGCATGATTTGTCCACTAGGCAATAACCTCCTTGAACCAACCCCCTGGACCGGCCCTCAGTCAGTCATCAGAGGTACCCCAGAAAAGATGTGGAGTTTCCTCCCATTGTGACCTCTGTTCCATCCTGCTTCTCCTTCTGCTCGTTTCACTGCAATAGGGCTTCATGCTATGAGTAAATATCAGTTTTTATCATTTCTATAGCTATATTATATAATCTGACATTTATTGCATAATGCAACAATATATACTATAAAAGTAACAGAATGCATTATGCAATGAAATCAAAGTTCAAAGGTACATTCATTTTGGAGGAATTAATGTGATTAGCATAAGTCTGGACAAAAATAGCACACACCCACGTGCCTCAGTCTTGACTCCACATACAAGCCCTACTTTTCCCTCCTCCCCAAATCATCAGAATGAGGTTGAGGAGAGATCCAGACTAACCTCAAGTATTAGTATGTCCAGAGCAAAAACAACAAATACAAAAGTGGCAGAACTGACCCTGACCATGACACATGACCTAAAGAAAGATGGCCCTTTGGACCTAGACAATCAGCTCTGCAACATGACCCTGACAGTCCTACTCACCTAAGGCAATTTTACAGAATTTAGACTTCCAATGTGCATTCTCAGTTCTGATCTCTTTGACCTCTCTAAAACATTTGGCTCCACTCAGTACTTCCCCCCCCACCCACCCTTTTTGAAAGTCTGTCCTTCCTAACAGCCTCCATGATGTACATTACCTAGGTCACTTTTATTTCTTTGACTATTCCCTCTTTCTCCATCTCCTTTACTGATTACTCTTCCTCCTCTCACCTCCTCACTGAATGTAAGCTCCCAGGTTAAGCCTTGAGTCTTCCACTCTTTTCTCTGGTTACCTTTCACTTACAGAATACCAATTCACTCATGATTTCTACTACCCCTACAGGCAAATAGTGCCCCAATCTATGTCCACCCCAACCTCTCTCCTGAGCTTCAGCATTGTCTCTGCCACTACCTACTGGACACTTACCATTTGAATGTCCTTCAGTCAACTCAAAAAGAGGGGAGGGAGTTTGTGGATTTTTTTATGGAAGAGATAAATTTAGTTTTAAAATCCACAAACTCCCTCTCTTCACTTCCTTACTTCCATCAGTAACTCAGTCCTCCAAGTCCCCTACCTAGGCTCAGGGCTTCATCCTCATCTAATTCTCAGAGTTAAATGGTGTCTTATTCTTTTTTACAAAAACTCCTCTTTTTTACAAAAACTAATGGTCTAGAAATGTTAAATAATTTTCCACAGTCTCATAGTAAGTATCATGACATCAGAATCCTTAGAGCTGAAAGGGAACTAGTTCAAACCTCAGATGAAAAGACAGAGCCCCATAGAATATAGGTTAATTCAACAAACATGTATTAAATGCCTCCTCTGGGACAAGCGCTATTCTAGGCTCTGGGAACTGTTGTTCCATCATGTCTGACTCTTGGTGACCACTTGTAACATAGCATGCCAATGGTGTCCAAAAGGTTTTCTCAACAAAGATACTGGATTGGTTTGCCTTTACCTTCTCCAGTGGATTAAGGCAAACAGAAGTTCAGTGACTTGCCTAAGGTCACACAAGTAGTAAATACCTGAGGCCAAATTTGAGCTCGGATATCTCTGAATCCATGCCCAATATTCTACCCATTATTCAACCTAGGATTCAAAGGCAAAAATGAAATGATCTCTGCCTTTAAAGAGCTTACATTCCCTGAGGGAAGAAGAATGGGACAGGTGGATCCTAAAACCAAATAAACTCTTACATGGCAGAATTAAAATATGAAATTGCTGATTCCTCCTTCTTCCTGTCTCCATGCCTAGTAATAATAATAATATACATTTATATAGCACTTTGTACTTAGTATTTACCCAAGGAAGTTTTTGCTTATGAAGAAGAGTCATATAAAAGTAGAATGGGGTGTCTTTATGAGGAGTGGTCTGCAGGTCTTCAGGCAGATGCTAGATGAGCTTTTGGAGATGTTGCAGAGTGGGATTCTTGTTTGTGTATTCACTGGAAGTCCCTTCCAAATCTGAGTTTCTATGAACCCCTCTTTCCAGTTAAATTAATGTACCCAGTATCCTCCTATTGGCTGTAGGGCGATGCTGTTCCACACCTCTCCTCTTTACTGATCCAAAGTCTGCCTTCCCTTCTAGACCCAGAATTCTCCTTGGAACCTTCCTGACCACTTTTCCTCTGGTGATCCTTTCCTCTTCTCAATTCTTGAATGATTCAGCTTATAGCCCACCCTTGGTAATTACCATTTTTGCCTCTGGCCTTCTTCTGTGTGAAGGTCTTCTCTCTCTCAAGTGCTGTTAGTTAAATGTTTAACAACCATCTCTCCAGGAAAATACAAAATAGACACAGCTTTAAGTTTCATCTGCTTTATGAACATTTTTTCCATCACTTTCTTGAATCTAGACAATCCAAAAAAAAAAAAACAAACAAACAAATCAAGCACAGATTTGCAGCTTTTATCTATTTCCAAGATGTAAATGCTCACTTGGAAAACTTACCAACTCTCCTGGCTCCAGCACATTCCTGATCCAAAACTCCTTGAAGGAAGGGGCTTTGCAATTCTTTTTCCTCCTCTTGTGACCATACATTTATAGTATAAGTGCCATGTACTATCTATTATTGCACACACACATGTGTGTGTATGTATTAAATGTGTGTATGTATATATGTATAGACTCTCAATGCATATTTCAAATGAAGGAGGCAGAATGGTGTGGTAGAAAGAGTGCTTGAGTTGAAGTCAAGGAGCATGGGTTTAAATTCTGACTCTGCCACTGGGCATCTGGGCGAATCACCTCAGTGGGCCTTGGTTTACTCATCAATGGGTGGCTGAGTAGAGTAGTAGACAGAGTGCTCCCTGGGTCTGGAGTCAGGTGGACCTGAGTTCAAATCTGACCTTAGAAACTTACTAGCTGTGTGGCCCTAAACAAGTTACTTAACCCCTGTTTGCCTCAGTTTCCTCCTCTGTAAAATAGGGATAATAATAGCACCTACCTCCCAGGGTTGTTGTGAGGATCAAATGAGTTAATAATTACAAAGTTCCTGGCATATAGTAAGCATAAATGTTGGTTATTATTGTTTACTAGTATTATTTATCAGACAAGGGAGTCTCTAAAGCTCCTTCCAATTCTAGATCTATAAACAAAGGATGAATGAATTAGGCAGACAGCTAGCCTGGAAAAGCTCAAAGCTCCCCACAATTCCCTGGCTCTCCAGGCAGCTGCCAACAAAATGACTGCTCCCTTCATCGCTCTCCTAAGAGAGAAGAGAAGGGGATGGATGGCGCACACCTGGAGACCACAAGAACATCGCGTCCCAGGTGAGGCGGCTGCAGTCAGTCTGTCCTGACCAAACTGTAAAGGACTTTCCCAAACCCTTGGCTTGCTATGTGGTTTGGTGACTCAAAACTGTCCCTGTTGTCTGAGGTATAGTCTGCAAAGTGCTTTCTTGGAAGAGAAATGCTGCGGAGCTGAAACACTGGTACAGCCGGAGGGTGAGCCCCCTGCATAGCCACAAGGAGCCCTGTTGTGAAAGAACACAAGGCTTCTTATGTATCCCTCTCTCTCCTTCCCTTTCGGACCATGTTTGTTTAAAGCTACTGCGGCCCATGCTGTGTGCCTAGGACTGCCATGTGGGCCTGGGGGAACCACAGAGGAGCCGGGATGGTCCTTACAGCAGTGACCACAAGAGTCATAGGCCAGAGGCCTCAGGGACCTGGAGAAGCAAGGAAGCCCGCCAGGCCTGCGGGAGGCATTGGGAAGGATCTGCTATTGTGTGTTCGGCGATCCTGTAATTACTGTGTTTGCCTGGTATTATTTCTGTCTCCCTTGCCATTGCCTTTAATAAATCTGTTCCCCCTTATGCCATGCATTAGGAGTTTGGGGGTTCAATTGCTCTGATTTCATTGGTATTGGGAACTCTTGGTGAGAAAATGCTTTTAATCAAGGCAGACCAATAACTGTTTTGGGTCTCAGGGAGTTGGGAAGCAGAGGGAAGGGGTGACCCAGAAAGTTAAATGACTTGCCCAAGGTCACACAGATAGTATATGTCAGAGGTCACCTTGAATGCAGGCCATACCTGAGGTCATACTTGAACTTCATAACTGAATGAGTTTGGCTTTTCATACCCCTTATGCTACACTCACATAAGGATGTGTAGTATACAATATATTTAGTATCTATACAAATATATATATAATATATGTATATTATATATACACATAAAATCAGTGTAGCGTAATGGGTAAGGGACCAGTGAGAAAGTGAAAAAGACATGAGGTCTAGTACTACCTCCCTAAAACGTATTGTCTTTGTAAGGAGCAAATTTCTTAATCCCCCAGTAACCCAGGGAACTCCTGCATTGTAAAAATAAATAAACAAATGGTTTATAGCACTTTCATTCTCTCTCTTTGTCTCTCTGTCTCCGTCTCTGTCTCTGTCTCTGTCTCTGTCTCTCTCTCTCTCTCTCTCTCTATATATATATATGCATGTATGTATATATGTGTGTGTGTGTATTTCTGTTCTCTCTCTTTCTCTCACTATAGATAGATAGACAGAGCTAATAATACCTCTCTATAGTTTTATATACGTATATAATAGCTGTGCTCTCTACATAGAGCTCATAATATCTCTCTATATAGATTGCTCTCTCCATATAGAGACTATGTATTATAGAGAGATATTATACATAATATATCTGCATTAGTACACTATATACACACATGTATGTGTATATATTTATGCATATATATTTGCTCAATATACATGTATGTACGGGTATATATCCATTGCTGGTACCTCCCAATAATTAACTGTTTCCTACATAGGAAGCTAGGTAGCACAGTGGATGGAGTTCTGGGACTGCATTTAGGAAGATCTGAGTTCAAATTCTGCCTCAGATACTTACTAATTGTATGACCCTGGGCAAGTCACTTAACCTTTGTTTGTCTCAGTTTTCTCAGCTATAAAATGGAACCTACCTCCTGGGGTTATTGGTAAAGCACTCAGCAAAGTGGCTGGCACATAGTAGGTATTTAATAAATATTTGCTTCCTGCCTTTCTTCTGGTTTAACTATGTACAAATCACCTCACTCTTGTGCTTTGGGAGGAAAAATTTTCCAAAAAGAAGTTGCAAATGAGGTAAATTTAGGCTTGCTGTGACCTACTGCACAAGGTTGTTGTGAGGATGAAAGGAGATCCTATTTGTAAAAGCCTTTAGCACAGTGCCCGGCACCTAGTAGGTGCTATTTAATGCTTATTCCCTTTTCTTCCCTTTCTGACCCCCCAAGACAACCCTCTTCCTCCCTTGCAAAAAAAAGTACAATTAAGCAAAACAAATTAGCTCATCAACCACAGCTAAAAAACAAACGCCCTATTCTGCATCTAGGTTACCACCTCTCTAACAACAGAAGTGTAAGAGGCTTCACTTTCCGTATTAAGTTGTGTTAAGATCACTGCATTGATCTGAATTTTGATACCTTTCAATGTTTTCATTGACTTTGTCACAGCCATTGTGTAAATTACTCACCTGGCTCGGCCTACTCCCTTCTGCATCAGTTCCTACAAGTCTTCCCAGGCTTCTGTGAATTAATTTTATTGGTCATTTCTTATGACTCAGTATTCTATTATATTAATATACCACCATTTATTCCATCATTTCCCAGTAAATAAAGACCCACTTTGCTTCTACTTTTTTTTAGTTACTACCAAAGAAGTGCCACTCCTCTGTCTTTAACCTATTAGGGATATTTGCCTAATAGTAATAATATCACTGCATCATAGAGTATGTACAATGTGATCATTTTTCTAAAATAATTCTGAATTGTTTTCCAGAACAACTGAGACATTCACTACTCCACTAGCAATGTATTAGTATACTTATCTTTCCAAAGTTCTTCTATCCAGTCACCATTTTTGTCTTTTGTTTTCTTACTCCAAGCAATTCTCTAAGACTGTAAGTAACAGAGGTATTGCTAATTTGCCCTGATGGAGAAATTTTCCACACTGGAAGTTCACTGAGAGGCTGGAGTTGCAGGTCAAAATAGATATAAATGTGTGGGTATACACATACACATATATATATATGCCTTCATATACATACACACATACATATATACACAAACAAAAATCAATGAGCAAATATAATAAAATAAGTGACTTATAAATACATATATAATATTTCTGTTGTGGATGTACAGATACTACATCCTGATTCATTCAGAGAACAATAAGAGTTGTGCCATAATAAAACTAATTTGGAGAAGGGACTGTCTCCCTCTACAGTCCAGGATTGGGAAGAAGGGAGGGTGGACATAACCACTATCCTCCCCAACTCTTTCCAGGTGTTTCTAACTTCAAGAGTCAAATTGTATTACCCTTACCTAGCTGTAGAGCCCCTTTGGGTACAACTATCGCCATCTAGTGGAGTGAGGACTCCCCAACAAGAGGGTATCTTTAACTGGTGTAGGAAAACTAATCTGATGGTGAAGATCATAGAGTCCTAAATTTGGAGCTGGAAGAGGACTTTGGAGGTCATTGAGTCCAACTCCCTCATTTTACAGATAAGGAAACTGAGATACAGAGGGGTTAAGGGATCAAGAGTTGGGGCATCTATTCATGGGCTTCCCTCAGCTTTTTCTTTTGTTTAAGAAGTTAAGGATGGAGAAAAAAAAAGTAAGGACAAAGACACCCCTTATGTTCTCATCCTCCTTATGCAATGGGTAACATAATTGAACCTAACGGTTTTCTGACAAAAGGCAGAACACAAAACTTACAAATGGAAGCCAGATTCTTTTTTCCCCTGTCAGTTTCTTCTCCATAATACACAAATCATTGCTGATATTTGTAAGAATCCTTACCTCCTCTCCTGCCAGGGGCCCTTCTGTTTGCCACAGGCAAACATTAGGGAGGGGAATCTCTTTAATGTTTTTCCCAGGGTAAGCTACTGCAATGTAAGCCATTGAGGGGCCTTTCCAACAGTGGGGGATGATCTTAACATCCATAATCCTCTTCTGGCTGATCGGGGGGAAAAAAATTACACTTGCATTTTCAAAATGAAACTATGGTCTAACTGTCTCCAGAGAGGTGAGAATTAGAGCTTGACTGTGCCACACTTGGCTTCATTTTTCCCAAATCAGCTGAAAGCAAACTCCTCTTTTCAAAATTCCATTCTTCTAGCCCCCCTCACCTTACCCACCCTCCATTCATTGAAGAGACAGTGTAGCACAGTAGATAAAGAGGTGAGCTTGGTGTCAGAAATGCCTGAGCTCAAGTTTCACCTTTGACACAGACTGACTATGTGATCCTGGGCAAGTAACTTCTCCTCTCGGTGCCTCCAGGCAATTTTCTAAGATGCTAAGTTGCAAAACTTTGCAGAGGGAGTTCCCTCATCCAGTATTGAAAATACTCATCTTTGATGCCCATGTCAAAGAAGACACTGTGCTCTATGAGCAAAGCAAAATTGCAGTAGCTCAAAAGAAATGTGAGATGCACAAATTTAGAGACATGTCTACTCCAATGTTGATGTGGACTATTTGTGACCAACCTGTAGCAGAGCCTTCCGAGCTCATATTGGTCTGATTAGCCACAGTTGGATACACTGTACATTGACCCTGACACAGTGATTCATTTTGGTCCTCTAGTGTGAAAAACAACCAACCACTCACATAGTCAAATATGTGATCCCAATGATTTGGGTGTTTTTTTACAAAGAAATGCAGATCACAACCTGACCAGGCCTACTCTTGTCCATTGCCTCCTATAAGCAACCACTGTGGAGTGGGGTGGGGATTTGTGGGGGCAAACAATGTGTTAGAGGCCTTCCTCATTTTCTCCAGACATTTCCAGAATCAAAATGGGGCACTCAAGTCATCTACTTGTTCTCCCTGCCCCTCACCCTGTGACTATCCCATCTTTTCTTCCTATCATGTATTTCTACAGTAAGGCTACAAGAAGTAAAGTAAGTGGAGTAAGGCCATAGCAAGAGAGATATAATGTCCAAGACTCAGGAGGTGAGAGATCTGCTCTACTTTGCCCTGGTCAGATCATATCTAGTAGACCATTGTCTACTGTTGCAGGTACAACATTTTAGGGAAAACATTGGTAAGATGGAAAGAATACATCAAGCAAGGACCGATTACCACAACTAAGGGTGTTTAGTATGAGGAAGAAAAGACTTGTGGGATAGAAGCCATGATAACTGTCTTCTAGTACTTGAAAGTTCTTCAATGTGTGATGCTGGTCCTCAGGTCTAGAAGTAATCAACGGAAGTTGTAAAGTAGCAATTTTACACTTGATATAAGGAAAAAACTTGCTAATAAGAAAAACTAAGCAAAAATCAAGTAGGATACCTGAGACAGTGGGTTTCCTTCCTCTGGAAGTCTTTGAGCAAGGCTGGATTACCATTTGCAATTATGTCACTGACAGGATTGTTGTTCAGGACTGGATTGGACTAAATGACCTCTCAGGTCCTTTTTGACCCTGAGATTCTGTAATTCTGATCATTAATATTTTATTTTATAGTTTGTTACTAAATACAAGCCACTCTAGGTTTCTGAATAGTGGAATGACATTGTTTATGTGCTATTTGAGTAACAGTCCTGTTAAGTAGGTACTGTCCTCCTCCTCATCATCATCCCCATTTTATAGGATGCAGAAACTGAGGCTCCAAGACATCAAATGACACCATCATACACCTAGTAAGTATCAAGGGCAGGATTCCAATACAGGTCTTCTTGACTCTAATCCAAGCAAGCTCCCCACCATACTGCACTACCTCTCATAGTCAGACCTATACCTCAGGAAGATTATTTTGGCAGTTATGGGGAGGAGAGAGTGAAGAGGGGAAATATTGGAAGCAGAGAGAACAGTTAAGTGGCTATTAAAATAATCTAGGAAAATGTGAGGAGGGCTTGAAGTAGTGTGGTGTTAGTGTGAACAAGAAAAACAGTATAGCTGTGAGAGATATTGTGGAAGTTGAAATTAATAGGACTCAACAAGAGTTTAGATTTGGGGGTGAGGCAGGGATACAGACAGGAGAGGTAAAGAGTGAAAGACAATTCTGATATTGGACCATGACTAATTGGGGGGGACGGGCCTTGAACAGAAGTTGGGGCATTTCAAGGAGGGTCATTTCGGGGGAGAGGGTTGAAATCAATATGATGAATCCAAACTGGGACATGTTGAATTTATGACAGTGTTACATCCCAGTAGAGATGTACAGAAGCCAATAAGTGAAATTTTAGCTCAAAGGAGAAACTGGAGCTAAATATATAGATTTTTGTGGTCATTTATATCATGGTGATAACTGATTGTGTAAGAGTTAAGGACATCACCTAGGGAACAGGCTCAAGCATTTTGAATGTCATAAACCCCTTTGGGAAGTCTGGCAAAGCCTATAGATGCCTTCTTGGCATAATGTTTTTAAATGCATACAAATAAAATACAAAGGATTACAAATGAGACCAATTGTGTTAAAATTTGTTGCTCGGTCATCTTCAGCCATGTCTGACTCTTTGTGACCCCATTTGGGGTTTTCTTGACATAGAGACTGGAGTAATTTGCCATTTCTTTCTCCAGCTCATTTTGCAGATGAGGAAACTGAAGAAAACAGGTTTAAGTGACTTGCCCAGGGTCACACAGCTACTAAGCATCAGATTTGAAGATGAGTCTTCCTGACTCCAGGCCCAGCATTCTATCCATCGCTCCACCTGGAGCTGTCTTGTGTTAAAATAGGTTATCAAAATATTTTTTAAAAACAAGTTTACAGACCTCAGGTTAAGACTTCTTGACCTATGGAGGAAAGAAAGATAAGAAAATACAGGAGACAGCCTGAGGGGATACTCACACTTAGATTGCTGGAAAAAAGAATGTGAACTGCCAAAGAGACAAAGAATAAATAACCATACTGTTAAAAACAAAAAAAATACCCACAAGAGAGAAATAATATATTGATAGCAAGGAAGGAAAGAATATCTAGGAAAATCAAATTCTGCAACAAAAATCAAAAGGGACTGTGAAAAAGCCAGTGGGTTTTGAAGCTAAGAGCTCATTGGTTACTCAGAGAGAACAAATTCAAGAGAGTGACAAGGTAAGAAGCCAAATTTCAAGAACCCAAAGAATGAATAGGTGGTTTAAAAACAGAAAAGGTAAGATAATGAATGTAGACTGCATTTTCTATCAGTTTAATTGTGAAGCGAATTTCATAGTGTGAGAGGAGCAGGGTCAAGGGAAGGTTTCTTTAGGAAAGGGGAGTCCTGAGCATAAGCACGCAGAGTGGGAGAATATAAAAATATGAGAGAGAAAAGGAATGATCAACCAAACATTAGCCTAAAGGAGATAGGAACAAGGGCATAGATGAGAAATCAGCCTTGGAAAGGAAAGGGTCACCTCATCCTATGATACTGGAGCAATTGTGGAGAGGATGGGCGACAATAGAGAGAGCTTTAGGGATGCAGGGTATCCAAGATATAATGAGGTTTAAGGCCTCTTCTGACTGAGAACTACGATTCTCGCAATAACTTCATGAAGCAAATAGTACCAGTATAATTGTCCCCATTCTCCTGATGAGAAAATTGAGGCTAAAAGAAATTGTAGAAAGAATCTTCAATTTGGATTCAGAGAACCTTGGCTCAAATCCTTGCTCTACTATCTACTATTTGAGTGACTTTGGGCAATTAACTCAACATCTTTGGGCCTCAGTTTCCTCATTTGTAACATATGGCATGGAGGAGATGACTCTAAGATCTCTTTCAGTTCAAATTGATAACCTTAGTCTTCCATCCCCGAAATTCTATGTTTCTGTGAAAGACTACAGCTAGGATGTAAACCCAGGTCTTCTGACTCACAGTCCAACATTCTTTTCATTATTCCTTAAACTGTATTAGCATCAATTCCATGAAGTTCCCCAAGCATTGATTAACTACTTCTAAATGGAAGGTGAAGGAATATATTATAAGAATATGTGTCTTATTTCAACCTATCAGAAAGTCCAAGAGTATTGTTGTAAGAATATTTATTTAAGAAGATTATCAAATAACACAATTTACTAGAAACAGCAAGTATCTAAATTAAATAATCCAGAGTTTATGAACTATATCAATAATGCAATAACATGACATTTTAAACTAAAAATCCCTAAGTGTTTTTAATTGTTACAAAGAAAAGACATATCCATACTGAATACTAACAAAGAAGCAGGCAAAGCTCTGAATTTTGAACAGGTTTCTAAATGGAAAAGGGCAGTAACTCATGTTACTTATCATTTAAAAATAACTAGTTTTTTTTAAATGAAATTAGACAAGTGATTAATGCACCAACTTGAGCCAGAGTTCCTCTGATAGAAGAAAATAAAAGCCAGCCAAGAAATAAACATTTCAAATTCAGGTGCTTTGCAATATGTGCTCCAAATGTTTTCTCTGCAATTGAGAAGAGGTGGCATCGCTCTGCACACCCAACAGGCAAAGTGCCCGCTCCAGTCAATTATCTTGAAAATAAAAAGTTTTGCACAGTAGGGAATGGAGAGCAGGAAGGATCAGAAAGCCACTTTAAAAAAGTGGTCTTGACAAAGAACAAGGCATTGATTGCCCTATATCCCACCAAAGTCTGCGATATAGCTGGGATCTTAGAAGAATGAATTTTGAGTGGTTGGATTTCCATTTCAAAATGGCATAGAGGGTATGACAAAGAAGAATGTGGTCAAGGTTCAGAAGATTAAAGGAAGAGATCTTTGTCCTTTGAATAGAGCACTGGACTGGGAAGAAGGAAGTACTGATTTCAAATCCTGCTGTAAACAATGACTAGCTGTATGACTCTGGGCAAGTTACCTAACCTGTCCTTGCCTCAATTCCTTTATCTGGAAAATGGGAATAATATAACACCTCTCCCAGAGCAAATGAAATAACATATGTAAGGTGCTTTACAAACCTTAAGTTGTTACATAAATGCTATTTGTTGCTGTTATTATTATTACAGGTATGAACATTCCCCCTGTAACCAAGTTTGAGAATCTGTCTTAGCATTGACAGCCTCTCTTTAATGCCATATGAGCTCTGCTAACCATGGGTACCAGCTGACTCATTAACACTACCTTAAGGATCAAAGTATTAAGAATGAGAGACAACCTGGTGGAAGAGATAGCAATCTTCAGCATCAGAAACACATGAGTTCATATTTTGCCATTGACAAATATTTGCTATGGGAAGTGACCCTGGGCAAGGGTGCCCAGACAACTCAGTGCCCCCCTCCAAGCAACCTAAGATTTTAAGTTGCCAAAGCAGACTAGATCTACATTGGTAAAGGAAGTTCATTTTCTTATTCTCTATACTGATGAGATCACAGATCTCCAAAAATGTCCCCCCAGAAATACATCAGAGAACCCAGTGTATCATTGGATTGGCCTAGGGAGAACTAGAGCTGAGAGATTACATATAGAGAAGGATCTTCACATAAAAGTATGGAATGGTTACATTAACAGGAGCAGTCAAAAGTAACCCATAATAACTGGTCAAGGAAGTCGAGAACCAGGACAACTGAAAAAGGGGAAGAGTTTCTGAAACTAACTGAAAGAGGTCGAGACTGAGCCAGAGCTGAGGAACAAATCCAGAACTCAGCTTGATTAATAGTATGAGACAGATGAGGGTTCTAACAGTGCACAGTGCTAGAAAGTGGAGGAGCCTCACAAACATACAGGTTTCTCCTCCCAGAGTCTGAGCCTACTTATTGATCCTCTCCCCTTAGTGGCTCTCAGCTCTGGCTTTCTGTCTCTGTCCAGTTCCCTTTTAAAAGACCTAGTCTAAGGGAGCAGTTCAGGTCTTCTGAAACTGAATAGGAATCAAGCAATCATCGTAAATGAGTCCCTCATCCTTCCTTCCCTCAGCAAAACCCCATCCCCATGAATAAGATTCTCTCCACTGGGTCTTGATGATAGACTCTCTTGCTATCTCCCTGTCCTATTTTGTGCTAGAGTCTTTATGTCTATATCCTAGACTCTAGGAAGATAAGAATTTGCCTCATTATACCTTTGTGTTCCTCCTTAAATTAGCCAAGTGCCCAGAGCATATTAACAACAACTGACATTTTATGAAGTGCTTTAATTTAGGCAAAGCACTTTCCATACATCATCCATTTGATCCTCACAACAACTCTGTGAGATAACAGGATCAGGTGAGATCATGTATGGAAAGTGCTTTGCCTAAATCAAAGCACTTTACAAACGTGATTTTGTCAATAATAATGATTCATGTTTCTGTAGCATATTGAAGTTTGCAAAGCTAAATGTAAGCTTGTTATTCTCATTTTACAGATGAAGAAACTGAGTTTGTAGAATTAATTCACTTATGAAGAGGCAAGACTCAAACCCCAATGCATTGGTCTGTCCACTATACCACCTTGTATCTCACAAAGGATTTTGGCAAATATTTGCTCAACTAAATTGGATAACATCTCATTCACTCCCACACAGTAGTACTCTGACAGTCAAGAATGGTGTAAGAGCATATTGCTTTATCCATGCAAGAAAACTGACTCTGAGGCTATCTTCCAAAGAAAATTAGGTTGGACAAGATGGTATTAAAGGTCCCTTCCTCCTCTAATATTTTGATTCTATAGTGTGTCTTAAAGTTATAAAAATTATATGAAATTTCATCCTCAACAACCCTGTCCTAAAGAGTCAGTAAGGCCAATCCCCAAAAGATAAATGATCAAAGTATATGAATAAACAAAAAAAAAGAATTTCAAATTATAAATCATGATGTCAAAGAACAATCTAATTCACTAATAATAAGAAAAATGCAAATCAAAACAACCCTGAAGCTCTACCTCATGTCCAGCAAATTGGCAAAGATGAGGATAGTTAATGAGGGGTTGTAGAAGATAGATACATTAATACATTGTTGGTGGAGTTGTGAATTGGTACAACCATTTGGAAGGCAATTTGAAATCATGCAAATAAAGCCAATGAGATATTGTAAGTAATATGTTAAGGAAGTCAGTTAGGCACACTTCATCAGCTAAAGAGGATCAGACTTCTGAACCTCCTTGACTCTCTCTGAGCTCTGAAATTAAGAAAGTAAGGCAGGTGTTAATTAGTTAATACTGACCTATAACATCTGCCCTAGATCATCAGATAAAAGAGCAAAGAGGGAAGATAGTGGGCTCTCTTAAATCAGAGCACACTTTCATATGCTTATTTTTGAAGAAAAAAGAAAACTTTTAGTTTTTTCTGACCTTTGTCACTTTTCCAAACTCTCATTATTTAAATGCCAATTTTTACCATTGAAGTTAAAATCTTAATTAAATGCAGAACAATTCTAAGCAACAGATGCTGGAAGGTTTATTTTTTCCCCCTACAAGAAATGCACACATTGGATTAAAACTTTGGATGAAATATTGAAACTTCATTAGGGCCTGTAAATAAATGTTAAATTTATACCCATACCTGTAAGACTGAAGCAAGAGAACAGGCAGCCCTCAATGTACATAAGCCTAGTTTATATAATGCCCAGCTGGAAGTCTTTAGAAATGAACCTGTGTCCTATAATAACAGAACCACAACAACCCTCTTATCTGCTGCCCCTGCTTGGGATTTCCCTACCAATATTCCTCCCCATCCCTCTTGGCCAACTGAAAACAATATTACTCACCCCCTTCTCACTGAGGTAGGAATGGATATGAACTATGGCAACAGGAAGGGAAAGTAGAAGGAGGAAGGGAATAGAGGAGGTAGCTAGATGGTGCATTGGAGAGAGTGCTGGGTCTGGAGTCAAGAATACAATGCAAATCAGGTAGTAGCCATTTGGCCCTGGACAAGTCAATTAAGCTCTGTCAGTCCTGGTTCTTTATTTGTAAAATGGTGACAGTAATAGCACCTATCTCACAGAGTTGTTGTGAGGACCAAATGAAACATCTGTAAAGTGCTTAGCACAGTATCTGGCAAATAGTAGGTATTTAATAAAGACTTGTTCCATTTCCTTTCCCTTTCTCACTGTTTTTATGGGCTCCCTAATTCTAGCTCTGGTTTCCGAGGCAACCTACTCAGTCCTGGTCCTGTGTCTCTGCCCAACTCCTTCCCAAAGGCTAGACCTGTTCTTTACCCCCAGAATCCCTAGTATTTAGCTCCTGTGATAAAATTACAAGGATTACCTAATAAGTTTCCAATACCTGGGGACCTATGATCTCGCTTGGTGTTTGCTTCACTCACTCACTACTTCAATCCTTGGCTCTCGCCACAATATACTTCACTCCCCAATCATGTCCACACCAGCCACTATGGTACCATCATGCCATCTCCGCCCCTCCATCTAACTATCCCCAACCCTTTCCAGTTTTGGAACCATAATCAAAACAATTGTGCCATCATCCCTGGAAAATTTGTGTCAATCTACTGTAAGTTTATGGTTCTACTTACGATGCTTATAGCTTTCCAAACCAAAATATCATTATCTGGCCACCACCCCCCTAAGCACAGATTGTATTTATATCCCCAGTGCTCAGTGCATACTTAGTGCTTAATAAATGCTTTTCCATTCACTCATCCATTCATTCAGATACACAATTCTTACTTTAGCATTTTGTATACAAACATTAACCTGGCTGTGTGACTTAAAGAAAGAAAAAGTAAGAAAAGAGAAGAGTGCTTATTTTCTGGGGGCAAGGATGTCCTGATCTCCCCATCTCTACTCCTACCTCTTCTCACTTTCCTTCTGGAGACCCCATATTTGACCATATAAAACAGAGACTATTTTATTCCTTTGCTAGTTCTCCTTTTTACTAGCAGTGGATGGATCCTGGTCCTGGCTCCACCAATCATTGGCAAGCATTAATCCAGTGGCAATTGTGTTGCATATGTGCCACTGATCATCTATGAGGACTTGATTATCACTAAACTGCTTTAGATCTGTTTCTTTGTCTGCAAAATGATGAAGTTGAGTTCTAGATTTTGATTTGGAATTATGCATGGAAATTACTAAATCAACCATACCTTTTTACCCAGTCATCCCAAAGGAGGTCATAGATAGACATGAAGATCCAATTAGACTAAATATTCATAGGAGAGAGGAATTGTGGTGTAGTTGGAGGGAGGGGAAAACTAGCCTTAAAGCCTGCAAGACTAAGGTGCAAGTTCTGCTTCAGACTCATTAGTTGTGTGACCCTCAGCAAGTCACTTCATCTCTTTGTATGTTAGTTCCTTCATCTATTACATGACAGGGGGAGGGAAGGGTTTCTACTCAATGGCCTCTAAGGTCCCTTCCAGATATTATGAATCTACAAAGAAAGGAGAACCAAGGGGTGGAGGTGATGGGGAGGTGGAGGACAGGTTGAATTCCAGGCATGTAGGACAGCCAGAGAAATGACAAAGAGATGGAAGATGGAGCTTCATGTGGTAGGGAACAGCAAATAGAATGATATGGCTAGAATATAGAGTTTGAGTAAAGGAGTGGTGTTAGAAGATTGGAAAAATATGAAGGGACCATGTTCTAAAGTCCAACTGAAGAACTTGTATTTGACCATCAAGGCAACAGGAACCATTGGAATTTATTGAGTTGAGAGGGTAGGGAGAGACATGATCAAATAAGATACAATCTTTAGGGAAATGATTTTGGCAACTGGGTGGAGAATAGAACCATAGTAGAGAGAAGTCTGAGGCAGGAAAAACAAATGAGAATCTATTGCATTAGTCCAGGAGAAAGGGTGATAAGGGTCTTAATTAGGATAGTGGCTCTGGAAGTAAGGAGAAAGGGGCTGTGTTAATTATGTTGTAAAAATAAAAACAATAAAATTTGGGGCAGAAGGGAAAAAGAAAAGGAGGAGATAATGAATTCTGTTTTGAATATGCCTAGTTTGAGATGCCTTTGGGACATAATGTTTGAAACATCTAATAGGCAGGCAATGATGCAAGAATGCAGTTCAAGAGAGAGACAGAGTAAATATGCATACATCTGAATATATATTTGGGGCAGCTAGGTGGCTCAATAGACAGAATGCCAGGTCTAAAGTCAGGAAGACATCTTCCTGAGTTCAAATCTTACTTCAGACACTTACCAGCTATGTGACCCTGGACAAGTCACTTAACCCTGTTAGCCTCAGTTTCCTCATCTGCAAAATGAGCTAAAAAAGGAAATGGAAAACCATTCCAGTACCTTTGCCAAGAAAACCCCAAATGGGATCACAAAGAGTCAGACACAATGTAACAACAAATACATTTGGAAATCATTTTCCCAGAGATTACAATTGAACCTAAGGGGATCAATAAGTTCACCAAAAGTAAATGTAGAGAGAAAAGAGTCAGGGATACTTAGTGAATGTGAAATGGATGATGAATCTGCAAAGGAGACTGAGAAAGAGCACTAAGAGAGAGCAGGGCTCTTTCAAACTCAGAAAGGAGAAAGAGTGTCCGGGAAGAAG
Source organism: Notamacropus eugenii (assembly GCF_028372415.1). Lineage (NCBI taxonomy): Eukaryota > Metazoa > Chordata > Mammalia > Diprotodontia > Macropodidae > Notamacropus > Notamacropus eugenii. The sequence continues at coordinate 129,356,515 of NC_092875.1, read as the reverse complement.
CAAGGTCAACATTATTAAATGCATCAGAGACATCAGAGCAGGAGGACTGAGAAAAGGCTACTCACTTTGCCAGTTAGGTAAAGCACTTTGAGTTGAGAGATGAGTTCAGAAACAAAATGGCAGAGGAATAAGACAAGAGTGAAATGAAACTGAAGGCACCAACTGCAAATGACTTTTTCAAAGAATTTGACAGAAAGGAGAGAGAAATATAGCACAGCAGTTAGTGTGGATACTAGTATATAGTGAGAAAATTATGTTGAGAGATTGTGGAACAAGGAGGAGGGGTTGTCAGATAGAGGGAATTCTTAGCAAAACAGTCTTGATTTTTTTTAATTCAATCTACGAAAGATAGAAAGGTAGAAACAGGATTGTTGTTGGAGACTTAGTAAAGCAAAATAACTCATCCAGCTCATATTTATCATTAAGTAGCCAAATATTTCTTATTGAAATACTCTCTAACTGCCTAGCACTATAGGAAGATAAGAAAAATAAAGGACAGTCTCTGCTCTTAAGGAATTTATCACAACATGTCATGAAGATGCCCATTACCAGGTAAGTGAGTGAATGAAAGACAGTATAATGGAGCCAAAATAACCAGGATGGAAGAAATGATAGGGAACTGAACATAAACATTGTGAGGGAAAATATTCTTGTAATAACCTTTATTGTCAAACCTTTTTGGAATGTTTGGAATTACCCACCAATATACATCTCAAGAAACCTGTGTACCTTATCTGGAAATTTCCTTTTCTAGAAACTGCCTACATGCAGCTTTTTTTCCCTTGTGCCTTTGTTTGAACTCTATTTAAAGTGAAACTTTCAGAGGTTGAAGGAATGGGTCACACCTTTTTTTGGCTCTGTCCTCTGTTGATTGACTTAATTTTTTCCTAAACATCTTTTCTTAGGTTTGAGTTTGTTCTCAACCAAGAATTTGGTGTCAGAAGTGGGATCCCTCATAGTTGAGCCTGAGGAACCCAAAGATTTCCAGGGATCTTGGACACTGAGTCAATCATCATGATCTCAGGATCTAATGAAGGTGGGACTAACCTATCAGGATTAATTGGCATAAGGAAAACCCAGTGAGGACTCCTAGGATTCAGGATGAACACAGTCAAGGCCCTAGATTAGGTCTTAGAAATAAGGACTGCAGGTGACCAGAAAGCGAAGGAGCTGTGTTTGGCCTTACTTCAGGGAATGAGTCTCTTGAGTTAGAACTATCCTAGCTGTCCTGATACATAAATTAGTAGTCCTCTTGGACCAATCACCTAAGGGCTGTGGGAGCAGCACTGCAATTGGTTAAAATTTGGGTTGTCCTTCAGCAGATCTTTCTGTTTCTCTATGCATTTCTTTTTCTCCCTCTATTTCTCTCCTCAACTCTCTCCTATGATTATTAGAGATGAACAGGCAATAAGGTTACAAAGATTGGGGCTTCTCCTTTAGAAGTTCTCTTGTGTGCATGAGGTTATATTTACTTTGGAGATTTTGAAGGGGAAAATCTAACTAAGCCAACTTAAGTTAATTAATGAAGTTTCATACCTTAAACAGCCCTTCTAGCTCTCAGTAATACATTGCAATTCTGATGCTAAACTTGCCTTCCACTGACCTTTTGATCGTACTACCATGGGAGATAAGGACTTAAACCAGGCAGAAAAATAAGAAAACCTGAAAGATACTATTTCTTCCTTCTCAACTCTGGCTAGGTTGAGATTTTAGAGACAGAAATATGAAAGAAAAAAATCTTTCCCCTGGTTTGTAGAAATTTGTGGCAGTATGCCCTAATTAGAGACTAAATTTGTAACTGATATGTTATATCTTTACCATAAATTTCTAAATTATGGTTTGAGTGCGTGTTCCAATCTTTATGTGGGGGATACAGTTATAATATCATTATGCCTCATGGGCCCCAAAAGAGGGAGATGGGAATGTGACTGCCACCATAAATCTTTGGAACTGATCTAACTGAAAGCAATGAACTCTGTAATTTTTAATATTATTTGTAACTCTAGATTTGATGTGATTATTTGTCCTAAACTAAATTATAATGCAATCTCATTTGAAGTGAGATATTTTCTCTTTGAATAATTGTGATGTTTGACACCCCTCCATAGATATATCAGAATGAAAAAAATACAGTTGATATTTGGCATTAAAGTGATATGCTTAGAAACTGCATGAATAAGAATTAAAAGTATAATTGCTTCAAAATTAATCTATACTGGCTTTTTAATACAATTAGTATATAAAGACAAAATGGTAGATGAATGAAGTTACTTTCTATATAAGATGATTCAGAAAAGCATGAAATTGAATTTCTGTTATTTGACAATAAATTTGTGTCATGTTTTATAATCTGTGAGATTATGTTATGATTGGGCTTCTTGTATTGTGATTTTTAGGAAATCATTGCATAAGAAATTATGTTGATTTGAAAAAATGATACCCATAGAGTGATGCAATTATATCTTAAAAATTAGCTTCTCTTTTAGTCTGGATGCTGCTAAATTATGAATTAAGCGTTAAAAAATGTGGGCAAAATGTTTGAAAACTGTTAAGTATTTAGTTGGGCATATTTTGCTTTAAAATGGATAATAATAATAACTTACTGTTTGGGAAAAAATATCACAGACCTTGCAGATTATTCTTATCTGTGAAGTTCTTTAAGATCCTCTATCTCATAGGGGTCATAAAATCTTAAAAGCCTTGCTAAAAAGTATGTTGTGAAATTCTAAAATAGTGAATTGATTTACTGAGAAACTGAGATTCCCTCCTACAACAGAAACACTCACAGCCAAAGTGGGAGGGGAGGGGATGGGAGGAGATTTACAATTTTGCTTATAGTATAGTATAGAAGTGATTTATATGATAATGTGTCTGACTACTAATTAAAGAAGTCATACCTTTGGACCCACTTAGTATCAGCATATCCCAGATTTAAAAATTTTATTTTTGCCTTAGGGGTGAAAACACAATACCTTCAGATGTGGATATGTGATTTACAGTAAATAGCCAGCATTTTTCTGGGTTTTGAATGAACTATCATATATTTGCTATATGCAGAAAACTGAAGAATGTGATAATTTTCTTAATTTCTAATGATTGCTTTCTGCTCCAGAATGGATTTAAACTAGAAAGAACAAATAAGACCTTATATGTGTTTATTCATGTGTGTGTATGTGTGTGTGTCCCGCTTTAAGAATATGTATCTGTGTATATATGTATGTGTATGTATATATATACACACATATACATGTATATAAATATATACACAGTGATATCCTCAAATACAGTACATCTTGACACATATATATCATACATACACATATATGTGTATACACATAATCCATGTGTTACTTATACATATCCTCAAAGGGGGATATACGCACTCACACATATAATGCCTTATCTTATTCATCCTTTCTATTTTAAATTCATCCCACAGCAGAAATTAGAAATTAAGAAAATAACCCCTTTCTTGAGTTTCACTTATGTATGTTGGTATGGGTGATGTCATTTTGGCCTAATAATTAACACCAAGAAAATATAGGTGCTTCATCAGCCATCACCACACCATCCATATGTGGAACCATCAGTTACAGCAAATGGAGAAGTTTTGAATGCTGTGGATAAGTTTACTTACCTTGGTAGTGTACTTTCCAGGGATGTACACATTGACCATGAGATTGATTCACACATTGCCAGAGTGAGCTCAGTGTTTGGGAAGCTCCAAAGAAAAGTTTGGGAGAGAAGAGGTATTAGACTGACTACCAAACTGAAGGTCTACAGAGCCATTGTGTTGACCTCATTGTTGTACGCCTGTGAAACATGGACAGTCTACCAGCACCATGCCAGGAAACTGAATCCCTTCCATTTGAACTGTCTTAGGAAGATTCTGAGGATCACCTGGCAGGATAAAGTACCAGACACTGAAGTCTTTGCTTGAGCTGAACTGCCAAGCATTCAAACTATTGCTCCAGAGAGCACAACTCCAATGGGCTGGCCATGTTGTTCAAATGCCAAATGTACACTTGCCAAAAAGACTATTTTATGGAGAACTCACATGGGGCAGGTGATCATATGGTGGCCAGAAGAAGCAGTACAAGGACACTCTCAAGGTCTCTCTCAAGAACTCTGGATTTGACCATGTAACGTGGGAGGTACTGGCACAGGACCACTTAGCATGGCATGCCCACATCAGAAAAGGTGCTGTGCTCTACGAGCAAAGCAGAATTGAGTCAGCACAAAGTAAACATAGAATGCCCAAATTTGGAGTATCTACTCCAAATATTCACACCGACTATCTGTGCCCAACCTGTGGTATAGCATTCCAAGCTCGTATTGGTCTGTTCAGCCACAGCTGGACACACTGAAATTTCACTTTATCGTGGTGATGTCATTTTGGTCTTCTTGGAAGCTGAAGGACAACAACTAATATGTATGTTATATGTGTATACATAATATGTGTGTAAGATTCCTTTGTCTAAGTGTCATGTAAAACTCCCCTCTCAATCAATCCATTGTAAACCTTCTAAATGTAGTTTAACCTACAATCTGACTTAGTTTATCTATAGTCTTTTAACTACATTTTTTTCTCAGAGGGTATATGAGTTTATGAATCTGTTTAACAAAATTTGTTCAACTTTATAACATTGGAGGAAGAGTGGGATTATGAATCTGTTTGTGTGTGTATGTGTGTGTGTTTTAACTTTTTTGTGATACTCATGATCATGTGTGTTCTTCTCTGGTGTTGCTTTCAACATCTGGGAAATTTCCCTGTATTATATAGTGCATTTATTTATAGTGCAAGCTTAATTCCCCTGATTTACAGCCCCTGATGCTTACTCAAGTCAATCCCTCTGACTATAAGACACTGGGGAAAGTTTACCACCAATCTGGTCCCTATTTTCCTGTTAAAGGAATTCTGTCAAGCTCTAAATAAAATGAGTAGTGAGGAGGGGGCTTCCACTGACTCAGGTTATTTTAATGAACTTCCTTTTAAATCTTAACCTACCCCTCTGCTTCTTTAATTGTGTTTCCACTAGTATAAGAATAGGCTTTTAGAAATCCAAAAGAGAGGGAGTTCAGGGGGTGGGGGATGACAGAAACTTTATTGGGGGGAGAAACCTCACCCAAACTTTATTGGAATATTTGTTTGATCATGGACCAAAACTTGTTGGAATTTTGTAACTACCTGCTGATAATACATCTCAGTCAACTTACCTGCCTCATCTTGAAATTACTTTATCCATAAACTGCCTAAAAGCAATGATTGTTCTCTTGTGCCTTTGTATGAACTCAATATGATGTAAAACTTACAGAGTTTCAGGGGATTGGGCCACAGCTTCTTTGGTTCACCTCTCTGTCAAATGATATGATAAACTTTTTTCTAAAAATTTTAGGTTTGGGTTTACTCTCAACTGACTAGTGTATGAAGCTCTGACACTAAAGCCATAGGACAAATCACAGTTCAGATCCCTTTCTTGTATATATATATATGTATATATATATTTCTGCCCCCTTTTGATTTGTCTCCCAAGTAGTTCAGAGACCAAGGATGGACCACACAAGACCCCCAGGGAAACACAAACATGTCACAAGAGCTGCCAAGGGACCACCTTCCCTGGAAATACAACAGCTAGGGCCTCACACACATAAACCCTAGAGAGGAGAAAAGGAAACCATCACAGCCAAGTCAAGGAATTTGATTGAGAAAGAGGGTGAGAGATACTAATATAGTTAGAAAGAAGAGTAGGATCTAGTAAGGAGTCTTCTTGAGGACGGAAGAGACTTCAGCATGCTTGTAGGCAACAGCGAAGGAAACATGATAATGAGAGATTGAAGACTGGAGTACAGAAAAGGGGAAGGGGGACAAAAGGGTGCTGGAGTCGACTAGAACAAGATATCCATTATTTTCTTTGTTTTAGCCTCAAGTTTTTTATTAGTTTCAAGTAACAAAAATCTATTTGTCTCCCTCTTCCTTCTTCCCTTCCCCTGACATTGAGGAAAAAGGAATAATACACTAAAAATTATGCTTAATCAAGTCAAACAAATTGTCCCATTGGCCACAACCAAATATATATAGATATTGATGTTTCTACCTGCACCCTAAGTCTATAACTTCTGTCTCAGGAGGTGGGTAGCATACTTCATTACTGATGGATTCTCCGGTTGGTCGTTGTATTGACTAGAATTCTTAAGTCTTTCCAAGCTATATTCACAATGTTATTGTCAATGTTCTGTTGCCTCTACATCATTTCATATATGTCTTCTTGGGTTTCTCTGAAACAACCCTTCATGATTTTATATAGCACAATACTATTCCATTACATTCATATACCATAATTTGTCAAGTCATTTCCCTATTTATGAGCATCACCTTAGTTTCCAGTTGTTTGGCACCACAAAAAAAGCTGCTGTATTTTTGTGCTTATGAATCCTTTTTCTCTTTAGATATCTTGAAGCTTCTCTACAAAAGGATTTTACCAGAAGAGGGAATGCATTTCAGGCATGGGGGAAAGCTTGCACACATGGGGAGAGAGAAAGCAAAAGGATCCTAGTGTGACCACAGAGCCCTGAGATGAGTCAATCCAAACTTTGGCACATTCCTAGCCCACAAGGGTTTGAAGTGTTCACTTAGGCATATTTTGCTATCCCTATGCATCTTTGCCATCTTTTCATTCATTTCAAGGACAACAGTTTCTGATACGGTAGAGGGATATGTAATCAGATCATCAAATTCGAGGTCAAACTCATACTTAAGTAGGTAATGAATGCACCAGCATTTCCCAAACCATCGGGTTCCCTTCTTTGTTGGACAACAACATTCTTGTTATTTTCCATATACTAGGAAAGAGCCTGATACTCCTCTGACTCTTACACCCATGGTTCTCAAATCTAGGGCCTGGCAGTTATTTTAGGCACTGAGATCTTGGGCACAACATGCCAGGTGTCCCCGTAAGGCCATCTTAGATAGGGTACCTATTAAATTTTCAATGTGAACCTTTACACCTTGGACAATTGCTACAAATCAGGACTCAGTTTATTCTTTTGTTGATTGCCTAAATTTAAGAAAGTGTTAATAATGCCAATTAAACTTAAAAGGATATCATGCTTACCTTTCCCTCACCGTCATCACCCTCAATACCACCACCACCACCCCATGGTTCTGAAATATTTATTAGCATACCCCAAAGATGAACCAAGCCTCTACAAGCTACTGTCATCCATTTTCCTTGTGGTCTCAAACACCACATTTGGATTTGACTGGTCTAAGCAGAGCTTACAAGCATTGAAGGCAAACCAAACCTGCATAATGTACCTTCTCTTGTCCTTGAATGTGGATAGAGCCCTTAGAGCTCCTGATGCTCATCTCCAAGGCACAGCCCTAGCTGAGTTGCTAACACTTACAATCTGGTTGAGGTGATAAGGTTATCATCTACAGACTGTTAAAGCTGGAAGTGACCTTATCCAACTCATTTCAGTTTACACATAAAACCTAGAGAGATTAGGAATCCAAGGCTGCTCATTTAAACAGTGCCACAGTCAAGACTAGAAATAGTTCTCTTGATGTTTAAATCCTTGTTCTTTGATGCTCCCCAATTTACCCATGTGAAAGTAAATGAATTATATCAGATAGTATGTTATTGATTACTAAACTGTGTGGTACAGATTATAGGGGCCTTGTGCATCCCAAAAAAGAAAGAGATAAACGGACATCACAATTGCAGGGAATGAAACTAGTACCCATGACAAACTGGAGCATATAGAGAGAAGGGCATCTATGATGATGAGAAGACTATGCAAAACCAAGACAATTGTGCAAAACCAGGATCATTTAATGGACTTGAGAATATTTAGCCTGGAGAAGAGAAGACTTATGAAAAACAAGCTAGCTCTCTTCAAGTGCTTGAAGATCAGTCATATGGGACAAGGATCAAAACTTATCCTGCTTGTTCCCAGAGGTTGGAACTAAAACCAAAAAGATAAAAGTGGCAGAGAAATAGATTCAGGCTTGTCATAAGGAAAACCCTAATCATTAGAGCTATCCAAAAGGAGAATGAGCCCCCTCAAGAGATAATAGGTTTTCCATCTCAGAAGACTTTTCAGCACAGGTCAGACAACTACTTGCTAGACATTATCACAGACAGAATTCCTGTTCAAGTTTGTATTAGACCAAATGGCCAACAGCATCCCCTCATTCTCTGAGATTCCATAATCCTGTACACCCATAATCTGGAATTAGTTTAGCTCCTAATATCCTTGTGTAACACATGTGTGAAGTAACTATCCATATTATAGCACCTCACACCTCTCACAAGGGCTGGTTCATTTTCACTCCAACTCGCTCTCATTCTGACAAATCTAGATTCCCAAAGAAGGATTACAGTTCCATTCAAATTTTCTCAGGGCACAAGGGGTAACCCTTTCTACTCATCACTATGGTTCCAGAGTCCCCATCAATATGCTTCCATTTACCTAAAATAAGACTTGTACAATGATGACCTATTTAATAACTAGCATTTATTTAGTGCTTTGTAGTTGCCAAAGCACTTTATAAATATTAACTAATTTTATTCTCACAACCTTAAGAGGCAAATGTTATTATCATCCTCATTTTGCAGATGAGGAAACTGAGACAAGAAGAGATCAAACAGCTTTCCCAGGGCTATACAGCTAGTCTAAGGCCAGATTTGAACTTCCTGATTCCTGGATTAGTCTATCCTGGCTTTCTTATCCTCTATCCAGTGTCACCTAGCTTCCTTAATATGACTTTTTACTTAACAATAAGACAATAGAAATAATGATAACATCATAAATACTCATATTAAAACAAATATAAGGTTAATAAATACATCTCTAACAGGGATTTGGTCAGTAGAGTTCCATTGACCAGGCCCACATTACACACTATAATCCACACATAAATCTGGATCACACCCTCCCACCAATGCACTCAGGATCTAGGGTGGGTGTTGTGGAGGAGGGGTGGGGGAAAAGAGGAAGAGTGGGAACACTCAGAAACCTGACAAGGATAATATGAATGAGGAAATCCCATATGCTCAGGGTAACTCATAACTCTGGAACTGTAAGTCTTCATGTTCTTTTTCTTTCTGAGGAACTACCCATAAAACTTCAGTGATGAAAATAGATTCTGTATTGAACAGATGCTTCCACTGATAAATTGAGTTGATCCACCTGGTACTTAACTAACATTTCAATGGGCATGACTTCTCAGCCAAACTAATAAATCCACTTGGTGGCTTCTCTGATTATCTCCTTCCAAGCTGTTCCTCTATTCAACTAGTCTACTCTCCTCAACAACAACTACATTATTCATCACTTCCAGCTTTAGGCTTAATTGATGTAGTTTTGAAATCCAGTTCTCATCTTTCTGAGTTTGGATTCTCAATCTTCTCTGTGAATAACTTCACATTATGGTTATGGTTAGTAACCAAATGGTTATGGTTAGGAACCAAATTCTCCTCTTCTATCCATGATCAGGTCAACTGTATTTATCTCATATGGTCCTTGTGCATATATTTCCTCAGTTGTTAACCTAAAAAGTTATTTAATTCATTATGTGTATTTCACCGAAGTATGTTATATTCTCCATTTGCTTCAGTATGCAATAGCCTGTCATGTTCAAAAATGAGCAATTGCTGTCCCAGAATGTTGACTCAGAGTAACTGTTTCTCTTGGAACTTTACAGAGACTTCTACCTCAGACAAATGAACGTCACTTTCTTACTCTTGTCTAAGATAAATAACATCCCTCTTTGTTGCCTCCAGAATTCCAAGTTGTTGTGGAGTTCAACAATTATTTCACCCAGAGCCACACAGCGGGGATATCAAGGGAGGATTTCCACAGGGAACTATTTCTTTTATTTTAATTTAGAAGGAATTGGGCAAGTCTTTATTCCTATTTAAGAGGTACTAAATTCTGTCTGAGGGTTGGGAATGGGAAGGAGATATGTTTAGCTTACATAGACACACTTGGTGCTGCCATAGCAATGAAACTCCATGTTACTCAACATTTCCAAGCATTCCTTTGAGTTCTCATTCCTACCAATGAGATTCCAATCAGAAACCTCAACATCAACCTGGGAAAGTAAGAATGTAAGAACCTTAAATCCTATTGCTATGGGTAGCTGATGACAATCCTGTGAAAAAAGCCCCAGACACTCTTAGAGGGAAAGGACAATGTCTTACTCTTTCCTTCATATTCTCCAAGGTACCTAATACAGTGGTTCACACAAGGAAGCACTCAGTAAATGTCTGATAAATCAATAAATAAGGAATAATGAACAGACCACCACTTTTTTTCAGAGATGTATTGAGGAACAAGAAGGTAGGTGGTCCGTTGGACTGGACAATAAAGACCATTTCATCCCAGAGGCCTTCAGCTTCCAATGGTTTGCCTGAAAATCACACCCCAAAACATTTGTTGCACGATGACAGAATAAATGAATGACAGAACATTTCCAGCTGAACAGAATGTAGTTCAATTACAGCAAAAAAAAAAAAGAGAAGAAGAAGAGAGAGAAAAAATGGAGCCAGTGGTGACTAGCTAATCTAGTAAAAGTAGAAGTACGTTATTTATAACCTTAATATGGTGCCATTGCCAAAAAATATTGTCGAAAGTATGACCAAAAACATAATTTTTCATAGGCACAGTTACTTTTTCAGAGACATATAATTCACTATGATGACTTTTAAACACTGCACTTTGAAGCTGTAAATTACCCTATGCCTATGAGAGAGACAGAGACAGAGATAAAGAGAGAGACAGAGACAAGAACAGAAACAGAAAAAGAGCCAGAGATAAAAACAGAAACAGAGCCTTTTCTGTTGAGTTTCTCAAAATCAGGTTTTCTTTTTCTTCCAAACTACAGCTATCAGTTTGTGATTAGGGATTAACAAAGTTTCTTCTCCATCTTCATAATACTCCCCAACTTACAGGCTACAGGTAGAGAGGATTAGAATTTACTTTTTTTAAGAATCCTTTTCTTTCTCACATGTACACACATATACACATGTCCACACATGTACTCATTCTTTCTGTGTTCCTCTCTTCTTTCAATTTTGAAGGAATATTTTTTTTCACAAAAGAGGATTCAATAAAGAGTGGAAATAGGAAGGGGGAAGAGGTGTTCTTTCCAGAAATGACTATGATGGCATGGCGAAGGGTATCAACAAAACATTTTTCAATATCTAAGGGGCAAGTCTTATCTTTCAGCCAAGGTTCCTTAGCAACCTCCTGTCCAGTTCTCCCAGTGCCCTCACCAGCCCCTTCTCCCTGTCCACCTTTGCCACCTTCCCACTCCCCTCAACATACCACTCCCCCACCTCCCAGGAATAACTTAGGTACATAAATGTGCTCAGCATAGGGCTTACAGTGTATCATATTACATCAGGTGGAATGAAACCAGAATCCTAAATGTCTCATATATTTGGAAATTTACCAAATCGTCTCACTTTGCCCACTGGGTACATTATGTAAAAAAGTAAATATTTCATTCTATAGTATATGGGGTGTTTTATAGAGCAGAGAAATCAGAACACCCTTAACCTGACATCATAAACCCAATATATTGTAGGATCATGAGGCTATATCCTTCTTGTTAACCCCTTTATCTGAGATTAAATGTAGTTTTCAAGGGCATGGTAGCGTTCCATTTACCTTCAAAAGACAGCTAACAGAACAAAACTATTGAGTCAGCAAGGCAACTCATCTAAGCTCATGGATAACAGTAAAAAGTATGAGCCTTGGGAGTCCAGTGTGCTGCTCAACTTGGGATGGAAGCACAGTGAGCATTGATGACTGACCAGCTTCCTGACTGACAAACTAGCAGAACTCCATGAAGCCCAAGCTCCTACCTGCCTTTGGTTCACATGCAAAACTACCTGGTGTTTCCACTCTACTCTGAATGAATGAATGAAATCAATAAATGTTTACTGTATGACAGGACTGGGAGTGAATTGGGAAAAAGCACTACTAGCGTCTAGTACCTGCAGCATACAGGACAAATCTTTTGCATCAACAGAATGGGTAACTGCTCTCAGGTGTGGCTTTGTCTCCCAAAATTCTTTCACTATTGGTTCAGCGATGCTTGAGATTACCCAATTTAAAAATTCACATTAAAAATTAATTCCTTTAGCTTAAAGATTTGTTCTTTGTTAAATCCCTCAGAAAGAATATCATTTCATGAGATCTAGGACAATAAATTGGGTGCCAGCCCTGATTCCTCACAATACATCTGCCTTGTAAATCTGCCTTCTTTTCACATTACCCCAAGACCTGGCCATCTACTAAGTTTCCACTGCCTCCATCTTGTTTGTTTTCCATGTTTTTTGTTTTCCGTGTCTTACTGACACCAAACCCCTACAGAGAAGTCCACGTTGTTTTCTCTCCACCTCATCCTTCTCTTCTCCTGCACCTCAATATCATTTAGATATTCTAAAGATGTTCTAGGAAGGCAATATGCCAGAGGAAAGTCAGTGGGTAGGAGTACTGAAGTGTTATGAAACGTGCCTGACTTCACAGCTATAAAGTTTTCTGGGTGAAATTCTAAGGTGCTTAAGCCTGGTCCTCAACTCTAACTACAGAACATTTGACCCATGTTTCTTAGCTTAAAAGACAACACTGTGTAGTAGATGGAGTGGGCCTGGGGGCAAGTTACCTGGGTTCAAATCCCACTTTGGATATTTACTAGGTAAGTGTATGCTGAGGGACAAGCCATTTAATCTCTCAATCAGCAAGCATTTATTTTTTAAATTTACTTTTTTTTTTAATTTATGCAATAAAATAAGCATTTCCACAACATAGTGTAATAAAAAGATGATTACACATGAAACTGCAGATCTGTTGTGTACAACTTGTTATTCATTACAACAAAGTTATCATGTAACTTTCTTTTTTTCTTTTCCTTTTTTTTCTTGCCTTCCTCCTCCTCCACTCCTCTTTCTCCCCCCGCCCTTGCCCTAGAGAGATGGTCACCATTAGACACAAACAGATGTGTGTATGTATTTGTGAATACAGACGTACACGCACATCTGTGTGTGTATAAAATTATTCTATACATACTTTTTATTTATCATTTCTTTCTCTGGATGTAGAGAGCATCTTTCTTCATATAAATCAGCAAGACTTATTAAGCACCTACTATGTGCCAGATACTACTAAGCATTTAGGAATACAAATTCCTCTTCTCAAGGAGTATGCATTCTATTAGGAGAGACAACATGCAAATATATAAAACTGCAAAATAAATCAAAGGTAGTTTGGAGTATGAATTTACTAGAAGCCAGGAGGGTTGGGAAGGGTTTTATGTAGAAGGTGACACTTGAACAGCTTTAAGCCCTAGTCAGAACATCAGAATGACCCATAGAATTTAGGGTTAGAAGGAAGCTTAGAAATCAACAAGTCCAACACTTGGATAAGGAAACAGAGAAATGAAGTCAATCGATCAACGTTACAAAGGTCGGAAATGTCAGAGCCAAGATTCAATCCTAGCTGATTTGATACCAAACCCACTATCTTTTCACTTCTACCATCTATATCCAAGGTCTAGGTTGATGTGAGACGGAGTGAACTAGGTTCACAAAGTAAGGGCAGGACTGGAGACTTGTAGGCAAGGGATATGCTGGAAAATGTTTAACAATCTTCTCTCCAGAAAAAAAAAATTCACAGGACATACCTTTAAGTTGAATCTGTATTGTTAACACTTTTAAGTCTAGACAATCAACAAAACAATGTATCAAACCCTGATTTGTAGCCTTTGCTGACTTCTGAAGCGAAAATGATCACACTGAAAATTTGATAATGCCTCTCAGGAAGGGCTCCAGCTAGCTCCTGCATACTCCTGCTTACATGGGTCTCTAGAGATTCCTGTCTATAACAGGACATCGGAATAACCTAGTCCTTGTTCTGAATAATAGTAACACTCTCTAAAGTTTGCAAAGCTTTTTCACACACAATCCTATTTGATCCTCAGAACAAACCCATGAGGTGGCTAGTACGGACATTGTTATCCCCATCTTACAAATGAGGAAACTGAGGTTCTCAGCATTTGTGACTTGCCCGTGCTCACTCAGCTAGAGTCAGGCAGACAGTCAATGACTGTTTATTAAGTTCCTACTATGTAGAGGGCAACTAGTTGGCAGAGTAGATGGAGTATCAGGCCTGGAGTCAAGAGGACCTGAGTTCAAATATGACTTCAAACATTCAGTAGCAGTGTGATCTCAAGCAAGTCACTAAACCCTGCTTGCCTCAGTTTTTCATCTGTAAAATGAGGCAGAGAAGAATATGGTAATGCATGGCAGTATCTTCGCCAAGGAAATCTCAAATGGGGTCACGAAGAGTTGGATATGATTGAAATAACTCAACAACCATGCACCAGGTACTGTGTTAAGTGCTGACTCAGAGGCATATTTTAAACCCAGTTCTCACCTAAAACTAATTCTAGCATTCATAGTAGTACTTCACTTCCACCTTCAGTAACTGAACCTTGAGTTAGGAAGGTCTGAGTTCAGACCTGACCTCAGAAACTTAATAGTCGTGTGATCCTGGGCAGGCTACTTAACCTCTGCCTGCCTCAGTTTCCTCATTTATAAAATGAGGATGATAATAATAGCACCTGTCTCCCAGTGTTGTACCAAGAGGACATATTATGTGTAAAGTCCTTTAAAAGTCTGAAATCACTAGCTTTTCTTATCATATTGTTCTTGATATTTTTATTTATAATTATTCTGAGAAAATTTCTAGTGATATCCATGGTCACAATGAAAAGAATAAAGTTTCTGAGCTACCAGTCTCCCATTAGCACTTCCAAGTTCTTTAAGAAGGAGAAAACAAGAATGAGAACAGAGAGAAAAAAGTGCCATGTAACCCTACAACTTGCCTCCATGTTACTGTGAACTAAAAAGGTTTCTATTGGAAAACACTGTCCAGAGTTCAAATCTTGTGGCGGTGGTGTGACTGTGAGTAAGTTACAACCTAAGTGAGACTTGGGCAGTTTCAAAGACTGTAGATTACAATAACATAGTGAGTAATCTGCCTAGTTAGAGGACATTCCCATTCTAAGAAATCACAAGACTTTTGATATGTGGGGGTGACATAACTTTCTAACTTGATGTATTCTATTTTTTCCTAATTACATGTTAAAACAATTTTTAGCATTTTTTTAAGTTTCAAGTTCCAAATTCTATCCTTCCTTCTCTCTCTACTCTCCCCCCTCCCTAAGAGAGTAAGCAACTAGATGTGGATTACAAATATGCAATCATATAAAACATTTCCCTATTAATCATTTTGTGAAAGAAGACTCAAATAAAAGAAAATAAAAGACAGAAACTGAAAAATAAGATGCTTCAGTCTGTATTCAAGCAATATTAATACTAAGATAGTATATAGTTCTTCAGAATTTTGTTGAATCATTGCATTAATGAGAATAGCTAAGTCATTCACAATTCTTCATTGTATATTATTTCTGTTACTATACAGAATGTTCTTTTGATTCTGCTTCACTATGCATCCGTTCATATGTCTTTACAGACTTTTCTGAAACCATCTTGCTTGTCATTTCTTATAGCACAATAATATTCCATCACAATCACATACCACCGTTTCTTTAGCCATGCCCCAATTGATGGACATCCCTTCCTAACTACCACAAAAAGAGCTGCTATAGTATTTTGGTACAACTAGGTCCTTTTCCCTTTTTTTAAATGTCTTTGGGATACAGACCTAGAAGTGGTATTACCGGATCAAAGGGTAAGTGTCATAATCTTTTGAGAAGTCTTCTCAATTGTTTTGAGGCAGAAAAAATTGACATAATTGGAGCGTAATTGAGAGACAACATGGAAATGACACTGGATTTGGCTCTAAGAGATGCAGTTTTGAAGTCCACCTCTACCATGTGCTTGGTGTGTACCCACAGGCAAGTCATTTAACTCTCTGAGGATCAGTTTCCTCCTCTGCAAAATGGTGGTTAACAATACTTACACTATTTATCGCACAAGATAGCTGTGAAGGCACCATTTGAAAACTACAAAGTCCAAGATAAATGTGAGCTACTTATTAATGATAAATCACAATATGAATGCACACAGAATTGTGATCTCATATTTTGCACACAGCATCCTCAACCATCCTTTAAGACTTTTTTTTCCTTTAAGATTCTAGAGGAGGAAAAACATATTATTGTTGGGTTGTTGGGGTTTTGCTTTTTGGATGGAAGAGGGGAGAACTTTTAGTTTGATTTTAGGGCAAGCTTCAGAATAAATAAAACTATCCAAAAATGGAATGAGTTGCTTTGGGAGGTACTGGGATCCCTCCACTGGAGATCTTTAAGCAATCACTTGTCCGGCTTGTTATAGTAGAGATCTGGGAGTGAGAAGGGAAAAGCTTGGACTAGATGGTCACCTTCTTGTCATTTTCAGTTTTATCCTATTCTTTGAGACCCCATTTGGGATTTTCTTGGCAAAAATATTGGAGAGGTTTTGCCATTTCCTTCTCCAGCTCATTTTACAGATAAGGAACAGAAGCAAACAACGTTCAATGACTTGCCCAGGGTCCCTCAACTAATAGTAAATGTCTGAGACTAGATTTGAACTTATGAAGATGGACTTTTCTGATTCCAAACCCAGGGGTCTATCCACTGCTCCACCTAGCTGCAGATGGTCAGTGAGGTCCTTTCCAACTCCCATGTTCTGTGATCTTCCTACCCAATTAAGTATTCTACATCCCATCCTGCCCAGTTTTTTTTTTTAATCAAAGAAGGTGCTTGCACTACCATAGGCATTAGACACTTCTGATGGAAGACTGATTATTTCTCCATCTGTAAATGTCATCATCACTCTAATGTTTGCTTAAACCTGAAGCCTCCAACACAAGTCAAACCCAAGTTACCTTTAACTATTAAAAACAGACCTGAATGAGCTAGAGAGAAATTTTAATATAAGCTAAAAATTGTATAAACAAAATACCACAAGAATTCAATAGTTTATTGCAAAATTCAGAAATGTGATCAGTTTAAAAAGGTCACCCTATGGGGTTAGGGGTTAGCAGTGGGGACAGGAAAAAATGAAAAGTCTTTGTTCCCTCCCTTGAGGATAGAAATAAGAAAAGTCCCAGACAGGGCTGTAAAGAACTGACTCCCTGCTGGGCCATTGGGTTGTATATTCTGAAGTTCACCTGGTGTTCCTATCCCTGATTGCTGGGACACATCATTCGCACCTTTCTTTGAAGAAACAAAAGAAAGGGGGGCACCTATTGGGCAAAGGGTTAAGAACCCCATGCCTCCTAAGGCAAACGTAATATTTCATGAATCTCCAAGTTTATGCAATTGTAACATTTTGGAATTGGAAAGAACCTTAGAGATCATCTAATATGACCTCCTCTTATGCCAGAGTCCCTCAAGACCTAACTGGAAAGAGTCCCATCACCTCTGTCACAGACATGTCATAGGGGAGAACTCAGAAGTTACAAAGCTACCACTGACTTTATGGCTCAGAATACCATCATCAAAACTTTGGGTGTGCTTTGTGCCTAAGATCTCAGTCTATCACACAGTCCAACGCACAAAGCTTTCCCCAGAGTCACACGCAGTATTGGGGAATACAACCATAGATACACAGGGAAAGGCACCCAGGAGAAGAAGCTTCCCTGTTTTTCATTGAAGATGTCTCCTCAGGATCCCTCTCTTTCTCTCTCAAAGGCTGTCATTCCGGGTACCATGTGGTGTTTTTCCAGGTTCAGAAATGGAATAACTGGATGTGATTTGGTTTCACAAATAAGAAGTAACCTCTAAAGTCTAGAAAACAACAAATGCCCCTTACTGGGAAATGTCAGTTGCAGTACTCTAAAAGTAGTTTGCCTTGAATCTCTTCATTAACTTTGACTTATTCACACACTCAGAAAGAAATCATCTATTTAAAATGATACCTAAAAGTGTTGCATCAGTTCAATTCAGCCAGTACTTGCTAAGCATCTACTTGCAAGTCAGCCTTGTGAAGCAACGTTGAATGCCAGACATCCTCACAACTGCAACACTTCTCCTGTCCATTACCTGTCTATCACAGGTCAAAGGATGAGATTGTTAAAAGTTCCTTGGGACATGTGAGATTATAGGCCTATTAAGAAACACTTGATTTTTTTGTGGGTGCCCATAACTCCATGCAAAGCACTGTATAAGAAGAATACTACCTTGCACAGGGAAGACACTGAATAAATGGTTTTTGACTTGAGCTATTTGGATAAAATCCCTGTCCCAAAAGTCAGCCTCAGTTAGAGTAGTCCCACTGGTGGTTGCAGTAGAACCAACCAATGAAGCAACATAATCATGAATATTGAGGTTAATTCAAACCCTAACTGGCAGTGCTTGTTGCTTCCTAATACCAAGCTCTGAACCAACCTTGAAAGTCCAGATGCCTACAAAAGTTCCTTCCTCATACTCATTGTCTCTCTATCTTTACTTAGGAGTTTCAAATGCTGACTTCAGAAACCTTCCATCTTTAAGGTCTCTAATCTCCCTGACCCCTTATTCACTCTTTAGACATCTTTCTTGAACTCAACTCCCCTTCAGCCCTTACTTTCTACTTCATTCCATTCTAATGCAACCTACTTCTCATAACTTAAGACATAATTAATTCAAGCAAGACTTGAGCTACGAAAACCTCTTATGGGACCAAATCTGATACCAACGGGTGTTCTATGTCTCATAGATATATGAGTATCTCTGGCACAGTGGACAGAGTGCCAGGCCTGGAGCACTTAGGTGAAGGAGTGCTGAGCCTGGAGTCATCTTTCTGAGTTCAAATCTGGCCTCATACACTTACTAGCTGTGTGACCCTGGGTAAGTCACTTAACTCTCTTTGCCTCAGTTTCCATATCTGTAAAATGAACTAGAGAAGGAAATGACAAACCATTCCAGTATCTTTGCCAAGAAAACCCCAAATGGGGTCACAAAGAGTCAGACATAATGACCAAACAACAAACAACATCTCTATCTATCTCTGTACCTCTGAGAATTTCCATCTCTATCTTTTTCTACTGCTCTAGACTATGAACCAATCAATTGACTCAAATATTGAACATAGATTTTACATGAATGTTGGATTTGAATAAAATCACAGGAAGCTGAACAAATTAAATTAATTTTTGATAGCTATTAATTAAGGTTTGAACCTAATAAGAAAATATACTCAAAATACTTTGGAATTTTTATTTTGCTCTTAGTCCCAATGCCCTAACATTTAAGCAAAAATATACATATACACATATGTATATATAAATGGAAACCTGCTCAATAGCTTGATATATATTGTCTTTATGAGGATAATACCTTAGTCTCATCAAATTTAGAACCAAAACAGAACTTATAAGATTGTGTATCTGTGGCACAGTGGATAGTGACGGGTCTGAACTCAAGAGGACTGCTCTACTGAGTTCAAATCTAGCCTCAGAAACTTACTAGCTGCATGACTCTGGGCAAGTCGCTTAACCCTGTTTAACTCAGTTTCCTCATCTGTAAAATGAGCTGGAGAAGCAAATGGCAAATCACTCCTCTATCTTTGCCAGGAAAACCCCAAATGGGGTCAAAAAGAGTCAGACACAACTGAAAATGTTTAAACAACAAACATCTTTATCTACCTCTGTGCCTCTGAGTATTTCCATCTCTCTCTTTCCTACTCTAGTTTGTGAGCACTTTGTAAACTCTGAAGTGCTATATAAATGCCAGTTATTCCAGTTATTTCCCAGTCCAACCCCCTCATTTTATGGATGAGAAAAATGAGGCCCAGGGAGATGATGGAATTTGCCCCTGGTCTCACATACAGCAAGCAGCAGAGCTACTTACTCTTCAGAGCCAGGTGTATAATTCAAAATCCAGTCCTTATATCACTTCCCCAATTTTGTTGATCTCTCATTCTTGAACCCCCTCAGGCCACTCTGAATTTATAGTTAATCATTTGAGAGCTACAGCACAATATAAAAATTAAATCGCTAACTTGAATTCAGAAAGACCTGACTTCAATTCTACCTCCAACACTCACTAGCTGTGTGACCCTGGGCAAATCAACCTTCTTCAGCCTTGGTTTCCTCTTCATGAAAATAGAGACAGTAATACCAGCCAAATGGGATTGTTTAGAGAATAAAATAAGAAAATGTATGAAAAGTGTTTTTGCAAACTTTAAAACAGTATGTAAATGGCTTTTATTATCATTATCATTGTGATTCATTTTATAGCGTCTATTATAGTTATGAATATGTACATGTCTCAGCCTTCTTCTAGGTTGCAAGCTGAAGGGAAAGACGTCATTTTTCAATGAGGCACTTCATAAATGTTTGTTGACAACGGAGCCTTCTGGTGAATAACTATGCTTCCTATAATACTCTCTGGGAATGTATTCAATGTAGAGCTCACCAACTTGGCCAGCTCACTGACAAGATACTTGGACTAATAACCTTAGGAGCTTTTCCCCATAACCTTGAAATTCTTTCATTCATCCAATATTTGGGCTTGACAACTAGCAAGGTTTCTGGTTCCTATTAAGGCCCTATATGGTAGGAGAATAAAACAGAGGAAAGATATATTACATAGGAAGCTGACAATCATGACAGGCAACATTCAGCTAAAATGGTTAAATATATACCAAGTAAAGTATTGAAATAAATATATACATGAAAAGAGGAGGAATAAAAGTCCAACATCTGGTTCAGATGGTTTCCAACATGCAGTTCAGTCTGAAAAGAGACAGACCCAAAGACTATGGCATGATAGAAAGCCATAGCTAGGGAAAGGTCCTTTGTCCCAGGAACACTGGGACATTGAAAGCATACATTTCAGCATCATAGAAATTCTTAGTTACTGACTAGGAGTTTGACACATATTTAAGGAAGAATATTGAGTAAAAATAAGAAATTTACTCTATCAGGCACCTTGTTAATAAATACCCATCTGTGATTCATTACAGTAAATCCTCCTCCCCCCCCTCCATCCCACTCCCACTCGATTGAATTTCTACATTATTCCTTTTATTATTTTCAACCCAAGAATTACATATTTGATTTGGTGGCTCATTTCATTGTGCTTTCCCCAGTTATATTTCCTACAGTTTGAGCCAGGTTTCTAAATGGCTAGTTATAGCTCTGCTTAGATAGCATTGCACTGGATTTAGAATTAGAACACCCAAGTTCTAGGCCCTATTGTGCCACTTATTGGTTGTGGGAGCTGAAACAAGGCTTTTAACCTCTATGACATCAATTTCTTTATCCATAAAACTAGAATAATAGCCTCCACCCTGCTTATATAGCACAGGAGGAGGATCAAAGGGGCTAATGTACACAAAAGTGCTTTGCAAACTGTAAAGCGCCAAATGAATACACATATCAGCCTCAAAGTAGGAACGTGACTTCTGTCTCCATTTTGCTCAACAATATTGTAATTACTCATCACTTGGGGGTTTACAAATGTCAAAGTCTTCAATGAAAAATAAAAGGGTGGCTAGAAATGCTCATTCTCTCCATATCTTTGTAGCTGATGTCCAACAACTCTGCTCATCTGTGTTCCTGCATCCTTTTAGAGATGTCAAGACTTGATGCTTCTGGCTAGAGCACTAGACCAGAGCTGTTTTAGGCAGGGATAGTGTGAGAGGAATCATCTTTTAACTCCCCCTTACCCGCACTCATTCCATCTGTTTCCAAACTCTGCAAATAGCTTAAGGGCAAAGTTAGATAGATATATCTATGCCTCTTTTCCGGGGGAAGAGAGAACATAAAAGCCTGCTTTTATAATATATCACTCCATACAACAGTAATCCTTTTTTCATTCTTTTGTCTAACACCAGGGATTGGATTAAGTGAGCGTTGGAAACCATGCAGTGTGTCTCAGAACACCGTAGCAATAACAACATTTTCGAGTCTCTTCCCATCCCCCTGGAGATGGCCTACCCCTGCCAAGGGCTCCTGGCAGGTGAGAGGAGGATTCTTTCTCTTGGTCTCACTTCCTCACCATCCCTGCCTGCTTTTCCTCTCACGGCAAGTCCCAGAAAGTTTATAAAGGGAGTTCTTGCAACATTTCACTCCCTCGTTCTTATTTTAAAACTCTCAGTCCCAGGGTTGGGGATGATTAATTCTTAATGGGCCCTTCCTTTGTTGGAACAGAGTGAGGCTCTAGGGGCAGAAGCCTGGGCTCCGAGTTGTCTAGCTGCAGTCATTCTCCTCCTTTCCTCACAACATCTCATCATCCCAGACCCCATGAGGGATCTGCTGTGCATCAGGGAATGGGACGTGGCAGGCATTTTAGTGTGGAGTCAGGTTTATTTCTAAACTGGAAAACAGGCAAATAGCTTGAGATCAAGGATTAGGCAGAAGAAAGCCAAGGAGGAGGGGAAATTCGGATATTTAAATGTTTTTCTTTCTTACTATGTCTTTCCCTTTCTATTAATGCTGACTTTTCCTGAGGACATAGCAAAGAAAATAGAAAAGTGCAGACTCCGGGGACACGGTGAATTCTAATGCCCCTCGGATGTCATATAAACCATGTAGAGTAGGACTTCGAAGGCCACCATAGTTCAATTTCTTTGTCTTGTAGGTGAGGAAGCACAGACCTCAGGAGCTTAAATTACTTATCCAAGATTACAGTGGCAGTTAGCATCACAATCAGAATTTGAACTCCAGTCCCTTGATCTCAGGGCCTGGGCCTCTTACCACTGTACTACACGCCTTCTCCTGGGAGGGGACAGAAGAAAAGTTCTCATAGCTTCCCCTAAAATACCAGGTACCATTGTCAAACTCTCTGTCTTTGGACCTGAGTCCATTTTACCTCTAGTGTGCCTTGTAAGTCCAGCCATTAGGCAGCCATTTAACCCCTGGACCACCAGGGCAGCCACCACCCTCTGAAGGCAGGCATCATTATCCCAGTTTCACAGTTCAAAGAGGTTAAGGAACTTGCCCAAGTTTGAATAACCAGTAAATATCAGTCAGGTACCAAATTCAGGTCTTTGAATTGGCCATTAATTTTCTATTACTTACTACATAGGGTTATTTTGAGTATCAAATGAGTTAAATGTAAGAGAACTTTGAAAGGTACTCTAAATGCAAGGGAAGAAGGAGCTCCTGGTTCTTGGAGAAAGATTCTCTATAAGAAAGGTTACTGAACCCCTTCTCCTCCCCATTTTCTTTCTCTCTCTCCCACTCTCACTTTACCTTTGCTCCTGACACATGGGCAGATAAGTGGTTAGATAAAAAAGGAAACTGATACCAGGAACCTAGCCCCCTGCACAGTGCCTCCTCATACAGAGTGCCAGCCCCAAAGCATGCACTTAGAAGCCACTTAAGAAATGTATTTTTTACTTGAACTAAAGCTCCATTCTCCATGTTTCTATCAGGATCCACTATCCCTGAAACTTTTTATTGTTAAATACTTTTACCATTTCCAAGGGTTTAAACTGACTTGGCCTGTAGATTTTCAGGTTCCAGATAATTTGGGGTTATCGACTAACCAGTGGAAATTTATGCTTGCCTGAGAGAAGCTTGGTTTTCTAAGTCTCAGTTCTGTCTCTTGAGTGGCCAGGTGCTCTCCAGTTTTTTGTGGGACATTAATAGGGGTCAGGGTGCAGACTACAGAACACATTTCAATGTCCCCCATCTGCCTTGCAGCCGGTTTGGGAAGCGTTAGTGAGAAGGGCTACAGGGAGCAGAGATCCATGTGAAAATCCAATATATACAAACTGATGAAGGGTTGGCCACATGCTCACAGCTGGAATTTGCATGTGGTCTCACTTAATAACCATTTTGTAGAAGAGGTTTGTGAGCTGGTGCATGACCACCCCCCTGCCTTCACTCTGGCCAACTGCGGAAAAGGCGGGTAATGTGATATCTTGTATTCTACCAAGATGGACTCTCACATCTCCAGCCATGTCTCTGCATGCAAAAGGACTGGACCACAGCACAGCTATCCATTCATTTCATCTGTCCTAACAATCCCTGTGCATTGCAACATGATAGATTCAGCTGTGGAGATTGGTATCACTATCCACTGAGCAGTCGGATGGAATGAAAGAACTGGCCACATTACAACCTAGCTCAATCCCCACATAGAGATACAGCCTGATGGAATCTACTCTTAGCTAATAGCTTGTAGCTTGTATGTGCATTTGAGGATGAGGGCGTGAGTGAGCACTTAAGCGTCAGTGTGCTGCGTGTGTTGATCTGGGACAAGGGGATGAGTTTAGAGGGGAGAGTAAATGAGCGATATCATGAAAGAATGAAAAAAGCACTTGACTGGCAAGCAGGAGTCCTCAGGCCCAAATGTATCACTAAATGACTATGCGATATTGGGCAAACCACTTAGTCTAAGATCCAATATCCTTCTCTAAATGGGACTAATTAAGCTCATGAGGGTAATGAAGGAAAGTGCTTTGTAAATTGTAAAATATTAACTATCTTTTCATCATTCATATCTTTGTACTCAGGACAACAGTTAAAAGAATGCGTAGAATGTTTGTGTAAGGAAAGATGTTCCTACATGGTTTAATTTTATTTTATTTTTTCATACAGGGATGGCTTAAGAGGCTAGAATGGTGGCCTGCATCTAAGGAGATGAAATTTAAAAATTCTACCAAATAATAAATATAAGATCAGAATCACAGAATTTGAGAACTGTCAGGAAGCTCAGAAGCCATATAGCCATGTGGCCCCTACTAGAAGCTCTCCAAGGAGGGGGAACATCCTTCAAGACAGCCCATTCTACTTTGGATAGCTGTAATCAAGGTTTTCCTGACAGCAAGCCAAAACTTGCCTCTCTGAAACTCCCACCCATTGACACTGGCTCTGCCCTCTGGGACCAGACAGAACGATCTTTCTTCCTTGTAGCAGTCCTTCAAGTACTTGAAGGGAAGACAGAAATGAATAAGTATTTATGTACCTCCTACTATGTGCCTGTCACTATGCTAAGCACTTTGAAGTTATTATTTCCATTTGATCCTCACAACAACTCTGCAAAGTAAGGGCTCTTAACATCCCCATTTTATATTTGAGGAAATTGATCCAAAAAAAAGGTTAAATGACTAGCCCAAGGTCTCATAGCTAGTAAGTGTCTGAAGTCACATTTGAACTCAAAAATTCTGGACTCCACTCTATTCATTGTGCCACCTAGCAACCTAAAGATACCTCTCATGTGCCTCTTAAGTCTTCTTTTCCCCGGGCTAAACATATTCAGCTTTATCAAATTATCTTTATATGTCATGGACTAAATGTCCTTCACCATCCTAGTTGGAACTTGAGGGAGATAGGATTACTATTTTAATGACTTTTCATTCTGCCCTTCTGTCCAAGTACCTAGCTAGCTCAGGGCTTTCCATATTGAGTGTACTTAATAAATGCTTAATGAATTAAATTGGACAACAGTTCCAATGAAAAAAGATATGAGGGGTTTAGTGAACTGCAAGATCAGTGTAAGTCCATGGTATGACATGATGGCTAAAAAGCTAATCTGACCTCAGCCTGCGTTGCGGCACATGGTGTCCGGAACAGGAGATTTTATAATCTTGCTACACTCTGCCCTGCTCAGACCATATTTGGAATGTTGTGTTCAGTTCTGGGAGCCACATTTCTTTTTTTATTATTAATCATTTTTTTTCAATTAACAGGAATGTATTTTCTCTCTCTCCTCCAATCTCCTCCCCACTGAAAACAAAACAAAACCCTAAGTAACAAATATACATAGTCAAGAAAATCAAATTTCCACATTGGCCATGTCCAAAAACATGGGTCTCATTCTGTGTATTTAATCCATCACCTCTGTGTCAGAAGTTGCATTCTTCAACCTCCATCCTCCTGTGATGGGTCAGTATATTGATCAGAGTTCTAAAACCTTCTGAAGGTCATTCTTTTTACAATGTTGTTGTTATAGCATAAATTGTTCTCTCGGTTCTGCTCACTTCAATCTGCTTCAGTTCATTCAAGTCTTCCCAAGCTTCTCAGAAAACACTATCTTTTCTTATAACAGCATGGTATTCCACTATATATTTATATACCATAATTCATTCACCCCAATTGATTAGAAACCCCATTAGTTCTTTGACACTCAAAAAAAAAAAAGAACTTCTATAAACATTTTTACATATGGGTCCTTTTCTTCTTTGATAATTTTGCAGTTCAGAGCCACATTTCAAGAAGGACGTTGATTAGTTGGACAGTGTTCAAAGGAGGGCAACCAAGAGAGTGAAAGTGAATACTATGTTATGTGAAGATCAGTTTAAGAGACTCGGGGTGTTTAGTCTGGAGAAAAAAAAGAGAGGAGGACTAGAGGTCAGTTTTCAAGTAGGTGAAAAGTTGTCAATTGGAAGGATTCGATTTTGCTTGCTTGGCCACAGAGAACAGAGTTTACTATACTATGCACCAGAGATAACAAAGATAACACTTGAGTGTAAAATATAGTGTATTTTAAAAGGAAAATCATAGTGATATAAAAAGGAATACTTTTGACTCATTTATTCATGGCTAAGGGAAATTGAGACATTGGGGTCATGTGACTATAGTCAGGTACCACCTCTCATCCAGTGACAGCTACCTGAACTATAAGACATAATGCCTGAAGAAAATCAAAAGGTTCTGGATGGATACAGTTAAAAGTCCCAAATAATAGAGTGGCAGAAAATGTCAAAAACATATTACATGCTCAATTATAAGAGTATCTAGACAGGGCAGAATCTAAAAATATCCAAAGAGACAGGATAGACAGCCACAGGCTTAGTATGATTACAGGGTGATGAAATGTCTTCCTGTCTAAAAATATCTCCCCTATAGACCTGCCACCATGTCTGATTTAAAGCCCCTCCTCTGAGTTAAGGTATTGTCTTTAAGAGGTCCCTGTCAAAATGTAAATGTGCCTGAAAAGTACGCCATCTTAATCCAATAATACCCACTAGCAAACACCTTCAGTTCTATAGATCCCCAAGGAAATAGGACATAAGACAAATACTTTTAGATTTAAGGGAAAAAAGAGAGGAAATTGCACCTCTTGGAACTACTGAGAAAGGGCAAGCCTGGATGAGAAAGAATAGAGGTGAGGCCCTGAAACTCAGGAAGAAAGAATGAAAGCTTTAGACACCTGAAAAGTCTGGAAGAGGAGAAGCCCTGGCCAGGAAGTGATCTGTGCAGGATGAGTACTAAATTAATACAAACATTCCCTGCTTCACAATCTCATCCAGGGTAGGGCTAGTATTTGGATGTCTGCCATTGACATAGCTCTAAGAAGATAGTACATGTGCATATGTTTACAAATGTTCTGCTATCCCATGTGGAAACTCAGAAACACAAAACTCACATGCCTATTAATTGTCGTGCATGTCTTTCCCACTCTTTTATATGTGAAGTTCATTAAAAAGTTGGCATTCATTTTACTACAGTGAGTTTATTTTATCAGAGTCTCACTAAAGAAAAAAGAATCACAACTTACCACAATTAAGTAAATATCACAAGATAAATGACAGTGTTTAAATGGAAACCACTTAGGAACTCTGAATGGTCAGATGCAAACACTTTTTAGACTATTAGCAGTTGAAGGTTATGCCGTATGTCACCCAAAAGACCACTCTTCCCAGATTTATAGGGAAATCTCCTAGAGGATTTATTATAGTCTTAATTTTCTACCATTCTAACTTTATGATCAGTCAGCCTGGAACTCCCAAAAGTCGTTTAAGATATGGGAACTGTAGATTTGGAGGGGGGTTGGGGAGAGGGTTTCCTATATATCTTCTGTACTTTTCATTTCCATATTATGAGTCAGACTATTAGTCCCCAAGGCAGAGACTCATCTTTTATATCATATTTGGGGAAACCTGATACAAAGAGATGCTGTTATTACCCCCTCTATTTCTTTAGATATCTCTACTGAAGTTCAAGTCATGAGAACTCTGTTTTCTCAAAGACTATGGCAAGAAAACACAAGCTCTGTGAGGTCCTACCAGGCAGGAAAGGCTTTAGATATGAGTCCAGCAAAGAGCAGCATGGCTATCTTCCAAGGATTAGGCTTACGTATGGAGATCTTCATTATGAAAAGGTTGGACAGCAGGTGATGGAGTTCTTTTTGGCTATTACAACTCATGAGTCTATAGAGGTAGAGAAGTAGTGATCTTTGTTACAGGGATAATCCACCTTGATGAAGAGCACATGTCTTTCAAAGTAGGTCTTTACAATTCTACCTAAATTAATTTATTTATGAAATGCCATTCCAATCAGACTACCAAAGAATTACTTGATAGAGTTAGAAAAAAATCCTAACAAAATTTGTGTGGAGACTCAAAAAAGTCAAGAATATCAAGGAATCAATGAAAAAATGAGAAGAAGAGGGTCTACAAGTACCAGATCTCAAACTAGACTACAAAGCACTAAACTTCAAAACATTTTGGTATTGTATAAGAAATAGAGTGGTTGGTCACTGGAATGGATTAGGTACATAATATTTAGAAGCTAAGTAAGCATAGTAACCTAATATTTCATAAACCTGAAGATTCCAGCTATTAAGGCAAGAACTCAGTATTTGATAAGAACTGATGGGAAAGCTGGAAAATAGTCTGGCAGAAACTAGGTATAGACCACCATTTTATACCATATACCAAGAAAAACTCAAAATGGATGCATGATTTTTAATAGCTTCATGTCTACATGAATGATATCATAAGCAAATTAGGAGAGCATAGAAAAAAATTGCCAGTTCTATGGATAAGGGGAGAGTTTATGATCAAAATATGTCTTCAGATGACTAGTTAATAGAGACTAAACAAACATTCTTCACCAATAACTGAAAGAAAACCCAGGTGATCCAATGAGATGTCACATCCCCAGAAAGAGTTTCCACAATATCTACCAACGACTGATATAGCACCTACTCCTTTTAGATTATGCCAGTCTTGAGGGAGTCAGTGTTGCTGAGGAAATATATGGCTAGATGGTAATTATTCTGAAAAAAAGATCTGGAGGATTCATTAAATTGTAAGCTTAATCTGAGTCAACAGTGTGATATGGCATCCAAAAAAACTAATGTGATTATAGGCTAAGTCTTCATTTCAGCCTCTCTTGACAGAATAGACAGTTTAAAATTTGTCACCACCTCATATTAAACAGTTCTGCACAAACAAGTGGTAAGATTTCAGGAGAGTCTCTCAGGGGTGTTATGCTCACAGTAAGATGATATTAAAGTTCAAATCTGCTACATGGGAGAATCATATCCCAAACAATTTTATAATATCACTCATTATCAATAACTCTTAAACAAGTGATTCTTTCTTTGACCTGTTTCCTCATCTATAAAATGATGGCTTAGGCTAAATGATTAGGTTAAACAAATGTTCTTTGCTCTTGAAGAAGATCATGACATCAGGAAGGTGATGCTATGACTTACAAGTGAATTGAATTTAAGGGAGGAAAGGCTGTGCAAAGTCACCAGACTCATTTTTTCCTTTGGAGCCATCTGGGTCCAGTGACAAGATATAGATCCAGACAACTGGAGATGGCCCCAGATGCAGTGGGAGACAATGGCCTTTTTAAGGAAAGGTCTTTCCCAGGTCTCAATTTGGCTGAGGCATTCAATGATTAAGGCTAGTTAAGAAATGAGGCAAAGAATGACCTCTTCAGCTTAGTTTAAAAAAAATCAGTCTGAGAGAAGAAGACCTTCAAGGTTTCTGGTCAAAAGAGAAACAATTGCTATTTACATTCAAATATATAAATGATCTATCACTCTCCAATTATCAGTCAGGATTTTAGGCTATCAAAATTGCTGGACAGTTCTAAATATTATAAACATCTTCTTTATATTGAGCTAAAATCCATATCCATATGATGTCCATCTACTGGTCCAAATCCCTACCTCCAAAGTTGCACCTAATCCCTTTTCCATTTGGCAGAAATTATCATCTTTCTCTACCTACCACTCCAAAGAGCAATCATGTTTCTTTACCTACTGTCTTATCCACATCTCCTCTTCTCCAGATCAAAAATTCCTAGTTCTTTCAACCAATCCTTATCTGACAAGATTTATCAATAATTAAGCATAGGTAAAATATAAACTCTGTGAGGCAGGCCTGGTTTTTTACTTTGTATCCATGATGTTTGCACACAGTAGTCACTGAATGATACCGAATAAATGCTTGCAGCAGCTAAGTAGTACAGTAAATAAAGCTCTAGACTTAAAACCATGAAGACATGAGTTTAGATTCTGCCCCAGACACCTAACTATCTGTGTGACCCTGGAAAAGTCACTTAACATCTGTCTGCCTCAGTTTCCTCATCTGTAAATTGGGATAGTAATCGCACATACATCCCACAGTTATTATGAAAATGGAATGAGATAATATTTGCAAAAGCTTTTTGCACACTAAAAGTGCTGTATAAATGCTAGCTATGATGATGATGCACGGATTAGTGATAGTATTGAAGATCTAGGTGTTCAACATCCTCTCACTGACAGGATGTCCTGAATTTATGGTCAAGCAGGCAGATGAGCTATTTCAGAAAGAGACTTCTTAGTACAATGATTTGTGAAGACAAATGTCTCCATTTGTATAATTTCCTGCTAAAAAAGTAGAGCCTCATAAGATCCTCTCCTTTCACTCAGTCATATTCACACTCTCCTTTGCCTCTGAAAATAACTCAGAGCAATAACTCTTACCCAAGGCCCTCCCTAAGATTTTATGATGCTCTGTCTCCATTTAAAACTTGCATATGCAAGTTTAGTTATATGGAACTATTATTTTCCAGCTGACACACAATTGCAACCAAAACATTCTTTCATTGTTGGGATTGGAAGCTCAATTCTGTGTGGACAGTCTCAGGAGGGTAAAGGTGGGAGCTTCTAATTCTTAGAGCTCTCACGAGACCCCCCCCAGGAAATGGCAGGGAATCGAGGTGAACCGAGCTATCTCGAGTAATTCCGCCTCTTCCCGTGAGAAACGTGATGGGAGAGAGATCTCCCCGCCCTCGAGATGGTCCTGGATCTGGGCACACTATTGTTATCTAACAGCACGGTATTCAGATGCAAACTATGCGGCTGAAGGTTAAGTAGGATTGAGGAAGCCTGAAAGCTCTCTTAGCACATGAGGAGCCAAGAGGACAGTAGGCTCCGCTTTTCTTCTTTCCTCTCTCCCCTCCTCCTCTCTCCCCGCTTGTACTTCTACTTCCAATCCCTTAAGACCTTAGCCTCCTTAGGAAATCTCCCCCTCTTCCTCCTAAGGAAGACCCCCTTGCACTTGTAACCGAGACCCTGAAATAAAGCTCAACCCTTGTTCGACTCTGGAACGTCCTTTCTCTCATATGAGCATCCGGTTTTGGCCAACCGAAGACCTCGGAGGTGAGGTAAGAAGACTCGGGTAGCCCACACAGGCCTCTAGGCCTGGCATTTCATCTTATCTACTTGGGCACAAATGAGAAGACCATAGATTCAGGAGCAGTAAATTCTCCTTGTTTGCTTCTATAAAAAAGCATCATCTTTGTTGACAGTGTCTAACTCATAAGGTTGTTGTGAACATCAGATGAGATAATGTATGTAAAGTATTTTGTAAATGTTAATGTTTGATATAAACATCACTCATTATTGTTGTTATTAAGAGCACAGAAGGCTTTCCTTTTTGAAAATTAGAGTGGAAAAATAACCAAAAAGAATCACAAACACTAATTAATCTTTGCTCTTTTCGTGTAACTATTCTGTCTTTTTTTTCCTAGGAGACAGTGAGTTTTATTTTGTTTTTTTCTGGACAACTATTCTGTGTCTTTTTAAAAAAAAATACTATCCTTTACTGGAAACATCTCAAGTCCATCTTTCTTTCTAACTTGTGTTTCTGGGGATTGAGCACAATCCATCTATTAGACAAACCAGGTCACTGCCCTGATAGAAATCGAATGTTGCAGGTGATTTCCCACGCTGAAGGGCAAAAGCAGGTATATTGGTGTGAAAGAGGAAAGAGATGTGGGCACAGACATTTGCTACCTGACTGAAATAACAGCTCTATCACCTTGAGTCTATGATACTTAGGATTTATAGCTAGATGGGGGAAGCCTAGAAAGGGGAAGTTACTAGACTGTAAAGTTTTTCTTCCTGTCCAGAATTTCCATGTAAAGACATGGAACCTCCTGCCTCTGTGCCATCCATCCCCTTAAACTACCATCCTTTCATTATTCTCCCTATGCCTTTTTTGTTCTTGCCAACGTCTTTCTTTTTCTTTGTCCTTTTACTCACTCAGTGCCCAAGGTCATCCCATCCCTTCTCAGTGCAAACCTCTCCCAATTCAATCCCCTCCCACCCATCAAAGCTATGCGCTCACTTCCTTCCTGTCTTCCCTTTCTCTTTCTTCCAACATAAACTGACTCTCTTGAAAGCTCCAACCTCTTCTCCCGCATCCGTAATCAGCAGTGAAATGCTGAACACAGCTGGATTTTCAAAACCAATGGTTAATTGCAGTGAGCCAAGGGTGACCCAACAGCAGTTTTGAGTATTTGGAGTGTGAAATAATGAAGACACTGGTGAGCTGAGAGTCTAGAAATCAAGGTCTGTGCCCCCTAAACAACATTCAGAGGCCCTGATTAAAACTCCTTGTCCCAGTTGGTGAAAATCATGTTAAAACCAGGAGGCAGACAAGTGCCACAGACCACCTTGGGGAGATGCACAAAAGGGAGATCTTATCCACAGACCTGCAGAATGATTTCAATAACTTCCTAACAACAAGGGTTTTCCAGGAGCAACAGAATAATACTGTGGGTTACCATGGCAGCTGGGCTCAGGAAGCACTGTGCAGGAACTAAGCCACAAAACCTATAATGAGGTGGCAACCTTAAGGGTCTAGGTCTCTTCTTTACAGCAAGGGCTTTTCCATAATTCCCGTTACCACTAATGAGGGGCACCATTAACATGCCACACACGGGGAAGAAGCCTTTTAGCCTCAGTCCGGATGAGTGAACCTTGTCAAAAGTGGCATGAAATTGACATGATGATGTAAAAACTACAAGGAATGCACAGCCTGGTGCCTGCCCCTCTCCCTTCCTTCCCCCTTTACCTTGTCCCCAAATACTCTTGGACCACAAGTTAACAGAGGGATACCCAAAGAAGCCACTCTGTAGGGAGACTGCTCTATCACAATTTGGTGATTATATGTTGACAATCTCCTGCATTATTAGAATACTTTAAAGTTTACAGATTGCTTCCCTCCCAACCACCCTGAAAGGTGAGCTAGAGTAAATATTCCTATTCCTGGCTTTAAAGATGAGAAAATCGGGGCTCAGAAGGGTAAAGTCATAAGTCCATGGTTATAAAACTAGCAAGTGACATGATCAGAATTCAAACCCAGATGGTGGAGTGGATAGGGCATTGGATGACAGAGAGATAGAGAGATAGATAGGAAGGAAAGGATGTGATATGATGTGATATGGTATTTATTAAGTACATACTATATTCTACATACTATGCTAAGCACTTGGAATACAAATACAAGCAAATAAAACAATTCCTACCCCCAAGTAATTTATATTCCAATGGAGAAAGGACTCATATAGGGGAGCTGTTAAGTAGGGAGAAAAGAAAATACCTGCAAGAGGGCAAGGAAGTAGTGAAATTCAGAGAATTAATTGAATATAGAATGAAGTGAGCAAGGCTGGGCCCTTCATGAAATGGTGTTCTGGTCCAGGGATTCAACAAATCTGACAGTAGGCCTTAGGGTAGAATTATCTCTTAGGTAGGAAGGCTGCTGGTGAGAAGTCTAGAGAATGAATTGAGCTAGGAGTGAAGTGAGAATGGATGGCAACCATGAAGAAACAGAGGTCTAGGTTCTGAGGTCATCAATTCCAAACATAGGCCTCAGGGCCTGGATTGAAATCCTACTCCAAATGTGTACTAGTTGTGTGACCTTGGTCAAGTCACTTAATTACTCTGTGGCTCAGTTTCATCATCTGTCAAAATGAGGCAGTCGGACTTGATGACTTCTAAGGGTCTTCTGATTCTAAATTTATGATGCTATGACTTTTTCCATTATACTATACTATCTTTTCACAGTGGTGATTATACTAATGAAAAGCAGAGTTGCCTAATTCAGACTCTGACACATCATGATTGTGTGACCCTGGATAAGTCTCTTAACAACTCAGTGCTAAAGGTGACTCTGAGATCATAATTGCAGAGCAGTTATCCTTTTATATTGGCAATCAGGAGTTCCCTATGCCCACAAAATCACTGTCTAGACCAATGCTTAGCACAGTGCTTGGTACACAGTAAGCTCTTTTAGGCCTGGCATTACCATTTAAAAAGTACTTTACATATACTAATCCATTGTGAGGGAAGCACTGTGGTTATTGTTATCCCCCTTTCACAGATGAGGAAAATGAGACTCCGAAAAGTTAAGATGAAATGCCTCACCAATGCTCACACAATTGGGGTCAAAGGTAGGATTAAAGCCAGGTCTCTCCTGATTCCAAGTCCAGTGATCTTACCATTACACTAAATTCCTGGTTGTCTTTTATGGGTCATTTGACACAGAACGCACGCTGCCGTGTAACATCTTGGGTGGAGGGGGGAAAAATTAGACACATATATGTCTCTCCTCATTTAGACTGGAAGCTCTTTGAGGATAAGTACTATGTCTCTTATTCTGTACACCTCTACAAATGCACACTTCTACTCCTCTATAAACATGTATTGATTGATTGGTTGGTTGATAGTGTGAAAAAATAAAATTAAAATAATTATGTTGGCAAGACACAAAATTCTCTCATCTGCTCCCCTTCCCCCCAAAAAAAGACATCAACTACATAACTGAGGCCAAAGGTTGAGGACCTGAGTCATCCAGATAATTGACTTAATTTTTCATTCCCCTACTGTAGACATATTCCTAAAAGGACATGAGCAGGAAAACAGTGGTGGTGGGAGGGGAAATGAGACAAAGATCGGGTAAGAGGGAAGCAAAGGAAGCATCTAGTGCTCTCACCTTCCAGGGATCAGTCATTATTCACAAGCTAGGAAAAAGTCTGGGGCCATCCTTCCCCACTGCTCCCTCCCCTGCACTTCTCTGTCTCCTATCCCCATTCTCTCCTCTCTTTTTAGGCTCCTGGAGCGTTGGGTAGAGCTGTAAGAGAAGGGAAGAGAACAGCAGGGGCTAGAGAATGCAACCAGAAATACCAGTGTCAGCACTTTGGATATCGAATTTATCGGCTCCAAATAAGGGTGTCATATGGGTGATACAGAGAATGCCAGCTGGGAGCTGTAATTCAAAGGGCCAGCATCTTGGTTCATACAATCAATCATATTAAGGGAGCAGAAGTCTATTTGCTGTTGTTTTTGTCATTCTTCAGCAAAACTTTTTTTGTTGGGCTTTTTTTTTTTAATATTCTTGGAAACACTTTTCTGCCAATCAATGTCAGCGGCTATTCAGGCCTTGGTACAGCAACAGCAGATGTACAATTAGATGTACTGACTTAGAAATGAGCTACTGAGGGTGCGTGGGAGGGAGTACTCCTTTTGCTATAAAGAGTGGATAAAACATTAAATGCTAATATAGTCGTAGATATATTCTAATCTAATAAGAATAATTCTTCAACTATATGCCTGGTTCAGAAAATAGAATTGAACCCTTCATCTTGCAGAATTTATTTCTTTAACCAATATTAGGAACATAATTCTCCTCAAAGAGCAGACCTCTGAGATTTAAGTATGTTCTTAAGTATGTTTCAAGCTGGGGTAGTGGAGATGGGGGCGGGTGTTGGAGGGTGAGGTGGGGAGAAGGCTTGGGGAGTTCATTCCTCACTGGGTAGCTGGAACTAACCAAGTACAGGAAAAGTCAAAGCCTAACATGGGAGGGACTTTCTATCCTCCAAACGTAAGGCTTTGCTTGCAGGACTTCACAGAGACAGCTTTTACCAATAGTCAGTCACACCCCAAGTGCCCTTCTTAATGAAGGTCAGAGGAGGGGACACATGTGGGAAGTCCGGTGTTAAGGGGTAGGTTGTAAGGACACAGTTTGTCCCCTTTTATTCTCTGGGTTGGTGGCAGCCATGCACAATGATGTTCCAGTCTACTGGCTAGCCAAGGATCCAAGAAGCAGCCGTAACTTTCAGGAAGGGAAGCTTTCTGTGCTCCTAAAAACAATGGTGACAATGACTGATATTTATACCTGATATTACCATTTATAATGTGTTTTATGTACTATTCCACTGTAAGGGAGGTTCTGTGGTTATTGCTATTGCCATTTCACAGATGAGGAAAATGAGGCTGGGAAAAGGTAGGGTGAAATGCCTCACCAGTGCTTACACAATAAAACCCAAGTGATCTTTCCATTACACTGTGTTCCTTATTGTTCCTTATAGGTCATTGGATACAGATCACCTAGTGCTGAGTGATGTGGATAATGCGTATAATGTGTGTGTGGGGGGGGGGGGGGCAGCCAGGTAGTATACATCTATGTCTGTTTTCCTCTTTCAGACTGAAAGAGACAAATACTAAGTCTCCTATTTTGTACACCTCTAGCATTGTCTATTAGGATCTAGGGGACAGGGATAGGAATAGGACCTGGACCTGGACCTGGGATTTCATTCATAGAGAGCACCCAAGTGAGGAAACTCCCAGCACTTTTTCTGCAACTTAGCACTTATGCAGCCTAGAGTGCTGAGAAGTCAAGTGACTGCCAAGGTCATACAGTCAGTATGTGCCAGATACAGGATCTGGACCAAGGTCTTCCAGCTCTGAGGCTGGCCCTCTATCTACTACACCAGAGTTGTCAACTATGCTGCCTATTGGCTGCCTCCTGCCCACCACACTCCTCAGTGAGGTCCAAACTAGTGTAAAATGTAATTGGGAAATAATTAATGAAAGAAATAAAAATGCAATAGAACATAGGTAATGTTAATATGTGGTTTTCTAAGTCAACATGTGACCTGCAGGGATCCTTATATAAGAATTAGTGGACTCCTGTACTTACATAAGTTTGATACCACTTTATACAAGTCATCCCACATTGACTTTCAGTGTTTAGGATCATTGTAGAGATCAATTAGCTCAAATTTCACTGAGTTATTGTTGATGATTTTTTTCCCTCATCAACATGAAAAGGGTTTTGTCTCTAAACCTCATTCATCTGACTTCATTCAGCAGGAATTGCTCCTTAACTGTTCATACATTTTTCAGATGAACTATAATGCTTCCTCCCTTTCACACCTCAGCCCTCCCTCTTCTCCATTGTCTCTCCAATCCGTAATTTTTCCCACTAATACTACTACTACTTTTGCCGTATTTCAATAGGATAATATAATTTTTTACCAAGTATTTCCTATACCTCCTTGACAAGTTTCTTGTATATGTATGTATGTTTATGTTATGTATATGTGTATACATAATGTATATAACATATATTGTCTATATGTGTTTATGTGTATATATACAAATATAGTGGGCACACATACGTGTGTATATATGCATGTGTGTATATGTATATGTACATATATATTTGTTTTTTCAGTTATTTCAGTCAAGTCTGACTCCCTGTGACCACATTTGGGGTTTTCTTGGCAATAATACTGGAGTGGTTTGCCATTTCCTTCTCCAACTCATTTTATAGATGAAGAACTGAAGCAAACAAGGTTAAATGACTGTACCAACATGACCCAGCTAGTGTCTGAGGCCAGATCTGAACTTAGGAAGATGAGTTTTTATGCCCAGTTCTCTATCCACTGTGCCACTTAACAGCCCTAATTATATGTACTAGTACATATATGAGGTTGGAAACCTCAGATCTGGTCAAATTCTTTCATTTACATATGAGGAAACCAAGGTGAAATCATACACAGTTTTTGAACTGCAGAAGATTTGGGGAATGAATCAGTGACGTTAAGCCAGACGGAGGCTTGGCATTTCAATGCTCTTATTTTACAAAGGAGGAAACTGAGTGGGAGTGCTTTGTCCAGGATCACTCAGAAAATGAGTATCAGAGCCAAGATTCCAATCTGACTGGACCTGCTCCAATTCACCCATACTCTTGTCCTCACAACGACTGAGAATACCACTAGCTGACTGATGGCAAAGGTGCATGATCTATGATTGTAGAGTACAACAAAGCCATTTCGCTGGGGATGGAATATGTTAAACTGCCTTGAGAGGTGTTGCCTTTATCTAAAGGAATATCATTGCCAGGGTGATAACCTCTGAATGTTACCAGCTTCCAGGATTAAACTGGAGTCTTCATTCTACTGACATGATAAACATCTGATAGAATGCAAGCAACTTGAAGACAAGGGCTATTGACCTTTTGTCTCTGTAGTCAGTCTCAAGCTTGGTGACTGGCACATAGTATGAATGAATGAATCAATGGGAATAAGCATTTATAGAGTGCCTACTATGTGCAAATATTATCTCATTTAATCTTCACAACAACTCTGTGAGGTAGGTGCTGCTATTATTTCCATTTTACAATTGAGGAAACTGAGGCAAACAGAAGTTTGGTGACTTATTCAAGGGTCATACAGTCAAGTAAGTGTCTGAGGATGGATTTGAACTCAGGTCTTCCAACTCCAGGCTCAGCCCTCTATTGATTGTGTTACCTAGCTGCCCTCCAACATATCCCTTTGGGCCAGTGCCTAAAGCTCTGGGCCTAAGGGATGCCTACAAGCTCGTACAATGGATCAATTAAAGAAGGAATTCAAGGTAATATAGCCACAGAGGCCCTTCTATTAAAATGAAGGAAAGTAGGAAGGAAGGAAGCATTTTTAAAGTGCCTACTATGTGCCAGGCACTGTTCTAAGCACTTTACAGATACCTCATTTGATCCTCACAACAACTCTATGAGAAATTTTTATTATTATTATATTATATATAATATATATTATATTATCATTATCCCCATTCTACAGTTGAGGAAACTGGGATACCAATTAAGTGACTTGCCTGGGGTCACAAAGCTACTAAGTATCTGAGGCAGGATTTGAACTCTGATCTTTCAGACTCCAGGTCTTGTATTCTAGTCACTGTACAACCTAGCTGTCTCTATGAGCATTTAGAAAGCTATTACTGTGTGCCAATTATAGAGGAGAAACAAATATAAAGACAGTCCCTGCTCTTAAGGAAATTACATTTTAATGGACTGAGACAACACATGTGAGGAAATGGTAGCCTGAGAGAGGCACAGGGATGATGAGCAGGGTTGGAAGGGAGCACGATGCCACACTTCTTCGAAGAGCATTGGAAGAATCAATTTAATCATAGTTTGAGGACTGGTGAGTGGGGGATGAGGGGAGGAGAAAGAAGGGTTGGATCTGGGTTCACATGTGATGGAAAGGTGGCAGTTAGGCAGGAGACAAAAGGGAGTGGAGTGAAGCTTGCCAGGGACTTGCCTGAAATAGTGATCTACTTGAGGTAGTGATCAATCAGTATGGTGGAACCCTAAGGCAAGAGGTTCTGGAGATGAACATTAAAACCTTCTTGGCAGCAAGGTAGCTGGTAAGGCTATCAATAATATATCATTCGATCAATAAATATTTATTAAATGCCTACAATGTGCCAGGAACTATGCTAAGTCTTGGGGATAAGAAAAGAGGTAAAAAGATATTCCCTGTCCTCATGAGGGACTCTCAAGGAAATATAAATGCATTTTGATTTACTGATTGATTCATTAAATGCTATTTCTGTGCAGAGTCCTGTGTTCGTTATTAGGGAAGATGAAATGCTTGAAGATACAATTTCTGCTTTCCATGGGAAAGCCTTTGAAAAGCTTTTGAAAACCTTTGAAAATGGGGAACCATTCACTGATTATCAAGAGATTTATGGCATTGTGGAAAGAGCACTAGCTGGTACTGAAGGTGAAGGGCCTGAGTCTGAGCCACTTACTGGCACTGGGTGATCTACTTATCTCTCTCAGTTTGTTTCCTTATCTGTAAAATGGGGCTAGTAACACTTGTGCTCCATACCAGGTTGTTGTGACTATAAATCTTAGGAGGCAATAGAAATGTGAGTTGTCATTATCAGAGCATTTTCAACAAGGTATCACACTCCTGGTTGTCTGAAAAGTAACAGAGACTATTCAGGGTATCCCCTTTGGCTGATGGAGATTTCACCCACAGGTTGATGATTCAGTCATCTCTCTGGAATATAATGGTCTCTTCCTTTCTGGCAAAACCCAACTTACTCTGGTCTGCAAGGCTTATTTGTTTCATGAGACTTTTGCCTGATGGGAAGGGAGGGGCTGCAGGGGAAAGAAAGGCACAGCATGAAAAGGGGGATGAATATCTGACTTTTATTTTGAATCTCCTTAGTGTTTACTGAACCTTGATGCCTAAACCCTAGGTGAAGGGTACCATCTTTTAGATGGACAACGCTTCAGAAGAGAAGGTGAGGGAAAATTCCTCATTGGTTTCTCCTAATCAAAAGCTATCACTGGTCCTCAAGTCAGAAGTGTGTGAAATTCTGCATGGGCTTAGAAAAAAAAAGCTGTAAAATATTTCTCAACTGTTCAGATAGGGAAAAGATGGGGTCTAGAGTAATGCAACATACTGACATCCATTTAATAGTCACATAGGTGATACTGGCAGAATCAGATAGGCAACTAACCATCACGCAGAAGCAAAAAGAGCCTAGATTGTCACAGCTTCCATAGTAAACTCTCCCTGCTTCCTCTTTTCTGTACCCAAGGCTGCTGGCTCTTTTTTTTCTGATATCCCCCAAATTCCTTTACTATAAAATAGCATCTGGGTTCTTGATTCCAGTTCCACTTCCATGAAAACTGTGTCTCTTTCCCAGAAGGATCTGTAGTCTCCCACAGGCTTTGGAACATGAGAATTGGAGGTCTCACCAATCTCAGTGACTCCAAAGGTGGGGCAGTCCAGTAGGCAGGGACTTCACTGAGACTTCTAGTTCCAACTAGCTGTGTGACTAGTAAACTACAAGCCAAGCCAGTTCCATAACCAGTCTAAGTCTCTCAGTTTTCCCATCTGTAAAGTACAGCTTTGAGATTCAAAAAGACTTAATGAGTGCTGGTCACTCGTGGCCAAATTAACCAGGTGCAGGAAACAGCTGCTGCTATAGAAGTCATCCACTATATAAATATAATGTGGTATTCTTAGACAAAGGATGGAAGCAAACTCTAAAATATTAAATCAAACCACAGCCAGATTCTCATTTCATGAGATTCTTAGAGAAAAGCAAATGGTTTAGTGCGAAAAGTACTGGATTTATAATTGGAGAAATATGATTCAAATTCAGGCTTTGTCAGTTACTATTGTGTGATCCTAGGCAAGTCATTTACCTTCTCTGAGTTTCAGAGTCCTTATCTGTAAAGTGAGGAGTTTGTGCTAGATTAAAGGTTCTTAATCTGAAGATTGAAATTTTTAAAAAAATTTTGATAAATGCATGTCAACATAATTGGTTTCCCTCGAAATGCTATGCATTTTATTTTATGCATTTAAAAACATGTTGAGGGGGTGGAGTCAAGATTGCAGAGTAGAAAGACCCATATACTCTAGTGCTTCCCCCACAGCCCACAAAATACCTGTAAAAATGACTCTCAACAAAGTCTAGAGCAGCAGAAGTCACAGAACAACAGAGCAAAAGAGGTTTCCAGCCAAAGGTAACCCAGAAGGCCAACAGGAAAGGTCTATCTCATGGGACACTGAGCAGAGTGGAGCACAGCCCTGGCCCTGGGCACTGGGAGGAACAGGACTTGAATAGAATTCTGGGCAGAGTTCCTAGCGGGGAAGGTCTCAGATACCTCAACTCATAAGCAACAAAGAAAGCTCCAAAGGTCAGTGGGGGAGGGTTCTCCCAGCTGGCTGAGAGAGAATAGGGTTTCTCCAGTAATAGCCCCAGGTGACAGCAGAGGCTGAGCCAGCAGAATGCAGGCAGCTACGGAGACTGGGAAGCAACCTGGATCCATTGTTCAGGCAGCTCAGCTTAAAGCCTCTGGCTGTAGGGAGCAGCTGATCTAAACCCCAGTGCACCTTGCCCCCACCCAAAGCCCAGGGGAACTGAGAAGCTGAGTCTAATCTCTTGACAAAGGATTAGGAAGCCAAGTAACTGGCTGGTAAAATGACCAAAAAAGGGGAAAAAAAATAGGACCATAGAAGGTACTTTCTTGGTGAACAGGTGTTTCCTCCCATCATTTTGGATGAGGAAGAACAAGGCTTACTATCACAGAAAGTTAAGACCCCTGCCTCCAGGGCCTCCAAAGCATTTACCTGGGCTCAGGCAATGAAAGAGCTTGAAAAGCAAGTCAGCAGTTTGCTATAGGAGAACCAAAAAGATGCTGAGGAAAATAACACCTTTAAAAAGAGGCTAACTCAATTGGAAAAAGAGGTCCAAAAACCCAATAAGGAAAAGGAGGCTTTAAAAAACAGAATTAGCCAAATGGAGGAGAAGGTTCAAAAGCTCACTGAACAAAATAGTTCCCTGAAAGAGAGAATTGAGTTCAGGGAAATGAATGACAATGAGATAAACCAAGCAGTTAGAAAACAAAACCAAAAGTTTGAAAAAATAGAAGATAATGTGAAACATCTCATTGGAAAAACAACTGACCTGGAAAATAGATCCAGGAGAGATAATTTAAAAATTATGGGACTATCTGAAAGCCATGATCAAAAAAAGAGCCTAGATCTTATTTTCCATGAAATTATTGAGGAAAATTGTCCTGATGTTCTAGAACCAGAGGCAAATTAAATATTGAAAGAATCCACTGATCACCTCCTAAAAGAGACCTGAAAAGAGAAATTCCTAGGAATATTGTGGCCAAATTTTAGAGTTCTAAGGTCAAGGAGAAAATACTGCAAGCAACTAGAAAGAAACAATTTGTGTATTGTGGAAATACAATCAGGATAGCACAGGATCTGGCAGCTTCAGCATTAAGGGATCAAAGGGTTTGGAATAGGATATTCCAGAAGTCAAAGGAACTGGGATTAAAACCAAGAATCACCTACCCAGCAAAACTGAGTATAATACTTCAAGGGAATAAATGGTCATTCAATGATATAGAGGACTTTCAAGCATTCATGTTGAAAAGACTAGAACTGTATAGAAAATTTGACTTTCAAACACAAGAATCAAGAGAAGCTTGAAAAAGGTAAACAGGAAAGTGAAATCATAATAGACTTTCTAAAGCTGAACTGCTTACATTCCTACATGGAAAGAAAATATTTATAACTCTTGAGACTTTTCTCAATATTTGGGTAGGTGGAGGGATTATACACACACACACACACACACACACACACACACATGCACACATATAGACAGAGAGTACAGGCTGTGTTGAATTAGAAGAGATGATATCCACAAAAAAATATATAAAATAAAAATTAAGGGGTGAGGGAGGAAAATACTGGTAGGAAAAAAGGGAGAAATGGAATGAGACAGGTTATAACTCATAAAAGAGATAAAGAAAAATCTTGTTCAATGGAGGAGAAAAGGGAGAAGGAGAGAGGGGAAAAGTGAAGCTACTCTCTCCACATATGGCTTAGGAGGGAACAACATGCTCACTAAATTTGGTATGAAAATCTATCTTATACTACAGGAAACTAGGGGAGGAGGCGTCAAGTGGGGTGAGGGGAATGATAGAAGGGAGGGCAAATGGGAGAAGGGAGTAACTAGAAATAAACACTTTTGAGAAGGGACAAGGTCAAATGAGGGAATAAAAAAATAAGGGGGATAGTAGGATAGAGGGCAATATAGTTAGTATTATACAACATGATTATTATGGAAGTCTTTTGCAAAATGACACATATATAGCCTGTATTGAATTGCTTGCCTTCTCAGTGGAGATGGGGAGGGAGGGAAAGAAGGTGGAATTCAAAGTACTAGAAATGAATGTTGAGAATTATTATTGCATATAACCAGGAAATAAGAAACAGTTAATGGGGTACAGAAATTTATCTTGTCCTACAAGAAAAGAGAGAAGATGGGGATAAGGGAAGGGTGGGATGTGACAGAAGGGAGGGCTCATTGAGGGAAGGGGTAATCAGAATGCAAGGTATTAGGGGGTGAGGGGAGGGGAGAGATGGAGAGAAAATTTGACACGTTACAAAGTGATGTAAAAACAATTAGTATTAAAACCATTGACTGAATTAATTACTGAGATTAAATCAGAGACATCTTTAGTCTGGGAAAATGAATTTTAGTCTAATTCTCCTAGAGGAAGGTAACTTCGGGTAAAA
The DNA here is from genome assembly GCF_028372415.1 of Notamacropus eugenii. Taxonomy (NCBI): domain Eukaryota; kingdom Metazoa; phylum Chordata; class Mammalia; order Diprotodontia; family Macropodidae; genus Notamacropus; species Notamacropus eugenii. The sequence goes on along the minus strand of NC_092875.1, from coordinate 129,312,361 downwards.
TTTGGCATTGATAGAAAAGTTAAGGTTTTAATGGTAAATTTGATTTTATGATTATTATTTAAGCAGGAACTAGAACAGGTACAGAAAGGCATGTAAGCCACTTAAGACTTGCCTCAAAAGATGTTCCTTAGCCAATATGAAATTATAGTCATATCTGAAACCTCGTTATTGGAACTTGCTATTTTAAGCTGCTAGGGGACTATTAAGTGACTGTTCTTCTAACTCCAGGTATGGATAGAAACAAAGGCAATCTGAGCCTCCAATTAATGATGCCAGTAAGCCTGTGAGATGCTGGTATGAACTGAAAAAGGTGACCTCATGGGAAGGGAGAGAAGCTGTTCAGCCTGGGCTGAGGTAGGATTCTCCTGACTCAGTTTCTCCACTGACACCTGGCAGACTTTAAGCCTGACTGAATGCAAGTTGACTATCTACTCCTGCCTGGAACTGACAAGAAGTTGGGGAGATACTGTTTCCCTGCAATGTCCCTACTCTTAGTGGCAATTTCCTATAGTTAAACGGTTTGTAAGCTTAATACCAGATCTATTAAATTATAAATTGTTGGTAGGGGAACATCCGAGGTCAAGTCTAAAATTAAGCTATTAGGCTTAGGACTTTAGACCAACAACAATGTTAGGGTCCTTTAATTCTTAGTAACAGTGTGGAGACAATTAGGTCAAGAGCTTATGAAGTTAGCATACACAGTTATTATTTGTGTCTCAGTTGGTTAATGTTAAAAAAAAAACATTCGTTTGTGGTCTATATTGTAAATGCTTTAAAAGAAATATCACCTGGGACCAAAAATTGGAATTGTGTTACATGATATGAACTGTGTTAAAAATGAAAAAGAAAAAAGAAAAAAAATAAGAAAAAAAAAACATTTTGAGAAGGGCTTCATAGGTTTCATCAGCCTGGAGAAAGGGCCCAGGAAACAAAAAGGATTAAGAACCTTATAGCTGTGGTGATGTCCAAGGTCCCTTTCAGCTCTTGGTCCTATTAACCCCTCTCCTGTTCCCTAGTTGTCCCCTTTTTATTCGACTCACCAGCAAGTTTTCTATAGATGAACGACCAACTACCATGTGCTGATGTTGCAGTCTAGGTGTGGTAGGAACCCTGAAATTCAAGGGCAAAAAACACAAGTCCTGCCTTGAAAGAATTTGACCCAAGCCTTCTTTCAGACAGAGAAAGGATTTATTAAAACACTGGTTGGGGTGGGCAAGATTTTAAGAAGCCAGCCAGACAACTTGGCAGGGCCATTGCCTGCACCCCACTGAAATCTCCTCCAAAACTCCTAGCCATCCCCAACTTAAGAAACATTGTATCAAAATCACAGACTCCTTTTTCTGGACTGTACTAGACCTATGACTCCATTAATATAGAGAATTCTCAGGAAAAAAACACTCCCTTAATCAGTGCAAATATGCAATGCACCTGTCTATACTTTTAAGAGAGTTGGCTGGGACCCTGAAAAACCAAGTAGTTCACCCAGAACCAAACAAATATTATGTTGCAAAGGTGGAATACGGCTACTTTGGCAAGTAAAATTTCATTTCCCACAATCTTTAACCAAGGTCAGGCAACTTCAGTCTTGTTCCCAGGGCACCAAAATTTAGGTGTATGTTAAAAATTGACACTACCCCTTTAACAGAATAGATGCTGCTGTGTAATCAATTACCCCTCCCCCTTCGGTATTTTTTGTATTTTTTTTTTCATTTCATAAATTTCAAAGTTGATTTTATGCCACTGCCCTGGGTGCCAAAATTTTTAGTTATGGCTCTGGTTTTGATTAAACTACATTGAGCAGCTAAAATGGGACAAATCTTTTTATAGGAATGTGTTTAAAACCAAATTAATCCTTGCTTTTTAAAAAAATATACTTCATTTCCCAATAATTCCGTTGCTTCTCCCCCAAAGATCAAATACTGTCTGCATTCATATGCAGAATCATTGTGGGCCTTTCTACCAAGGATGGTATACTAAGGCTGGGGTTGCCTTTTCATGAGTCCATTTATATTCAGACAGTGCAATGATGTTTAGAATTTAAAAAACAAAGATTGTGTGTGTGTATGTGTGTACAGTAAGTCTACTACAAGAGAGCCCTACCATATTACTAGTTCTTGGAGGAGAAATAAAAATCTACAACTTATCATAAAGGTGCTTCCATCCTCCTCCCCCTGCCCCATATCCTATAAAAAAATAACTTGATAAGAAGGTTAGGAATCTATCATAACCAGTGTGACAGACATCCATGCACAAAAATAGCAAGTTTTGAGTTGAATATTTTATTGCCATATTTTGAAACAACTGGCTAGGCAGCTGCTACTGTTATCTTCCAATTACTTCTCATTTTCCCAGAGTTTTAAATGCAAGCTGTACCAAATTAAATCTAAATCTCTATATGCTTTTTTAAAACTCACATTTCAGAAAATACTGACAATAAAGTGGAGGGGAGGGGCAGAAATATTAATGCAATGGAGACATGAACTGTTTTATTAAATCTTCCAATGACTTGTTTTCAATTGTCATAATGTATGCAGGTATGTAAACGTCTAACACAGTCAGAGGAGCTTGCCATGGCTGCTGTCTCTGAATAGGCCTCTCAGGGCAGTGTTGTTTCACAGCCTGCTGAAATGAAATTCTCCCTGCCAGTTTTATTAAGGCACTCAAGATGAAATCACTTCATTGAATGTTGAAAATATTGCTTGCTCTGGTGTAACCCTATATCACGGTGTTCAAATACAGAAAAAATATTCACTCAAAAAGAGCTAATGTGTCATATTTTAGGGATATCACCCCAAACAAAATTGGGATTGATTAGTAGATTGAAAATCTAGATGGAGACAGAATTTTAAGAGTCACTTTTTTTCAATGCCAACATTCTTTTCATATTATGAATTATGAGCCTGGTACTTTGTAATTTTGCTAGAAAAATAGCATATATTCTAATCTTGTCAGTTTTCCTTTTCCCCCCCTCCAACTCCCTGCCCTAACCAGAAAAGGGTTAAGGGTGGGGCCAGTAAGCAGACTTTCACCATTCCTCTGCCTTTCATCAGCTGGATTTCAACATGTACATGAATACATGTACAATATGTATGTATGCATGTATATTCATACTTAAATCCACCTAGATGTGTTTCTGTATGTGTATATGTGCATGTCTCTGTGTGTGTATATATATATATATATATATATATACATATATTACATACAGTATTTGTATACACATTCAGATGTATGTATGAATTCAGAAATAATGTGGCTAAGTTACCGCCCTGGTGCCAAATTTCCACAAGTCAAGCTTGTCATCCTTACCAGTGCAAGAGCATTTGTCACTGCTCAGTGCAGGATGAATTATGTCAACAACAATCTGTCCTTTCAAACAAACAAAAGCCAAACAAAGGCCTTGCTTTGATATAAACCTAGATATACAGCTGTAAATCTGGGTGGAAATCTGGCGAATCACATATTTGAAACAGGACAAAGGCTAGTGATTGATAACAGTTCACTCTTTTCATATCCACTAACAGGAACAGATTAGAGAGATGAATGATTCTTTTAGTTGCTCAGCAGGACCTTTTCGGTGCTTAAAAAATTTAATTTTTTTCAATGAACAAAAATCTATTTTCTTGTCCTTTCCTTGCACCTCCCACCCCAATTGAAAAGAAAGAAAAAGAAAAGCAAAACCATTGTAACTAACATGAGTAGTGAAACAAAACAAATTCTCACATTAGCAATATCAAAAAAAACCCCAAAAGCCTTTTACCTCCGTCTGTACCCTGAGTCCATCACATCCGTCAGGACAGTGGAATGTTTCCTCACAAGTCCTCTGGAAATGTGCTTGGTCATTGCATGATCAAAGCTATTAAATCTTACAGTCGTTTGTCTTTATACTTCTTAGTACTTTTTGAGAGACTGTGCGCTAAAACACTGTGCTCAAGGCCAAGAAGACCAGGTTCAAATTCTGCCTCAGATACTTCCTAGCTGTGTGATCCTGGGTTAATCATTTAACCTGTATGAGCCTGGGCTTCCTCATTTGAAAAGGTGGACAAAACAGCACTGCCCTCACAGGATTAGTGTAAGACAAAGTATATTAAAATATTTTGTAAGCCTTAAAATGCTATATAAGCATGCTTTTAAAAAAAGAATCTTACTTTTAATTTATGAAATAAAACAAGCATTTCTATAATATAGTACAATAAAAAGATGATTGTACATGAAACTGCCAACCTACTACGTATAGGTTGCTATTCCTTCTAAATATACAACAAAATTATCGTGTAAATTTCCTTTTTCCCCCTTTTCCTCCCTTAACCCAGTCCCCCACCCCCCTGCCCTAGAGATGGCTACCATAATATACAAACATTTATATATATATATATATATATACACACACATATATTTGTGTGTGTACAAAATATGTAAAATCATTCTATACATACTTCTATTTATCAGTTCTTTCCCTGGATGCAGATAGTGTCTTCCTTCATATGTCCTTTATAGTTAATTTGGGTATTTATAATACTCAATAGACAAAATAACTTATTCACTCAAAGTTATTTATCAGTGTGGACCAATGTATTTAAAACCAAAATAATTCTTACTCAGTTTTTTAAAATATATTACATTTCTCAACAATTCTTAAAAACAATATTGCTGTTACTGTTACATTATAACATGCTTTAAAAAAAAATTTTAATTAAAGGAAAAGCAGCGAGGAGTTACAGTAGCCAGGGCTAATGGCAAAGAAAGTGCCTAGAGTTACCAACACAGGGTTAGTAAATCTTTACTTTGAAGCGTGCTTTAACTGAAGAGTAATGCTGATACTGCAGATGCTCTGGATACAGCTATGATTTGCATCACCGGCCTCTAATAACTTCTAAATGGAGGCCCCAAATGATTCTAACTCATTCACTAGCAAGGCCTGATCATAAAATATCTACAGCTCTGGGGAAAGTGTCATCAGTGATTTGCCACATCAGGGTTTGCTTCATCAAAATGGAAAATAACCCCTTTCCTATTCCCACCCAGCCGCCAGAAGGAGTCCTGAATTTCTGTAAGTTTATGGGCTCTACTAGAATGATTAGAACATAAGAAATACAAAATTTTCTGATCTTTATGAATTGTTTTAGTCTATGTCCATAGATATGAATGAACTGACTCCATATAAGCACTATAAATTTGGAAGGCCAAGGTGAAGGGGTTGACTGAATTTTCACACACACACTTACTTACTTATACTTACACACTTACACACTTTATATACTTATATAAATGGTTCTCCCTCCCCCAAAAAAACTTACTTTCAAGAGTAGCTCTGAAAAGCACTCCAAAATTCTTTCCAATGCTAGTTTACACTTTAATAAAACTGACATCTGCATTTCCAAAGAAATATTTCACTGTCAAAAAAGTCTAATGTAATTTGGTTTGCTTGAAATGTTTCAGACTCAGGCTGACTTTAGAATCATCAACCACTACCACTACCACCACCACCTGCTTACAATCCCAGAACCCCCTACCTTCCAGCCGAAGGCAATACAGCTGACCTCTTCCATCCACCTTCCAACAAGGCCAGCCAAAACTGTGGGGAGGCTCAAGGGAGCTGGGATCTGCCACTGATTTCCTGTTCCATCTTGAGTGAGTCACATAACACCTCTGTGCTCCAGTTGTCTGAAAACAGACACTGGCTCTAAGGGGCTTCACTGAAGAACAAAGGCTCCTTGCATGTAGGTCAGTTAAAGGACCCTGGTGTAGCCATAACCACTTTGAGAAGCAGAATGGTAGGGTTGGAGGACTTAAGGGTTCTAGTCCAGGGCATGCTAATGATTTGCTGGAAGTCCCTTGGGGCATGTCATTTGGCCTCTTCAGCCTCAATTTCCTCATCCATAAAATGATCAGGTTGGAGCAGATGACCTCCAAATTCCCTTCCAGCTCTAAATTTAAATGAATTGATGAGCTTTCTGCAAAATGTTTACCCTTCTTAATCCACCTAATTAACCTCTTGGATCTGTACTTTCCCCATCGGTCCAAACCTCTTCCAAGCAACCTATCTAAAGAGACTGTTGTAAGTGTTCCATTAAAAAGCCATGTGACTATATGCATATATCCCAAACCAAACCATTCCATTTTTGTAATCACTAATTGCCCTCAAGTGTGGGCATATGTTGTTTTATAGAGGACAAGGATACAACTATTCCAATTCCATTCCTCTCTAAAATATTTTGCTCACACTTTCTGTGACAGATGTCACCTTTGGCAGGTGAAGTAGTACGCAGAGCATGTCCACCAAACCATTACATAATTATTCACTAAATGTGAACCAGTTAACTTGTTTGCCTGTGACATAAGTACAAGGTCTTTCTTTGGACCTATTGATAGTGTATTTCTGTCACAGTATATCAGGCTGAAGTTGAAATTATCAGCTGCCCTTCCTCCCTTCATCTTATTGGAGGTTTAATTTTCCCTAATACACATGAAAGTTTTTCATTAAGCACAACATGAGTTGCCAGAATTAAAGAGAAAAAGAACTCTTTTCATTGTGATGTAACTCATGAGGTTACTGGAACATATAACTGTCTAGTTAGTGAATTTTGATTTATTAGAAGGATTCACTTATGAAAATAGAACCCTCTTATGACAAAGGGCAAATATGGAAACTAAAGAATCAATTAGAGGAAGAATAAATGAAAGGCAAGTAACAAGATAAAGATAGGGGAAAATTACCCATGGAGTTAGAAAATTAAGAACTGTGTTCAATTTACAGAGAATAAGATATCAACGCTAGAGGTCACGTGGCTCAGAAGAGAGAGGAAGAACCATTTATTGGTCAAAGGAGTCAACACTGCTAAAAACTAAACAAAACTTCTTTGCTCATGTCCACGGAGGTGGATGGAAAGAAAATGCTAGAAAAATACATGCCCTGGAAAAGGACGAATGGAAAAAAATATAACTTAATATCTGAGTGATGCCTGAATTTACTTCCTCCCTTATAATTATTGAAAACTTTGGGGTTAAAGAAAACGTTGTCCTCATTATTTGGTAGTTTTTTGACTCATATCTGACTCTTTGTGACCCCAACTGGGATTTTCTTGGAAGAGATGCTGGAGTGGTTTGACATTTCCTTCTCTAGCTCATTTTGTAGCTGAGGAAACTGAGGCTATTCTCAGCAACACAATGATCCAAGACAATCCCCAAAGGACTAATGATGAAGCATATTATCCACCTCTAAAGAATCGATATTGATTGAATATAGTCTGAAGCATGCTATTTTTCAGTTTCATTTTTTCTTTTATTTGAATCTTCTTATACAAATCCACTAATGTGGAACTATTTAACATAATTGCACGTTAAAAAAAAATCATGAAAAAAATAAATACAGTATGTCCAAAACTGATATGTCATTATCTTTTGCCCCAAAGCTTCCAACCTTCCTAACTTCTCTAGGCACCTTGCATCATTTAGGGTCAAAATCTTGATGTTATTCTTAACTCCTCACTCTCTCACCCATCACATCCAATCTGTTGCTAAGTCCTATCAACTCTACCTTCCCATATGCTCTCTTTTCCTCTAAAATGGGCAACGCCATAATAATGCCTGTCATCACCTGATTGATGCCTGACTTACAGGAAGCTGGTCTCCCTGCCTCATTTCCCCCCACTCCAGTCCATCCTCAACTCAGTTGTCAAACTGACACTCCTAAAGTGCAGATCTGACCATGGTACCCCTACCTACCTACTCAATAATTTCCAATGACTTCCATTACCTCCAAGATCACATATAAAATCCTTCATAACCTGGCCCCTTCCTATCTTTCCAATCTTCTTTACTCCACTCCACTTACAATTTGGTGACACTGACCTCCTTGTAGTTCCTTGAACAAAGATGCTATGGCCCCCAATTGATAAATGGTCAAAGGATATGAATAGGCAGTTTTCAGAGGAAGAAATTAAAGATATCTATAGTCATATGAAAAAATGCTCTAAATCACTATTGATTAGAGAGAAGCAAATCAAAACAACTCTGAGGTACCACATCACACCTATCAGATTGGCTAACATGATACAACAGGAAGATGATAAATGTTAGAGAAGATGTGGGAAAATTGAAACACTAATTCATTGTTGGTGGAGCTGTGAGCTGATCCAACTCTTCTGGAGAGCAATTGGGAACTGTGCCCAAAGGGCTGCAAAAATGTGCATACCCTTTGACCCACCAATATCGCCACTAGGACTCTATCCCCAAGAGATCATAAAAATGGAAAAGGGTCCTACATGTACAAAAATATTTATAGCAGCACTCTTTGTGGTGGCCAAAAACTGAAAATCAAGGGGATGCCCATCAATTAGGGAATGGCTGAATAAAATATGGTATATAAATGTAATGGAATACTATTGTGCTATAAGAAATGATAAACAGGAAGACTTCAAAGAGGCCTAGAAAGACTTATATGATCTGATGCTGAGCGAAAGGAGCAGAACCAGGAGAACTTTGTTTATAGCAACAACCATAGTGTGCAAGAGTTTTTTCTGGTAGACGTGGAACTTCATTGCAATACAAAGACTTAAAAAAACTCCCAAAGGTCTTTTAAGGCAAAATGCCTTCCACACCCAGAGAAAGAACTTTGAAAGTCAATCGCAGAATGTAGCAGATCATTTTCTTTTCTATTATGTTTTGGTTTGTTACATGATTTCTCCCATTCATTTTAATTCTTCTCCACAACAAGACTATAGTGAAAATGTATTTAACAGGAATGTACGTATAGAACCTATATAAAATTGTGTGTCATCTTGGGGAAGGGGGGGGAGGTAGGGGAGAAGGAGGGGAAAAAATCTAAGCAATATGGTAGTGATTGTAGAACACTGAAAATAAATAAAATTAATTTAAAAAATAAAATATGTATATTAAAAAAAAAAAAAAGATGCTATGGCACAGTGGATAGAGTGCTGGATCTAGAGTCAGGAAGCCTCAGACATTTTCTAGCTGCGTGAACTTAGGCAAATCATTTAACCTTGTTTGCCTCAGCTTCCTCATCTTGCCAAATGAGTCGGAGGAGGAAATGGCAAATACTCTAGTACCTTTGCCAAGAAAACCCCAAATGGGGTCACAAAGAGTCCAATGACTGAAAATGCCGAACAGCAAAGAGGGAGAGGGAACAAGAAGAGAAAAGAGAACAATTTATTCGGGACAATTTTTTCTCACCTGTTAAGGTAACACATGACTAAATCCTTCCCAGTATGTTCTGGAAAGTTTTGAAACTTTTGACTTCTTCCACATGCAAACTCCAGTTATGAATGTGCTTGTCTCCTAAAATAAAATAATAAAATAATGCCATTCACCCACCAGTTTGGAACACAAATTTGGCATATTTTCACTGCTCTAACTAACCTAAATCAGTCCAGTCTTATGGAGAAAGCCCTGGCTCAGAAGTTAAGGCTTCTGAGTTAATCTCTTCTCTAATGCTTGCTATCTGTGTGACCTTAGGCAAGTCCCTTAATCTACCTGGAGCTATTTTCTTACCCATAAATTTTGCAGGTTGGACTAGATGTCCTTAATTTCCTTCAAGATCTAGTCCTTTGATCCTTGCTAAGCAATGAAGTTACAAACTGGTGTGGGTCAGTGCATTCCTCTATTACTGAGCATACCTACTCCATACTCTCCCATTCTATCTAGAAATACCTTTTTATTTACTGCTCCCTCTTTCTTTCCCCCAACTGCAAATTTTCTTCAGTGGTTATATGGACATATTCTGTCTTTGGATGATTATAATGGTAAGTGAAATGGGAAGATCTTTCCCATCCATTAATAGGCCCATGTGACCTGCCTGGGAGTTAGCTGAACAGGTGGAGCAGGAAGGGAGTGATGGCAGTCAGAGCCTGGAGAGAGCAGACAGCCACTAGCGTGAGAGAGCTTGTCTGTGATTTTGTTGAAGGAAGCCTGTTTGTGATTTAAGGGAGTTGGTTTGTGGGAAGCCTGACAGAGGGAAGGCTTGGGGAGGTAATGTCCCCTGGATTGTTATTGGGTATATTTGTTTTTATGATGGATTTGGCTTTCTGATGTTGGGATTCGGCTTTCTGGTGTTTGAATGTTTTGGTTCTGGCTTCCATGTGGAGAGTCTGTTCTATTTTGTGATTCAGAACTATGCTGGCACATTCATAACTGCCATAAGCACTGTGAATATCGCATTGATGATACAATGGCACAGTGAATTTCAAAATATTCATGTGCAATACAGAATGAAGAAAGCATAAAAATCCTAGCATGGAGTAGAGCTAAAAAAAAGGGAGAGGGGTTCAAACACAAAACTATGTTGTTACATAGAAAAGGGCTAATTATTCTACATTAAATTCAAGCTTAACCGAATCAAAAGATTTTCCCAAAGGGAGTTATGCTCCCTGTACCGAAGTACAAATGCCAGTGTAGTTCAAAAGTCAAAACTGAAATAGGCTTATAAAAAAGCATGGTATCAAGACACCTTAAGGAAAAGCTAATCTGTCAAAAGCCATAAAGAAAAAAAAAGGTTTTAAAGCACTAAAAACTAAGGAAATGTAAATCAAAACAACTCTGAGATTACTTCACAAAATCACCAGATATGTAAAGCTGACCAAAAAATTAACAAATGTTGGAGGAACTGTGGGAAAATAGACATTAATATACACTTATTGGTAAAGCTGCGAATGGTCCAGCCATTTTGAAAAAGCAAGTCGTTAAATTGTGCATATCCTTGACCCAGTTATACCACTAAAAAGAATAACCCAGGGATCAAAGAGGAAAAGTAATCTATACGTATAAAAATATTTATAATAGATCTTCTTGTAGTAACAAATAACTGGAAACTAAAGGCATGCTCATCAATTAGGAAAAGGCTGAAGAAATTATGGTATATAATTGTTATGGAATACTACTGTTCCTATAAAAAATGATGAAAGGGATGGTTGCAGAAAAACCTGGGAAGACTTAAATGAACTGATAAACCAGGAGAACAATTTATAACAATCATATTTTAAAAACAAACAACTTTAAAAGACTTAAGAACTTTGATCAACTCAATGACTAACCATTACTCCAGAAGAAAAATAATGCCATTATAGAATGGTAATGGAATCTGAAGGGGAATACCTCTTTATTTTTAAAATGGCTAATGCGGGGGGAGGGAGTGGGAGAAAATTTAAGATTTGTGGAAGTGATTGTTGAAAACTGTAAATAAATAAATTTTTTAAAAAAACAATTTACTGAGGGGAAAAAAATGGCTCATGTGGTAAAAAGATAATTCTGAGCAACACAACAGCCAGCTAGGATTCCAGGTGAAACATGCTATATGTAACTCTTCAGAGAGGTGAGACAAATGAAAAGTCCTAGACAGTTATTGAGTAATTAATCAATTTACTGATTAGACTAGCAAATAATAAATTGGTGATCAGGGTCTCTCTGGTGTAACCAAAGACCACACACCGAGGTTGTTGAATGTTTAAATACCTTTGGAAAAGGTGAGTGGGGGTTCATGGGGGAAGTGGGGGGGAGGGGGGTAAAGAGTGTCCCTGGGGGTGAAAATCAACTCTGATTGGTTAACAATTTATGAGTTGGGCAAAAAGGCTTCAGCTCCTTGCTGAGAATGTGGCTGACTAGATGAGACTCAGCTGCCTCCAGCTATCTGGACAAAGGAATCCATCTCCACCCAGACCACTCCCACCTCTGGCAATTGGTTGCTTGGTTGTTGTCCTTCCTGTTCGAAGAGGATCAAAATGACATCACCATGATAAAGTGAAATTTCAGTGTGTCTGACTGTGGCTGATCAGACCAATACGAGCCCGAAATGCTCTACCACAGGTTGAGCACAGATAGTCTGTATGAATATTTGGGGGAGGATACTTCAAATTTGGGCATCCTGCTTACTTTGTGCTATCTCAATTCTGCATTGCTCATAGAGCATAGCATCTTTTCTTATGTGGGTATGCCATGCTTAGCAGTCCTATACCAGTGTCTCCCATGTTGCACGGTCAAATCCAAAGTTCTTGAGAGAGACCTTGAGAGTGGTCTTGTATTGCTCCTTCTGGCCACCATGTGATCGCCTGCCCCATGTGACTTCTCCATAAAATAGTCTTTTTGGCAAACGTACATTTTGCAATCGAACAATATGGCCAGCCCATTGGAGTTGCGCTCTCTGGAGCATAGTTTGAATACTTGGCAGTTCAGCTCGAGCAAGGACTTCAGTGTCTGGTACTTTATCCTGCCAGGTGATCCTCAGAATCTTCCTAAGACAGTTCAAATGGAAGCAATTCAGTTTCCTGACATGGTACTGGTAGACTGTTCATGTTTTGCAAGCATATAACAATGAGGTCAGCACAATGGCTCTGTAGACTTTCAGTTTGGTATTCAGTCTAATACTTCTTCTCTCCCAAAGTTTTCTTTGGAGCTTCCCAAACACTGAGTTAGCTCTGGCAATGCATCAACCTCACTGTCAATGTGTACATTCCTGGAAAGTACATTACCAAGGTAAGTGAACTTATCCACAGCATTCAAAACTTCTCCATTTGTTGTAACCAATGGCTCCATGCATGGGACCAAGCACACAGCCCTGTTTCACTCCATTGGTGACTGGGAAGGCTTTGTCCATTATCCAGAACCCGGGCAAATATGCCATTATGAAATTGATGTACAATATTGATGAACTTCTCCTGGCAACCAAATTTTGACATAATTTTCCTTAAGCCCTCACAACTAATAGTGTCAAAGGCCTTGGTCAGATCTACAAACATTGTGTACAGACCTGTGTTCTGCTCCTGGCATTTCTCCTGGAGTTGTCGGGCAGCAAACACCATATCGACTGTTCCTTGGCCCTTTCTGAAGCCACATTGGCTCTCAGGTATACAACTATCTTCCAAGTGAAGGATTAGCCTATTAAGGAGGACTCTAGCAAGAATCTTACCAGTAATGACTAAGAGAGAGACCCCCCCCCCCCCCCCCCGCCCCGTGATTGTCATATAACTGAGAGCCAGGTGAAAGATCAGTCTATTAAGGAGGACTCTAACAAGAATTTTTCCAGCAATAACTGAGAGATCTCCCTGTGACTGTTGCAGGACAATCTATTCCCTTTACCTTTATAGAGATGGACAATGAAGGCATCCTTGAACTCCTGGGGGATAACCTCTTCTTGCCATATAACCTGGAAAATTTCAGTCAGCTTTTGTATGAGCAATGGTCCCCCTACCTTGTAAATCTCATCTGGAATAGAATCAGCACCAGGTGCTTTGACACATGAAAGGAACCTAATGGCACTTGAAATCCCTTCTTCAGTTGGAAGTTCAGTTAAGGAGGGACTGACTTCAGCCTGAGGTAAATGGTCAATGGCCTTAGCATTGACTGATGACGGTCTATTGAGAACACTATGGAAGTGCTCAACCCATCCTTCTAGGATCATGCCATTATCACTAATCAATGTGGGTCCATCAGCACTGAGTAGTTGTCATGCATCACAGGTTTTTGGTCCATAAATAGCTTTCAGGGAATCCCACTTCTGACAATATAGACAAAGGGAACTACTTCCACCCAGACCACTTACATTGTTGGAAGTTGTTGAATAGGCCAGAATTCACCTAGGTTAGATTCTCTTTACCCTTTAATCAGAAATAAATTCCCCTGATTGGGTGGGGTCCTGCCTAAGATTGAGCAGAATATCTCATGGTCCACCCAGTCTTTCAGGAAAACTGTACTTTGGAAGAGGATGTAAAATAAGAAAAAAAATTCTACTAACTTACTGATAATCAACATCAATAATCAAATAGACCTTTGGGTCCCATATATACAATTGATTATTAATAAGAAAATAATCATTTTTCTTAAAATGAGACATTTTTGGGGCTACTGCTAATGTAATGTTTTAACTGTGTATATTAGCTTTTTTTTTTAATGAAGAGGTGAGAGGGAGACCATAAAATTTTAAGCAAAATAAAAATCGAAATGCAAAAACTCAGCATTTATTCCATGCTTCAATATCACCTAATATCTGGCAATTATGTCCCAGTTTCAAACCTTTCCAAGAACAGTGATTAGTTTATCCCAATTTTGTTGTGATAATATTTTGAGCAGTGCTGAGGTGTTTTTAGGAATCCGTGAAGTATTTTTATTTAAGAATCTGGTTTATCATTTCACCTTTTTATTTATATATTGCCTTATCTGGACAATATAAAATTACTAAATATAAAAATGCCAAAACATATCCCATCCTTTTTTTAAAGTAACTATTAGTTTTCCTAAGACTTATGTACTTCCCCAGCGTAACATATTAGTCGTACCTGCCATTCTCATTTTTAAAAACTTTCAGTAAAATGATTCATTAAAACTGGTACTCATTTTAAAGGCTTTTGTTCTGTTTTGATTTCGACCTGAAGAAACTGAAAATATTTGCAGGTGAATCACATGGCATGTATTAGTAGAACTGTCTTTAGAGTATCAGTCACTTGAATTTTGAACACAAGAAGAAAATGTTTATACTAGACGCTATTCTGAGATTTCATTTTTATAGTTTTCATACATAAAGTACAATGTAAAGAATACTTGATTTGGAGTCTAACAGACTGGCCAATTCTACCAATTCTACTTGTGTGACTTTGGTCCAGTTTCCACATCAACAAAATGAAGGTGTCTGGGCTAGAAAACCTCTAAGGACTCTTTCTCTTCTAGTAGATCTTTGATTCTGTGATAATCCCTAGTTATTCAAAAACACTTTAATCTTTCACTAGAAAGGTACACATTTATTACTATAGGTTTCTGAGTAGCCTATAGGCTAATTTCTCATGTATTCTGACCTTAACAGGAAAGAAGATTTAATGCCATATGTAGAAGTTTGGTAAAATTGCTATCACTATGACTACCTTCAATTTGGGGTTGATATGTCAGAGTGCATATCAGTTATACACCATATAACAATTCCATGTCCACTATCCCCAAAAGATCAAAAACTACAGCACCGAACATTTATTTCACTATTCATGACCTCCTGAAATTTCTGTAAGGCTTAGTGTTTGCGGACACAGTGGTATGCAATTCCATGAGCTTTCATTGGTGACCAACCACCGCAAGGTTCACTGAATTAGAATATGGGGTCTCTTTTTGAGGTTAGAAGATCTGGGGTTAAGGAGCCTCACCATGAATTACAAGACAAACTTTTTGCCTCCAAAGCCAGAACGGTAGACTGATAGCAATTAAATGTTATATATATAACATTAAGGGAAGTGTTCCACGGTCAGGTTTGGGGCTAACAGAGTTGAAGTGTTGTGACTAAAATGCAGTGCTTTGAGATTAAGAACTGAACTCAGGCTATGAGGTCAGAGAAAGCAGGGAAACTTTTATTCACTGTTTTGTACATGCATTCAAGACAGGGAGCAACTCAGTTGCAGATCAAAGGACCACATCAGAAAACAGTAAGAATATTAAAAACAAATTTTATTTTTTTCATAAGAACAATTTTACTGCCAAAGTGAGTCAATGATATCAAATGAGTACTGTCATTTTCATTAAGAAAATTCTATTTCTTGGAAGGGCTGTCCGCAGGTGACCTCAGAGTATGTATCAGCACCTTTATCTGGAAACAATTATCAGACGAGAAGTCATGGGTTTTCTCTTTCTAGTTGTTGTATTCTTGGAGAGCCTGAGCCATGAAGAGTTTGCCCAAGTTCTGTGCAGTGAACTCTTTGATATTTTGGCAGTAAGTATTAATTTGGCCTGTCAATGAAGGAGAGAAATAAAAGTGCCATGAGCTGTATGAAGTGAAGGAAATAAACACCTGCCACAATAAGAAAATTAGAATGAAAGAACCAGTTTTATCAGTTATGACGCTTATAACAAAATACTCTGTTTTTTAAAAAAAACGGTACAAAAGAATATCAGTCACAGAACTTGAGAGCTTGGAAAGGACCTTGGCAACGAGCTCGTTCAACTGATAAACTAAAAGAATCCCCAAGATCACATATTCAACTATCTAGCTTCTGCTTGAAAACCTCCAAGAAAAAAAGATCATGACACTTCTAAAAGTACATCACTCTGCTTTTTTACAACTCTAATTGTTGTTCCTAACATCAAGGCTAAATATATTTAAAAACAAATTCAAATTTTAGTCAAAATACTTCCACTATATAGTGTTACCAAAAGAAAGGAAAATTACTGCTAAAAAAGTTGTCAACAAACTTTAGTATCACCAATCAAAGTTTGCTGACTATTCAGGAATATGGCTGGGACTATTCTAACCCTAATGGACAAACAGCACTTGTCCATTCTGGTCCAAATATTGGATTACTAAGACTTCACATAAATATAATGAGTACAACACAAAAATTCTAGTCCTTCTTAAGTACATAATTCTACAGTTTATTTTGATTTCTAGAATTCACTAGAAATACTATATGTATCTAAATCACAGGGTAATCAATTTATGAGATTTATACTCAATTTGTGAGCAATTATATACAAGATTATTTTATGACTTTCCATCTTTTGCACACTATGAAATACAGTGCTATGTCATTTGAATGGAAACTCTGAAAGTACTTTCTGTGGGCGTTATGAATTTCCCACAGATAAAAGACATACTGATTCAAACCACGCCCTAATCAAATTTTTATGAAGTCATTACAATGAAGTAAAAACCTTAAGTGATTTATTTTACATTAATATATTAGTAGATCAAGTTTATATTCCATTACTTAAAGGGTGAAAGAGTTAATTGTCTTAAAGGCAAACCAGTCAAGAATTATATTCTTTAGCCCCAATTTAAGTCCACATTAAGAGAATGGTACTTATTGCCACATGTTTAAGAGGAAGAAAAGTATGAACATGTTTCTCATTAGAGTATAATTGTTTTCTTGCTAAATCTGAAAGAGGCCTCACATAAAACCATGAAATTGTAAAGAATTTACAAATGCAATGATGCCTTATTTAAAATGTTTAAGTTTAGATGTATTCTGAGAAAGCATTACTGAAAGGATTGATATGTACGGCTGAAATAAAACTGTTTCACCTTAAAAGAATTCTGGGACTTCAGAAAGAGGAATAAACTTGATTCATTATCATTTTTTTAAAAGACTCATAAAATTTATTTATCCAGTGTTAAAGTATTAGTATAATGCAAAGTAATTCATTACCACATATCCTTCGTAATTAGTTTTTATTTCTCCTCAACCAATTTATGTTTTTTTTTCCCTTTCTCCATTTTTCTTTTCTTATATTTTCTATAAATGGAAGTGAGAGGAACTATAAAATGGTTGACTCAGAAAGAGATAATACCTGCAATAAGGAGTGAATCCATCCTAGCGGGAGGCTGAGGAGGTTTAAAGAGTTTGGACATGTCCTCTTCAGGGAGAGGAGGTTCTCCTCTGCTCTGGCGCTGTAGATTCTCCTGCTGACGGCGTTGCTGATACTGGAAGTGAGAGGAAAACCATGTTTGCATTATCAGTCAAATAAGCCACCAGGCTTGAGGAAAAATGGCCTCCACAATTTACACAAGAGGCAATGACTCTTCAGTCTCTGAATTCTCCCCTTCCCCCAATAACCTACCACATTCCTTCCCCCACTTTCTTAATCATTTTAAGGCTTTCATTTCTAGTCCTAGTTCTATACTGACTACAGAACCCTGGTAAAACTGTAAAAACATGAAGAAAAATGTCCCTTCACCTGACAGGTGTTCTTCAAGAGCTGAAAATTATTTTAAAGAATTTTGTCAGTGTGAAGTACAGCATATAAGCGAAATCATTTTAACAGAAAAAGACAGTAACAGCATGGGGTCAAAAGGACATGTGTTTATGTTAGGCTACATGATCTCTAAGACCTTTCTGGTCACAAAGAGGCTGAGTTATGACGAACTGGAAAAAGCAGAAAAAAATTATGCCCAAAATGAAAAATGAGAGGGAAAAACTTCAATGTTACATAGTAATTTTTATATAAAATACAATCAGATTTTTTAACAGGAGGCAAGAGGCTTGATACTGAAATGGGGCAAAAAGGGAAAAATGTATGACAACTTCAGTCCTTAAAGAACTACCTGACAGGCTACAACTATTCCTGAAGGACCAAAGGAATTGGATGCAGAACCATTTATCCTAAGTGAACCCTAAACTAGGTACCTAGACCTCTTAAAGTTCTTTGAATATACTATTGTCTATGATTTTATGATAAAACAAGAAGAAACTGCAAGAGCAGCCTAATTACAAGCCAGAAAACAACTTCTGAAAGACTGAATTACTTAATCAAAGAAAGGAATTTTGACAGTCCTTTAAATATCAAGTTATCGTCAATTCACAAAATCTGGAGTCATCTCAGCAATCTTTGATATTGCTCAATGTAATGGTAATTTAAATGGGAAGATCTTTCCCATTCATTAATAGGTCCATGTGACCTGCCTGGGTCACATGGAGCCTACGGTGGGACGAGTTTGCTGAGTGGGTGGAAAAGGAAGAGGACAAGCTAGAACAGAGCTGAGGGGAAATTGGTGAGAGAGCAGTCAAAACTGAAGGATGAAGGTAAACCCGCAACTGGCTGTGAGTGAGGGAAGGGCACTTTGTTTAAGGGACCTGGTTTGTGGGAAGCCTAACAGAGGAGAAGGCTTGTGGGTAGTGTTGCCCTGTGCATTATTATTGTGTATAGATGTTTCTGTTATTACGATGCATTTGGCTTTCTGGTGTCTGAATAAATGTTTTGGTTCTGTCTTCCATGTGGAGAGTCCGTTATATTTCACGATTCAGAACTGTGCCAGGATATTCATGGCCACCATAGGCGCTGTGAATATCACACTGCTGCTACACACTCAAGGAGAAAAATCATCCATAAAGTGTAAAGATGATTTGTGTTCTCAAAAGCTCTAAGCTCTGGAAGTGGCTACCAAACTGGCTATGAGTTCTAGAGAAAGGGTCCAGTGATAGGTACTGTAGGCTGCTTCAAGAAATAGCCTAAATTCAGACTCACTTGTAATGAGGGTTCCAACAGGCTAATGCAGTTTTTGATACAATTCACAAAGACCATTTACTAAAATACAGAAGCACTGTAATCTCAATCTGTGGGAGAAATACACCAATAAAACTGCAAACTCTTGGAGAAAAAAATGGATAGTTATTAATGACTAAAATCAGGTAGTACTCTGACATTTATCAAAAACAAAAGGCTCAACTCCCTCAAGCAGAGGCTGATGAAGTTACATTACATTACAGAAAGGAAAAGCAAGAGGTCAGAAGGCTCAAGTGCTCCTGGTAAATGTGGTTAAAACCAAGCACTAAATGTTGAAGACACAGATTATTTATGAAAACTATATTCAGGGCTGACTTACAGAAATAATAAGAAGATGTAAGAACATATATTAATAAACTCTTGGAACTTGAGAATTTGGGTATATTATTTAACCACTTCACTGCTTTCTTGACACTTCCAAAGGAAGCTCAAATTCACTTCATAGGAAGTTCTGGTAAAATGATTAAATCAAATTTACCTTTCAGTGAATGTATAGGAATAATTTAAATCAGGTACAGATCCAACAATATTTTCAGGCTAAGAACTGTATCAACAAAGATGTCCATGTAAAAACTCTGTCACAGTTTTAGAACTGTTCATAAAAAAGTATTATTGGTAAGACCTACAACTTCTATACTGAACCTAGAAATACAGGTCTTCCCTTCCAGTGCTACCACTTGAGATGTTTTCCCCCTTCCTCTCACTTTCCCTGTGATCAACTCAGCTCCCCAATTAAGCCTTCTCTGAAATGTAGCTCAAACCAGAGCGAATTTAGAGTAGAATGGTCAGGAAAACATAATACTTCCTGCTACCTTAACATTGCCACCACTATTGTTTACTTATTCCATTCTCCCTTTACATAAAAGATTTTCATTGATATATTTTTCTTTCTATGTGGCCTACATTTCCATTTCCCCATATCCCTCCCTCTGCCCACCCAAAGACTCATCTTTTGTAACAATGAATATTTTTAGAGAAAAAAATGGGTAAAATCAATCAATGCATTTCCCCCCAAATCTGATATTATACAGTGTCCCACACTTAAAGAACTCCCATCACTATAAAGGAGTATATGTTGGGGGCGGGGAGGGGGGTGAAAGTGTGTCTCTAAGGGAAAAGGGAATTTTATTTCTTTTCTTTAAGACCAAGCTTGTTCTTTATAATTTTGTGTTATTCAGTTTTAATTGTTTGTGGTGGTTCAAGTCATTGAGTACATACTGTTTTTCTGGATCTGCTTACTTCACTTTGTATCAGTTCACGTAAATCTGTCTATGTATTCTACATTCTATGTATTTATTATGTTCTTTGTTTCCTAAGGCATATTAATGTTCTACTTTACTTACTTGCCACAATTTGTTCAGTCCATTTAATGGGCATCTACTTTGTTTCCAATTATTTGCTACAACCAAAAATACCATTATATGTATTTTGGCATAGGTAGGACCTTTTTTTGGCCAACAGCCTTCTTGGGTTACAGATCTAGAAGAAGTCTCTGGGTCAAAGGGTATAGTCCCATTCTCCATAATACCAATCCCACAACCTCCAGAAGCCTAGTCTTGGTCTTCATTCTAAAACTTCTGAATCTAACCTCTGAGAGACTATGAAATCTAGAGAAGCCTGAGAATGTTTTCTGAAATACAGATGGGGGAGAGGATACCTTTTAGAAGACTTCAAAAACACTGTGGATATGACTTATTCCACAAAAACCAAGAAGTGAGATATATTACAATGGTCAGAAGCAACATGAAACAGAGGTAGCAATAGAAATGGACCAGTTCTTAGGGCCTAGGAAGACTTATGTCCAGGGACCTTGGTGTGAGCAGTACTCCCTCTATTATAATCCGTTTCTTGCCTTAAGATAAGATAAGGAGGTAAATTAGAGAAGTCCTGTATGTGAGGCATATTATGGACATTTATAGCCTGAAATGAAAATGTAATCATCTTTTAACAATGTATGAATGGGTGGAAATATATCTTGAATTACTAAAAACTGATTTATCAAAAAGTAACGAGAAAAAAACCACCTTACTATGGAAAGAGTAGGGTGTTGGATGGGATGTGCGGAATTGCTTAAAAATCAACTCAGTTTAAAGTACTTTCAAAGATATATTGTGATTTGAAATCATCTTATCTAAAAATCAAATGCTCAGAATCTTTGATAGGAATGTAGTACAAAACAATTTTCTAGTAACTGCAAAAAGTATGTGTGGCCTTCAGGTGATACTACTAACACAAAGGTTAAATATCCTTTCTATGTATACGTGTATAAGAAAACATTCAGGCAATTTTCTTTCTCCCTCTCTGCATTATATCTTCCACTTCACAGTGGCTGGCTTATTGTTTCCTAACAAAGTTGCTTGTTCTTAATCATAATTGCTTTGTTTTTTAAATGAAGTAAAGACTTGGGAACTATGCTACTATGAGCCACTACTAAAACAATTACAGTTAGTAATGACATGAGGTGTGAAACTCTGGAAATTCTTTTCCAAGTAAATGCATCCCTGTTACTTGCATAACTTTGGCACTGAAATCTCAGCCAAGTATGCCACCTGATGTTACCATCTCTTTTACAGGGGACAATCACTATTAACAACTGTTTGAAAATATAACATTAAAGGAAATGCTCATATACAAGCAAGCCTTATAAACTTTCAATAGCTATCAGTTCATACTCAATGCTTCCCCAAAGTAAGTTTTAATGAATGCAACCTCATGAAATGGAATATTCCAAAAATACTTGTTAGTCTTTGTTAAATCCCTCCATAATACCTACCTGATGTTTCTGCTGCTGCTGCTTACTGGTGTTTCTCATATAGGTGTTATATTTAACAATATCCTGGCTCATTTCATCCACTCTGTCCATCAATAATTGTAGGCTCTTCCCCAGATGATTACTGGAATTCAAAGCAAAACATATTTACTTATGGCATCATTATAATTTTGCATGGGGTAAAGGATAGGAGATGGGAGAAATTCTGCTGGTGATGCTAACCCTCTACTAGGGCTCAAAATCAACTGGTTCTATGGATGTTGAGAGTAAACTTCATAATTATGAAAGCACTACACAGAAAGAACTGCTATGCTATGAAAATCTTACTCAGGATCAAAAAACATTATTTTTTCTCTCTCCCTCTCCCCCCACACCACACACCAATCCAATGACTGATCAAATTAATCAAAACTACCACGAACGAAACAATCCCTACGATCAAGGAGTTTATACTTTAATGTGGAATAACACGTACACACATAATTACAGAGAGAATAAATATATAAAGAAAATGTATGCAGATGAATACAAGGTAGTTAGGGACCAAAAAACATTTTCAGGGTTTTGGTTTGGTTTGGGGTTTTTTGTTTCTTTTGGTGAGAAGGTGTGAGTGGGCAATTCTGTGAGGCACAAGTCAAAGGCAGCATATTCCAGGGATAGGGAATGGCCAGTGCAGAGGCATGCCAGGTGTGAGGAACAGAGAGAAGGCCAGCATGGATGGATCTCAGAGTGGAAGGAATGGGGAGTGATGTGCAATGATGCTGGAAAAGGTCGTTTGGAGGAGGTAAGTAAAGGGCTATAAAAGTTGAACAGGCCACTTTATATTTTATCCTAGAGGCAAAAAGGAACCACTGGAGTTTAATAGGTAGGGAAGAGGCATAAAGGAATATACACTTAAGGAAAAGCCCTTTGACAGCTTTGTGGATGATGAATTGAAAAAAGCAAAGATGTGAGGCAGGAAGACCAATTAGAATTAGAATAGTCCAGTCAAGAGGTAAAGAGAACCTGAGCTAAGGTAATAGTTCTTTAAATAGAGAGGGCATATGTGAGAAATACTGAAGGAGTAAAAATGCAATATTAAAGGAGATTATGAAGTCATAGATAACACCAAGGTTATAAACTGGGGATGCTAAAAGAATTCTGATATCTTCAACAGAAATGTTAGTGTGAAAGGAGGGTAAGCTTGGAGGAGAAAGATAATGCATTTTATTATGGACACAGGTTTGAAATATCTAACAAGTAGTTATGGAAGTGAGAATGAAGCTCAAAGCAGAAACTGGGACTGGATATAGAGATTTGTGAGTCATCTGCACACAGATGATAAATTCAATGCTTAGAAGCAGATGAGGTCACTAAAAAAGATAATACAGTGCAGCAGATCTCACAGTGCAGCCCAGGGAATCTTTCAAGTCTTCAAGGTCATACCTTTTTTATAATAATGCTAAGACAATTTAATTTTTAATACAGCAAATACATCTATATTTAGATATAACTGACAAATATAAAATCTTTCAAGTAGGGTCCTCAGTTTTTAAGAGTGTAAAGAATTCCTAAGACCAGAACGTATGAGAACTGCAGGTATAGACAGAGGGAGAAGCAAAAAGAGACCAGAACAAACTTGGAGAATGCCTATCATATTAGGGGATGTGATATGGATGATGGGGGAAAGGGAGGGAGGGAGGGAGGGAGAGAGAGAGAGGGAGAGAGAGAGAGAGAGAGAGAGAGAGAGAGAGAGAGAGAGAGAGAGAGAGAGAGAGATACTACCAGAGAACTACAGGCGTACAATGGATGGTGACTGAGGTACTCCTTGAAAGCACTTTATTGTCAGAGACTGGGGGAAAAGGAGGAAAGGGGATAATGGCAAGAGTATCTGAAATTCATTTCAAATCAGAAAAGGAAAAAAGAGAACACAGTGATTGCCCTCAACTATTTTTTGTTTTTTTTGCTTTTTCAGAAAACAGGGGGGGCGGAGCCAAGATGGGGGGGCGGAGCCAAGATGGCGGAGTAGAAAGACGCACATACACATAGCTCTGAACCCACAACCCATAGAATGGCTACAGGGAAGTAACTCACGGCGAATTCCGCACCCAGAGGCCACGAAACATTGGAGCGAGGGAGATTTCTGTTCCAGAGAGACCTGCAAACCTCTCGCGGGGGGGGTCCTTCGCACTGCGGACTGGGCGCCGGGACTGGGAGCTGAGTGCAGCCCTGCCGCGGCCGCGCCACCGAGAGGAAAAGATCCGAGCAGGCTTCACAGACAGGATCTCCAGCGGCCACGCGGGTCCCCCCACCCACAGAGGGATCTGCAAACCTCTCGCAAAAGGTCCGTCGCGCTGCAGACGCAAAACCCAGCCCAGACCTGCTGCGGCCACGGCTGCGGCACCGAGAGAAACAGATCCGAGCAGGCTTCAGGGACGGGATCTCCAGCGGCCGCACAAGTCCCTCCACCCACAGGTGACAGGGGTGGGTGAGAGAGTCTCTTTGGCGGGTCGAGAGGGGAGTGGGGTGCCCCCATAATTCAGGCCCCCCCCGGGAGGTAGAAGCTGAGAGGCAGCTGCAGACAGGGGCTCCCCAAGCGGGCGGGAGCCTGAATCCATTGCGGAAGGTCTGTGCATAAACCCCCTGAGGGAACTGAGCCTGAGAGGTGGCCCTGCCCCGACCTCAGCACCAGAACATAATCTCATACTGAATAGCAGCCCTGCCCCCGCCAAAAGCCCTGAGGCTGGAAGCAGCATTTGAATCTCAGACCACAAACACGGGCTGGGAGGATCAGGAGGTGAGGTGGGTGTGAGGAAAATATTCAGAGGTCAAGTCACTGGCTGGGAAAATGCCCAGAAAAGGGAAAAGAAATAAGACTATAGAAGGTTACTTTCTTGGCGAACAGGCATTTCCTCCCTTCCTTTCTGATGAGGAAGAACAATGCTTACCATCAGGCAAAGACACAGAAATCAAGGCTTCTGTGTCCCAGCCCACCCAATGGGCTCAGGCCATGGAAGAGCTCAAAAAGAATTTTGAAAATCAAGTTAGAGAGGTGGAGGAAAAGCTGGGAAGAGAAATGAGAGACATGAAAGTCAAAGCATGAACAGCAGATCAGCTCCCTGCTAAGGGAGACCCAAAAAAACGTTGAAGAAATTAACACCTTGAAAACTAGCCTAACTCAATTGGCAAAAGAGGTTCAAAAAGCCAATGAGGAGAAGAATGCTTTCAAAAGCAGAATTAGCCAAATGGAAAAGGAGATTCAAAAGCTCACTGAAGAAAATAGTTCTTTCAAAATTAGAATGGCACAGATGGAGGCTAATGACTTTATGCAAAACCAAGAAATCACAGAACAAAGAGAGAAGAATGGAAAAATGGAAGATAATGTGAAATATCTCATTGGAAAAACAACAGACCTGGAAAATAGATCCAGGAGAGACAATTTAAAAATTATGGGACTACCTGAAAGCCATGATCAAAAGAAGAGCCTAGACATCATCTTTCATGAAATTATCAAGGAAAACTGCCCTGAGATTCTAGAACCAGAGGGCAAAATAAATATTCAAGGAATCCACAGAACACCGCCTGAAAGAGATCCAAAAAGAGAAACTCCTAGGAACATTGTGGCCAAATTCCAGAGTTCCCAGGTCAAGGAGAAAATACTGCAGGCAGCTAGAAAGAAACAATTCAAGTATTGTGGAAATACAATCAGGATAACACAAGATCTAGCAGCCTCTACATTAAGGGATCGAAGGGCATGGAACAGTATATTCCAGAAGTCAAAGGAACTAGGACTAAAACCAAGAATCACCTACCCAGCAAAACTGACTATAATACTTCAGGGGAAAAAATGGTCTTTCAATGAAATAGAGGATTTTCAAGTATTCTTGATGAAAAGACCAGAGCTGAAAAGAAAATTTGACTTTCAAACACAAGAATGAAGAGAACCATGAAAAGGTGAACAGCAAAGTGAAGTCATAAGGGACTTACTAAAGCTGAACTGTTTACATTCCTACATGGAAAGACAATATTTGTAACTCTTGAAACATTTCAGTATCTGGGTACTGGGTGGGATTACACATGCACACACGCTCACATACACAGAGACAGAGTGCACAGAGTGAATTGAATAGGATGGGATCATATCTTTAAAACAAAATGAAATCAAGCAGTGAGAGAGAAATATATTGGGAAGAGAAAGAGAGAAATTGAATGGGGCAAATTATCTCTCATAAAAGAGGCAATCAAAAGACTCATTAGTGGAGGGATAAAGAGGGGAGGTGAGAGAAAAACATGAAGTCTACTCTCATCACATTCCACTAAAGAAAAGAATAAAGTGCACACTCATTTTGGTAGGAAAACCTATCTCACAATACAGGAAAGTGGGGGATAAGGGGACAAGCAGGGTGGGGGGGATGATAGAAGGGAGGGCATGAGGAGGAGAGTGCAATTCGAGGTCGACACTCATGGGGAGGGATAGGATCAAAAGAGAATAGAAGTAATGGGGGACAGGATAGGATGGAGGGAAATATAGTTAGTCCTATACAACACAACTATTATGGAAGTCATTTGCAAAACTACACAGATATGGCCTATATTGAATTGCTTGCCTTCCAAAGGGAAGGGGTGGGGAGGGAGGGAGGAAGAGAAGTTGGAACCCAAAGTGTTAGGATCAACTGTCGAGTAATGTTCTTGCCACTAGGAAATAAGAAAAACAGGTAAAGGGGTATAGAAAGCTATCTGCCCTTACAGGACAAAAGAGAAGATGGAGACAAGGGCAGAGAGGGATGATAGAAGAGAGAGCAGATTGGTCATAGGGGCAATTAGAATGCTTGGTGTTTGGGGGGGGAGGGGATAAAAGGGGAGAAAATTTGTAACCCAAAATTTTGTGAAAATGAATGTTAAAAGTTAAATAAATAAATTTAATAATAAAAAAAAACAAAAACAAAAACAGATGAGGTCCTCAGTTAAGGTATGGGGGCTTGGGGACAAAGGAGAAGGTCTGGAATAGTTTCCCAGGGGAATGAGTTAGGGAACCAATCAAGAAGAATAAAAATGATTGACATGAGGCACTCCCTACCTGAAGATGGATATAACACACAGCTGGCACAGTTGTATAATTTTCTCTAACTGTTCAATAGCATGTGAGGAGGTAAAAGGTGGAAGTAGTCCACATCTGATGTTTGACAGGGGAAGGAATGCTGGTAAGACAGGGAGCAATAGATTCCAAAGTACAGCCATTTCTAAGAGGATGTGGACAGGTTTAGATTGGTATTGCTGAAGGGAGTACACAGACTGGAAGTTCCCAAACTTATTAATTAGTCAGCATCCCCCTGGAAATTCACTTTCTTTAAACCTTTAATGGCTTTTTTGAAATCTGCGTCATTCAAAAAAATAAAAAATTTTGTGAATTTACCCTGGAAATACACATGCATATATATCCATAGTGGCTGCTGTAGGTATCACATTGACAAGAACACATTATTATGCACTACATAAACTAGATAGAATTTTTAATGACTTAGGATCATTATTGTGAATAGTACCATTTTATACAACAATACATATACATATACACACATACAGGTTTGTAAGATCCAGCAATAATTTTAAAAGTCTATGTGTTTAAGCTGCTTGCACTAGTTTATTTTATAGTAGTTCTTGTGATCAGTTTTTATAATTTTACTATCTTCTTTTTTTTCCCATCACTACATCTAAAATGCTGTCAACATAACCTATCTATAATAGCCCCCCCTCTCTAAAGTTTCCTATTTCTAATCTTCTGCTGTAACCTGAAAAACTTGATGACCAGACTGGTTAAAACTCTACATAAGGAAAAACAAAACAAAGTTCTTTTCCCCAAAACTGATGTAGTTTGTTAAAGTTAAGTAAATCAACAGCCATTACTCTCATTTTGCTGCAGGAATCTGAAGCTCAAAAGTGAAATAATTTGCCTATGGTCACATAGCTAGTTAACTGTCAGAACTAAGTTTGAATCAAAATCTTATCTTACTAAAAATCCACTGTTTTCTACATTAGGTTCAGTCATGCATGATGGCTGTTTAGGTCATTTCAGGTTACTTCTCATTCTAGACTACGCTACAAAAAAATCATACACTT
Organism: Notamacropus eugenii; assembly: GCF_028372415.1. NCBI lineage: Eukaryota > Metazoa > Chordata > Mammalia > Diprotodontia > Macropodidae > Notamacropus > Notamacropus eugenii. Next base: position 129,284,514 of record NC_092875.1, on the reverse strand, counting down.
CTTTGGATCATAAGCATATGAAACTATATATGCCAAGTATATGAAAGATACTCATTTAATGAATAACGATGCTTGTTTTTACTATGACTACACGGCATAATGACCATTAGACTAATTACAAAGGAGTAGATTTGCATTCTAGCTCTGAGATGAGCAATAAATAGCCATGAAATGTCCCCATCTATAAAATCCACTGAATTAGAAGGTCTACAACTCTTAATACCCATAGACACATGTAAGGTTTCAGCCCAATGGAACTTCTCAGAGAGCTACAAAGGGCAGGTTAAAAGGGCTTTTTTGGGAGGGTGGGGGTGGGGGTGTCAAGCCCAGGTATTATTATTATGTCACCCCCCTCCTCATGTTCACTGTGACAATTAGAGATACAGTCAATTTTGTACTACTGATAATCATTAAAGAAGAATGAACTCCTAAAGACTGGTAGGGAAAATTAATGATACAAACAATATATGAAATTTTTATTTAGCTCTACCAGCCCTATGGATAGTCAAATTAACAAGATACTAAAGGGATCTCTGGTTCGGAGTATTAACATCTTGGTCATTTCTTTAGCTTAATTCAAAAATGCTTTCTGGAATGATTGGACCAACAAATAAAAATATCAACTGTATACTGGTATATCTTTCCACCTTCAACGTTTACTATTCCCTATCTTTTGTCATCATTACTGAAAAAAATCAAACTGATTTTAATCTGTATCATTGAAAATATTTTGTATATTGCCTAAGTTATTTTTTTCCTTTTCTTGAGTTAAATTCAGAAATAAAGTTTTCCTCTTTTAAGTTAATTAAGTTTATGAGATCAGTTTTCCTGCTAATTGATGTTCTATTTTTATATCAAGGAAATCTGTTATCTCTGATGAATGCAGGTGATTGCCAGGGAACCTGGTCAGTTATCTCTGTAATACTGGTTGTCTTTCAAGGAAGTCTTCTCTGTTATTGCTATGACACTAAGTAGCAATGCAAGTGGACACTACCAACGAGCTTTCCATAAAGACAAGATGGAAAAAAGGGGTTACTGCTAGCCCTCTATTCCAAATTTCCAACCAATTATATTGTTTTCCCATCGACGATGCTGCCTTCCAGTTTGGGGATATTCCTCTTTTATTTATAAAAATTATCTGCCTGCCTTCATTCAGAGTCTTTTTGCTTGCAGAGGAGCTAAAGACCCCCTTTGTTAGTAAATGCTGTTCATACCAATAAACTAAACATGCTCAGAACTTTGTGCCTCAGTTTACCCTAATTTCAATCATAACATTATTAATTTATTGTGTGGGATAAAGCCTGAGAATTGTTTGAATTTGCATTCTTCTTAATTAGTAAAGATTTAATTTGTAGTTCTTCTTTTGAGAATGATTTGATCACACTTTCTGACCTCAAGTCTACTGGAATTTAGCAACTGGCCTCATATTTCATTAGTTTCCTAAGTATTTTGTTAGGAAAACCTTCATAATAATATTACAGCTATCCCAAAAAGGGAGTGGGGGACTCAAGGTGCAAGGTAACCATGTGGTAAGTATGGTATAGTAGGGATAATTTTCACATATATGTTGGTAGAAATATCATTGTGGTTCATTAAAATTCTACCACAGTATGATATTTTAGAAATCAGGTCACTATGGTATATGGTATAAAATGTTGGCATAAACCTAATTTCTGCCAAACTACTTTTGAGTATGCTAGAGTCTATGTCAAATTATAAATACTGTTATGGATTTATATTTTTTAATTGGGTTAGAATTCAACTGTTCCAATTTTTCCTTATCTAGTCTGTTCCACTGATCATATTTTCTGAAACTACTGAATAACACTTTTTTTAATGTAACAAGGTCTGAAAGTGAATTCTAGGATTTTTTTCCTCCAAATCGTTTCTGGTATTATTAAATCAGGTTCAATATTGTATTTCCTTTGGAGTTTAATTCTTTTAACACTAAAGTTATTGATTAATTTTGGTAACATTAAATTGGTAAAGTCCAACCATGGACAACAAATATACCAACAATTATTTAAGACTTTTTTATTTCTTCAAAATGTTCTATATTGTGTTTATATAACTCTTAAGCATGCCCTGGTATGTATGCCTTCATGCATTTCACAGTTATTTTGAATGGAATTTCTAGTTTTGTTATTTCCACATAAGTTGAATAGAAATATTGATTTTTGTGGATTTATTGAGGCTACTTTTCTAACACTACTGTATCAATTTTTAAATAAAATCATGCTAATTTGGTCCCCCCTCTTTAAGCTCATTCCTTTAATTACTTTCTCCTTTCTTACTGCCACAGCATTTTTAGAAGTATATCAGATAATGATTGCATAAAAAGCATTCTTGCTTTGCTCCTGCATTTATTGAGAAACTTCCAGTGTCCTACCAATGCAAACAATTACATTTTTATTTTATAACAATTTTTTTTCAAAGTAAAAAAGGACTTCTTTATTTGATATAGTAGAAATGCTAGCAACAAGAAACAAGAGGAAGAAATTAAAGGTATAAATATGAGGGAAGAGATAAAACTATCCCTACATATGCTGATACTAATAAATCTTAATGGTTTACATTAAGAATCTTAGGAAATCAGTAAAGAAACTAATTAAGACAATGAACAGCTATGGTAAATTTGCAGACTACACAAAATAAAGCCAATGAAATCAACAGCCTATGTAAGAATAACAAAATCCAAGGTACAACACGGAAAGGGGAATTTCATTTTAATAATTATAAATTCATAGAACATTTATGAGTTATTAAGCCCCAAGTAGTTGGATTTAACAGCTATAGAAGAATGGAGAGGAAAGTGAAGAAGACAAAATATGATTAAGATAAAAAGGAACGCGGCAGTTTCCAAATCTATCAGTGGAAGGGCAGAGGAACTGACATATTCTAACAACAAAAAGCACAGAGGTTTATATATAAAACCAATGAGTGGGCCTTGAGAAATGGCATGAGTTCAAGGATTATAAGGAATTACACCAAAGGAAACAGAAAAAGGAGAAAGAGAGCCAGTATAGTGTCTAGGAAGAAAAAGCAAAAAAAAAATTTCAAAATGTTCAACAGTACATATATATTTTATAAAGAAAATAAGGACTGAGAAAATGACATCTTTGCCAATGAGGAAACCATTAGCAACCCTGCAGTGTAAAGTTTCAGTACAATGAAATGACAGAAATGTGCATGGAGGATGCTGAAGAATCCACAACAGTATAAGAGAATGGGAGGTGAAATCAGGGAAAATGGTAAAAATGACACCTAAAATATTTCATATTGTTTTACTTTTTATAATTAACTGTTCACAACCTGATATCATTTTATTTGAAATTATTTTTATTCCTTCAAAAACTAGTCTGATAGGCAGCTAGGTGAAGCACTGGATAGATAGAGTGCTGGCCTCAGAGTCAGGAGGGTCTGAGTTCAAATCAAGCCTCAGACGTTTGACATGTACTAGCTATGTGAACATGGGCAATTCACTTAACCCCAACTTCATGACCAAAAAAACCCAAAACAAACAAATAAACAAAAACAAAACTAGTCTGATAACTAACTATATGTGTACGTACACACACACACACACACACACACACACACACACACACATATAGTGTCTCCAAAGTTTTAAGCTTTAACTGCATGTAAGTTTTAAAAAGCTTAAAATGGCACTAAGACTTTGGGGACACCATATACATCAAGTTGCAGTTATGCTATGCCATCTCATTTGAGATAGTAAGTACATTATAAGTATGACTCCACTATAGAAAGGCACCACTAAAGGAAGTCTTTGAAAACTATCTTAACATAGAGGGTTTACATGTGATAGCTATGTGATATTTGCTACGGGTGAATGTTACGACAAGCATAAATCTATTATCATGTTACAATGAGCTTTTTATAGTTTGTAGCACAATGAAATTCATTAGAATTGAACAGTATCAGAAATACTAAAAAACTTTAACAATACTGACCTCAGAGGATATCATGTCTAACAGATTCACAATTCTATTACAGATAACATTCACAGGAAATCAGATCAGGCATAGAGATTGACGTTATGTGAATCTCTTCAGGACTAGTTCACCAGAATAATGAAACAGAGAGTTATTGTTAGAAGTTGCAGGAATAGAGTGTTTGCTTTCATTGCCAAGGAAACAAAGAACTGCAAACAGATAACTTAAACAGATGTGAACAGAGAAACAAAGTAACAAGTATGCTCTAGTTTAGTTCTTGTCATCTTTGGTGCCTGATGCTCCACGCTTGGTCTCACTTTAATTTTCAAATGGAGTGGGGGAATACAATTATTTTTCATGTATGTGAAGTTGCAGGCTTGTGTCATTCCTCTTTTTCCAATAATAAAAAGCTTTTATGAAGTAACTATAACTGAAAACTTTACCTAATAAAAATATAGCACTATTTTTTTAAAGGTATGAAGTCTGTTACTATGCTTTTACTCAAAGCAAAAATTGTCACGTAAATCAAATCACTAGTTACCCTATCCACTTGTGGGTGATGAAAGGCAGGGCCCAAGAAAAATGCTTAAGGAATTGCTAAACTATGATTCTTGATGAATTTATGAAAATATTATGGCAACTGGCACAATGAATAGGCATGCTAAATGAAGTCACTAATAAGGAAAGTGAAATGTATAGCAATAATACTGCTATTTAAAAAAAAATATTTGTAACTGTTAAATTCAATGGTCCATTATATTTTCAACTTCAATGTTGTTTCATTTGTTCTTGTAACAAAAAGACCAACCGAGACTTTAAACAGCTTCATATGGAAAGCAAGAGGCTCACTCCTTATTTCACATAAAATTAAATGCATTACGAAAACTGAAATAAACATTTCTGCCTAGATCTTTGTTGCTGCAGCAAATAGTGAACATTTTGCTGGCCATTACGAAGTGCCACTTTGAAGAGAAATTGTATGTAATAGTTTACTGATTATTTGAGAGAACAAAAGGTTATGTTATATATATTTTATGAAGGGAAGTGAAAAACATTTGAAATTTACAAGCAAACTGACAGTAAGTAAAATGACATAAAGGAAAAAATTAACTATGTATTCTACTAGGTAACACAAATTTTAACCTGTTCTATATACAGGTGAGTCTAAATTTAAGAAAAACTTAAGAAAAACTATTAACAAAATTGATCATAACAGTAACAAAAATCATAATAATCATAAAATCAGCAATATACTACCAGAAAGTGTTTCTGACAAAATACAACACTCATTCCTACTTAAAAAAGCACTTGAAAGCATAGGTATAAGTGGATTTTTCCTTAAAATGATAAGAAAAATCTACCTAAAACCACCAGCAAGCATTATTTGTAATGGAGACAAAGATGGCCTTCCAATAAGATGGAGTGAAACAAGGATGCTCATTATCACCAATATTATTCAATACTGTGTTAGAAATGCTAGAAAAGAAAAAGAAATTAAAGGAATCAAAATGGGAAATGAAATAACACTGTCTCTCTACAAACAACATGACAATAAACTTGGAAAATCCTAGAGATTCAACTAAAAAGTCAGATGAAACAAGTTTAGCAAAGTAGCAGGAGTATATAAAAAACCTCTCATAAATCATCATCATCATTTCTATATATCACCAATAACACCCCACAAGAGGAGATACTCCATTTAAAATAACTGTAGACTGTATAAGATACCTAGGAGTATACCTGCCAAGATAAACCCAGGAACCACGTGAACATAATTATAAAATACTTTTTATACAAATAAAATCAGATTTAAATAACTGAAGAAATATTCCTTGTTTATGGATGAGCAGAGCCAATAATAAAAATTACAATTCTATCTAATTTACTTATTCAATGTCAAACTGATTAAATTATTTAACCAAAACAGCTAGAAAATAATAATAAAATTCATTTGGAAGAACAAAAGGTCAAGAATATGAAAGGAAATAATGAAAAAAAAGGCAAAGGAAGAAGTTTAGCAGTGCTAAACCTTGAACTATACTATAAGGCAAACTATCTGGTACTGGCCTTGAAACAGAAAAGTGGTTCAGGGAAACAGAGCAGACATACAGTAACCTTGTGTTTGACAAATGTAAAGTTTTAAGCTTTGGGGGGCAAGAATACAGTATTTAAAAGCAGTGTGGCAGAAATTGGGTATGTGTCAGTATCTTACACCATTTAACTAGATATAGTCAAAAGGGATACATGGCCTAGATATAAAGGGAGATATTACAAGAAAAACGGAGCATGGAACACCTTATTTATCAGACCTACAGGTAGAAGAATTTGTGAATAAAAAGATGTAAAACAGATAATTTTGACTACATTAAATTAAAAAGGTTTTGTACAAATAAAAACCAATGCAGCCAAGATTAGAAGGAAAGCAGAAAATTGGGGGAAAATTTTCAGAGTTTCCAGAATAAAGATCTCATATCTCAAATCTAGAGAATTTTGTTAAATTTATAGGAATGAGTCATTCCTCAACTAATAAATGGTCAAAGGATATGAACAGGAAGGTTTCTGATGAAGAAATAAAAACTATATATAGTCATAAAAAAATGTTCTACATCATTAATTAGAATACTGCAAATCAAAATAACTTTGAGATATCATCTCATACCTGCTAGGCTGGCTAAAATGATAGCAGGGGAAAATGACAAATGGTGGAAGGGATGTGGAAAAATGAACATTACTATGAACTGATCCCAACCATTTTGGAGAGCAATCTGGAATTAAGTCCAAAGAATTAAAGAACTGTATACCTTTTGACCAAGCAAACGATTAGGTCTGTTTCCCAACATGATCAGGGGAAAAGGAAAAGAACTGGAAATTGAGGGGATGCCCATCAACTGGGAAAGGGTCAAACAAGTTATGGTATATGACTACAACAGAATACTACTGGTATCTCAAGAAATGATGAGCTGGTTGACTTTAGAAAAACATGGAAAGACTACAAGAAATAACATAAAGTGAAGTGAGCAGAACCAAGACAAAAACACTGTATACAGTAACAACAATATTGTTTGAAGAATAATTGTGAACAACTAAGTTATTGTGAGTACTATAAATCCTCAAATCAATTATAATGGACCTGTGAAGCAAGATACTATCCACCTCCAGAGAAAAGAACTGATAAACAGAGGAGGGAAACATTTTGGAACTTAAAATGTAACCAGAAAATTTTTAATTTAATGTTTAAAAAAATGAGTCAGGAGTGTATGACTATTTTAACATCCAGTCACAAATAGTCCAGTGCTCAGAATTTTCCTAGGAAAGTGGGTCTCTGGTGCTAAACTCTATTCATAATCCTTCTTCAAGTCTTTTTATTCTGTTTGCTTTTTAATTCCCATTCTCTTACAGTTGGCCATTAAACTACTGATGGACTGAGAGGGAATTGAACAAGAACTTCAGTCCAGAAGTCATAGCAGAAAGAACCATCAGGCCAGGTATGGGGGAACGCGCACCTTCTAGTAACTGTCTTTGTAACTGTGTTTTCTGACTCCCGTACCAAGGTGCTCTTTTGTGTTATTTTAATACTATTTTTGGAATCACTGGAACCATGAATGACACTGAAAATCAAGCAGTGCATTTATGAGAGCAAGATGCTACTTCACTCCACAGTTCTCCAACCTGCTTCTTCCTTGCAAAAGAAACCAAAAACTGATCATAAATGAACAAAAACAGGAATCGTGCATTGTTCTCACTTTGATTTGTTTTATTTTCTACATTTTTTAGATCTTAAAATACAGTTTCTTCTTGAAGATATTTCTCTGTAAATTAAGAATATTTTTTTTAAATCACTAGCAACTAAATAGTTGCATTTGGGAAAATTATGTCACTACTAAACTTTTTTTAAAAAAATCTGATTTTAGTTGAAAACCAAGCAGACAAACTAATATCTCACTGTAGCAAAAGAATGTCTTGTCTCAAGCTTACACACACACACACACACACACACACACACACACACACACACACACACACACACATATCTCAGGTGAATGAAAAAAAAAGTGAAAATGTTGCTTTGATAAAAGAAGTATATTTCTCCAGAGAATTATTTACTATCTGGATGGCTCCTTAAGTATGAGGTCATTGTACAACAAAGCCATGTCAAATTTTAAAATCCCTACCACCCCTCCTAAGGCATTCATGTTATCAAAGCACAAATCAAACAAGAAAGCAAATTAGAAGAAGATCATTTGGATAGGACTGACTGAAATCCCAACACTTGGCAGTTGAATGCTTTTCTATTCTTACTTCTTAGCAAAGTCTAGAAAGGACTGCTAGCATATACAGGCTCTTGCTAATAAGCTTTTATGTATTTCAGTAACTGCCTAGTGTTATGGGAAAATCATTTCCTTTAGGGGAGGTGAAGACTGAGTAAAAGTATCCTTTCCAGAAAAGTGGCAAAGAACATATAAAATTTCCATTAGATTAGACAGGCCCACTTACCTGCTGGCTAGACTAAGCAGTTCATGTTTATCTGCCACAGCTGATTTCTTTTCTAGTTCCCACATTAGTACGTTGATCAGATGTGAATTTTTAATTATAATCGGCACTTCTTCAAACATGTGCTCAAAGGTGATATTTGCCTTTTTCAATCTGTGAAACAAGTTAAAAATATTTCAGTCTTTATGGTCATAAATAAATGTTAAAACTGCTTGTGCTTTATATAACTTTATTCCCATTTGGGTTGGTATCCCTTGGGGTTAATAAGCTGGTTACATTACCACCCCCCTAAAATGGGTAGGGATTATTCTGAAAGCCAATCAAAAGGCAAATTATTAGGATAATTAAATATTAGGCTATCAGAGTATTCAGTTATAAGCCTAGCAAATAACACAATTTTACTTATTTAGTTCTTCGCTTCCCAACCAATAGATATCCTTAAAAGAGTGCCAGCAATAATAAAATCTTAATTTCATAGTCACACTTAGCAGTCTGTATTTACGCATGAAAAAAAGACTAAATTATTTTTATGCAAGGAGAAACAGTCCAGTACTCGGTAATTTAATCTTAAAAGCCTATGAAAGGAAAAGAGATTAACAACTAATAGAAAGACTAAGTACTTAGAAATTAGACATAAAATGGCTGAGAATACCAACAGTGTAGTATTAAGGAAAATTTTTAATACCATTTCTTAAGCATGCTTTTCTTTTCAAATTCTTTCAATCTTAATTTCCCTAACAGCTAACTGATATCATAAAATCTACTGACATCTCTTCACTATCTTGGAGGCTATGTAATTTCCCCAGTATTAAGATCAATACAGAACAGTCAAGAAATAAATTACGTAACTTGCAAAAACTTCACTATCTTGGAAAGGGGAGGGGAGTAAAGGACAGAAGATACATTCTGAAGACTAAGACAAAAAATGTGAAAATTAATAAATTTGATAAACAGAAAAAAGTTTCTAATGGGCAATGCAACAGAACGTTATGACTAAGTAGAATGACAAAACACCAATATCGAAATGCTAATTCCTACCCCACCTAACCACCAATCTGGTTTAAAAAATCCTCTGTAAAGCTTCCAATATACAATATTTTCAATCCAAGCTTTTTAAAAGGTCATTTATGCTTTCTTTCACACCCTTACCCCACCTACAAGGAGTTTATATTGATAAAGTATGGTCCTTCTTTACATCTCCATTTATTGAATGATTTGTTTCCCTAAATATATAACCTAATTTTAATTAATTGAAACCCTTACTAGGGGAGACATTCTGTGAAGGAGATGTTAAATATGGAAAGGAAGAAAGAAGTTTCTACCAAGTAATTTTGACAACCTCAACACTATATGTAAAGCAAACACAGTACATCAAATTAACACCTGGAGGGTACTAGGGGGTATGGAGTGAATTTCACCAAAATATTCCAGAAACCAAATTTTTAAAATCCCTTTTCAAAACAGCAAAAGTACTTACGCTTCAGGAGAAAAATCTTTCTCTTTACAAACTTCCATCAGTTTAGGAGTCAGCCTGTATGCCTTCAAGGATAGAGACCCTTGAGCAGTTTTTATGGGATCTCAAATAAGAAAAAAGAATAATTATAAAAAAAAATTGTCATCACTTTTTTATTTTTTCTAAATGAATTTTACTACTTGCAAAAATGAGAAATTAATCTGATAATTTTGAATAGATACATGTCATATATAACAACAAATCAGTAAGCAAGTATGGGATAACTAAAAATTACAATATATAGTATATGTAAATGGGGCAAAATATCTTTCTGTAGAAAAACTAAAAACCTAGTACCTTTTGAATTTATAGCTTTCCAAAATGCCATCTTTTCAAGATGTGTTATTTTCATTATAAAGAAAAAGTTAGAAGAAAATCAACTTATATATGAAAATTACAGTGAACAGTCCATTAAAAAATAATTTGAATTCAAATATATGTGAGCTGCTAGGTATCTCTTGTACATTTTTCAAATCAGTAAAGTCCCATCAGAACACAGATCACAGAGATTAAGAGTGCTGTCTTGACACTGTCTCTTTACATTGGGAGAAAGTAATTTTGTTAAAAGTAACTGTTTTAAAACTCCTACAATAAGGAAGCTTAACACTTGGAGCATGATAACGGCTCGGGCAAGCCAATATTAGACTAAAACCTGTGTTAACATTCATGTTGTCTGAAACTTAACACAGTGAAACTTTTAGCAATAGGTGATAAAATGAAAACCAAAATAGACTGAAACAAGTGGAAAATTCATCAAGGTCTGATGATGCAATGTTTCCAGCCAATATAAGTACACTTTAACAACTTGTTCTTTACTGTAATCCAATTGTTAACATACTGAAACAATTTTGGGGCAGCTCATAAGATTGATCGTATTCATTAGTATTTTTTCTGACAGATACTCAGGACGTTACATTTACTTCTCAGCTGGAAACTATATGCAAGTCTGCCAGATATGGCGAACTGTGAGTGTTTGGGGAGGGGGAAGGCTATAAAGCTGTTAAATTGCCTACGGTTCTGATACAGCACAGAACATCTGGTCTGGAGAGCTTGAGGAAACACCATTAAATAGGCAGAAAAGAAAAAAATCTTTGTGCTAAGAAACAGTCCAGGTTTTGTACACTCCTGTCAGAGGTATTAAAAAAAAAATCTTGGCAAGTTGTGTTATGATTGGTCAGTCACGTACAGAGCCAGACACTCTAGCAATCGGGGTTTGTTAGACATCTGGTCTAGTTCCACTAGCCCCTTCAACAAGGGAGGGGAGATGGAGGAATAAAAATGAAGCAGCTACTCCAGCATTCCAAAACATACACATCAGGGCTCTGATAGCAAGAAAAATAAACAGAAAGAAGGAAACCCTGTCTAGACTTAGCTGCTGCTGAGGCTGCTGCAGACACAGGGTTGGTATTTACTTGAGAGGGCCTGCCAGGCTACTCTTATAGACAAAAAAGACAGAATGCAAAAATAGTAGTAATAATATTAATGGAGAAAAGAATAATAAAGAAAAACTTTTACAAACCATAAATGAGAACTACAGACTCTTCGATTGCATGTTGGTAACTGAATTGAGAATCCAGGAGAGCACGGGTGACAAAAGAGCCATAGTATGTAGACTGGTACCAACCAACATGAAGATGATCAATATTTACGTGACGAAGACTGCGCATCATTTCCATCTGATATTGGACTAAGTAAAAAAGACAAATCATTAAATTTAAAACCATCCAGAAAAGCAACCACATTACACAAAACCTCTAGAAGAAACTAAACTAAATATTCAAAGCAGTACCATCCATTTCCAGATCTTTTTTTTAAAATCAACTCTTTTGACAACAACAAAAACAAAAACAAAAAAACAACGAAATACCTTCTGAATTTCTTATTATTCTATTGAAAATCTAATTTCTCTTTAAAAAAAGAAGTAATGTCAGATCATGATTTAGGAAACAGTTTTAAAATACTACATATAAAAACTAATGTGATGCAGTAACAATTATTAGGTCAGTTAACTTGATTCTCAATAATTTGATGTAAAGAATCCAATACTTACAGATTTATGTATACAATTAACTTTTTTTCAAAGGGAATAAGTTTCATTTAAGGTTATAAATAAGTTCTACCTGCTTTCCTACCCCCACCCCCCCCAATCTACTGCAGAACAGAAAAGCTGAAACCATAAGAGGAAGCAATGTATATATACTGCACTGATTGAAGCAGATTAAAAACATCAGAATTCCTTTTCGTCTTCATCTGGTGCCCCCTACTGTATATACTGATTTTTAAAAATTCTTCATTTTCCTTACTCTGTGCTCCTCAGTGTAGCAAGTTATAAAGAATAAAAGGAAATTACTAACTGATCTAAACACATTAAGTAAGAAAATATTTTATTCAAACATTTTAAGTCTTTAAAGGGTTGAATACATTATATAATCAATGTCTACTTCACCAAGAATCAATATTTAAGTATCAGAAAATTGATTAGTTCAAAACTGCAATCTACATTCTTTAAATTCACTAAGAAAAATAATATTAAGGTTGTAAAATAATTATTTTTATTAACTTATGAATGTACCAAGCCTAAATTTTGATGATGTTTACTTCTTCAACCAAGACCCAAGAATTTATTTATAAAAATTTTGCTAAGGGTTATAAGGCAAAAAAAATCTGCCCCTCAAATCTTTAGAGTGGTGACTGGCTCTGGAGGATAAAAAGAAGTCAAATAATGACCTAAATGACATGAGAAACCTCTCTCTGCAGGAGACAGACAGTTCTTATTTTTTAAACAATTCCCCATTAGACAACAGGGCTAAAAATCTGCTTGTTGCTATTTCCCGATCAATTGACTAAACTACTAGAATATAAAACATACATTACTATTTTAAAAGGTATTCTTTTGTTGCTCATAAAAAAAAAAGTTCTACTATCAGAGATTTTAGAATCTTTCGGACCCTTTAGTTTGATTATAACAAAGATTTCAGATTCCTCATTTCCAGGTTCACTTCACATGAGGAAGTTATCTACTACAGTGCTTATCAAAGCGATAGATACTTGCCTAAAAATTTCCCAAGCTCAAATGTTCCTAACTCTGAATATGGATATCTTTTCTTTAATACTTAACTATGCCCTTTGAACAAAAGACTCCATTAACTGGTCTTATATTCCAACAAATCTATCAAAATAATAAAGTCCCCATATTTTCCAAAACATTTATAGCAGCATTTTTTGATAGAAAGAATCAGCAACAAAGTAGATGTTGACTGATGGAGGAATGACTAAACGTAGTAATACGTGAATGTAACAGAATATCAGTGTGCTTTAAAAACTGATAGATGTAATAAATGCAGAGAAAATATCTACATGAACTGATGCAAAGTGAAGTATGCAGAGCCAAGAAAACAAATGTTCAGAATAAACTACAACAATGTAAACAGAAAGAACCATGCACACCAAAAAAAAAAAGTGAATGTAACAAAATGATAATGATCAAACATGACTCAAATGAAGAGAAAAGAAAGGATATCCCCAACCCCATCTCCCTTTGTTGAAGGTGGGAGGAAAGGCATTGATGTTATACCTACATATTTTTGTTTTTCAATGTTATCAATCAGTTCCTCTTAAAAATACCATTTGTTATGTGGGATGACTATCTGGGTGGGCGAGGGGAAAGGATGCTGTGTATAACTATAATGATACAACAAACAGAAGATATCAATAAAACTATTTCAAAACAATACATCTGTTAATGTTTTATCTTCAGCCATTTCAAATCTTAATTTTTGCTATATTTCACACATAAATAAATCTAGGTATACCCAAAACAGCAGTGTCTGTAATCAAGCTGATACAACTTCCCTAACATAGCAAAGGTCTGTCTTTGAGAAAGAGGAAATTTTCAAATGGCTTAGTAATTCTATGATCCTAGACAGTTCAATTAATGGTAGGAATAATGTTGTACTTTAGCAAATATAATAAAATCAGAATCAGTTTCAGAAAGATTAAATTAAGATTCTTTAATCTCTCTCATCTTCAGTTTCCTGTAAAATGAGATTGGACCAGAGGTAACTTCTCAGGATCCTTCCAAGTGTTATTTTCCGGGAATTCCAAGACCGGTAAGATATTTTTTCTCCCTCACTCCTCCCCCAAACCAATAGAAAAACACTATTTTCACAAAGCAGGATTTCTGCAATGGAAGGAATTGGCAGATGTCTTTTGGACATATAACTGAGAGCAAGTCTTGGCTCTTACTTACTGATAAGTTTCTCCCCCTGTTCTATTCTATACTCAAGGAAGTGGCATTTCAAAATTAGTGGGGCAATACATAGTGCTGTCTCCTTTTTCTGAGATGGTGGTGATTATGTGATAGCATCAGCAGAGACAGCTTCAACTGTTCCCAAACTCTTACAACTTAAGTACAAAGGCATATTCAAAAGAAATTGTGACCATCTATTTTCAAATGCCTACTTGGTGTGGACCTTGGAGAATAAATGGGCAACAATACCCAAGAAGTTAATAAAATGGGCAAATTCTTTGATTCTACTAGTAGAGTTGGATAATGACGGCACTCTTGATCCAATGGTATACAAACAAAGCAATTGTGATGACTTCACTGTTATATGCCTGTGAAACCTGGACCATATCTATCAGTGCCAAGCCAAAAAACTGAACCATTTCCACTTGAATTGTCTTAGAAGGATTCTGAAGATTACTGAGCAAGATGAGGTACAGAAACTGAGGTCCTCTCTTGAGGTGAACTGCCAAGCATTCAAACTCTAGTACAGAGAGTACTACTTTGACATACTGGTCACACAGTCCAAATGCATACTTATCTAAAAGACTATTTTACGGAGAACTCAAACAAGGCAAGCACTCACACAGTGATCAGAAGCTGTACAGGGACACTCTCAGGATCTCCCTGAAAAACTTTAGTACTAATTGTTAGACATGAGAGTCACAGGATGGCCCAGCACAGTATGTCCACATCAAAGAAGGCACTGCACTCCATGAGCAAAGCAGAACAGCAGTAGCACAAAGGAAACATGAACTGCACAAATTCAGAGACATCTACATCTCTTCAAAAATGGATGAACAACAACTATTAGTAGGCCTATATCTCAAAGAGATCAAAGGAGAAGGAAAAGGACAAAAATATTTACAGCTAAGAAATGATGAAATCTGAAAGACCTAAACTGATCAAGGCAATGACCAACCATGATTCCACAGAACATTTAACATGTAAGTGATGGATTAATACGTGCAGACAGAGATTCTGAACACCAACAGTTGGGAAACTAGTTTTCTTTGACTATGCATATTTGTTACAAGGTTAAAATATCATGGTCACCACCACCCCCAGGGGGAGGGGTTGAGGAAAGGGTTGGAAAGGTACATGGGGAATCAAGTGGGAGGGAGAGAAAATAAATGCTTGTTGATTAAGAAATAAATGTAATTTAAAAGAACAGATGGGCAGAAATAAGAACAAAAGGAAGGCGAACAAAAAAAGGAAAATTTTCATAGAAAGCATACAAACTATTTTTTGAGTTACTGTGTACCAATGATTGTTCCCTGAAAGTACAAATAAGAAGTCACAGAAAAACTCTGCAAAGATATCTTGGTGCTATGAACAAGAATCTTGCGTCTCATAATAATATCCTCTTACCTAACACAGGCTCTCTAAATAATTTTCACTATTCATATTCATATCTGAATTAATGGCAAAAATTAATGAAGTGATAAACTATTTAGAAATGGAAAGAAATAACTATTAGGTTAAAGTCAAATTATAAAACAAATCTTTTCCAGAAAATTGCAGCTTCAAATTTATTATATTTATTAGGTGCTATAAAGCCCAATTATTAGCGTTCAAGGGTAGGAAATGGTCATGGTGGTGTTAAGTTAAAAACTTAAGAATTAAAATCTCTCCACTACAGGAGAAAGAGCAAGTAAGTCAATGAATTCCAAAAAGAAACTGGTCACTATCACTGAACCAACTCAGTATTTAGAAGCAACTGAGTAAGTGCTGAAAAAATTGGAAGGGCTTTAAAAAACTGGAAGGGCTTTAAGTGCACTTTAGTCATCTTAATTAGCTAACCCCTATATACTACTTTTCATAGCTAAGCACCAAGATATTCATATGCATATTTTCCAAAGAAACAACTACAAATATATTCTTTGCCAAACAGTAAATTTTTTAAAAGTCCCTAGGTCTAAAATCAATTTAAATGAACCTGGACTTGTAAAAAACAAAAAACAAAACAAATCAAAACTGACTGCATTAACTATTTCTTTCTGGAGGAAAAACATTTGAAGGAAATTTTCTTCTTTTAAGATACAAATTTTAACAATTTTTTAGGATTTACATTTTAATAAATGTATCTTAGGTAAATACAGGCCACTCCATGAAAGTATACAATCACCTGACAATCACTATAAAAGATACAGAATTAGAAACACTGAATCAGAAAACCTAGTCTTCAATAAAAAGAAATTTGAAGTCTGCTTCCAACAAGTAACTTTGTACCATCTACCCCCATTCTACCCTTTTCTTCCTTTCACTACATTATGATCCGAGACATACTTTAAAATAAGAAAGGAAAAAGAAAGGAAATTGCCCCTCCTCCTTTACTTTTCTAATACATCTACTTAAGAAAAACATTTTCTTCTTATGAAATAGGAAGAAACTGCTGCAAAAATGTGGCTCAATCGGAGAAAAAACAACTAGACAACACTTGCTAAACTAGGAGAGCGCAGTGGCAGTAAATCAATACTGGAGATGTCCTCCTAGACGGGTGGAAAGGGCTACCCCAGACTGCACATCTATAAAACACATGGGAGTCAAAGACAGGAAGTAAGTTATGTTTTACAGGTTACTTCTTTAGGAATTCAAAGTACTTCAATTTTAAGAATTAAATATTTATATAAGCTAAGTGACAGTCATTTAAAATTTGTAAATGAATTGATGAATTCTGACATCTATGCATACTGATTTAATTTTATAAAATATGAATCACTTATTTAGAAAAGCAATGACTAAACCCTTGAATATTTCATTTAATCCTCCCAACAACTCTGTGAGGTAGGTGGTATTATTACCTCTATTTTATAGTTGAGGAAACTGAGGCAAATAGAGCACAACTAAACAAGTGTCTGAGGTCACATGTGAACTCAGGTCTTCCTGAGTCCAGGCCCAGCCCTTTTGCCACTGTATGACCTTGCTGACTCTAAGAGACATAAAACTAAATATTAATAAAAATCAATATAATCTTTAAATTATCCAAATAACAAATGAGAGAAAAGCAATACATCATTTAAATTATGAATAACAAATAAGGGAAAAGAAAAAGGCCAACCAACAGAAATGCTTCAAAATTAATAGTCCACCTTTGCCCAAAGGGCTATAAAAATGGGCATATCCTTTGACCTGGCAATACCGCTTCTACAGCTGTATCCCAAAGAGATCATCAAAATGCAAACGTACAAAAAATATTTATAGTAGCTCTTTTTGGTGTGGCCAAGAACAAAACTGAGGGGATGCCCATCAACTGGGGAATGGCTGAACAAGTTGTGGTATATGAATGTGATGGCATACTATTGTGCTATAAAAAATGAACTGAAGGAATTCAAAAAATCCTGGAAAGATTTATATGAACTGATGCTGAGTGAAGAGAGCAGAACCAGGAGAACATTGTTGACAGAAACAGTCACAGTGTGCAATGACTGATTTTGATAGACTTAACCCTTCTCTGCAATGCAAGGACCTAAAACAAAGGATGAACTCATGATGGAAAATGCCATCCACATCCAGAGAAAGAACTATGGAGTCTGAATGCAGAGCAAAGCAGGCGATTTTCTTTTTTGTTTTAATTTGCGTTGCTTTTTCCCCTTTTCTTATAGTTTCTCCCATTCGTTATAATTCTTCTATGCAACATGACTAATGTGAAAATGTGTTTAATAGGAATATATGTGTAGAGCCAATATCATATTGCATGCAGTCTTGGAGGGGAGGGGGAGAGGAGGAATTCAAAACGTATGAAAGTGAATGCTGAAAACTAAAAATAAACTGATCTTCCTAAAATCAAAAAAAAAATTAATGATTCAAACTTTTAACAAAAGTTAAATAGTTTCTTTTTGAAAAACTATTATACTTCACAGATACTGTTCAACTACAACTAGTTCCCTATGGGATCAAATTTATATATAATCAATAACAATCCTATCAAGACACTAAGATAAGAGTTTTAAATGATAAAATTATGCATTAATAAATATTTATTAAATGACTATTAAATACGACGTAAAGTCCTGGGCATGAGAAAAAATAGACAAAGTATTTCCTGGTTTGGAGGAGCTTTTATTCCAGTAATATGATGAGTAATTGTAAGAATCCTAGGCTAATAAAGTTCAAATGTTTCCCCAAAAGGAAAACAACTTGTGCTATGGTGGTATTTTCAACAGGACTACTCTGCTGCTGAATATTGATTGGGATTAAAGATGACTGTGAAGGTCAGCAGGAAGATGAATAGTTTTCATTAAGGGATAGTGACTCAGTCAGAATAATCAGGTGGCCTCTGGGGGAAAAGAGAGGATTGAGGGAGGACCGTAAGGAGGACAACAGGGAGAAAATGTCCTCTGAAATTCATCACTGAATTCAACAGATTTGGCGAACACCTAAGTATATACAAGTTTCAGGCCTCTGTTCTGGCATCAGTGTTAACAAGTAGCACTTCCTAGAGAACGCTTCCAGCCCTCTTTTCTAACAGTACCATGTGACAACCAGCACAAAGGCCCTAGTCCTTCTTTTAGCTGGACAAAACTTTCACTTTGCTATTCTTCTAACAGGATGTTTGCCAAACCACACATACATTTCAGACAATGTTGGAGGCAAGTAGAATTTAGAAGCAGATTCAAGCAAACATCTTTTGCATTTGAAAATCAGTTAAAATGGGTTCTCTGTATACTCAGAACTATGATGTGTACAGATTATTTAAAACGTCTGCATGCTGTCCACCAGTATGCATCAAATATTCATTAATTCACCCCAAATAAATAAATACATCTGTTATTAATGCCACCCATATGATTGCCTAAGAAATTTATTAAGCATTCACTGTTTCTCATTAAAATATCCCACACAAATTCTCATGTACCTAGGTAATTAGTCATTCCATTCAACAAGCATCATAAATACAGTCTTTCTGTTTTAACATTAGTGGACCTACAAAACATTTTTAGAAAAAGCACTTTATTTTGTTCCTGGATAATTCTCCTTTTAAGTGTTAATGAGTTCTGACAAATAATCCACTTGCCAAGTAGCAAGCAATATGGACAGCATGTTATGCTTCACTTATATTTTGCAGGACAAGAGGAAGGGATTTTGTATCTCAAATTCCATTTTAAAAAGTTCTGAAAAAATACCAGAAGTGAAAGAGTTTTTTGTAGTTGTTTCCAAGTTGGACCCTTCTCAAGACATAAATATTATGTGTTATGTAAATATTGCAAGAGATTCATACTGAGCTTTTTCAAAGCAAATAACTCAAGATATCCCTGCAAATCTATTTCATTTTAGCTACTGGTGTTAAAGCTACAAATTTATTGCTGTCAATTATGAAAGTATATGACTAGGTAGGATGAAATGAAAAATTTACTTTAAGTTGGTCATTAAAAATGTCATTTGAGATCTGTTCCTTCACTCAATTTCAATGCTGAAATTCCACCTAGGGAACACAGGAAATAAGGAGTTTACTTACCATGGAGAGCTCTCATTTACAGAAAACCAAACTAACTTATGTTTCAGGCAAAATGGACCATTTTGATTACATATAATTCATTTTTTGCACAAATAAAACCAATGTCGCTAAAATGAGAAGTAAAATTGGGGAAAATCTTTGTAGCAAATTTTGCTGATAAAAGTCTCATTTTTAAGATATAGAGGAAACTAAAATTTAAAAAAATAAAATCCATTCCCTAGTAGAAGAATCAACGGTTACGAAAAGGTAGCTTTTAAAGGAAAAAATTCAAACTATCAAAAATCATATGAAAATAAAGGGGAAAGGAGAAGATCAGCAAAAACAACCAATGCACTGAAAATGTCTAAAAAACAGTGTATCACATGCATGGACTCCCACCTCTGAAACAGAATGGGGTGGGAGTGTCTTCTCATTTCTCTTCTGTGGAGTCATGACTGTTTCTTTATATTTCTGCAACATTCATTTTTGTTACTGTTTTGTATTTAATCTTTTCATCTGAGTTGTTGTAATCAAGGTTATTCACTCTGCATCAGATCATGTAAACCTTTATGTTTCTCTGTATTCAACATATTTATCATTATTTGCAGCACAATAATATTCCATTATATTCTTGTACCACAATTTGTTTAGCCATTCCCCAAATAATGGGCATATACTATATTTACATAATTCAATTTACATGATTCATAGCTATTACAACTAGCTCTTTACAAAGAACACTGCTATAAACATTGTAGTGTATAGGGGTGCTTTTTTCATCCTTATTAATTATTTCCTTTAAGTAGACAAAGCATGTAGATATTTTGATTATTATACTTACATACGTCTAAATTTCTTGCCAAAATGGATGTACTGATTTACAATGTCAACAAAAATGCACTAGTGTACCTACTTTTCTACTGTCCCTCCAGCACTAATTATGCTGTCCTTAGTTTGCTGGATTGCTTTACATTTCTCTTATTGTTATTTAGGACATTCTTTCTTATGATTTTTAATAGTTTGCAGTTATTCTTTTGAGAATTTTGTTCATATCTTCTGACTACTTATCTATTGGGGAAATATTTTTGGTCTTAGCTGTTTTCTATATATCTTGGCTACCACCAAAGTTTTCTTAACTGTTAAATCTGGTTGTCTTATACTCAATCCTTATCCTACTTCATCTGATACTATTGACCACTTTCTCTTCAAGAAAAACTCTTTTTTAGGCTTCATGAAACTGTCTTTCTAGGCTCACCTGACTACTCTTTCTCAGTTTCCTTTGACAGTTCATTATCCATGTCACTGCTCTAAACAGTGACTATTTCCTGAGATTTTGTTGTAGGTTCTCTCTATTCTCCCCTCTACATTCTCATTCAATAATCTCAGCAGATTCCATGGGTATGACTATTTAGGTAACTCAAGTATACAAGGTATTGAAGCTTGACAGTTTGGGGGAACCTTGAGATATCCAGCTCTAGTCTTTCTTCTAGTCTCTCTTTCATCAGAAATTGGACATTTTAAACTAGATGTCCTGGAAAACAACTTAAACTCAACATGTCTGTAACAAGTCACTGCTCGCTCTACACCACAGGTTTTCAACTTTTTTTTTAATGTATGGATTCCTTTGGTAATCTGGTGAAGCCTAATGACCCTTTCTCAGGATAATGTTTTTAAGTAATTAAAGGAAATGTAATTTCAGTCAAACCTTAGCGTAAATAAAGTTATTTTCCCTCCTATCCACATTCATGGACCTTTGGACATCTAGTTTAAGACTCCCTGATCTAGGTGTTTGCAGTACAAGAAGATTTTTAAAAGTGGAAGGAAGCTGTTTTATAGGATATATATGTATGCATATGTATGTGAAAAACTCCAAATCACTAAAGAAAAACATAACAACTCTCTACACCCATCAAGAGGTGGACAGAAGTCTAGCACTCTTTTGTGAGAATTGGTAGTTATACTGGAAAGCAATTAAGAAACATGCTCTCAAAAGTTACTAACCTGGACATACCTTTTGAAAATCCAGCACTACACTACTAGAATCCTTGCATCCAAAAAGAAAGGGAAAAGACTTATATTGACAAAAATATTTACAGTGGCTTTTCTCAGAGTAAAACAAGCAAACAAACAAAAAAACACACAACGAAGAAGTCCCCAAAAGGGGACTTAAGTTATAAAGATCTGTCCCGAGAAAATGACAAAGATGACAACTTCACATATCTAACACCACAGAAATTAAAATCAAAATGAGAGTACCAATTTATAACTGGGCAAAGGCTTAGCACTTCCCAATGAAAATAATATAACTTGGGTGGCTGTAGGGAGGTATTTAGGGTAAAAATTAGTCTCCCTTCTCTGGGAGACTAATCATGAGAATCAGTTTGAAAATCAAGGACCAGGCTTTTTATCTTAGAAATTATCAATTTAACTAGAGGAAACTTAAATAAAAGCCATTAAACTTAAAGAGTGACATTACAAAAAAAATATCATTATACTAGATGTTGCCTCAAAGTTAATTACATTTTAATTAGAGATGTAAACAAACCACCTGATTGGCCTATGTGTGCACTGTGTAACATGTAACATGTAGTAGTGTAACATGATTTTAAATATATCTGGTATTATTAGGTCAGCAAATGGAATTTAAGTAGAATACTACTTGTGGCACCACAAAAAGAATTTTTACTAAGTCAAAAGACCACAGGATTTAATCAAGCAAGAAGCATATATAAAACAACGATGTGTCAGGGCACTGTTGTGGACTGAGGATACAAAGACTGTCTGCCCTCACGGAATTTACATTCTATAGAAGAAAACAATACATATATGCAAGTATAAACAAAATAGATACAAAGCCGATAAAAGGTAGCTTTAGAGAGCCAAAAAAGGACTCCCATAGAATGTGTTTCTTGATATGAGTCTTAAAAGAACATAAGAACTCCAGGAAACAATAGGCAGAAGATAACATTTCAGGAATGATGAAAATCCATTTCAAACACAGTAGCAGAAAATGAACGGTTACATTTGAGGAAGCAAAACTCCAAATAGCTAGATGACGTAGCTGAAACAGAATCTAAAGGAAAGCCTCAGATTGTCTCATAAACAATAAAGGAACAGTCAAACAAACTGTGGTATCTGAATGTAATGATTACTGCACCTGTAAAAAAATAGTAAATGAGATGATGTCGGAGAATCCTTAGCAGTACGAACTGTTGCTGTGAGGTGAGAACCGGGAGAGCAATTTATACAAGAACAGTAACAATGTAAAAGAAGAAAAACAACTCTGAAAATCTTAAAGATGATCAATCTAATTATCAACTGTGTTTCCAGAGGGTCTTCGATGAAACATTACCTCTAACAGATGTGATGGATTAAAGAATGAAAGATTTTTTTTGGACATAACCACTGTGTGTATTCATTTTCCTTAACTATGCTTATTTGTTACATAAGGTTTTTTCTCTCTCAGTTTTTTGAGTGGCAGTTTGGGGAGAAGGAGTTAAGTAATAGTAAAAAGGAAAAGGGGAAAGGGGAGGGGAGGGGGAGGGGGAGAAACAAAGGAGACAGTGAAGGGGAGAGGGAGGGAGGGAGAATTGGTCATTAAACAGTTTTTTTGTGCACAAAAGAAAACAAATACAGAAGACAAACAAACAGAGCAGTTTTGAAAGTAATGTGGAATTTATTATAAATACATATATTTAAAAGCAAGTGGTGTGCAATGGGAATGCAGTTTCACACAGAATCCTTCTTTTGTTCTGCCCTGTGTATATGGAAATGTTTGGGGGAAGGTGGGTGTTTAAGGGGAGACAGAAATACAGCAATCCTTGCCTCTACTTTCTCCTATTTCCTCACTTCTCAATCATTTACAATCTGGCTTTCATCTCTAGCACTCAACCACTCAACTGTTCCATGAAAGCTCACCAGGGACCCATCCCTTTATTAGTAAAACCAATGGCCATGTCTTCGGTTTTCTGAAGCATTTGCCACTGCTAAACCACATCCTCCTTCTGGAAACTCCTCCTCAAAGTAACCTGATCTGGTTCTCTTTCTACCTCTAAGACACCTAGGTTTTCTTTACTGGTTTATCATCTGTACTAACTCCCCTTTGCCTTATACCCAAAGGCTCTGCCCTAGGGACTTCCCTTTTCTCTTTACATATGCTCTTAGAAGCCATCAGTTCTTATGTATAGAACTATCACTCCATATTGATGTTTCCCAGATCTACTTATTGAGCCTTAACGTCTCTCCTGACCACTAGGCTTCTATCTCCAACTGCTTATTGGACATCTCACAGTGGGTAAGCTATAAACAACTTAAGCTCAACAAATCCAAAACTAATTTATCATCTTCACTTCCTCACCAAAAACAAAACAAAACCACCTAAAAGTTTCCCTCTTCCTAACTTCCCCTGTCCAGAGGACCATCATCCACCCTTTCTCAGTCTCCCATGCTAACATCCTATGGTTCCTCATTCTCACCAAATCATTTGTCAAATCCTGTCATTTTAACCTAGACAACATCTCCCTTCTTTCCTCTAACACCACTGCCACTCAGGTGAAGATCCTCACCACATCATGCCTGGACTAGTGCAACAGTTTTTTGGTGGATCTCCCTGCTTTAAGTCTCTATCCACTCTATTATATCCTCATCCTGAAATACGTCTGACCATATTACCAATCTTCCAACCCCTATTCAATGAACTCTAGAGTTTTCCTTCTCCAACTGCCTATTTTACAACGCAAACTGGAAGCCCTATAGACCATCTTAAATTCAACAAGTCCAAAGCTAAGCTCATTACCTTTCCTCCAAAACCATGCCCTCTTCCTAAGTTTCCCGTTATTGTCAAAGGTACCACCACCTTCCTCCCAGTTACTCAAGTTTGTATCTTTGACTCCTCCTTCCTCTTTTCCCATTCCCCCACCCTTCTCTGTCTCTCTCACCTCCCATATCTAATGTGTTGCCAAGGAACATCTATTTTACCCTAGTTACATCTTTCACAAATGTCCCCTTTCTCTCTTCTAACATTGTTACCACCCTGTGGTAGGTCTTCATGACCTCACATGTGGACTATTATAATAGCCTGTTGATTGCCCTGCCTCTCCCTCTCCACTATAGAACATTCTCTTTGCTGTTCAAAATGATATTCCTAAAGTGCAAATCTGACCATGTCATTTCCCCTTGCATCCCAGTCACTAAATCAGTGGGTCCCTACCACCACAACAAAAATATAAATTACTTTGGCATTCAAAGCTGTCATAATCTAGTCCCCTCCAACTTTTCCAGTCTTCATACATTCCTCCCCATTCCCCATGTATTCTGCAATCCAGTGATAATGGCCTCCTTCCTATTCTTTGCACAAGACTTCCATCTCCTGACTCCGAGCTAATGTTTACTGGCTATCTCCCATGCCCAGAATTATCCCCTTTCTCATCTACACCATCACTTGGCGTCTCTAGTCACCTTCAAATCCTAAGTAAAATCCCATCTTCTGTAATAAATCTTTCCAATCCCTATTAATGCTAGTACCTTCTCTTTATCATCTCCAATTTCTCATATATATGTGTGTGTATGTTTATGTGTGCATACAGGTGTGTATCTATATTATGTGTGCATAGTTGTTTGCATGCTGTCTCCCATTATACTGCAAGCCCCTTCAGGGATTACTGTTTTACTTTTTGTTTTGTTTCTGCCTTGTATCCTCAGAGCTTAGTAAAGTTTTGGCAAACAGTAGGTACTTAAATGTTTATTGTCTCATTGACTTTAAAGTGCCAAGTGCAATGTTTATTGTCTCATTGACTTTAAAGTGCCAAGTGCCAAGTGCTAGCAGAAATTGGAAGAAAGGTCCTCCCAAAAAAAATCAGCTAATTCTGTGACAAAGAAAATATGTATGCTTAGATGGCAGAGTAGAAAGATACACATATGCTAACTCCGAACCCACAGCCCATAAAATATCTGTAAAGAACTCCCAACAAATTCGGGAGCAGCAGAAGCCACAGAACAACAGAGTAGAGGAGATATCTGTTCCAGAGAGCCCTGAAAAACCTACTCGAAAGGTCAGTCGCCCACCGGACCCAGAGCAGAGCCCAGCCCTGCCTTGGCCTCAAGGCACTGAGAGGCGCAGATCCAAGTGGGCTTCTGGGATGGAATCTCCAGTGGCCCTGCAGGTCCCTCCACCCACAGGTGCCAAAAGTCGGTGGGAGGGTCTTTGCAGCTTGTGGAGAGGGGAGCGGGGGTCCCCATGATTCAGGCCCCCGTGGAGGTGGGAGCAGACCCGGGCTCCCAAAGCAGGCAGGAGCCTGGATCCATTGTTGAAGGTCTCCACATAAACCCCCTGAGGTGGCCCTGCCCCAACCTGAGCACCTGAACTTAATCTCACACTGAATAGCAGCCCTGCCCCTGCCCAAAGCCCTGAGGCTGGGAAGCAGCATTTGAATCTCAGACCCCAAGTGCTGTCTGGGCAGATCTGGAGGCATGGTGGAGAGGACACTCAGAAGTCAAGTCACTGGCTGGGAAAATGCCCAGAAAAGGGGGAAAAAAAATAAGACCATAGAAGGTTACTTTCTTGGTGAACAAATATCTCCTCCCTTCCTCTCTGATGAGGAAGAACAATGCCTACCATCAGGGAAAGACACAGAAGTCAAGGCTTCTGTATCCCAAACATCCAAAATAAATATTCAGTGGGCTCAGGCCATGGAAGAGCTCAAAAAGGATTTTGAAAATCAAGTTAGAGAGGTGGAGGAAAAACTGGGAAGAGAAATGAGAAAAATGCAAGAAAAGCATGAAAAGCAGGTCAACACCTTGCTAAAGGAGACCCAAAAAAATGCTGAAGAAAATAACACCTTGAAAAATAGGCTAACTCAATTGGCAAAAGAGGTTCAAAAAGCCAATGAGGAGAAGAATGCTTTCAAAAGCAGAATTAGCCAAATGGAAAAGGAGGTTCAAAAGCTCACTGAAGAAAATAGTTCTTTAAAAATTAGAATGGAAAAGATGGAGGCCAATGACTTTATGAGAAACCAAGAAATCACAAAACAAAACCAAAAGAATGAAAAAAATGGAAGATAATGTGAAATATCTCATTGGAAAAACAACTGACCTGGAAAATAGATTCAGGAGAGACAATTTAAAAATTATGGGACTACCTGAAAGCCATGATCAAAACAAGAGCTTAGACATCATCTTTCATGAAATTATCAAGGAAAACTGCCCTGAGATTCTAGAACCAGAGGGCAAAATAAGTATTCAAGGAATCCACTGATCACTGCCTGAAAGAGATCCAAAAAGAGAAACTCCTAGGAACATTGTGGCCAAATTCCAGAGTTCCCTGGTCAAGGAGAAAATATTGCAAGCAGCTAGAAAGAAACAATTCAAGTATTGTGGAAATACAATCAGGATAACACAAGATCTAGCAACTTCTACATTAAGGGATCGAAGGGCGTGGAATATGATATTCCAGAAATCAAAGGAACTAGGACTAAAACCAAGAATCACCTACCCAGCAAAACTGACTATAATACTTCAGGGGAAAAAATGGTCTTTCAATGAAATAGAAGACTTTCAAGCATTCTTGATAAAAAGACCAGAGCTGAAAAGAAAATTTGACTTTCAAACACAAGAATGAAGAGAAGCATGAAAAGCTAAACAGCAAAAAGAAGTCATAAGGGACTTACTAAAGTTGAACTGTTTACATTCCTACATGGAAAGACAATATTTGTAACTCTTGAAACTTTTCAGTATCTGGGTAGTGGGTGGGATTACACACACATACACACACACACACACACACACACACAGACAAGAGAGCACAGAGTGAATGGAATAGGATGGGATCATATCTTAAAAAAATGAAATTAAGCGGTGAGAGAGAATATATTGGGAGGAGAAAGGGAGAACTGGAATGGGGCAAATTATCTCTCATAAAAGAGGTAAGCAAATGATTTTTTAGTGGAAGGAAAAAGAGGGGAGGTGAGAGAAAAACATGAAGTTCACTCTCATCACATTCCACTAAAGGAAGAAATAAAATGCACACTCATTTTGGTATGAAAACCTATTTACAATACAGGAAAGTGGGGAAGAAGGGGATAAGCAGGATGGGGGGGATGATCGAAGAGAGGGCAATGGGAGGAGGGAGCAATTTGAAGTCAACACTCTTGGGGAGGGACAGGATCAAAAGAGAGAACAGAAGCAATGGGGGGCAGGATAGGATGGAGGGAAATATAGTTAGTCTAACACAACACGACTATTATGGAAGTCATTTGCAAAACTACACAGATATGGCCTATACTGAATTGCTTGCCTTCCAAAGGGAAGGGGTGGGGAGGGAAGGAGGAAGAGAAGTTGGGAGGGAAGGATGAAGAGAAGTTGGAACTCAAAGTCTTAAGAACAATTGTTGAGTTCTGTTCTTGCTACTAGGAAATAAGAAATATAGGTAAAGGGGTATAGAAAGTTATCTGGCCCTACAGGACAAAGAGAAGATGGGGACAAGGGAATGAAGGGATGATAGAAGAGAGGGCAGACTGGTGATAGGGGCAATTAGAATGCTCAGTGTTTTGGGGTGGGGGGAGGGGACAAATGGGGAGAAAATTTGGAACCCAAAATTTTGTGAAAATGAATGTTAAAAGTTAAATAAATAAATTTAAAATGAAAAAAAAGAAAAAGAAAATATGAATGCTTGCTGCAGGCAGGAAAATATAAGCTAACTCAAGATTGAAAAAAAAGAAATTTTCAATAATGAAACTCAAAGTTATAAGAAAATCATTGGTAAAACTGTGAGACACTGGCATTTTTCATCAGGCCTTTAAAAAAAATTACAATACTCTCCCCTCAAAAAAGTTTGAGGAATCTTTTTTTTTTTTTTAAATTTCCAATAGGCCGATAAGTCTTGTCCCTAGCGAGGGCATGATGAACATGGTTAAAAAATCTGATATACTGAAAAATACAATTGTTTTGGTGTTAAATTCCCAAATGGAGATGTAAGATCGCAACATTACACATCATGAAAACTTAAAAAAAAAAAAAAACTATCTAGGAGATGGAGATGAACATGCTCTGATGGCCTGAGAATTCACCTGATTTAAACCTCACTGAAAACAAATGGGCTATAATCAAAGCTAGTCTTAGAAAAACAGACAATTTGCCAAAAGCATACTTAATATACAATATCAAAAAAGTGGTTTCATGACAAAGAATCAAAAACTGTCAAAATCTTGCAAATTCAATGACAAGTCATGTAAAACAAGTGATTACAGTAAAAGGAAAACATTGCATATTAAAAGTTTTTCAAAGATGTAAAGTATAACAGTTATTACACAAGTCAATATATTTAACTATTTTGTCCCAATAAGCCCACATATTACTTTACATACACACACATACTGTTCTGTTCTACCAATGTATCCTGTTCCCATAATAGATGCCTGCTTCTTAAGGGAAGAGACAAATTCACCTTTATACAGGTATTAACCTGACACATAGTAAGTGCTTAATAAATTCTTGTTAATTATAAGAAATTAATGAGATTGGAGACAGGGAAAAAGGCACTGGGTTTAACAATAAATAGGTCATTAGTAATCTTGGCGAGAACTTTCCCAGGTAATTAGTTGGCTCTATGCAGGAAGCAATAAGTTTGAAGTCAGAAGACCAGAGTTCATATCCTGACCCACAGCTGATTCACCCTAGACAAGTCACTTCACTTCAGCCTCAGTTTCCTCAACAATAAAATGAACAAAATAATAGCATCTACTTCACAAAAGTGTTGGGAGGCTCTGCAAATTTTAAAGTGCTCTATTGTTAAAAGCTAAAAGCCATACTCCAAGGGAATGAGTGGGTAGTAATGAAATGGGCTCAGGAAACATGTAATCTTTTAAAAGTTTGGTAGTAAAAGAGAAGAGGGAAAACTGTTTCAGAGGATAATAGGTTCAATAACAGTGATTTTATTTGTTTTTTTAAAGACTCCTGTAGGTCTTAAAGGCATTTTCAAGTTGAAAGAAAAATCATTCAGTAAACATTTATTAAGCACTATTATGTGCCAGGCACTGCGAGCTAAGAGAGAGGGAGGGAGGGAGGAAGGGAGGAAGGGAGGGAGTAAGGGAGGAAGGAAGGAAGGAAGGAAAGGAAGGAAGGAAGGAAGGAAGGAAGGAAGGAAGGAAGGAAGGAAGGAAGGAAGGAAGGAAGGAAGGAAGGAAGGAAGGAGAGAAAAAACAAAAGACAATTCCTGACCTTAAGGAACTTACAAATGAATGAGGGAAACAACGTGCAAACAAAATATATACAAGGCAAGCTATACACAGGAAAAATGAAATAATGAGAAAGAAGGCACTATAATTAAGAGGAGTTGAAAAGAATTCCTGTAAAAGATGGGATTTTAGTTGGAACTTAGGAAGTCAGGGAAGTCAAGAGGTGGAGGTGAGGAGGGAGAATACTCAAGAAATGAGGGACAGCCAGACAGAATGCCCACTGCTGAGAGATGGAGTATCTTGTTCATATAACGGCCAAGAAAAGAGACAGTAGAAAGAATGAAGATATAGGAGACAACAAGATTGATCTAGTATGGTTAAGGGGTGGAGAGAGAAGAGGACTAAAAATACACATGAAAGGATTACTTAAGGAGGCAGACAGGAAAGGGGGAAAATGGATGAAGACATTAAGAGAGAAGTTAGAAAAATACAAAGGAAAGCTAAAGGAGTTCATGGTCAGATGACCTCAATATTCTAAACAGGAGGTGAGACCATCAGTGTGGAATAAGAGTTACTTTGCTTAAGAAAATCAGAAAAGATTTGTATTGATTCTATGGTGAAGGTTCTCAAAGAGTTTTCCTGAGATCCTCAAGACCTTTTCAAGAGATCTGTAAAGTAAAAACAATTTTCGTAATAATACTAAGATATTCTGATTTCCAATAGAGATATAATCCACATAAACAAAAGCCATTGGAGGCGAGGGGAGTCTTCAATAACTCAAGAAAATCAGAGTCCTGAAACTAAAAAGTCTGAGAAATGCTACTGTATGCAATACATTGAAAGTTACTAAAAATAATTTTTTTTGCTTAGAATGTATCCCTTCTAGGAAATGTTCTTCATAATATGAATACCTTGAAATTTTACTATAGTATAGTTTGCTGAGCTTGTACTACAAGAGTAAGTATGTTTTTCTTTTGGTTGTCAAACATTCAAAAAATAGGCAAGAAATCTTTGTGAAAAAACTTCACTTAGTACTTACAACCAAATACATACAATATAGATTTTCAAGTAATGCTACATGAAAAAAGAATCTAAAAACTTATGAGACAAACAATAGATTTAAAATAGGTGATCTGAACGGTATTGCAGTTTTCAAATCCTGCTATCATCCATAGATCTACACTGATTAACCTCAATAGGCTGAGAATCAACTGGTGTTTTCAGCACTAGAAATAATTTCATGAACACATCAAAAAAATTTCAAAGATAAAAAAAAAATTACCAAGACTATGAGTTCAAAGAGAGTACATTCTGTTCTCTAATTCATAACAAAATTCACATGCTCTCAAAAGTGGTAGTTAAGTTTAAAGATACAGATAAGATTAGGAGAAAGAAAGCCATGTAAGAGGTTTGAAAAGTTTAGTAATAAGAGGAGTTTAGAATTTCAGGAGGTAAACCAGATGTTTCTATATAAGACTATGGCAGAGGGTCCAGGAGACAGAAACCCATAATGTCAAAGGCTACTCAGATCAAAGAGAATAAAAGGAGGAGACATCAGCTACAGAACTGTCCATTATGTGGAAGGGATCAAGACACACTAAGCTTCAAGCAAAACTCAAATTGAAATCAGTCGAGGGTATTGCAGTGTAAGAAGGAATAGGAAAGATGAGAACACTACTTCCTCAAGCACTTTACTTAGAAAAGGAAGCTTGGCAATCAGGCTAAATTCTGAGGTCAAGAGTATGATTAAAATGAATCTATTTCAGAATGTTTAAGAAATATGACTAAGTATTTATTAATGGTCTGTAAGACCTTTCATTTTACTTGCTATTATTGCACACATCATGCATCTTCCTCTGCATGTCCATCCACTAATATCCTTTAGTAAGAAGTATTTTAAATGAAGTCGTGCAGGTATCTGTTTTAAGAATATTTTTTCCAGAAAAAGTTGAATAGATGTTATCATGTTCTATTAGAATGTCTTTAAAGAATCCCTTCTAGACCTATAACAGTATCTCACAGGTGTAAAAGAAACTCCAACCATTTGTTTAAATGAAGCCCCAGTGTTTTAGGTAAGCTCCTATTAATTCTACCTTTGTAACAAAAGGAAAAGGGAGACTTTACTACTAAGATTTTTTTTAAACTACCAAGAAGTACTTAGAAAAACTTCAATTTCTCTGCCTCTTAGTTTCCCCTGGCTTCATTCAAGAATGAGCTCAAATCCACCTTCTGCAGGGGGCCTTTTCTGATCCAAATGCTGTATCTTCTCTTCTGAGAATTTCTTCCATTTACTCTGCATATAATGGTGTAATACATTATTTAAGCTTTACTAGCTTAAAACTGCATCTAGACTTTTGGGACCTCCTTTATATTTATTTACCTGATTTGTTTAATACATCTCATGACAAGGTGGACAGAGAGGTAGCCAAGATGACCTGGAGTTCAAGGGGCACTGCTGACACGTAACTGTGTGTCCCTGAACAAATCATTTAATCTCCAGGCAAATCTCTAACACTGTATACAAGGTGCCAGCCTGCACTGGTTTAGGAAGCTTCCTCACTAAGTAAGTTCCCTATATTCTTGAAATCAACAAACTGCATCCTTAACCTTAGACCCATTTCCTCTGCTGCCCCCATTACAAAGTGCCTTTCATTGTATCTCCAGCATTTAGCTAAATAACTAATGACCTAATGTGTCAAAAAAGAAACTGGATCAATTTCTAGTTCCAACCCTATTTTAGTAAAGCGACTAAAATTTCCATATGCTTTGATGTAGGTATTACACTGCTACGCATATACCACAAACTCTCTCACCCCCCCTTCTCTTTTTCTTTTATATACAACCCAATAATTAAAGAAGCACTTTTCTTTTGAGACCAAATAACATACAACAAAGTAGATATTCTTTGGAGAATAGCTAAATGAATTGTGGCATGTGAATGTATTAAGATATTACTGGGCTGTAAAGAAAATAAGAACATAATACATAAATGAAGCACAGAAGGACATGGAAATGGATGCAAAGTAAGGAGAACCAAGAAAACAACATACAATTGCTAATACAAAAAAAATGAAAAGAACAATGTTAATATTGCAGAATTAGAATGACAAAGCTGGGACCCAGAGAAGAGATATAAGATGACAATTCTCCCTATTTCTTTGCAGAAATTGGCATGTATGAGCATGGGATATAATGTTAACATGTAACATTAGTATTTTTTTTTTTTTTAGTATAGGTCTTAATTTTGCAGATCTTTCTTTTCCTACTTCAAAGGGTTGCTGGAAGATCAAATGACAAAGTGCTTTGCAAACCTTAGAAGTAGGACAAAAAGGTTAGCTACTTTTCCTTAGTACTTTTAAAATAGCAACAACTCTGGCTAGGATGGAAGAGGGAATATATCGGGAAATAAAACTGATATAAAACATAATTTGTGAACCAGAAGATAAAAGAATCAGAGGGTTTCAGTTAGATGAACAATTCTGCCACTTACTGGTTTTGAGACTATAAATCAAATAATTTCTCAGAAAGTTGGTTTTAGGATTATTCTTAAAAAGAAGTTAAAATTACCAATAAGGCTATCGTAGGGATCAAATGTGCAAAAGAATTTGAAAGTCATTTGTCAACTATATAGCATTATCTAAATGGAGTTCTTTTTTAAATTAACATAATCCACACTTATGAAAACACTGTTTTCACTGGATCATACTGAATATTAGATTTTTATTCAAAGAAAATTGCCACAAATGTTCAAATGTTGATAAAAAAACCATCTCAAAGTATCTGACCATCATTGAGTCTATCATTCTACAGACAGTACATATCACAAAAATGTTTTTATCAAACATCTTCAATAAACAAGAAGTGACTGCGAATAAATTTAAAGAATTTACATTGAAATGAACATTTTCTGGCTCGGGTTTGCTGTTGCTGCTGTTCAGTATGTCAGAATCTTTGTGACCCTATTTATAGTTTTCTTGGCAAAGATACTGAAGGAGTCTGCCATTTCCTTCTTCAGCTCATTTTACAGATGAGGAAACTGAGGCAAACAGGGGAAGGTGATTTGCCCAGGGTCACACAGCTTGTGTCTGGGGCCAGATTTGAACTCGGGAAGATGAGTCTTCTTGACTTCAGACTTAGGATTCTGTCCACTGCACTACCACCCTCTCCTGGTTTGGGTACCTCATCAAAAAGGTAGGAAGAAAAACATCTCCCTGTTCTCAAATAATTTCAGGTTTCCTAGTCCAAATGAATTACATCCCAAGAAAATGAAACAATAATTGACCAAGTGGGGGAAATCATGGATAAAAGGAACAGTGGAAGAAGATAAATATCCTAATTTTCACAAGAGGAGAACAGAAAGATTCAAAATACTACAAATTAGTGACCTTGATATGGATATGTGATATGTTTCAAGAACAGATAAATCATAATTACTAAGAGTCACTAATACAAATTCCAGACAAATTAACATGGTTTCCTATTTTCACAATTTCAGATCATCTTTTATTGATATGACAGGGAAATGCTGATTTAAAGGAGGTCTCTAAATGACATGCCCCATCAATATCTTTTCAATAAAGACACAGAAAGCATGCCTGTCAAGTGTGTGGAAATTAAAGACAATGCAAGATTAATAAAATGAAAGGACAGAAACAGTATCCATCAATATGGGATAAAAAGATGGGTCCACTCTAACAAAATGAAATTTAACATGAAGAAATGCAAGGTCCTGCATGTAAGTTCCAAAAATCCAACTATACAAATTAGGGGAGATGTGACTTAAAGAGGGGATTTTGTTTGTTTTTTTCAAGGGCATGGACATGACAATTGTTACATGGGTACCAAAAACCTAGTTTTTGGACTACATCACTAGAAGTATAATGTAAAAAAAAAACAAGAACATAACAGTCCTTTTTAATTCCATACTGGTCAAACCACTTCCGCAATGTTGTGTTTAATCCTGGCTCAATTTGGAGACCTGACAAACTGTCCCAGGAAGATAACTATCATAGTGAGAGAACTCAAAATAATGGCTGGGAGAAAAAAAAGAATAGCTGAAGGAATCTGACAGATAAAACAAATGGGAATGGTTGAGTGGTACATAACAAATATCAAAAAGTGAAACCATAATTGTAAAATTTAGTACAGTTTCTAGCACACAGTAGGAGTACTTATAATTACTTACTCTTTCAACCCTTCCTCTATTTAAAAAATTACATAGCATGGAAAAGAAAACAATTTTTCTCAATATTTTTGACTACCAAATATGGAACAGGGATTGCCGATTTTTTA
Source organism: Notamacropus eugenii (assembly GCF_028372415.1). Classification (NCBI taxonomy): domain Eukaryota; kingdom Metazoa; phylum Chordata; class Mammalia; order Diprotodontia; family Macropodidae; genus Notamacropus; species Notamacropus eugenii. The sequence goes on along the minus strand of NC_092875.1, from coordinate 129,249,371 downwards.
GATTCTGACCTCCCAATCCCTGGAAGAAGACAAACTGAGCCTGGATAACCAATTTTTAACAATACCTTAGCATTAAATAAATGCTTAAAGACTGATTTACTGACAACACAGGCAGAAAGAGGGGACACTGGGGCAGAGCCAAAATGGTAGAGTAAAAGCAGGGAATCACCAGAGTTCTCCCACAAATACCTGTAAAAAAAAAAATGACTAAAAATGACCAACACTGGCAGAAAAATAGAGTAGATTACTCCTACTGCCCCTTCCAGGTTCAAAAAAATATAAAATAAATCTCAAAAGAATAAACTAATGGCTTCTCCTCACAGCGTGTTATGGAAATTGCTGATCACAAATTTCTCTTCCCTACTTCTTCTACTGTGTGTTATAAAAACAATATCTTTGTCTACTCATTTATGAGGATTTTGGAAAGTAGCTGGATGAAAGAGTTTTTAGGTTGAAATTTTAGATACAATATCATCAAAACAATCAATGAGTAGTTGATTTTACTTGACTTTTTTCTTTATCATAAGAGTTTGTTGGGAGATAAAGAAATAACTGTGATGTAAAAGCAAAAAGAATAAAAAAAAAATCAAGGAATCTTTTCCCAGAAACTCTGAATTATGACTGATTACTTAAAAAACCAAAGATTGAAGGAACCAGATAAGACAATAATGCTTTTGAACTGGACCCACAGACTATAGTCAATGTGCATTGCATGAAAACAACATCCCATGTCAGTGTTTTTTTTAAGTCAGCATTCTGAAGATATTATCATTAAGAATATCTACAATTTGTTCAATTATAAAGGATTTATGATAACCAAATTAACAGTCGAATGTATCTAGTAAACACATTAATTTTAGCTTGCTCACTTCTCCCCTTTTCAAAGTATTTATGAATAGTTTTATATGTTTTCTTTGTCATAAAACAATTCTCCTTAAATATTTGCTCATTTACCATTTTTTGGTAGGATGGACAAGAAATATCAAACAGCAAAATGTTTATGGAACACATCAGGATATTTGTAGCAACAGCTTACTTGATATTATGCAAGAGAGTCCTCCTTCAACTTATAAAAGGGCTAGGGACATTTTCCTCTTATCTATAAACAACCTTAATATGTTTAAAACAAAGTTCAAATTCTGATTTCTTATAGTGTTTGATACATGAAACAAAACAGAAAGTTACCCTAAAGATAAACGAAACATCTGGTGAAGCATGTAATAAGCTTTAGGCTCACATCTGCTACTGAAATTAGTATTCCAATGTGATAGCTGTATGTTTCATATAAAGCTGTAAAAGTATGACTTAAAGTAAGAAATTTATGCTATTAAAAAGTATATTATCCTTAGGAATCTGAGTCATCTTTATATAATGGGAGTAAAGATTACAGTGTTCCATTACATCATTTCTACTATGTAGCTCATTTCTATTATGCAGCCAATCAGGAGAATACTTTCAAGAATTATCAGTAATTGATTAATCTGTTTATAAAACACAATTAAAATTAATCAAGACAAGTAGCTGCCAGTAAGACAATTAAGAAACAAGAAGAAAAGCAAATTCAATCTTGAGATCAAAAATCGAAGCAATAAAAACCACATTACTAAAAACTCAAAGTGAGTTGTCATATTCCATATTCAAAAACCTTTCTTCTCCATTTACTTCTTAACCTTCCATCTTTAGCAATAAATAAACACAACAAAATGTTATGCTTACTACCAACATATATTGCTTTGCATCTATGACATTTTTAAAAGTCCCGATTGAGTCATGAAGGGTTCAAAAACCAAGGAAAATCTGCACAGCAGGAGGAAAAACCCACTTGTTTTATAACAGCTGTGAAAGATCAGTTCTCTGGAGTAATTGAAATCAACTGCAAACTGAAGTGTTTAGAAATAAAATGTTTCCATCATCTCACACTATCAGCTACTTCCATTAGTACTGATGAAAGAGACACTAGATTTTATGCAGTATTATTAATGCAGTGAACCCTACTCACATTGGCAAGAGAATACAATTACAAACTAATCCTACCATCAAAACCAGGAATTCATGAACACAAAAAAAGAACTCACTGAAATTTTCTGAATCTTTGTTTGAACACAAAATTAATAATAAAAGTTTCTGAAATCACAATTATTATTTATAAAAATAATTTCAATGGTATATACTAAAAGAAAACCATATTACTTTAAATATTAAGGCATTCAGATAAAAAGTAAGCAGGAGTAGAAATAAAGTTCCAAGTCAGAGACTAACAAAATGAAATTGCTGTTAAATAGGTCATCCCTAAAAGAAAGCTCATGACCTAATCAATCACCCAAGAATTTACTAAATGTTATCTTTTATATCTAGGGTATGCATCCATTTGGAGCTTACTGTGATGTCATGTGAGGTATCCATCTGTATCAGTTTTCTAGAAATTTTTTTTGATTATTACCCTAGTAGGTGGGGCTTAGGGTTTATCAAACACTAGGCTACAAGGCTCATTTGTTTTTGTGTTGCACACTTAACCTGTCCCATTGATAGGGCTCTGTATTTTTACAACAGGACCACATTACTTGGATGATTATTGTTTTGTAGTATAATTTACAAATCTGTTAGCGTGCAAGGTCACCTTCCCTCTCATTTTTTTTCATTATTTCCCTTAACTGCCTAGGCGCTTTTGTTCCTCCATATGAATTTCACATTTTTTCCCTAGTTTTACAGAATAAACCTTTGGTAGTTTAATGGGTATGACAATGAATAACTAAACTAATTCAAAATAGTACGGTTACCATTATTATACTGGCTCATCCTATCTATGAGCAATTAATATTTTAGGTATTCAAGAATGTATTTTCATTAACAGTGTTCTGTAGTGATATTTATTAGCTCCCATGTGTTTCTTCTACTGTACGTTCTGTAGTTATTTTAAATATAATTTTCCTTTCCTCCTACTGGGGGTTCTTGGTTAAACACACAAAAGACAATTATTTTTATCCTGAAATATTGACTAAGTTATTGTTTCGATTAATTTTCAATTGACTCTTTAGGGATCTATACACCATCAATTGCAAAAACCAAAGCTTTGTTTCTTACTTATCTAAGCTTATTAATTCAATTTTTTTTCTTACTGTTATGGCTAGAATTTCTAGCTCTATAATAGTAGTGGTGACAAAGGTGCTCTTAGCTTTACCCCTGATCTTATTGGAAAGTTTTCTACTTTGTTCCCATTACCCATGTATGCACATATGCACTTACATATTTGTAACATAAAATTTGGTAGTGGGTCACATGAGCAAAAAAGATAAGAGGACTGGGGAAAATAAGAAAAATTATGTAATTTGATAAAGTAAAAGAAACAAATCAAAACTCCAAATGAAAAGAAGTAACAAATCAGAGAAGAAGCAAGAATGAGGAGAGAACCAATAGGAATAGGGTCACCTAAAAAAGAAGTAAGGCAAAGTAACCAACAGAATACAGTACATGTATACATAAGAGGTAGAAAAACCATAACTTGGAAAAAAGCCCAACATTATAAATAGATGGATCTAACTCTCCTAACTTTAAATGTAAATAGATTAAACAATTCAATAAAACAAAAAAGAATGACAAATTGGGTAAGAAAATAAAACCCTACAATCTCTTGCTTACAAGAAACATAAAAAATAAAGGCATATACAAAAATTGGTAGAAATCACTTCTTTTTCTATTTTGGCAACCTATGCAATATTGTAATTAATTGCTTTTTTAGCTTTTTATGGAATGTGCATGTAAATCCATCTTTCTCCCTCTACCCTCTTTGGAAGGTTGACTTATGGCTTGTTTACTTTCTTTTTCTATGTTAGGCTGTTCAAATTCTCTGTTCCTTATTTTGTTAATCTGAGCATTTTACATATTTGCAAATATTCATCAGTTTTAGGTAGCTGATTTTAAGGGCAAATAATTGGGAACAAAGTTTTTAATGATATCCCACATTTGTTGTAAATTTTTTTGATGAAAGATCAGAGATCTATCATTCCTAACTTTTCTAAAATTGCATTCAAGTCCTGAACTTCTTTCTTTCTTGTTTTTTAGTCTTGATCTGTCTAGTCCTGAAAGAGGTCTATGGTTTTACTGTCTACATCTTTGTCTTTTAAAAAAAAAAAACAAATTAATTAAAGGTTTTTCTACTGTATTGACTTTTTGAAAAATCCAGCTCCTAGTTTTATTAATCCAATAAGTTTGTTTTCTATTTTGTTCATCTCTTTTTTTTAAAATGTATATTCTCATTTTTTAAAAAATATGTTGCTTTTCTAGATTAAGTTGCATATGCAGTTCTGTCTTCCACTAATAAATGAGTCTGGAGATAGAAATTTTTATCTAAGTAATGCTTTAAGTTACATCCCCAAAATTATGGCATGTTATGGTGTTTTGTTCTTTGACGCACCAATTTTTTATGATTAAGTTATTTAGTCCCCAGGTTTTTTAATCGTTTCTTCAATGGCAATGTATGTGTGTTCTTACCTTTTTTAACCAGTCAGATGAGAGTGAGGGTCAAATGTCAACCAATCCCCCCATCCCCTTCTCCTCTTTATATAGATTTCTACTTGTGAGCCTTGATTATGTGGGAAAATTTTCTTTTACCTTCCTCTGACTTATCCAGCTCCAATGTATTTTATTTCTCTTGCCCAATCTTTCCATTCTTCATTTAAGATCAAGATTCTCATGTCTTCTCTCTAATTAGACTTCCTCTATGATCCCCGATGATAGCAGGGTTTGGAAGAGACATGTAGCATCTCTCCACTGTAGAACACAGAGTTAATCATCGTTTAGTCCCATGTGATTGCTGACTTACAGTAACGTTTTGTTTCTCTTGAGTGTTTGCATTTCAAAGTTTCTACTCAGCTTTAGTGTTTTCATCAGAAATAGTTGGAGTCTTCTATTGCATTAAATTTCATCATTTCCCCCTTTATAGGACTATAATAATGTGGCTGGGTAAGTTACTCTTGCCTAATAAGTCTTGTCTTCTGAAAAACTGTAGTCTAAGTTCTTTATTCGTTTAAAAGTGCTGGCTACTAAATTATGCATGATCCTGAAAGTAGTTCCTCAGCACCTGAATTCTTGTTTCTGGCTGCCTACAATCCATCTTTGAGAATCCGTAGATTTGGGCTATAATGTTCCAGTGAGTTAGTGAATTTGTTTCTCTTTGTCTTTGACTCTGTCTCTTTCTCTCTCTCTCTGGCAGTGATTACACTTTCTCTTATGGATTTAAGATATCTGCACAGCTTTCTTTTACAATTTCTTGAAATAAGATTTGGAGGTTTCTTTTTTTGGCCAAAGATTTCAGGTAGTACAGCAATACTCAAATTTTCTGTACTAAGTCTGTTCTCTAGAATAGCTGTTTTTGCTATGAGACAGATCACACTGTCTTTTTTTAGTCAAGTAATTTTGCATTTGTTTCAACATTTCTTGTTGTCTCATGAAGTCAATGGCTTTTACCTGGTCCATTTTAATCTTCAGGAATTTGCTGTTTAGGCAAGGGTTTGTATCTCTTGTGTCAGTCTACTGAAATGTCCTTTTCAATTCTTTCTTCTGTAGTTTGTTTCCAATTTTTTCTTCTAGTGTTTTCATTTTATTTATAAAAAATGTTGAGCTTTAAAAAAATTCTTTTGAATCATTTCTTCCTGGTATCCTAGTTCAATCTGCACCCAAGCAGTCTTTTTCTTTGAGATTTTTGCTTGTAGACATTTTGGTGTCATTATCTTCTTCTAAGCTTGTGCCTTTCTTGAGTGTCTCTATCACTAGAATACTTTTTTAGTGGTGAGAGTCTTTGCTTATTCTTCCAACCTTTCTTGCTCTGAATTTTATGTTAGGGCTGGGCTCTGCACTTCTGGAAAGAAGGTTTGAGCTGAATGCTCCTGGCCAGATTTTGTCCGTAGCGTCCACAGATTTCTCTCTCTGCCTCCCTATCCCTATCTGGGCTGGAAAAATGATTCAATGAATTTTTTCCAGAATTCCTGATCAGGTTTCAATCTGCTACATTTTCTGGCTCCATTTAGAAGAATTGTTATGGGTAAAAGGGAAGCTCACTGTACTTTCTGATATTTTACCATGTTGGCTCTGCCTCCAATTAAGTTTATTTTTGCTATTTTTTTGTCTAAAATAATAAATGCTGCCTTTGGGGGGGGGGGTTAAAGTTCAGTTGAGGTAGTAAGATTTTTGCTTCTTATTTAATTCAGTATGAGTTTTATATTTAAAGTGTGTTTCTTGAAATACACACACATCCATCCTTCTTTGATAAGTATTTGAAAAAAAGATCCCAAAATACAATATTCCAAAAGGCAAAAAAATTTAGTCTTACAACCAAGAATAACTCATCCTAAAAAACTGAGTATAATGGTAGAAAGGAGAGACAGAAGACGCTTTTAGAGGAATGGGGATTTTTAAGCTTTTCTGATCATAGTCAAACAAGAACTTTGAAATACAAAGACTGGAGCGAAGAGAAACTTAGAAGGCAAATTTATTTAAGCAACCAGAAAGGCTAATTACAAGGTAATTTTAACATTCTAATAGAGGAAGAAGAAACAAATGACATTCTAGAACTTTAATGTCTTTAAAGGGCCTTGAGAGAAAACCAGAGACTCTAAGAGTGCACTGGTTCTCTTCTGAGGGCTTGAAAAGGGAAGGGAGGATAAAAGCAATACACTAGTAGCAAGAAGAATGGGCAAGGGGGGCAGACTTGGTATTTCTCGTAATTTGAATAGATGTGAAAAACATACAAATATGGAGAAAATGGTGAAGAGTCATCAGATGAAACTCTGACATGGAAGAAAGGAGTGTTAAACACACAAACAGATAAAATCTGGTGTGGAAATATATGGAACTAAGGAAGGGAAGGGGAGGGCAGGAGAGAGAAAGAGATAATACCAGGGAAAAACTAGTTCATGCAAAACAAACATCCTGCGGTGGAGCCAAGACTGAACCATAAAGAAAGAACTCAAAAGTTCAAAGTGAGATAATCTTCCAGCCCAAGACAAACGAGAAGGTCAGAAAGAGAGATCTGTGACACAGAGTTCACCTAGATAAACTGCCAGTGGTGGGACCAGGGGTAGAGACAGAAAGAACAGCAGTGTGGCAAACTCTCAAGCCAGAGATGGTAAAGTGGACCCAGCAAATAAATGGTCAGAAAGAGATTACAGCGGACCTGAGTGCCAGCACTAGACTCAGGACCAGATGTTATTTGGCAAATCCACTGCCTATACCATTTATGGGTCCTAATTCAAGTGTAGTAAGGAACTCTGAGTCAAGAGGGAGCAGGAGCAATATTGCTTTTGGTCAAAAATAAGGGAGCCTGAGAATAGTAGTATCACTTCCCAGTGCAGGGATCATGAGGAGCAATACTGATTGTAATCCCAAGGATTAAGGGACCTTCCTGGTTAAGGTCAAGAGTAAAGACCAGGACAGCAGTGACCACACCTCTCCCCAGACCTCACCACCTTGGAAACACCAAAAACTTCTAGTAGCTCTGAAAATAGCAGTGTAAAAAGGCCTGAAAGCTTGAGACAATGTCCTTCCTCCTTCTCCACAGCAGGAACAGACCCCATTTAACATAAAGTTTGAAATCAAAAAGTGGTGTGAGAAAATGAGCAAACAACCACAAAAGAACCTGACCATAAAAAGCTACTATAGCAGCCAGGGAAGATCAAGACATAAACTCAAAAGAAAACAATAAAATCAAAATAGTTACAAGCAAAGCCTCAAAGAAAAAAAAATGTGAATTGGACCCAAGCCCAACAAGAATTCCTAGAAGAGCTAAAAAAAAAATTTTTTTTTTCAAAATCAAGTTAGAGGAGAGAAAAATTAGGTAAAGAAATGAAAGCAAAGGAAGAAAATTATGAAAAGACAATTAACAGCTTGGTAAAAGAGGCAAAGGGGGGAAAAAAGACCGAAAAAATATAATTGATCACACAGAAAAAAGAGGTGCAAAACTTCACTGATGAAAAATAACTCCTTAAAAGCAGAATTGGCCAAATGGAAAAAAGATGCAAAAGTTCACTGAAGAAAATAATTCCTTAAATATCAGACTTGAGCATGTAGAAGCTAATGACTTCATGAGACATCAAGAAACAGTAAAAGTCAAAAGAATGGGGGAAAAAAGATGAAAATGTGAAATATTTCATCACAAAAACAGTTGACCTGAAAAATAAATCAAGGAAATATTTTTAAGATTTCAAAAAATTAACAAGGAAAACTGCCCTGAAATCCTAGAACCAGAAGGTAAAATAGGAATTGAAAGAATCCACTGAGCACCACCAGAAAGAGATCACAAACTGAAACTTCCCAGGAAAATTATAGCCAAATTCCAGAGCTCCCAAGTCAAAGGAAAATATTTATTCTAAGTAGTTTCCTCCATGACAGCCAAGCAAGAAATTTCAATGAGAAAGAAAAAATGTATTACTTGGGAAAATGGAATTGATCTTGCCCATCCCTAAAAATGGGATAACAATGGGTGATATCAGATTGGACTAACAAGGAACAATGCCTTAGCCTACTCTGGGGCAACAGTTTAAAAAAAAATGCAAAGGTAGTCAGTTTCATATATCAGAAAGCATACTATTAACAGAAAAACTGCCTTTTAATAGCTTTATGAACTTAAGTCAAATAACCTCTTTGAGCCTATCCTCTTAGGTAAAATAGTTACAATCACTCCTTTCTCTATCTCTCAGAATTATGATAATCAAATGAGATAATGCAAGTAAAAAAATATCAAAATGGTAAATCACTATGAAATCTGTAATTTTTATTTAAACCTAGATGGATTACTTATTCAACTAAAGGAAGATCAGAATTACAGGAAAAAATTCTTATGTCATGTACAGTAGGAATTTCCTCTACAATAAAATCTCTAACAAGTGTTAGGCCTCTGCTAGAGAGTTACTGGAATTCTGCTTCATAGTCCATTCTATTTCACTTCTGGAGGGCTAGAATTGTTTGGTAGATTTTTTTCTCCTCTTATATTAATTCAAAAGCTGTCTCTACAACTTCTATCCACTAATTCTAGTTCCCTGGAGCTAAATAAAAGCAATTCTTCCAGAAGATAATACATCAAATACTTGAAGATAACTATAATATTGAAGACAATTACATAAGAATAATAACCACAACCATCACCACAACTAGTAATTATAGAGCACTTTGCAAAGTATTTTATATTATTTCATTTAATCTTCAAAATAATTCTGTGAGGTAGATGTTATTATTATCCAATTTTAGAGATGAGAAAACTGAAGCTGAGAATGGTTAAGTGACTTGGCCAGGTTCTCAGAGCTAGTGTCTAAGGCAGGATTCAAACTCAGGTCTTCTGAATTCCAGATATTCAATCTATCCACTAGCTATCTAAACTTTCTTTTCCAAGCTAAATATTCTCAGTTTTTTCAACCAGTCTTTCTACCTCTTCACCTGGGCTAATCTCTTCTGGATACACTCTAATTTGATAATGTTCTACCTAAAATGTGACACCTAAACACAATACTCCATACACCACATTAACCTACCTATCAAAACGAACAATAATGGAACTAATTCTCTTTTGCCTAACATTCAAAGTTTTTGCAATCTGGCTTTAGCCTACCTTTTTACATCCAAATTTCATACTCTTATAAGAGACATGTGATCTCATCTTGACCACCATGTATTTCCATATTCCATTTTGCTCATGCTCCCTTCCCCAATATCTTCAGATGTTATTTTCCTTCATTTTAAGACCAAGAACGTGCTTGTCCTTCTAGGAAAGCTTCTTTAATAACACTATTAAACAAACCCTCTCCTCTTCAAATCTCACTTCTTCACTTCCCTTATGCACTTATACATTTGGCATAATAATACATATAGTATACATTTTGGGGCAGCTAGGTGGTGCAGTGAATAGAGCACCAGTGCAGAAGTCAGGAGGACCTGAGTTCAAATCTCACCTCAGGCATTTGACACTCACTAGCTGTGTGATCTTGGGCAAGTCATTTAACCCTAATTGCCTCATCCTGGGTCATCTCCAGTCATCCTGGTGAATATCTGGTCACGGGATTCAGATGGCTCTGGAGGAGAAGTGAGGCTGGTGACCTGCACAGCCCTCCCTCACTCAAAACAAAGTCAAGGGCAAGTCATGTCATTATTTCTCTGATGGCATGGTCTTCTTCGGCAACAAAGGATGAACACACACACACACACACATACACTTGGCACTGATCTTAGAATGTTATTGTTTGCCTATCCATGCCTTTTACCACAAAGAACATTCATTGCACGTAAACATATGCTCATATCTCCTTATAGAAATGTGCATACTTTCCCTAAAATTTTCACTGGATGTCTCCAGTATTTTATTCTACCAGCTTCATTTCCTCAAAAATAAGGAAAGGCTAGGTCTTCCTCAAACCTCTATTGACCAAGTACTATAATATTTCTCTAGCAAGTGTTTTAATACACTACTAGTTGAATTTCTCTACCTCCTCTCTAAATTTCCTAAAATCCTATACTAAAGTAAACACTGTCAAGTCATGAATCTTGAGACATGTTGCAGTATAGTTCAGTGGAAAAGAGTGCTGGATTTGAAGACAAAAGTTAGAGGTTCAAATCCTAGCTCTGCTGTTTTACATGTGTGACCTTAGATTTAACTTCACTGGATCCTTGCTTTCTTCAATTGTAAAAGTAGAGGGATGGGTTAAATGACATTTAAGATCCTTAAAACTCATTCTTGATTTCCAAGGACTACAGTTCTCAATTTTATCCCACTAAACATCAAAATTCCCATAAATGCCTGATTACCTGTTCCTACTTGCCTACCCTTTCATCTCAAAATTTACTATAATTATTGAAATAGAGCTACTTTCGATTAAAAATGAAGCAAAGCTAGGTTTTTAGTATCAAAATGCCGCAATACAAAATCATGGACATTGCCACATAATAAAACCAAATGGTACCAACTGGAGACTATATTAGATATCACATACAAATAGACTGTCCTAGACCGCTTCAGTATCAAAGAGACAAACTGCCAAATGTATTATTTTCATCATTTCCTTTTAATAACAGAGAAACTCTTCTCTCTTCCATTTAACATCTAAAAAAACCTATACCACAAACTTTAACAGGAAATCACTAAGCTTATCAAAACTCCTTCTGTCACTTTCTGGTGACAGTTCTCATTTCCTTAGTGTCAAGAGAAAAACTAAGTAATTCTATTCAATGTTTTCCAATTCTTAAAGAGTCAAGTCATACTTTCTCTAATGTCTAAATCTTTGCTACTTTAAGTGCTTTTCCTTCTGTCTTATCAGTGGGAAGAGAAATCACTGGTAAGATGTTTCTTCATCTAAACGGGTGGCTTCTAAAGTAGTGTGACTGCAGTGGCTCACTACGGGGTTTAGGACCATTCAATCAGAAGATCAATCTGATCATACCCATGTATAATTAAATTACCTTCTAACACAATTCCACTATCTTCTTCACCCATTATCACCACTACTCATAACTGCTGTCAGCTTCTTCCCTTCTGCATCTATGAAACTGAAAACACTAGTTATTCAGACTTTCTACCCCAGCTAATCCAGGTTATAGTCACAACCCCAAAGCCAAAGAGAAAATTCATTACCTCTTCCCCCAAAATCACCACATGGCGGTGGCTCATTTATTAGTGAGAGGAAGTCTTTTCAGTACTGAAATTCATATGCTTTGCTATTTACATTGACTAAATTATCTGAAAAGTCAATCACTTTTCAAAAATTGTATAAATCTACCCTATCCCCAAAAGCAAACAGAAGGATTTCTTAAAAGAGAAATAATCATGATTACTAATTAATTACTATTAATGTGATAACTCATATTAGACAGTCACTAGAAAAGTATCTGTCAAACTACTCAGTTTTAAGGATTTGTCCCCCCGCCAAAAAAAAGCTCTGTTAATAGTAAATATACAGAAAGAAATAAGCAAACTCATTTGGTCTATGTGCCAGACAGTAACATGTCATATACAGTAGGTTATTAACAATAATTTTCTAAAATGAGAGCAAAAAGGGCTTTGTATCATTAAAAGCAAAAATTGAAAATACTGTTTATTTCACCTTTTTAAATTTCTAGTTTTGTGTAATTTTCATAATGTACAAACATATTAGCACAGTAATACATCCCAAATTTTGTACTGACAGAGTATATACATAACTGCACAGAGAGAAAGAGAGAGAGAGAGAGAGAGAGAAAGATGCTAGAGTTGGTTTAAATTTTAGTACAAGTTATTTCGTTTTTTAACAAAAAGTACTGAGACTTTAAATATATGAGGGAAAGAACATTATTAGGAATTCATTATTTGCATATCAAATGAAAATTTCTACTCCTTGACTCTCTTAGTATATGTTTTATAGAGAACATAGAATCATAGACTTAGAACTGGGAGAGGGCCCCTAGACGGCATCTAATATGGATTCATCATTGTACAAATCACCTAAAAAAAGTTAAATAACTTCCCCTAAAACACTTAATGAGTAGTTGCAAAGTTAAGATATGAACCTCGCTAACCGGGACTTAGAAGTCAATCTTTACCGTACTCCATCTACCAGATCATATAATAAGAGAACTACTTCACAACTCCATACGCAGAGAAACGAGCTGTGGAGCTATTAATCAACTGAAATTCCACAAAAAATTCAAGTAAAATATACTGAAAATAGTAAATCAGTAGGGAAATGGTTTAAATAGTAAAAAACAAAAACACAACAACCTTATTAATACATAACTTTCCAAAAGTGCATTTTTAATCACACTGGACCTATACATACATTGTATTTTTTCTCAGCCTCCTATTTTCTAGGAATATTTACTTTGCAAAACTAATAAAAGTATCATTATGTATGAGAAATTCAATTAGAAAAACCATTTAATATCTCTGAAGGAAGACTACATGCAAGATTTTATCAGTAAGAAAAAATTACTCTTCTTAATGCTTTGTACTATTAAATCACCCCACTATTTCCATTTATCAGCATTCATCAGATGGAAACATTGGGCTTAAACACCCACAATTCAAGTTCAAAGTTAAAACAAGACAGTTTATCAAAGTATGTTAAATTTTGCAATCACTATAATTCAGGTATTAACTATTAAGGAAACTAAATCCATTCCATAATGCCTCAAAGAAATTTGTCAAAACCACTTACTGCCATTTGAAGTAACACTAAATAAATGGCAATACTGTACCCTCATGAAACCTCATATTCATTCATTCAGTTCCATTAGATGTTTGGTTCTATGTAATACACTCATATATAATGATACAAAACACTGACAGCACTGAACTGCATCTTGACAGTTTTCCTTTTAGAACAGTATTACTCAAAAGACACAAATAAAACTCCAAAAAGGAGAAAAAAGCATGGTCAACTGAACTTGCCCAATTGGTCTACTGGCAAGCTTTTAATCTTTTAACAGGCTCTTGGTTTTAAAGTAAGAATAACTGTTGTGCTTAACCCCCACCTCCTTTAGAATTTACTTGTAGTGAGCAAGGATTTTCTTTTCTCCCAAGTCCTCTTTGAATTATATCAAATTAAAGTCTAAAACACTGAGATGACAAGGAACCTTAGCAATTTAAGTAGACAAGCCTTGAAATAATATTGTGATCAAAGTATCAAGCAGCCTAATAAAACCCAGGTGGCTAGGACTTATCATATATATGGTCCTTATTACCTCAATTGCCCTATTTAATCGATTTCCTGGTGTCCACAAAAGTTTCTGTTATTAATTCCTCCAGTTATGGACCTGGTTAAGTTATTTCAGCTTTCTGATAAGATAGCTTTTTGTCCAAAGAAAAACTAAAACATAGAAAAGTCTCATTTTTATTTAGACCTGTAGCCACAGATGTTAAAAACCAGGCCATAAGGGCAGCTAGGTGGCATAGTGGATAGAGTGTGGGGCCTGGAATCAGGAAGTCCTGAGTTCAAACTCAGCCTCAGACTTTACTAGCAAGTGATGCAAGGCAAATCACTTAACCAATTTGCCTCAGTTTCCTCATCTCTAAAATGAGCTGAAGGAGGAAAAGGCAAACCACTCAAGTACCTCTGCTAGGAAAACCCCAAATTGGTAACAGAGTCAGATTCTATGGAAACATCTAAGCAACAACAAATAACAGGCCAGTCTAATTACAAAGGGATCAGATGACTCATGTTTACCATGGCTTCCAATGGGCTAATATATTTTTTAAAAAAAGGCACACATAAAATAAAGCTGTTATACAAAGCTACAAACTTGACATACAAATAGGTAACTGATCCAATGGTAAATAAGGTATGTGGTAATTTTGCTTTCTAATCTCCCTTACCCATACACAAATTTTCAATCATTCGAATGGTGCCCAGGGTAAAATGTGCACTAATTCAAATACTTTTTGCTACAATTTGCATTATTTAGAAAACTGTCTTTCCATGTATGTGCTTCTCAATGTCATTCTCATTAGAGACTTAAAAATCTTTATGAGATAGCAATGTTTCTTATGAAGTTTATCTTACCAAATAATCACTATCAAAGATGGCAAAAATGCTGAGATTGTTAAATTCACTGCTCTTATTTTGGCACCAATAAATTCATCACAAGTACCATACAAGCAATACCAAAAAATCAAATTTAAAATTACATATAAAGTAATGTTAGCAAAAAATAAAATAAAAATATTCTAGACCTGAGTCAGCCACTCCTCCTAGGTTTTAATGTTTTGTCTCAACTAACCTATATATATATATCCCTGATGAAAATTTCCAAAGTTGTACTTGTAATAAAGTTCGAGTTTAAAGATGGTTTGTTGGTTTAGTCCTAAAAGATTCCACTTTAACTGCTCAAGCATTCCAGGAGTGGCACCCAGTGTTCAAATAGATTTCCCTTTTCATATTCTTTCACTCTGCTCTCCCAGATGGCATTCACAGCAGATTGCTAACACTGCACAATGTACCATTTAACCATACTGTGTACTCAATAAAGTAGGAAACTTGCTTGACAGGCTTTATCAGTATTGTCTGATTAAGTCATCTGCAAAGCAATGAAAACAGCTTCAATTTCAACAAAATTGTGGTATTTAATCAATCATATTTATATTTTAAGTCATCTATTAAAACCATCACTTGGAACTATATTCACTGGTACTTAATATGGCAACACAATTAATTTTTTCTGAAATTCTCAATTTTACCAACATCATTAAATTGATTTAGTACATAATATGAAAGCAGCTAAGTCACACAATGGAAAGTGTGTCAGGCTTAGAGTCAGAAAGATCTAAATTTGAACCAGTCTCAGATATTACATCTCCATGACACTGTGCAAGTCTCTTTGCCTCAGTTTCCTCAGCTGTATAAAGGGGATAATAATGGTACCTACTTTCCAAGGTTGTTATGAGGATCAAATGAAATAATAATAGTGCAATGCCTGGCACATAATAAATGCCACATAAATGTTAGTTGTTATGATTATTTAACAGAAAATGCTCTAAACAACAATGATTTACAAACAACAGTGATTTACAGAAGTTAACTGGAATAAAGTCACCTGCCCTGTTATCATGGCACAGCTACTAAATATCCATATAACAGTACTTTACCTTAAAGGTCATAATTTTACATTAATTTCACTTAATACCTATGAAATATTAAAGGTTTACTGCTTTCTCCCAGGCTTCAGGTTATAATAACTTTCCCTCACATTTCTTTCCTTACTTTGACAAACCTTTCAGTTTTTTTTAAATTAGAATTGGATTAAGGTTTTTAAAATGATTTCATGGAAATTTTAGCATTCTAGCATAAGGTAACAACTGAACTACTGGTAAATAAGAACATCCACTGAGTCATTTTAGCAAGTAAATACAGCTGAAAATAATAGACTATTAGCACTATACCAAGGCACCTCCAGGATGAACAGAGGTACTATAATGGTAGGCATACATCACATCAAAACTTGGAAATGACTTTTAAGTCTGAGTTCTGACAAGACACCAGGGCCTCACTACGTGCGCCTCCACTGATCCTAAAAGGTGCCAAGAGCAGAGAAATAGGCAATTCTTACCCCAGTATTAAATTTCTCAAGCAAAATAGTTCATGAAAACCTTTGGCAATCCTCTCCTTCATAAGTGCAGCAATGATTTGTGTTTATTTTAAGATAAATTTTAATATAAACGGTCCTAAGTTTTGTGACAAAAAGTGTTCTTGGGAGCAGAGAAAGGCATTTTAATTTGAAAGGAGCACACATGCATTTGTTTGAACACGTTCAGAAACCAGTGCCTAAGGAAGAAGTAGGATGGCATTTATCTCTGTAGAATGGTATTTAACTTTGTAGCCACAGAACCTAAGGAGTACCTGACATATAACAGGCACTTAAAAATGATTGGGAAATTGAGATTAAGAATAATACCTGTACAATGGATCACCAGTACCCATGGACACAGTTGGCACTTAATAAATGCTTAATGATTCAATGATGTAGAACATCTTTACTTATAAAGCACTCCATACAACTATCATGTTCAGGGCATGAGGAATGAGTCCATTAAATGATGTCCAAAGAACAACACAGTGAAGTGTGAAGCAGTGAAAAGGAAGAAGTGCCTCTAATGAAATTTCATTTATTTCTTTGGAAACAAAAATTGAAGAAAGGTAGAAATGCAAAAACAGAGGAGGCCTGAGCAGGCTCTCAAATTAGGTCCATTTTTTTCTTTGACTCCTAGTTAATTCAGAGACTTGAAAGAAGAACTAGGAGGAGGTAGGAAGATCTTCATCCCCGTGTATAAAATGTCAGATGAAATTAAGGGTTCTCTAAAGGGTACCCTAGCAATTCAATGATCTCCAGTGTATTCAACACTTCAAAAACAATTCAACAAACTTTTCTTTAGTGTATACGATTATAGCTTCAACAAAATGTTGTTATCTTTAACAGATAATCAAAAGTTGATTGAGATTAAGAACTAAGAACCTCTTCAGTAAACCAACCCAACTTTTAAAATGCTGTCTACAAGAATTTAGCCAAAAATTATTCACTGCTTTGAAATCCTTGGTTTCCTTAAACGAGTTTTTTTTTTTCCTACACAGGCAAATGAAGTATAGGTGATCTACAGTTCCAGAAACCTTATTAGATTATCTAGTTGCACCTTGAATATTCACATTTTTCAGAACCAGACAAATCGAAGTTACCAAAACCAGATAATTTTATTAGTTTTCAGACTATCTCTTCAATAATTTGGGCCTACTCACAAACCTTGACAGAAAATAACTGAACCAAAGATATCAGTAAATGTGTACTGATAAATGGCACTACTTAGGACAGGAGCTGAGTGGGATTGAGACTTTAAAATTTCAGGTTCTATTTGACTTCCAGGGAAAATGTCCCCATAGCCCAGAGAGCACAAGAGGAGGTGAAAATCTACTTAACGAAATTGGATTTATTTTTAAAAATTGGAAACATTACCCAATCTTCCTTTTAAAATAAAGTAATATATTTATATTTACCTCAGATTTACCACAGAAGGGCAATTGCTTGGAACATTAGGTTTTCAATTTTTTTAAAAAAGCATCTCTGGAATGAAAAGGTAAGTCAACAAATTTATATGCAACTTTTCAGGAATGAAACTTCTATAAAGCACAAAATATACAAGTGGTATCACTTTCCATGTAATTTTTATATTTGTCAAGCTATGTGGTCTGAGAATTCTTTGATAGTACCATTGCAAATAACCACAGAGAATTTACAAGTCCACAAAATAATTTCCAGACTCTTATCTAGGAGTATAATTCACAGACTCCGCATTTTATACTATCGGCCTGACATAAATCATCCACCTGAGGTTTGGAGCCCCAGACAGCCCCACCCTCATCTTCATACATAACATATTCAATTTGACTTTCTTAAATAATTCGTGGTCTAAATATAGGCTGCACTTCTCAGTTTTTACTTACAGGGTTGTGTGAGGGGGCTTTTTAATGTTCAAAAAAACCCTCTTTTTAGGGATGCAGCCTCTATTTGTATTGGACCACTACAGAAATACCTCAAAATGCCCACAGCCAAGGTGCATATTAACATCAACCAATGATCAATGGCAAATTAAAACTGAACCCTGATAGAAGAGAGGCTGAGGGAAGAGCCTGATAGCTTCATTACCTTTAATACAACAATCATTATTGTGCTATTTCAACTCTTATTAAAAAATGTAAATAGTATGACCTAGAGTATTTATCTGTATGTATATGTGTGTATATATATATAACATAATTTATAATTTTTATAAATACACATATGAATATACGTGTGTATATAACAAGCTGAAATATATCTGTAATACCATTTGAATAAAGTCATTATTTTGCCAGTTTTATAAACTCAAAACAGTAATTATCGTACACTTCTGTACATGCCACTAAAATAAGAAAATAAAAACTATCACTAGTATATTACATTTGTGATGAAGGTAAAAGAAAAACTAGAAGATTTATTTGAAAAGCTACATTGTAAATCTAGCAGTAGTGACATCAGCTAAAACCTTAAACACTGCTTTTCCACTCTCGTCCAAGCAGTCATCTAAAATTTACTAAATAAAAGCTAGAGTACTACCACAAGAAAAGGGATACAAACCTCAAAACTGCCCCTCCTTCCCTCTTTCCTCCTAAAAAGGAAGTGGAAACCCCACTCTAAAATGGATATAGTTAAGCCACGAAGCCAAAATGAGACAAGCAATCAATCCCAAAACAGAAAGAAGCCTCCTGAGCTATGAAAAATTCACCTAAGGACGAGTAGAAAAGCAAGGACTAAAAATAAAAACTTCACTGTGAAAGACAATGGGCATAAGTTATCGGAAATCATAATTATGTGAAAAACTAGCAGAATCCATCACCAAGATAAGATAATAAATAAGAATATATATCTGCTGATCATTTTATGTAATTTAAATAAATTAGGAGGTAGAATAGCCCAGAAGCTAAACTTCAAAAGGACCAAGACAATTTAAAGGAAATAAAAATAGTAGTGACCTGTCAAATTCTTTGTTTACAGATATAATTTAAAAACTTTTAATTGAGCTAATAGCAAGTCAATTTATTATTTAATATATTATCATAAGAGAAATAAGAAATCACATAAATATTTAAATTGTTCTTATTTATGGAATATTAAATATGTATATATTTATATCTATAAAAACTGAAATCTAAACTGTTGGGAATAGTAATTTAAGGATTATTTCTTTACACTTTAAAACCAGGAATTTTAAATACTGCTTAAACACTGCATCCACCTGTAATTTTCAAATCTTAAAGTATTATTTTAAATCTACTCAAAATTTGAACAGGTTTTATTTGGATTCATTCCAAACCATAGCACTTAAAGTTTGGGGACCAAGGGAGGTTATGGTATAAAACTTTTAATTTCTTTAAGCAGAAAATCTTTTACTTTAACCACATTTGCAATCATAGATTCATATATGCACATACATTTTTCTAAATTAAACAAAGGGTTTGACCCTTAAAAATATGTGGAAAATTAATTTGTATTTTCAGATCCTATACCATAAAAGAGAACAAAATATATTAAAATATCAGAATGAATTTTCATACATCAGTATAAGTTCTTATGGTCTAGTAGTATATCAATAGATTTTTTTAAAAGCTTTTTTTTTTTAATCAAAGACCTCGGAGTGATCAGATTATCACAAATGAGGTAAAGTCTACAAATATATTAATACAAATGCTCAAGGAAAAAAAATCAATACATAAGAAAGTTTTAACACTTTCAAAGCATTTCCAAGAACATTAACGCAATTACAATACCCTGAAGACTTATAACAAGATTCATTTTATAAAGCCCTTACATGCTTGTTTTTAAATGTTAATTAATTTAAGTAAACAATTTAAACAAGGCTAAGTGCCAGTGTAGTTACTGAATTTTTATTAAACATAGAAGCTGATGTTATAATGGATTCTTTTTCTTTCTAAACATACCAAAAAACCCAATGTCTTTGCTTATTTGGATACCAGAGAATAGTAACCACAATTTCTTTAATATAAATGTTGGGAAATTTCAAAAATGAGTATAGGGAAAGCTACCTACATTCTAATTGTAAAATCTCGTAGTGATCAAAACAATTTCTCCATTATATCTGGAGATAGCAATGCCTGTGTTTTGTTCTATGTTCCCCAGTACTAGGCCACAGGGTCAAAATTCATAGGACTGAGTTTTCCAAATCAGTTATTCACAAATTCAGTCTGCTTAGTAAGCAAGCACCATAAACAAGTACCTACAAAACCAATTATTTGTGGACCCGTAAAATATTTCCATTTGTTCAAGTAGTTATTCAGGATACTTAAAATAACGAAACGAGTCAATGGATCAAAATTACTCACCAATAGCTCTATTAAAGCAAAGAACATTCAAAATTCTGACCTACTGTCTAGTGTTTTAACTACAATCATAAGCTGTCCTTTTCTAATAAGTTTTTTACTGATGACAATTTTTAAATTTTCAAAAGTCCCATATATTTTGGATCTTTCTTATCATCCCACTTCTCTTAAAGAGGTAACTGGGAAAAAGAAGTGGTCTGAAAAAAAAATCCATTCAACAAGAGAGCTGACTTGTATTATATAAGGGTAGGGAATAGTTAAGAAGAATAGAAAATTACTTACAATGCTCCAAATAACATGCTTATAAAATAATTAAGTCATACTGGGTAAAGAGGATAAGGAATAGCAAAGTTTTACAGTTTTTCTTTCCTGACAGCCTAGTTCTTATAACCCAAACCACTCTAGGACTAAACATCCCATCTCAGTATAATCCAAGTGATAGATGCAAAGTAACAACTTTAAATGAAACAATAAAAAATTCTCTCAAATCTTTTCTAAATTTCCAAAAACCTTCATTCCTACTGTAGCCTTTAAGCAAATTCAAAGTAACAGGAAGGAAATAAAGGATCAAAGGTAGTAAGTGATTAAGCAGAGAAAAAGAATTCAAGATGTTAAGCACTGTTTCTTCATGTAGATTTTATTATATAGCTTATCCTCTTCTTCACCAATAGAACAAAAGTTTAACATTTTGGGGATATTATACACAGAAGACACATACTATTTCTACACTCAACAGTTTTTTCTCTACAACAGTTTGGACTTTTTTTAAACCTTAAATACAGAAACAAAAAGATATCAGTACTACAATAATATGTGATCTTTTAAAAACTATATATTTGCATGCTATATTTTTAAAGATCTTTCTTTATTAGTCCTTAGACACTGATACATTGAAGAAAAAAGCTAAAAACTTTAAAATCAAAATCTCAACAGGTAGCATCTATTAATATGCAGTCTGGAAAGACTACACATAATATCTTCATACTTCTTTTTGAGAAAGAACCTATTTAGATAAGCCAGGATTCATTCATTTTCTCAAGTCAGGTACTGACCAAAGCAAAATATAAATCCATTGCTCCTCTTCCCTCTCCTCTCCCTTTCATTCCTACTCCTACTACAAGCCCTACCCCCCAAAAAACAAAAACTGTATGAAAACTGTTAATTTTGGTCTGAAGCGGATCATACAAGCTATGGCCTTTCAGCACCTGCAAAATTAAAGTTAGTCTGCTGAAAAACAAGACGGTGAGTTATTGGATCTATACTTAATTCAGTGCACTTTATAACATTTTAGGAATTCAGTTGTATAAAACAATATCTGAATCTTATCAGATGAACATTTTTTTCCCTTTTCGTAAACCTCAGGTTGCATGTCTCAGAAAATAAATTAGTCTCTGTTTCTCCTAAGCTTGATAATAGTGCCCCCTAATGGGAAATTTAGTGAGTTCTTCAACCAATTTTTAAACCAAGTATCTTTTAATAGAGCCAGCTTCAAATGATACATTCAAGTACCAGGTTTTTTAAAAAATTAAGATTTAAGGAAAGTCAACATTCCAAGACAAAAACATGCAGAGAATCAGGAAGAACTTGGGGGAAGAGGGAGCAACTACATGCAACACTGATTTTTTTAAATGTACACCTATCATAAATACTAACAGCCCAGAACAAGTTAACAATTAAAATCAGCTAACAATTCTTGTATGGAACATATCTTGAGTTCAGATTTGAAAAGAGCATATAAGCCTATGATCATATGCCAAAATTTTAACCATTTCCTTCTTCAAAGACAGCCTGGGCACAGTGGAAAGAGAAGGCACACAACTGGGGTCAGAAGACCAAGGTTCAAATACATAACAGCTCTGTTACTTACTAGCTGTCTGACTTTGGGGGAAAAAAATCACTTTTAAGGACCTCAGTGTCCTGATTTGTAAAATGAGATTACTGTACTTGATTTCTTAAGATCCAGATCCCTTCTACATTCCTATTCAACTCACTTTTGAATTCTGTGGCATCTCTCCTCAGAGAGTGTAACAGTTAACAAAACAAAATTTTAAAATCTCATTTGTGTAAGTCAAAAAACACAAAAGAACCTACTTCTCATTTTTTTAGTGAA
This sequence comes from Notamacropus eugenii, assembly GCF_028372415.1. Classification (NCBI taxonomy): domain Eukaryota; kingdom Metazoa; phylum Chordata; class Mammalia; order Diprotodontia; family Macropodidae; genus Notamacropus; species Notamacropus eugenii. Next base: position 129,226,892 of record NC_092875.1, on the reverse strand, counting down.
ACTATAAAACCTACAACATCCAATGTCCATAGTCTACTAAGCAAAAAACTTCATTTGGGTAACTTCAGCTCATTAAATGTACAGATACAACATAAAATCACTGTCAACGTGAATAATCTGAACTGCAAGACATTAAATGACAATGAAATATTAATCTAGTTTTTAGTCCAAATGAGGCTGTCAAGAAAGAGTATTAAAAATATTCCAAATTTATATAAATCAATACAGGAAAGAAAGCAGAACATATACAATAATGATAATAAAGTAAACAATGCTAAAAGTTATGAAAATTTGAATAAATACAATGACTGCTACTGGTTTAAGAGCACCTGTAGTAAAACATTTGCCTCCTCTTGGCAGTGAAGTAGCGGACTTCGGGTAGATAATATTTTTCTATGCTAAAGGAAAAGATTCCTGGAATCAGGAAAATATTTATTAAGCATCTACTGTGTGCCAGGCATTGTGCTAAGCACTAGGTATATAAAAAGAGGCAAAAGACAGTCCCTTCCCTCAAGAAGCTCACAATCAGAAGATAATGAAAAAACAAACATAAACCAATTACATAAAATGTAAATAAGAAATAACTGAGAGAAGGTACTAGAATTGAGAGGGACTGGGAAAGATTTCTTGAACAAGGTGGGACTTTAAAGGAAGCCAGAGAGGAGAGTAGTCAGATGAGGAGGGTGATCGTTCCAGGCCTGGAAATTAAAGAAAAGGCCCTGCTTGGAACCTATAGATGGAGGGTCTTGTTCCCATAACATCCAGGAAGTGAGTGTCACTGAATTGAAGAGTATGTGATTGGAAGTAAGGTGAAGAAGAATGGAGTGGTAAAAAAAGGGTAACTTGTGAAGTGCTTTGAATGCCAAACAGAAGATGCTGTATTTGATCTTAGAAATCACAGGGAACCACCGAAATTTATTGAGTAGAAGGGTGCCATGGTCAGACCTGAGCTTTAGAAAAGTTACCCTGGTGGCTGAAAGGAAGGCATATTGGAATCCACCAGTTAGCAGGTGGACTTGCACCAGAGTAAGTAAGTGGCAGTATCAGAGGAGAGAAAGGGTCACATTCAAGAGATGTTACAAAGGTAACATTGACAAGTCTTGGCAACAGATGGATATGGGAAGCAAAAGACAGTGAGGAATCCAGAACGACTCCTAGATTGTGAGCTTGAAGGACTGGGAGGATGGGATTGCGCTCTACAGTAATAGGGTCCTGGAATTATGGAAGAAAATAACAAGTCCTTAACTTTAACTGAAATCCCAATGCTAGACACATTCCTAAAAGGAGGCAAATAATCAAAAGAAAGGCCCCATATACAGTAAAATATTGAAAAGCACTTTATATAAGGACAAAGAACTGACAGCAAAGTAGCTACTGATCACCTGGAAAAGGCTAAACAAGATATCCTAAACAAAAAAAACAGAAAAGCACCAGAAATACTTAAGTGAAATGATGCAAAGTGAGATAAGCAGAACTAGTTAAACAGTATACATGGGAACAATATAAAATACGAAGAACTGTAGAACAACTAACAACGAATACTGTGAAATTACCATGACCAAGCTAGTCCCCAAAGACACAATTTGCAACACACTTTGAGAGTGAGGGATTATACATTTAGAACACTGGATAGAATGCTGAACAAACTTTTTTTTCAATGTGTTTGTTAGTTTCACTGGACTGTTTTTCTTTCCTTTTTAAAATTTTTTTGTTGTAGGAGATGGTCTCTAGGAGAGGGAGAGGAAAGGGGTATTTTGGGAAAAGTTTTATGCACAAGGTCAAATAAAATAAATTTTTTTGAATATAAAAGAGTATTAAAAGTAAATCATCAATAAACTTATTTAAAAAATAAAGGTTATGCTAAATGGAAATAAATGTAATTTTCCAACTAATAAACTACTACAGCAAAAACCTACTTTGATCTAAGGAAGTTCAACTGCCAGAAAAAAGATATGTTCTGATAAAAAACAAATCAGAACAAAAATAGGTATGTTCTGATTTTACAAACACAAATCTAAAAAATAATTTCTGCCTTTAACAAAAGTACAGAATTTGGATTCAAAGAACCTGGGTTCAAAACTTAGTTCTTCCACTTATGATTTCTGTGAGTCTGGATGTGACCTTAACCTACTTGCACTTCAGTTTCCTTATTGTAAAACTATGGTGATATTAAAATGAATATATGCTGTAGACTGAATTCTTTAAGTGGCACCTGAACCTCAAGATTCAGTTCTTTAATCAAATTTTCCCATTTGTTCATACGTACCATGAACTTTCAATGAGTATCTACTGGCCTATTAGATAATTCCCTAAAAAGAGACTGAATGAATGAATGAATGCAATCTAGTTCTTCTTTCTTTACCCTCTTCTTCTTTACCCTCCAGTAATTTTTCATCTGCTTGAGAAGACAGGGCAAAAACAGGTAAAAGCATTAAACAAAATAAGACAGGACATAGTTATTCTTGGTTGTAAGGCTAAGTGCCAAAACAAGGATAGTTAACATATAAGCCTCTGGGTATGATTATGTATGTGTTATATCAGCAGCCAAAACACAAAAATTTAAACTTCAAAAACAAACCAACAAACAAAAAGCAAGTTCCAGTCATACAGGTTTCCCCACTGTTCAAGATGTTTTCATATATATTATTTGAATTGTTCTGTCCAACAGTCCTAATACAGGAGGGTGGGCCAGGTATTGTTATTCCATGTTATTGATACAGAAGCTGAGATCTGGAGATTCATAGCTTGGCTAAAATCACAAGGGTAGTTAAAGGTAAAGCCTGATTCTGAGTCCACTGTTCTTTTAAAAATATATATTGAAGGATGCTTTATAACATCCCTGTCACTTCCCACTGACTCTTTTCCCCTTAGGACCTTTTTCTGTAAGCAAAACAAATCAACATATCACTAAGGTCTTAAACATAAACCTCATTCCACCGCCAGACCCAATTGCCTCTCAGATGAAAAGAAGCATGACTGACCATTACGCCTCTTTTGTATAGACTTACATTTGTAAGAATTCCCTCAATGTTCTTTTTATCTATTTTTGATTCTGAATTAAACATTAAAAAAAAGAGCATTTCCAAAACTGTAATCACTATTTTTCCATACCAACTACTCCAACTTCCAAACTTCCCTATTATTGTAAAGGTTCCACCATACTTATAGTCATCCAGGCTTGAAACTGAGGTGTCATCTCAACTTGTCACTCTCACAGTCACCCCCTATGCAGTGTGCTAACAAATCTTATCAATTTGACTTTCACTACATCTATCTCCAGTCCTCTGCTCCAACACTCCCTCATCATCAGGCCCAGTATACTGGAATAGTCTGCTACAGTCGGGTAAGTCTTTCTGCCTTAGTCTCTATCCACTACTACATCCTACTCTACCCACTCTGTTCATTCTCCATTAAGCTGTTAGTGATCTTTCCAAAAACACCTTCACCCCTTCTCCCCTCCAATTAATTCTAGTGGTTCCTTGTTACCTCTAGGATCAAATATAAAATCCTGACTTTCAGACTCACCATAACTTGGTCCCCCCACTACCTTTATAAGTCTTCTTACATTCTGTTTGTAGCAGTGCCCTCCTCCCCACCATTTCTTCAATTCAATGGCAGTAGCCTTCCTGCCCTTCCCAGCACAAGACACTTATCTCCTCCTGAATTCTGTGCACTTTCACTGGTTGTCCCCCATACCTAGCATGCACTCTGTTCTCATCTCAGCCTCCTGGCTTCAAGTCTCAGATAAAAATCCCACCTTGTATAAATTTCACTTTTCCTGATCCACCTTAATGCTATTGTCTTCCTTCTGCTGATTATCTTCAATTTATCCTGCATGTATCTTATCATACACAGATGTTTTGAATGTTTTGTTTTGAATGCTATCTCCCAGATTTCACTGTGAGCTACCTGAAGGCAGGTCCCATTTCTGTTTTCCTTTGTGTCCCCAGCACTTAGTACAACGCCTAGGGCACACAGTAAGCACTTAAATGCCTATTTGCCTGATTCTTCATTTTTTATGGTATAAAAATAATTCATTATATTCATATGCTACAATTTATTCAGCCATTCTTCAAGTACTTCCTCTTTTCTTGTATTAGTGAATTCTTCCTTTATATTCCTTTTTTCCCCTCTTCATACTCTCACACCAAGAACAATATATCCCTAAGTTCTGCTTTTCTTATTTAATTCTCTCAGTATCATTTTGAAGATATCAGGATTTAAAGGAGCATGTGTTCCTTCTTCATCATCGGAATGTTAGGTACTACACCATACTACCTTACCCAAATGTTTAAATACATTTCCCTTTCCAGGTCTCTCTTGACTCTCTTGACATTTGCACTTCAAAGTTCCTTCTCAATTTTTTTTTTTCAATCAGAAATATTTGAAAACTCTCTTTCATTAAAAATCTATTTTTCCTCCTCCAGGACTACACTTAGTTTTGTAGGGCTAGCCATTCTTGGTTATGTTATCTTTTTGGCCTTTTAGAATATTGCAGTATAGGACCTCCTCTCAGTTATCACAGAACCTGCAACATCCTGTGTTAAGTTATACTGTTCCTTGGTATCTGAACTGCTATATCTGATTTTTGAGAGTTCTGGATTTTGACTAATGAAGTTCTTGAGATTTTTCCTTCTGAATCTTTTCTCAGGACATGTTTAGTTGACTATCTTCACTTTACCCTCTGGTTCTAATAGGGAGTTTTCATTTGTAATTTTTTGAAACATAGTACTTAGGTGTTTTGTTTTTTTTAAATCAGTTTTCAGGGAATATAATGATTCTTAAATTATCTTTCCTTTACTTGCTTCTAAGGTCAGTTCTTTTTGAAAGGAAATAGTTTAAATTTTCATTTTTTTCAATTTTTTTGGTTTTGTTCAATTATTTCTTGCTGTTTCTTGATCTATTTGGTTCATGTGAATTTGCAAGGTCTTTTATTTTACTTGGATAAAGTTCATCACTTTCTCTTCTAATCTATTCTCATTTCAATTCTCTTCTCCCAAAACTTTTATTTCATTTGCTTATATCTTGCTTCATTTCTCTCAAATGCATTTATATATTCCCTACAGAAAAAAAATCTTTTTTACTAACTTGAAATTGAGGATATTTCTGTATACACACAAGAATTCTTTACAATGGTCAGTTATTTTCTTCAATTTACTCATCTCCGATCCTTAGTTTCTGAAGTGGATCTTTGTGCCAGGGAAAGGCTCTTTCTACCTCTTGCTTTTGGGTGGAATAGTAGGCCCAGGTAAACATCAACTTGGATCATCTGTGTTTCTGTGCTGACTCCCACCCCTATACTCTCAAGCCCTGACCTGAGGTACACAGCACTGGATCTTCAGGACCCTCCATGGTATCTCAGTTGGTTGGTTGTTGTCCTTCCTTCTCCAAGAGGACCAAAATGTTACCACCATGATAAAGTGAAATTTCAATGCATCTGACTACAGAAGATCAGACCAATACAAGCTCAGGATGTTCTACCACAGGTTAGGCACAGATAGTGCCACGTGAATATTTGGGTGAATACTCCAAATTTGCACATCCTACATTTACTTTGTGCTGTCTCAATTCTGTTTTGCTCATACAGCATAGTACCCTTGCTGATGTGGGTACGCCATGCTGAGGGGTCCGGTGCCAGTATCTCCCATGTTGCACAGTCAACGCCAAAGCTTTGAGAGAGACCTTGAGAGTGTCCTTGTATTGCTTCCTTTGATCACCATGTGATCACCTGCCCCATGTGAGTTCTCCACAAAATAGTCTTTTTGGCAAGCCCACATTTTGCATTCAAATAACGTGGCCAGCCCATCAGAGTTGCTCTCTCTGAAACATAGTTTGAATGCTTGGCAGTTCAGCTTGACCAAGAACTTCAGTGTCTGCTACCTTATCCTGCCAGGTGATCATCAGAATCTTCCTAAGACAGTTCAAATGGAAGCAATTCAGTTTCCTGGCATGGCGCTGACAGACTGTCCATGCTTCACAGGCATACAACAATGAGGTCAGCACAACAGCTCTGTAGACCTTCAGTTTGGTAGTTTACTCTAATACCTCTTGTCTCCCAAACTTTTCTTTGGAGCCTCCCAAACACTGAGCTAGCTCTCGCAATGTGTACAACAACTTCATTGTCAACGTGTACATCCCTGGAAAGTACACTAGCAAGGTAAGTGAACTGATCCACAGCATTCAAAACTTCTCCAAAGAAGTTCTTCTTCCTCAAAGACGGCAGTATTTAATTCCATCAAAAGCAAAATACAAGCAAAGCTTAAGAGAGATGCAAGATTCCTGGCTCAGTAAGAAAGCAGACAAAATTCAGTTTTATGCTGATAGTAACAATCCAAAGCACTTTTATGATTCCCTGAAAGCTGTTTATGGTCCAATAACCTATGGTACATCACAACTACTCAGTGCTGATGGAGCCACATTGATCAGCGATAAGGACATGATCCTAGAGAGATAGACTGAGCACTTCCATAGTGTTCTCAACAGACCATCATCAATCAATGTTGAGGCCACTGACTGTTTACCTCAGGTTAAATTCAATCCCTCCTTAGTTGAACTTCCTACAGAAGAGGTTTTGAGGGTCACTCGACTCCTTTCATGTGGCAAAGAACCTGGTGCTGATTCTACTCCAGCTGAGATTTACAAGGTAGGGGGACCATTGCTCACACAAAAGCCGGCTGAAATTTTCCAGGTTACATGGCAAAAGGAGGTTACCCTCAGCAGTTCAAGGATGCCTCCATTGTCCATCTCTATAAGGGTAAAGGGAATAGATTGTCCTGTGACAATCATGGGTGGGAATCTCTCTCTTAGTTATTGCTGGCAAAATTCTTGCTAGAGTTCTCCACAATAAGCTGATTCTTTACCTGGAAGATGGTCATACACCTTAGAGCCAGTGTAGCTTCAGAAAGGGTCCAAGAATAGTTGATATGGTATTTGCTGCCCAACAACTCCAGAAGAAATGCCAGGAGCAGAACTGAGCACTGTACACGTTTGTAGGTATCTCAGTAGAGAATGCCAGAGAGCCCACGGGTCTAGAATATTCCAGTCTGAGTGCTACCAAGAATTCTGGCATAGCAAACTGGTCACCACTGTTTCTGGTTGCTTCTAACATCCATTCTGTAGGTCTCCAACTGTCTTGAGAATTTCCTGGGGGAGTCCTCTGCTCTTGATATCTCTGACCAGTCTCTGATGCACTATTAAGTTACCACAGGCACTGGCTGTTCTGGCTTTTCTGCTGTTTGTGAGCTTCTCACCAACTCCATACAATTCAGGAGTGGAAGAAGTCATTTACTGCAGCTGCTCAATGGATTTCCTAGTCATTATGCCAGCTGATGTAATCTTTTGGTTTTTGAAAGAACAGGATATGGGAACTAGGTCATCTACCTCATTTCAGGCAACCATTTCAGAAAGAAAACTCAATGTACTTCTCCTTTGTTTCCATAGTTAGAAACTGCTTTCCTGATTCTGCTTATTTGGTTCGGCATCATTCTTCATTTCTTTAAGTATTCCATTATATTGAGATCACATGGTATGTTCAGCTATTCCCCAAAGGGCATACTTTGGTTTCAATTCTGTGCTATTACAAAAACTGTTTCAATAAATATTTCATCCATAATACCTTTCTTTATACATCCTTGAGTTTATGAAACACTGGACTAAGTTCAATTGCTTCTGGGTTTAGCTTACCTTGCCTCAGCCTTTGATGAATTTTTCACTTTTAACTAGTAACTTCAATGTTCTTCTTAGAATACAATGCTATTATATTTAAATATAATTTCATTCCCTATAAAATATTTTATTTTCTCTCCCTGAATCTCAGTTTCCTTATCTGTAAAAGGAGACAGCTTAAACTAGCTATCTTTAAGATTCAATTCTTCTCAAAAATTTCAAGTTTCTGGTCACAACAGTAGTCACATAAGCTTCTTTAGTGAAATTAAAATATAATTCAATTTAAAAACATGAATTGTTTAGTTTTGATGTACATCCTTGAAGCCTAACATGGTACCTTATACATGGTAAACTCTCTGCTAAAGTCAAAAAACAAACAATTTATGACCTCAAGAAGCTTGTATACCATCTATCTATTAATGAGATACTCACATAAAATAAAATTATAGTTTCATATGTATATAAAATACGAGTATCTAGGTAGTCACTGATGCCTATTAAAATTGACTAGGACTCAATCTTAAAAATTGAAGTGAAGGCAAAGCTGAAATAAATTATATACAGACAGCATAATTGGCTGGGTTTATTTTCAAAGAGACCATGTCCCTGTAACATATTTGCTTCCTCATATAAATATAATTTAAGCATAAGTGGCACGTGAATCTCTTGGATAAAGACATAGGAAAATACAACAAACTACAACTCCTCTAAACTACACTCCTTAAATGTTTCTGAATTTAAAATGAGTGAAAGAACAATATGAAATATCATACATGTACAAAAACAAAATTTCTTCTCAGCAGGATAACACTGGCCCATTTTTAATACAATTTGATCACTATCAATAGCACTGACAACTGCAAGTTCAATTGCTACATCAGAGTCAAACCCTTCAAATTACTAATGTATAAAGACTGAAATTCTATGGTTCTATGAAACCTAGCCTCAGTTATGCTAAGAGAAATGAATATGTCAAGTTCATTTTAAGACTGTCCTCTCACCTCCACACACACACACAAATCTTTTTTTAAAACTGCAATTGTCAGCTCCATTATAATTCTGAATGAGAAAACAAAAACTTGAGGTACAATAAAACACACTAATTCATTTAGACTAAAGGGAGGACTTTTGCAGAAAGGGGGATATGTATCAGAATCACAGAATCAGAGTTACAAGAGACTTCATTTGTCACTAAATCCAATCCCCTATCTGATATAAGTTTTCCCTTCAGTGATGAAGAACTGTTTCTGAGACAGTCTATTTTATTTGAAAATAGTAAGTACTTCCTTGCCACTAAAAGCACATACCCAGTCCCAATCTTTATCCCTTCTTCCTTATACTGACCTAGAGTCTACTTCTCTGTAAATACTTCCATATATGAGGACCATTCATCTTCTCTAGAACCACACAGAATAAATCTAATTCTTCTTCCACAGACAATTTTCAGATATTTGGAGTCAGGGCTCATGTTCTTGTCATGCCCACAACACATCTTTAAGTAAGTCTCTTATAAGACTGTAAGAACATGGATCTGGAGCTGAAAAGACTTAAAAAGAGCATTATTAAAAATCACTAAGTCAACTATCTCATTTTACAAATAAGGCTGACAGAAGACAATCCCTGACCCAGGGTTATAAAAAATAATGAAGTATCTGAGGCAAGATTCTAACCTAGGTCTTAATGACTCTAAGACCAGTACATGATCAAACATCAGACTACCTCAGTCTCTAGACCATATGTTCTCAGTTCCTTCAACCAATCTGCATAAGTTACACTTTCAATATCCCTCATTATAAGCAACTCTCCTCTAGACAAAATTTAGCTTTCTCAATGATGTTTCTCCCAAAATGTGGCACCTAGCTTCAAAAATAATACTTAAGAAGTCATCTAGCCAGCAAACTACAGAGAAAGCTATTACTTCCAATATCTTAGATACAATATGGCCCGAAGGTCATACTAACTTTTTTTTTTTTGGCTGCCTAGATTCTACAGTAATCACAGCTTGTAAAGACAATAAGATAATATCTCCTCAAAACAGTGATCAAACCCTATGACCCAGTGAGGGAAAAAAAAGCACGCTAGACTCAGAGTCAAAGAGCTTGGTTTAAAGTCTAGCTCAGTAAGGGCTTTCTAACTGGCTTCCAGCAAGTCACCTGTCTGATATTCCATTTTCTCATCTGTAAAATGAACTGAAGTAGATGACTGTATAATCCTCTTATTAAGAGGTTATACTGCTGGGCATACATACACATACACACACACACACACACACACACACAACCAAAGAAGAACAAGGAAAAATAAAGGTCCCATATTATATTTTTTTTAAAGTCATTGCACAATTTTTTTTTTTTGTGGTAGCAAAGGACAGATATAAAGTCAGTATCCACTAACTATGGAATGGCTGAACAATGTGGTATATGAGTAATGTATTGTGCCATAAGAGGAAGACTTTATGAAATGATGCAATATAAACAATATATACAAATGCGCATGCAAAAATGTAAATGAAAAGAATAAAAGCTGAACACTGAAATAATGATTAATTATTGCCCTAATAACAGTCAAGACAATATACTTCTCTACTTTGCCTACATGAAGAAGGAATGTCCCATAAGATATCAGACTAAATATACAAAAAGTTTTTACATAAACTCTTATCTCTATAAGTATGTATATTTATATAGACTTTTATATATACATATATATATAAAACTAATGAAAAAGTGATTAGTTTTGCTCAGTTATTTTTCTTCTTAGAGGGAAAGTGATTGGGATGTTTAAAAGAATTTATCAGGGTAGAGCCAAGATGGTGGAGTAGAAGGATGACCTGCTTTAGCTCTCCCCACCATAGCCCATAAAATACCTGCAAAAAATGACTCTAAACGAATTCTAGAGCAGCAGAAGCCACAAAATGATAGAGTGAAAGAGATTTCCAGTCCAACACTTCCTGGAAGGCTGACAGGAAAAGTCTATCACACCAGGTTCAGAGCACAGCGCAGCCCAGCCTTGGTCATGGACAGGACTGGAGCAGACCTCAGGAAATGCAATCATGGGCAGCAACTGTGATTCCTAGCTTTCTCAACACACAAATGCCAAAGACAGTTTCAAAGGTCAGTGAAAAAGCTCTTTCATCTGAGTGTGAAGCAAGCTAGGTCTAGTCTAAGCCTGGGCCTCAGGAGCCACCTGAGGCAGCAGTGTCTACTTTTGGAGCCCTCAGCCTAAAGTCCCTGGGGGAATTGAGTCACTGATCTGGGTCTCAGTCCTGAGTGGCAGCCCTGGGGTGAGGAGGAACGCTGGCGTGGGGGAGCTGGTGGAGGTTCTGGGGAGGAAATCCTACTTGCAGATCCTGGGCAGAAAAGAGTGCTCGTGGTTGTTCTCAGACCAGAGCACAGGTCAGGAGAGGAATAAACTCCTTCCCTTGATTGTGCCACCTTGGAGGAACTGAGAACTTACAGGTGCCTAGACTATACCCTCCCACTTGACAAAGGACTCAAAAGTCAAGTAACTGGCTGGCAAAATCTGCCAAAAAGGGAAAAAAAGAAGGCTACAGAAGGTTACTTTCTTGATGAACAGGTATTTTCTTACACCCTTTCAGGTGAGGAAGAACAAAGCATACCAACAGAGGAAGACATCAAGGTCAAGGCTTTTACATCCAAAACCTCCAAAAAAAATATGCAATGGTCTCAAGCCACGAAAGAGCTCAAAAAGAATTTTGAAAATCAAGTAAGAGAGGTGGAGGAAAAATTGGGAAGAGAAATGAGAGCAATGCAAGAAAACCATGAAAAGCGAGTCAATAGCTTGCTAAAGGAGACACAAAAAAAATGCTGAAGAAAACAACATCTTTAAAAATAGACTAACTCAAATGGTAAAAGATGTCCAAAAAGCCAATGAGGCGAAAAATGCTTTAAAAAGCAGAATTAGTCAAATAGAAAAGGAGCTGCAAAAGCTCACTGAAGGAAATAGTTCTTTAAAAATTAGAATGGAGCAGATGGAAGCTAATGACTTTATGAGAAACCAAGAAATTATAAAACAAAACCAAAAGAATGAAAAAGTAGAAGACAATGTGAAATATCTCACTGGAAAAATAATTGATCTGAAAAATAGATCCAGGAGATAATTTAAGAAGTATTGGTCTACCAGAAATTCACAGTCAAAAAAAAAGAGTCTAGACCTCATCTTCCAAGAAATTATCAAGGAAAACTGCCCTGATAAAAACAGTAATGGGCAAAATAGCAAAAGGTAAAATAAAAATGGAAAGAATTTACTGATCACCACCTGAAAGAGATCTGAAAAGGAAGACTCCTAGGAATATGGCAGCCAAATTCCAGAGTTCCCAGGTCAAGAAGAAAATATTACAAGCAGTCAGAAAGAAACAATTCAAGTATTGTGGAAATACAATTAGGATAACACAGGATTTAGCAGCTTCTACACTAAGGGATCAAAGAGCTTGGAATATGACATTCCAGAGGGCAAAGGAGATAGGATTAAAACCAAGAATCACCTACCTAGCAAAACTGATTATAATACTTCAGGGGAAAAAATGGAATTTCAATGAAATAGAGGACTTCCAAGCATTCTTGTTGAAAAGACCAGAGCTGAATAGAAAATTTGACTTTCAAATACAAGAATCAAGAGAAACAGGAAAAGGTAAACAGGAAAGAGAAGCATTAAAGAACTCACTAGTTGAGCTGTTTACATTCCTACAGGGAAAGATGTTATTTGAAACTCATGAGACTTTTCAGCATTAGGATAGTTAAGAGGGAATATAAATATGTAGGTATGTATGGGTATGTATGCATGTGTATGTTACATATGTGTAGGTATTTATGTGTACATGGGTATATGTGTGTACGTATATATATTTTTATATATACATAGACAGAGGGCACAGGGTGAGCTGAATATGAAGGAAGAATACCTAAAAAAAATAAAATTTGCTGTTGAATGGGAGAGGTAGAGTGTAGCAAATCATCTAATGAACAAGAGGGAAGAAAGAGCTTCTACAATGGAGGGGAAGAGGGGGGAGATGAAAGGAAATAATTGAGCCTTAATCTCATGGAATTTGGCTTAAGGAGGGAATAGCACACAATCAATTGGATATGGAAATCTACTTTACCCTGAAGAAAGGCAAGGGAGAAGGGGATAGGAGAGAGAAGATAACAGAAAGGACAGCAAATTGGGGAAAGGGATAATCAGAAGCAAACACTATTGTGGGAGGACAGGTCATGGGAGAGAATGGAATAAACGAAGGGAAGGATAGGACAGAGGGAAATGTGGTTAGTCTTGTACAACATAATTATGGAAGTGCTTTGCATTATTATTCATGTATGACCTACACTGAATTGCTTGTTTTCCCAATTATAGTGGGTGGGGAGGGAGGGAGAGAATATGGAACTCAAAGTTTTAAGATTGAATGTTAAAAATTGTTTCAGTATGCAACTGGAAATTAAGCTATACAGGTAATGGAGTACAGAAATCTATTTTGCCCTACAGGAAAAGAGGGGAAGGGGGATGGAAGAAGGGTGAGTAACAGAAGGGAGAACAGACTGGAGGAAGGGGTGGATGGGGTGCATGCTGTCCTGGGGGGGGGGGGGGGGGAGATGGGGAGAAAATTTTGAATTCAAATTCTTGTGGAAGTGACTGTTAAGAACTGAAAAATAAATAAATTACATATTTTAAAAAAGGAAAAAAAGTTATCAATAAAAAACCAAAGAGGGCAATAAGGGAAAAGGGAAGGGGAAAGAACCAAATTCATTTTTCTTTCACCTAAATCTTCCCCCTCTTCTTACCTTCCCTATAACTGTAGAGCTATCACAATCCTTCCACTCCCTCAGGATTACAACACAGGACTCCTCACTATCTCTCTCTGCCCCCACATCCAATCAGCTGCCAAGGAGTGTCAATTTCATCTCTGCAATGTCTATTGAATACCTCCTTTCTCTCCTCTTACACTGTCTGTCACTATTCTGAGGCGGTTTCTCATCATTTCACACTTAGACTATTACAACAGTCTGTTGATGGGTCTAACTGCCTCAAGTCTCTCCTCAGATCTGGAAATGCTCTCCCTTCTCATCTCTGCCTACTAACTTCCTTGGCATCTTTTTAAGACTTCTAAAATTCCATCTTCTCCAGGAAATCTTTCCCAACCTCTCTTAATTCTAATACCTTCCCTTTATTCATTATTTGCTACATATTTAGTATGTAACTTTTTATATATAGTAATTTGTTGTCTCCTTCATTAGATTATGTGCTTCTTGAGAATAAGAACTATCTTTTGTCCATTTTTGAACATGCAGCACTTAGCACAGTGCATGGCACACATTGAGTACTTAGTAAATGTATTAGTGACTGATTATTCCAAGGTTACAAAAGAAACAAAATAATGGTTGCTGAGGGGAGAGGGTAATATAGATGAAGAAAACTGGGGGAGGGAGTGAAGTCATAGCATATAAAATAAAAAATGTTAGGGGAACAGACTAGATCAGTAATGTTGAACTCAAATGGAAACTCTCTACTGGCACATACTGCCTTATAACATTATCTATGTCTTATTGTATTTTATTTTGCTAAATATTTCCCAATTACATTTTAATATGGTCCATCCTCCAGAATATTGTGAGCCTGCACGCAGCACCAACCCTGACCCCATGGTTTGACACCTCTAAACTAAATGATCTCTGATTGGTGAAGTGTGAATTGCTAAACATGTTTAAGAAATAAAAATACCTGATATACAAACACTAAACAGTGTCATATAAAAGCGTATTTTAATAAACAAATAAGGATGATTTGTGTTTAATACATCAATGCCCCAACTACTTACCTTCCTCCACTCAGACACAACAATTATATTGTCATGGTATGAAAGAAACTGTCCTTCTAAAATGCTAGGAAACAGATTGTTCTCCTAAAAAGGTAACAGTATTCCAAGAAAAACTTGTAAATGTGTTTAGAAATCATTTCCTTAATGGAAAAGTAAGCTTCATCTAGTACTTTACTAAATTATCACCAAAAATGCCAAGGCAGATAAAGCCAAGTCAAGTTTTACTACGGATTTTAAAGTATATATCCAAAGTACCCATGTGCTTTTTACAAAAACCCAAGAGACTGACAAAAAAGTGTTATTAAATCAATTCTTATAACAGGAAATGAAAATCTAAAAAAAGAAAAAAGAAAATGAAAACTTGTTATAGAGAATGTTCATGATACTGAAAAGGCATAAGAGAGAAACACCATTACCTTCATCAAAATCAGCATCATCCTCTGTGTGTTGGGGAAAGGGAAAACAATTGGTGATTTCAAGTCTGTCTTCCACCACCAGACCCAAAAGTACTCCTTGGACAACTTCATTGCCCTGTCCTTCTTCTTGGTAATGTTTAATTATTTTCAAAACAACCTAAAAGAAACCATATAAAATTTTACAGGTATTATTTGCAGAATTACAAAATCTTTTATCTGAAAGAAAATAAATTAAGTAGACTGTAATACTACTGAATTTAACCAATAAAATTAGAAGCAGTAATAAAATGTAATTAATATAGAGGAGTACACTGATGAGATGGGAGAGAGACAAGGAAACATACAAGGAGAGGGTGGTAAAGCATGTAGAAGGTAATAAATTATTTTTTGGTCATAATAGTGATAACTCCATTGCACCTCCAGGGGCTGGCAGCCTCTTCTTGATAGTATGTTTGCACTGTATGGTAGAGGCACAATGACAGCTAAAGATCTTAACTGGGAGCCCTAGGTTGAAATTTTCCCTATGACTCTTCTTATGGTGCATCAGGCATCAGGGCTGATTAAATCCTAAACTTAAGCTTGACTGATCTTGTTGATGAAGGAAATATCCTGTAGGTCCTTTTAACATTGAAAAGGGATAGTACTCATTTAAATCTGTTCACTAGAAATGCAATTTAACAAGTTTAGAACAAAGTACTTGTTAGAAATGCTTATTGACAGTCCCTTTTCCTATGGAGGAATCTATGGAAAAGTATTCAGAAATATAACTTGACATACATACCCTTCTCAGCCAGAGCAAGGGCCAACTAGGTAGGGGGAAGTAGAAAGGAGGTCAAGGACTCCTCTCTTATTTGAGAAGTTTGGGGAAACTAGGGAGGTGATGGAGGTGCAAACATTCCTTTTTTCTCCTTCCACCCCAGTCCTAGTAGAAAGAATGGAGGCTCTTTATTTTCCACAAGAGCAGCAAGAGAATAAGGCTATTGAGTGTGGGAACTCCCCACAAGCTCGAATAAGGGTGGACAGTTCTATCAGAGGACAGAAAGGTAACACTGATATGCATGGTACTTTTCCTTGGGAGTTACAAAAAAGCAATAAGGTTTCAGACCTTTAATGGCAATGTCCATAGAAACCACAAGATGGGGATGTTGCCCCAATGAAAGGCTGTCTCTCTATGCAAGTTTTCTCTCAGTACCAGAATCACAGGGTTGGAAGGAACCATCTAATCCAACACCTTCATTTTACATAGGAAGAAAAGCCTCAGAGTGAAGTGATCTGCCCAAGGTCATACATAAGGAGCAGAACCAGGAAACAAACCTTTATGTTTTCACTCCAAAATCTGCTTTTCCCTGAAACGCATACTTTGCTGTCTCTCTACATTTCTTTCTTCCTATGTCCTGGAAATTAAGAATTTTATTTATTAGAGTTGTTTCATGTTGATCATGGAAAAAGAAGGCAAATGGAACGTTACATATTTCTCTCAAAAATAAAAAACCCTATTCAAGCTTTACTTTTTTAACTTATCTCTCTCTGGACTGATTTCTCTTTTGAAGGTCGGTGATCCTAGAAAGAAAGGTTCTCCAGTTATGCTAAAGGGGCTCAAGTTTTTCCTGAAGGAACACTCTTTCTTTGGAGACGTTATAGAATAAAATGGCTAACACTCCAGGCACTTCTGAATTTTATGTATCAGGGCTTGACCTCATGTGAGCTAATAACCAGATTTGAAATTTTACTGAATATTTTCCTTTCTCCAAAAGCTTGTTTATATAAACAAAAATACTTCCATAAATAAAAGAAATCCCAAACTGCAAGAAGCCAACCAGATGTCTTCTAAGATGATGCCTTTACAAGGAGTTATTTTTATTCCTATTCTTTATTATTCAGTACAGACACAGCCTAAGACTACTATGTATTCGGTAATGAATATAGCATCAGGACGAATCATTTGATTCTTTAAAATAAAAATTCACTTGGTCTTTTCTTTGAACCTCCCTTTTCCCAAAGGATGAAAATAAGCAAAAAGAAGGGATACTAGTATATAATTCTTAACAGAGGAAAAGATTAACTGTAATTGTATGTATATAAAAATCAGGTTGTAACTAGCCTAGATATAGATGTTTGTGAACTGAGGCCCCTGAGGAAACAAAGCTGTCTGGCTAAATCTTCTGCTCTAAATAATGAAAATGAAAAGCAAAGAATTTTGTCCCTGTTGGCATAACCTCTAAGACTGATCTGTCAATTGTCAATTTCACAAGAGGCCTAGCATAACTGTCATATTTTTTAAATGAACTTTGTTTCAAATTTGTCTTTAAATAGTGCTTTAAAATGTTCCAAAAACGTTCCCTCAAAGATTATGTAGAAAGTTTTAAAAAACTTATTCCATGTTAGGTTTCATTACTTTGGTTTTTGCCAGCTTACTCTACCAAGTTCATACCCTAAGAAATGGAAATGCTGTTAAGGTTGTTATTTTTTTAATGTAGCTAAATAGCCCATGTGCTTTAATGAACAGTCATATTTACTAGAATGGAGGTTGTCTGAACATGGCGTGTTTAAACATGATTTTTAAAAAAAAGGACTTCAACAATAATTCATTTTTAAGTCAATCCATATTTCCTAGAAAAATTAGAAAAGATTGGCAGAAAAGAGATTTAGACCTGTACTTTATATAATTTACCACAATATACTAGCAATAGAGGCCACATATATAAAAGTCACATCCAAAAAATATTAGAACTGTAATAACAGTGGTTAGAGAAAGAATGAAGCAAAGAATAAAAGTGATCATAAATAATTTTGATTAGATAAAAATATAAAAGTATTTACAAAAAACAAAATTAAAACAATAAGATTACCAATAGCAAAACAGATCTTTGCATATTTCAGGAAAAAAGTATGATATGCAAGATATGTGGGGAAACACACACACAGGCTGTCCCTAAAGTTTTTGGTAGCAGTTTTAAGCTATTAAATTGTACTTAAGCTTCTTAAGTAAATACAGTCTTAAACTATGTATTTAATTAAAACTTAAAACTGCACTAAGACTTCTGGGATACCTTATTATAAGACCAAGAGCCATTCCCCATAGACAAAACAGCTTTCAAAAGAAAAACTGAAAACTATCCATACAAAAACATGATCCAGATCACTAATAGAAATGCAAATTTGCTCTCAATTTTCTATTCACACCAAGCAAATTGGCAAAGATGACAGAAGGGAGAAACAGACCCAGTCATTATGGTGGTAGACCAGTGAACTGAACCAATAATTCTGGAAAACAATCTTGAATTATGTTGGAAAAGTAGCTTGTTCATATCCTTTGACCTAGCTGATCTCTGTACTAAGTAGGCATATAGCCCAAGGAAGTCAAATAGAAAGGTCTCATATTTAGGCAAAATATTTACAGCAGTAAATCTCTGTAGGATCAATAAACCTGAAATCCAGTAGATGCCAATTTGGAAAGGTCTGGGCAAATAACAATTAAGCAATAATGAACAAAAAATCATGTAGAACTTTAAACTGGAGATTTGCATGAAATGAAGCTGAGTGAAGTAACTAATAGAATAGCAATGTATATTCAGCGAATACAATAATGCCACAAAAGCAAAACTAAAAGGCAAACTCAGACTAGAGAAAATTGTTTTTCTATTATACAAATAGCCAATTATTAAATTAGAATCCAAGTTTTTCCCTTCCCTCTTCACTGAGGCCCAGCTCCTAAGTAAGGGAGGTGAGCCTCTGAAGAACATGGCAGATTGAGATTACGCCTAACCTTCAAGGAACTTCTCTTTGAACAGGAAGCAGGAAAAAGAATCCAGTCTAGGCCAGTTCATGACCTCTTCCCCACCCCTACCCCAAGACAGTTTAGGGTGATACAGCTCATGAAGAAAAAAAACAACCAGAGTGCTCTGGATGGAGAATTCCTCAGTCCAAATTGCTGGAGGCAGTCGAGTCTCATGATCAAGTCACTTCCTCAACCAGAGAAATGGAAGGCTTTTGGCCCACCTCCTCAATAAATGTCTACCAATTAGGGTTAATATTCACTTGTCACAGGCATTCCTTTTCCAAAGGTATTTAAGACATTCAGTAGCATTCAGTGTCTCCATTGGGGTCTCTGGTCACCAAGAGAAACTAGCGACCATCAATTTATTATTAGCTAGCCTTATTAATGAACTGATTCTTAATTACCTAGAAACTCGGTTTCTCAAGTTTTTTTTCCATCCCTCACAGTACCCTACAAAAAAATGAATCACATGAAAAAATGCACTTTTTAGTGCAGAATGTTACATATCCTGCTAAGACCCCATTGTTCTTTCATTTTCCTTAACTAGTTTTCTAGGGAAGGTGGAGATACTCAGGGAAAGGAAAAATCAAGAAAAGAAAATGGTATAAAAAACAAAAGGTATTAATAAAACTTGAAAAAAATAAGCTTTATAATGACATTGAACATGCTAAAGTTTAAAATATCCTACAGACCAATTTCTGCTTTATGAAAATTTACTCAATTATTCTTAGAAAAATTTCACACAGTACAAATCTTATTGTATATCTAAGGGTTATTATTAATAAGCTAAAGCACAACTGACTACGACACTGGAATCCAGAAATCACTGCTCTAAAATCAGAATGTTAGGACCAAGCGGAAGTAATTCATGACATATTATTTAATGATAAGGTCTACTGCCAAGCCAGAAAACCTTCAAAAATGAACCTAGCAACAGACTTATAGATCTATTTTTTAAATACCGGCCTATATAAATTGAATGAGAATCAATATCATTAGGTCGACTACTATATGATGAATTATTTGACCTTGACAACCTATGAAACAAAAAAAAAATACAAAATGTCTAAGTCTTGTGCTACCTCTTTCTGCTTCTGGCAGTGTTGGAAAATGGTGCCAAGGATGCTAAGAATCACTGTTTTTGGATTGTCTACAAATTATTTTAGCTGTTGATATTTTAAATCTGTCACTTAGCCTAAGAAGTAGCTAAAGCACAGTGAATAGACAGCTGGAACTGGAATCAGGAATCAAATTCAAAAGAGGCTTACCAGCTTCTAGATCCTAGGCAATTAACTTTAACTCTTTGTTTTAGTTTCTTCAACTGTAAAATGGGGATAATAAAAGCATTTACCTTCCAGGGCTTTAGTAAGGATCAGATCTGTAAAGCACCTGGCACATAATAAACATTTACCTGTTTCCTTCCTTCCTAAGCCTCTAGTTTCTTCACCTATAAAATGGGACTATACAAAAAAACCCTGTAATATTTACCTTGCAGTTCTATCATACGGCCCAAATGAGATTACTCAAAGTGCTCTGGAAATTTTAAAGAACTGTGGTCATAGTGCTGGATAGTATGATTATCCTTATCAGATAAAGATCCAGTGAATTACAGCAAAGCAAAAATACCTTTCCTTAAGACTTTGGAAAGTTCCATTTGTCAACAAAGGCTGCCTTATCTATAATTTCCCAAGTATAGCACTAATAAAACTGGAATACAGGGAACACATTTTTCCAGATTAGGGGCAGAGTAAGGAGTTTAAACTAAGAAGCTAAAAAATTAGTCTTAGAACCAGGGTGCCCAATTTCAAATGTGGAGAATTTAGTCCCAAGAGCTTTCAGAGGAAGCTACTAGATAATTTTTCTTAACTCATTCCATACCAACAAACTGGAGGGATTATTGCAGTGACCAGCAAGGACTTGATTTACATAATATCTCCTATGACCACTATAGAAACCCTGTTTATTTACCCATTACTGTCTTGCAGATGAGAAAACTGAGAATAAAAGGAATTAACTGCCGTGCCCACAGTCACATTATTAGGCATCCACCAGAGGTAGTATATGAACACAGGTTTTCCTGATTCGAAATTCAGCAATCTGTCAAGTACAGAATAACTCTTAAGCCTCATTAGTCATGTGGGGAAAGAAAAGTCACTGTAAACTTTGAATCACTAAATATACATAAAAGTTACCACTATATGAGAAAAAAAGCAAACCCATGCCCCACTTAATAACAATAGCTAATTTTTTATATATAGCTTACTATGTGCCAGGCACACTGCTAAGGTGCTTTACAATTATTATCTCATTTGAGCTTCACAACACAAGTCGAGGAGGTAGGTTCAAGTATTGTCCCCATTCTGTAGATGAGGAAATTGAGGCCAACAAAGGTTAAGTCACTTGCCCAAGATCACACAACTAATAAGTGTATGAGGTCAAATATGACTCTATCTGCTGCATGGTGAAAGGCAAGAGTGCTTTTCTATGTTACTGGTTATCTATCAAGATGAAATATTATTATGCTGACTATAAGAAATGATTCAAGAAAGCCAGAAATATTCTTAATGTTGGAAAAGAACTGAAATAAATGTCACAAAGTTAGCAATTCCGAGATGCTGACAGTGAAGAAAGAAAAAACTTTTAATTGATGAAGCTATAAAAAAGAAATGATATTTTAATTCAACATGCTCATACAACATGCTCATTTTAATTCAACATGCTCAGAGAAAAACCTATTTGCCACAGAACGATTAAAAGAAATTAGCAAGTCACACATATCTGAAAGGAAGTCAATTTCTAGCCTCAAAAGAAAGGCATTCTAATCTTTCATCCTCAAGGCCAGCCAAGAGGCAAGAAGAAAACTATCAATCAGGATATGCTGAGCTCAACAAAAGAATTTAAAGGCAAAAAACAAAAAACAAAAACCCAGAACTGAATAGGATTTTTTTTTTAAGTTAAAGCATCAAAAGAGGTTCATTTAAAACACCTCAATGTCTCCAAATAGCAAATTCCCATTAAAGAATTACAAACTGAATGTTTGGCAGAAACAAGTATAGACCAACATTTCACACTGGATGCCATAAGGTCAAAATGAGTACATGGTTTAGACATAATGGGTGATACCTTCATAAACTAAGTAGAGGGGCATCGAATAATTTACCTGTCATATCTATGGATAAGGGAAGAATTTATGACCAAATAAGAGACAGAGAATTATGGGATGTAAAATGGAAAATTTTAATTCTATGAAATTAAAAGGGTTCTGCACAAACAAAAGCAATGCAGTCATGATTAGAAGGAAAGCAGAAAGCCAGAGGAAAAAAATACTTTACAGTACGTATCTCTGATAAAGGCCTCATTTCTCAAATATAAGCTAAGTCAAATTTATAATACAAGTCATTCTCCAATTGATAAATGGGCAAAGGATATAAACATGTAGTTTTCAGATGAAGAAATCAAAGCTATATACACTCATATGAAAAATACTCTAAAATCACTATTGAAGATTAGAGAAGTGAAAATTAAAACAACTTTCAGATATCACCTCACACCTACCAGATTGGCTAAAATTAGAGAAAGTGAAAATAATAAAATGTTGGAGGGGATGTGGAAGAATTGGCACACTGATGCCCTGCTGGTAGAACTGTGAAGTGATCCAACCATTATTGAGAGCAATTTGGAACCATGCCCACAGGGCTATAAATCTGTGCCTATCCTTTGACATCAATACCACTACTAGGTCTGTATCTCAAAGAGATCAAAAATAGAGGAAAAGGACTTATTTGTACAAAGATATTTTACAGCAGCTCTTTCAGTGGTGGCAAAGAATCAGAAATTGAGAGGATGCCCATCAACTAGAGAATAGCTGAACAAGTTGTGGTATGACTGTAATGGAATATTATTGTGCTGTAAGAAATGATGAGCAAGATGTTTGAACGGATGCAGTGAAGTGAACAGAGCCAGGAGGATACTGTATACGGTAACAATATTGTTCAATGAAGAGCTGTGAATGACTTAGCTATTCTCAGCAATATAATGTTCCAAGATGACTCCAAAGGAAGAACTGAGAAAGCATGAATGCAGATCGAAGCATACTATTTTTCACTTTCTTTTGGTCTGTTTCCTTTAACAACATGACTAATATGGAAATGCTTTGCATGATTGTACGATGTGGATAACCTATATCAAATTGCTTATTGTCTCAGGAAGGCAAATGTAAGAAAGTAATAAAAGGATAGAATTTGGAATTCAAAAAATGTTTCAAATGTTAAAAACTGTTTATATATGTAATAAGAAAAAAACATTCAAAATGCATGCAGAGAAATTAAATGAAGATACATAATATCACCTATTAGTTGCCAAACACCTATTTCAACTTCCTAAAAAAAAACAAAATAAAAAAAACCATCAGGAAAGAACATTGTACCTCTTTGACTTCATATCCAGAATATTGGTAAAGATGGTAAAAAAAAAAAAAAATCAACAGTGGAAGACCTATGAGAAAAATGACACACTAATTACACTGTTGGTGGGACTGTGAATCCGTCCAACACTTCTGCAAAAAATTTGGAATTATGTGAGAAAAGTGACTAAATTTTTAGTTTCTTATCCTTGACCCAGCCATCCTCCTATGTAGCATAAAGGAAGTCAAAGAAAGGAAAAGTCCATATGTAATAAAATACAGAAAGAAAAGCTAAAAACCTGATTGGGGAATGTCTGAATCAAATGTATTAAATAAAAACTACCCTGTAGAAAGAACTAATGGAGGACTTAGAAAAACATGGGAAGGTTTCTGTAAGTTAGTAATCAGGAAAAATGCTGTACCTTGATTTTCTTAGCAAAATTTTTGAAATATTAAAGAAAATGAAGATATAGATTAGATAATACTATCAGGTAGACTTAGAAGTTGTTAGATGGCCTGTTTCAAACAGTTCAACGTCAATGAGGTCTCCAGTGGAATACCACCAATGGATCTGTGCTTATTGTTTAACACACCAGATGATAATAAGGATCTAAACAGATCTCAATAGACTAGACCACAGGGTTGAATCTAAGATTATCAAATTCAAAAGGAAAAAATGAAAAACCTTGCACTTAGGTATCAAGAAAATGAACTTCCTCAATGTAAGATGAGGGAAGTCATGGTCAGACAGAAGTTTTGAAAAAGATCTGGGGGTTTAGTGGAATGAAACCTAAATGAATCAGTAGTGGAATGCAGCAGCCAACTGGCTCAATTCTGGTCACCATAATTTACGAAAAAAATTGATAAAGTGGAAGGTGTCCAGAAGAGGGCAACCAGGATGGTGAAAGGCCTTGAATCCATGACATTCAAGCATCAGGTAAATACATGTTTGACCTGGTGAAAAGACACAGTGGGGAAATGACACCTGATGTCTTCAATTATTTGAGAGCTGTTATTCAGAGAAGGGATTGAGTCTTGTTCTGTTCGGCCCCCAAGTTCAGAACAAGGTAGAAGATGCACATTACGTCTCATATTTAATAATGCTTTAAAATCTTACAGCTGGTACATCTGAGAAGCAGCATGGGGTACATGGGAGAGTCATAGGTCTTAAACAGGTACATTATATTACTTCTGTCCCTCCCATTGACAAAATCATCCTACTTTGAGGCTCATGCTAGTCTACCCCAGATGCTGAGTTCTATTTTATTGCTTTTATTCCTTCAAGTCACCCAGTCACCTTAATAATCATAATAATCAATCTTCCCTCCTTCTCATCCTCCTCTCCATTCAGCTATTGAGAAACTAAACGTAAGAGGAAAATCAAGGCCAGTGTGGCTGAGAAGTACAAGAAGACTGGAAAAGTAGGAAGGGGTAAGATTTTGAAGGGATTTAAAAGAAGATTTTATATTTGATCCTGTAGGTAAGAGAGAACCACCTGAGTGGGATGAGTAGGAGTGAAAAGGGAGCCTAGGTGGCTGGGAAAACAGTGGTACCTGACAATAACAGGAAATCCAGTAGAGGGCAAGAGTTTAGGGAAAAACAACAGTTCTGTTTTGGACTTACTCAGTTTGAGATGTCCAAAAGGTTACATAGGTGATATAGGAAAGAAGTTGAAAGATAAGAACTAGATATATAGATCTGGGAATCAACTGCAAGGAAATAATAACTCAACACATAGGAGAGGGATGAGATCACCAAACAAAATAAGAAAAAAAGGAAAGAAAGAGGGCAGAGGACAGATACATATTGTGTCTCCCATAGTACTAACTACTATGTCATTCACCTGTTCAAGAACTTTCAATAGCTCCTTATTGTCTCGAAGATAAAATACAAGCTTCTCTATTTAACATTTTAAAGCCTTTCACAATTTGGGTTCATCCTATCTTTCCAGACTTATTCCCTCTTACAGGCTCTATGTATAATAAAATTAGTTTACGCCATTTCACATAAACATTACATCTTCTTCTTCCCTGTCTTTATATAGTCTGTCCTCTATACCTGTGATGCTCTCTCTTCTCTTCACTTCTACCTATTGGAATCCCCAACACTTTCCAACATAGGCAATCCACTCCTATGTGATGCCTTTCTTGATACCCCTACTTGTTAATACTCTCTCTTGCAAAATTCCCTTGCATATCCTCATTTGTATCTGCAAAGGGCATATCACCCCACCACCAGTAGAATGTTATCTCTTTGAAGTCAGGGGCGGTCATACTTTTGTCCAGTAATCCCTTGTCTAGTAGTGTCATGCACGTAACCAGCACTTAATAAAATAAAAGACACTGAAAAATAATTGAATTGTTGAAAGATCTGCATAAACATGAACTGTGTCTCAAGATGACCACATATTCAGAAACTCTAAAATCAGAGTGTCCTACCAGTTATTATGCATTTTACTATCATAAATGTAATTTCCCTCTGACATATCAATGTCACTTATCAAGAACGAGCCCTAGGGGACTGTATACCCAAGAGATCATAAAAATGGGAAAGGGTCCCACATACACAAAAATATTTATAGCAGCACTCTTTGTAGTTGCCAAAAACTGGAAATCAAGGGGATGCTCATCAATTGGGAAATGGCTGAATAAATTATGGTATATGAATGTAATGGAGTACTATTGCACCATAAGAAATGATGAACAAGAAGACTTCAGGGAGGCCTGGAAGGACTTATATGATCTGATGCTGAGCGAAAGGAGAAGAACCAGAAGAGAACTTTATGCACAGCAACGACCACAGTGTGCGAGAGTTTTTTCTGGTAGACTTGGAACTTTGTAACAATGCAAGAACTTAAAAAAGAAAATTCCCAATGGTTTTCTAAGGCAAAATGCCTTCCATACTCAGAGAAAGAACTATGGAATTCATTCGCAGAATGTAGCAGATCATTTATTTGTGTGTGTGTGTGTGTGTGTGTGTGTATTATGTTTTGATTTGTTATATGATTTCTTCCATTTATTTTAGTTCGTCTACACAGCATGACTACAGTGAAAACATACTCAATAGGAAAGTATGTGTAGATCCTATAAAGAATTGTATGCCATCTTGGGGAGGGAGGGGGATGGTGGGGAGTAGGTGGGGGGAAAAAAATCTAAGTTTTATGGTAGTGATTACAGAACATTAAAAAGAAAAAAGAAAAAAAAGTAAATAAATGAGACCCAGAAAAAAAAAAAAGAATGAGCCCTAGGTTTGTTCAAAATGTTTCTTAAAAGAATGAAGTAAAAATGGCAAAGATATAATTTCACAGCTATTAAACAGTAGGAAAAAAAGGTCAGACAGGATAGGATGGACAACTTTTACTTGGCTTATTTAAAGCAATCTTAGAAATTCTGGGAGCTAAAGACCCACATCCTGAAACTCTCATATCAATCAACCTCAGAGAAGCTATTATTTTAGATCAATTTAATTCTCATAGAAATTTTAATACCACAAAATCTCACCCCTAGCATATTCTGTAAAGGAAATATCTAGGCTTTTCATTTAGTTCTGGTTTCCTGTAATGACTCCATCTGTGACCTTGGCAGTTTTCTTATTTGGGTAAGCCTAGATCATTTTTCTGACACTGAAGACAGCAGTTATTGCCCGAATATAAATTTGAAAAACAGAAAGCTGTATTAGTCTTTAATAAAACACATTTTATGGTTCAATTGGGACAGGAGTTTCATTTCATAAATAGCTAAGTCAAATAATAAACAGGATTGAAATCAGAAATACAAAGTTCTGATATGAAAAAATGTGAAGTTTTCAACAACACAAAAATGCTATTTTGTTTCTGACACATTATAGCAGTTAAAAAGCTTCACTACACTTAATCAACGTAATCTCTGTAACGTATTTCAGTTTAATGAAGATATTCAGTATCATTAGTGGTTCAAAATTAAGTTAAATGAAGTACAACTATGTTTAAAAAGAAGTGGAAATAACCACAGGAAGTACAACAGGCAAAAAAAACTTACTCTAAGTGTAAAAATATAGCACAACATAATTCATAT
This sequence comes from Notamacropus eugenii, assembly GCF_028372415.1. NCBI lineage: Eukaryota > Metazoa > Chordata > Mammalia > Diprotodontia > Macropodidae > Notamacropus > Notamacropus eugenii. The sequence goes on along the minus strand of NC_092875.1, from coordinate 129,199,753 downwards.
TATAAAATGTTTAGACTGCTCAAAACCACTTACTTGTTATTCTGTAAAAAAAAGTCCTATCTGTGCATGAGATGTAATGACTTTAATTAGTTCACAACCTAACACCTTCAGTTCATTTATTTCCATCAATTTAAGAGTCCTTTACACTACTTTCACAGATGACAAATCTATTTAATTCTAACTCAATCTTTTGTATTTTTTACCAACATTTTACCTGGGGTTATAACAGTCATTCAGTCAATAATGATAATTTTCTCATATTAAGCTTCCACTTTTACTCAGAATCTTAGGTATTTGTAAATATATACTTGAAAAAATATAAATGCTTTCTTTACATGAACAAATATTAACTCTCTGCCTGATGATATATCTTCACTTCCTTTCTTCTCATTCTCTCCTTACCTCTGTACAGACTTCTGACCTCATTCAGGAGAAATTTCTCTCTGCAGTTACCAATGATCACTTCACTGCCAAATCTAAAAGCCTTTACTCAAATTTCACCCTTCTTATCCTCTTTTCTCTCCAGGTTTTTAGGATACTTCTTTCTCCTGGCTCTCTTTCTACCTAATTGACTGTTCCATCTCAGTCTCATTTACTAGATTTTCATTCAGCTCATACCTGTTAACTATAACAATCCCTTATGGGTCTGTCCAGGACTCTCTTCTCTTCTTCCCCTATATATGATTCACTTGGTTATGTTATCAGCTCTCATGTATTCAATTATCATCTCTATGATGATGATTCTCAAATCTACCTAACCACCTCTAACCTCTCTCCTGACCACCAGTCTCACATCTGCAACTGTAGACTGAACACCTCAAAATGGATGTTCCACAGACATCTTAACCCCAGTATGTCCAACTCATTTCATTATCTTCCCCTTCACACAAATCTTTTCCTCTTCCTAGCTTCCTTTTAGTTCCTGAGGGTACCAGCATCCTCCCAGTCACTCAGGTTCACAACCTAGGTATCATCCTCAACTTCACATCCAATCTGTTGACAATTTTACCTTGCAGATGCCCCTGTTCTCTCCTCTGACACTGCCACCAATTTCGTGTAGGCCTCCGTTACCTCATTCCTGGAATAGTACAAAAGTCTGCCAATTGGTCTACCTGCCACAAGTCCCAAACCAGTGCATCCTTCTCTCAGCCAACCAAGTAATCTTTCTAAAGTGAAGGTATAACCAAGCCACACCCATATAAACACATTCAATAAATTCTTGTGGCTCTCTATTACCTTCAAGATCAAATATAAAATCTTTTGTTTAGCATTCCATGTCCTTCAAAACTTGGCCCTCTCCTACCTTTCCAATCTTCTCACACCTTAATTTAATGTGTCTGTTATCCCAAGACACTGGTCTCCTTGACACTTTACTCTCTGGGCTCCCAGCATTTTCCCATGTCTGGAATGCTCCCCCCTCCTCATCTCTGCTCCCTGTTATTGTCATCAAAGTCATTCCAATAATACCTAACTCTCCATAACACCATTTTGTGTTTTCTTGGCAAAAATACTGGAGCAGATTGTTGCTTCTCCTGGATCACTACCCTGTGAGAGAAAAGATTATTTTTCTCTTATAAACCAATTATTAAATTAAGATTATGGTTTTCTCCTTCCTATTTCCTCATTCAGAAACCAATACCTGTAAGATTATTCAGTCAGCCTCTGAAGGAAATTGCTGATAGATGAGATTGCCAAATCCTACGAGTACACGCTTTTCTCATCTTGGGTGGGGTGGGGTGCAGATCTTACAAAGAGCTAGCTTATGAACTTATGAAGGCAAAAGCTAGTTAAAGAAGTTTGGAGAGAGATGAATTCTTCTGTGCACCCTGGTGGAGGTGGCTGAGTCTCAGGGTTCTCAGCAGGAGAAGCTGAAGACTTTTGCCCACCTTCTGATTAATACGTCCACTCCATCATTGACTGTTAACCAATCAGAACTGATTTCTACCCTCAGGTACATCCCTTTTTCCAAAGGCTTTTTAAACATTCAATGTTCTATAAGAGGTATCTTTGGTTTTCAAGAGTGCCACTAATCTTATTTTTTTATTTACTTTTAAGAAATAAATTATTAATTACCCAGAAACTATGTCTCACCCACTTTTCATTTGTCACGGCAGAGGGGCTTGTGTAACTCAGTTAAATTGTGAACTATGCCATGCAGGATTACCCAAGATGGATAAGTCATAATGGAAAATTCTGACAAAAGATTCACTGGAGAAGAAAACGGCAAACCTATCCTTGCCAAGAAAACACCAGGAACAATACTAACATGCTAAAAGCTACAACATCAGAAGATGAGCCCCACAGATCAGAAGGCACCCAACACATTACTGGGGAAGGGCATAGGACAACTACAAATAGTTGTACAAAGAGTGAAATGGCTGTGCTAATACCAAAACAAAGCTCAGATGCGGATGTGGCTGTTGAATAAAGGAAAAGTCCCATGCTATATAAGATCAATATTGCACGGAAATCTGGAATGCAAGATCTACGAACCAAGCTAAGGTGGATGTGATCAAATGGAAGATGAAAAGATTAAACATTCCCATCTTAGATGTTAGTATCTAAATGGGTATGAATGGATAAATTTAATTAAGGTGATCATTACAACTTCTACTGTGGGCAAGAATCCCTTAGAAAAAATGAAATGGCCCTCAGTCAACAAAGGGTAAAAAAAAGAAGTGATGCAAGAATGAATAGAAGCATGAAAAGGTGAACAGCAAAGAGAAGTCATAAGGGACTTATAAAAGTTGAACTGTTTACATTCCTACATGGAAAGACAATATTTGTAACTCTTGAAACTTTTCAGTATCTGGGTACTGGGTGGGATTACACACACACACATGCACACACACACACAGAGACAGAGACAGAGTGCACAGAGTGAATTGAAGAGGATGGGATCATATCTTAAAAAAATGAAATCAAGCAGTGACAGAGAAATATATTGGGAGGAGAAAGGGAGAAATGGAATGGGGCAAATTAACTCTCATAGAAGAGGCAAGCAAAAGACTTATTAGTGGAGGGATAAAGAAGGGAGGTAAGAGAAAAACATGAAGTTTACTCTCATCACATTCCACTAAAGGAAGGAATAAAATGCACACTCATTTTGGTATGAAAACCTATCGTACAATACAGGAAACTGGGGGACAAGGGGATAAGCAGGGTGGGGGGGATGATGGAAGGGAGGACATGGGGAGGACGGAGCAATTTGAGGTCAACACTCATGGGGAGGGACAGGATCAAAAGAGAGAATAGAAGTAATGGGGGACAGGATAGGATGGAGGGAAATATAGTTAGTCTTATACAACACGACTATTATGGAAGTCATTTACAAAACTACACAGATTTGGCCTATATTGAATTGCCTGCCTTCCAAAGGGAAGCGGTGGGGAGGAAGGGAGGTAAAGAAGTTGGAACTCAAAGTTTTAGGAACAACTGTCGAGTACTGTTCTTGCCACTAGGAGATAAGAAATACAGGTAAAGGGTTACAGAAAGTTATCTGGCCCTACAAGACAAAAGAGAAGATGGAGACAAGGGCAGAGAGGGATGATAGAAGAGAGAGCAGATTGGTGATAGGGGCAATTAGAATGCTCGGTGTTTTGGGGGGGGAGGGGACAAAAGGGGAGGAAATTTGGAACCCAAAATTTTGTTAAAATGAATGTTAAAAGTTAAATAAAAAAATAATAAAAAAAAGAAGTGATGGAGTACAATCTCAAAAATAACAATTTATTTGTGCAAACTGTTCAACATCAGCTATGTAAGACTACGCTTCAATCACTGATGCCAAAGTGGCCAAAGTCAATCAGTTCAATACAATCTAGAAATAAAAAAAAAAGATATCACATTCATCATAGGAGTTTGTAATGCTAAAAGTAGGCAATCAAAAGATAATTGGAATAACAGGTAAATCTGGTTATGGGGTACAAAATAAAGCAGGTGAAATACTCACAGTTTTGCTGAGTTAACTTGCTGGTCATAGCAAATACTCTGTTAACAACCCAAAAGGAGAAGCCATACATGGACAATGTTAGATGGACAGATATATACTTTGTAGCCAAAGGCAGATGATACCTGTACAGTCAAGTTAGAACAAGACCTGGAGCTGACTGTGTGGCTCAGATCGTGAGCTTCTTACTTCACAATTTATACTTAAATTGAAGAAAGTCGGGAAAATCATTAGATTGTATAGGTACGACCTTATTTAGATAACATCCTTTACGAATATGTAATGGAGGTGATGAAAACATTCAGGGGAACAGACCTGGTAAATGGAGTACCTGAAGAACTACAAACAGAGGCTTGCAATATTGTACAGAAGGCAGCAACAACAACAACATTCCAAAGAAAAAAAATAGCAAGAAAGCAAAATGGCTATCTGCTGAGGCTTTACAAATAGCTGAGGAAAGGAAGAGAACTAAAGGGAAAGGAGGAAGGGAGATATATACCCAGCTGAATGCAAGGGAATAGCAAGGAGAGATAAGGTTTTCCTAAAAGAACAATGCAAAGAAATAGAAGAAAACAACAGAAAAGGAAAGGCAAGATATCCCTTCAGGAAAATCAAGAGATATCAAAGGAATGTTTCATGCAAAAATGGGCATGATATAAGACAAAAATGGTAGGGACTTAACAGATGTAGAAAAGATTAAGAAAAGGTGGTAAGAATATACAGAACTTTGACCCAGAAATATCACTTCTAGGGCAATATCCCAAAGAGATCATAAAAATGGGAAAGGGTCCCACATGTACAAAAATATTTATAGCAGCACTCTTTGTGGTGGCCAAAAACTGGAAATCAAGGGGACGCCCATCAACTGAGGAATGGCTGAACAAATTATAATATATGAATGTAATGCAATACTATTGCACTATAAGAAATGATGAACAGTCAGACTTCAGAAAAACCTGGAAAGACTTACAAGAACTGATGCTGAGTGAAATGAGCAGAACCAGGAGAACATTATGCACAGTTAACAGATGCAGTGTGCGAAGACTGTTTCTGATAGACTAAGCCCTTCACAACAATGCAAGGACCTAAAATATCTTCAAAGGACTACTGAGGCAAAATGCCATCCATATCCAGAGAAAGAACTATGGAATTGGAATGCAGAATGAAGCAGACTCTTTCTCTTATGTTATGTTTTATTTTTTCTCATGGTTTCTCCCATTCATTTTAATTCTCCTATACAACATGACTAATGTGAAAATGTGTTTAATAAGAATGTATGTAAAGAACCCATATAAGATTGCATGCCATCTCAGGGAGGGAGGGAAAAGGAAGGGGGAGAAAATTTAAAACTTAGGAAGTGATTGTAGAAAACTGCAAACAAATATATAAATTTTAAAAAAAATAATATATAGAATGTATAAGAAAGATTTTAAAACACCACTGATAACCATGATAGTGTGGTTACTGACATAAAGCCATAAATCCTGGAAAGTGAAGTCAAGTGAGCTTTAGTAAAGCATTGCTAACAGTAAGCCTCACAGGAAGTGACAGGATACTGGCTGAACAGTTTAAAATCCTAAAAAATGATACACTGAATATGCCATTAAATGTGGAAAACTCAACAGTAGCTACCGGACTAGAAAAGATCAGTTTATATGCCAATCCTAAAGAAGGGCAATGCCTAGGGCAACAAGGTTATACTTAAAATTCTGCAAGCCAGGTTTCAAAATATGTGAACCAAGAATTATCAGAAGTACAGGCTGGCTTTCAAAAAGGCAGGGGAACTAGAGACTACACTGCCAACATCCACTAGATTATGGAGAAAGCAAAGGAGTTCCAGAAAATTATCTACTTCTGCTTCACTGACTACATGAAAGTTTTTGTCTGTGTGGACCACAACAAATTGTGGCAAATCCTCAAAGAAATGGGAGTATCGAATGCTCTTGTTTCCCAAAGAACCTGTACGTGGGTCAAGAAGCAACAGTTGGAAATCAAACGTGGGACAACTGAATGGTTGCAGATTAGAAAAGAAGTACAAGGCTGTATATTGTCACCTTATTTATTTAACTTATATGCAGAGTACATCAAGCAAAATGCCAGACAAAATTTAAAACCAAAATGTACCGTAGGGAGAAATAACAATCTCCGATATATGAATGATACCACTCAGACGGCAGAAAGTGAAGAGGAATTAACGAGCCTTTTGATGAGGATAAAAGAGGAGAGTGCAAAAGCTGGCTTGAGCTTAATATTTAAAAAAACTAAGATCATGATATCTAGTTCCATCATTTCCTGGCAAACAGAGGGAGAAAAAATGAAAGCAGTGTGAGATTTTATATTCTTGAGCTTAAAGATCACTGCAGATGGCAACTACAACCATAAAATTAAAAGACACTTGTTACTTGGAAGGAAAGCTATGAAAATCTGGACAGTAAAAAGCAGACATGTCACCTTGCCAACAAAAGTCCATAAAGTCAAAGTTATGGTTTTTCCAGTAGTAATGTATGGCCGTGAGAACTGGACTATAAGGAAAGCTGAGAGCGACAGAATTGATGCCTTTAAATTATGGTGCTGGAGAAGACTTTTGAGAGCCCCTCAGACGGCAAGGCAAGGAAATCACATTAGTCAATATTTAAATTAATTCACGTTATCACTGGAAGGTCAGGTATTGAAGTTTAATTACTTTGGCCATATAATGAGAAGTCAGGAATCACTGGAAAAGACTCTGAAGCTGGAAAAGATTGAAGGCAAAGGGAGAAAGAGAAAGCAGACTAAACCACAACTGAAGCTTCCCAGTTGGGTAAGTGCCATACTTGTTAACACTTAAGAACTTGGGAGTGCTGGAGACCACTAAGGCAGTCGTCGTCTTGGCCATCAAGATGAACCAGGACCAGGGTTGGCCTAACAGTGTGGAGTTTTTCAAGAGAAGTCTGTTCTGTTGACAAAACCTAGTATAAAGAAGCAAACTAAGGAAACAAAAGGCTGTAAATATTTTTAATTGTTCTGCATGGTGTTCTTTTGAAGATTGGTGTAAGAATTTTGACTTTTTATATTTGAAATAAAATATCAGAATAAAAATTAAATTAAAAAAAAAAAGAGAGCAGAAAATGAGGACAGAGTATGTCCTGGAAGCAACAAATCTGAGTTTGAACAAACTTCAGGAAAGACTGGAGGACAGAAGGGCACAGCATACCATGTATTGTCCATGGAGTAACAAAGAGTTAGACACAACTGAATGACTGAAAAACAATAAGGAGATTGCTGGCACAGAGGTACGAAAAGAAACGTCATTTAACTGCAAGATGCTGTGTTTTAAAAGAGCAGTCACTTGGCTATTCAGAGAGTAGTTTATATACTAACTTAAGGAAATGAAAATCTACTTTGCTATTATTCGGGCTCAGGAATTTACACTTCTATAAAGATGTTATTAAATTTACATCATTAATCATTATTATTCTATGACTTCGGCTTTGGCACCCACAACTGAAAAGTTAAACAATACTATTACAGTACACACTTCCATATATACCATATATATATATATTCCATATATATAATAAACTATATTATACACTAGCAATTACTGTTTTCATTTTAGTCTGTTCAACTTCAATGAAATGTGTGCAGTTTGCTACCAAACAAATATGGTCATGGGGGTGTCCCAAAAGTATCAGTGCAGTCGCAAAATATTATAGCTTATTATGGTACTTACCTTGTATCCTGTAGTGGGAATCAGATCTACTCTCTATGCCTGGATCATTCTCACATTTCAGTCTCCTGGCTTCCCTAGAATCTTTCAAATCTCAGCTACAGTCCTATCTTAGGCAAGAAGCCTTCACAGTCCTCCTTAATCTTAATGCCTTCCTCTAAGATTACACCCAGTTTATCTGGTCTGCAACATCCCTGCTCTACCTAAGCAAGCTATAGAGGTCTTTCTACTAAGAAAATCAAAAACTAATCAGCCAGATAAGCCAAAATAAGGTGTAACTACCTGTGATGGGTAGGGTAAAGTTTCCAAGCTGTAGCTCTTCAGAAAACATTAGAAGTCACAATTTCTCTAGGTCTCAGTTTCCTCATCAAACCATGACCTTTTGTCTTTTATAGCACAGGTCAAATTCTGCCCTTATGATAATTACTTGTGCTTATCTTCATAGAATCGCTTATTTAAAGCTAGAAGGGATCATTAAAGGTCATCTAGTCCAAAACCCCTCATTTTGCAGATGAGGAAACTGAAGCCCAACGATTTGCAATCTCTTCTAAAATCACTGAGGACAGGAAACATGTCCTGATCATCTAAACTAAAGAACTTTAAATATTAAGTGGATCTTAAAGTTCATCTGGTCCAACCTCTTCATGGACACATGAAAACAGCCAATAACATCAACATTAGGACATTTTCTGACAGCTATTAGAAAAAGTTTTCTTTTTACTCACTAAAATGTGCCTTCTTCTATGTTCAATCTATCTTCTAATCCCTTTACCCAATGAAAAAGACTGAAAAACTTAGATAAGCAATGATGCCCTTCTTTCCCCTCTCCCCTTTCTTCTCCAGGCTAAAAATCCACTACTTCTTCTCAACTCTCCTATGTGTCTTCACTAATATTTATCAAACACTGAAATGCTAGGTACTGGGTTAAATACTCAGTATACAAAGATAAAACTGAAGCTTACATTCTACTGAGGGATTTAAACAAAGAAAACCTGACTCGAGTTCCAAACCCAATCTCTCTGCTGACCTTCGAACTCAAATCTCCAAATGCCTTTCAGATGTGTTGAAGACATTTTAAATTCAATATATCCAAAACAGAACATATCGTCTTTTCCCCTAAACCCTTCCCCTCTCCTGCTTTTCCCTTTTACTGTAGAGGACAATACCATCCTCTCAGTCTCTCAGGCTCTAGGAGTCATCCTGGATTGGATTCTTTATTATCTTTCACCCTCCATAGCCAATCTGTTGTCAAGGCCTATTGATTTCACCTTTGCAGCATCTCTTGAATATGCCCCCTTCTGTCTTCTGACACTGCCACCTCTATATGATTCAGGCTCTCATTACCTCATGCCTGGATTATTGTGAGTCTGCTAATAGTCTGTAGGCCTCAAGAGTCTCTCCCCACTCTAATTCATCCTCTTTTCAGCCAGTGAAGTCATTTTCCTAAACCACAGGCCCAACTACATCATGGCCATAACTTTTCTAGTGGCTTCCTATTGTCACAAGGAGCCAATACAAATGTGGCCATCCAAAGCCCTTCATAACCTAGCCCCCTATCTTTCCAATCTTATCACACCTTACTCCCTAAAATGTACTCATCAATCTATTGACGCTGATCTCCTAGCTGTTCTACGAACAAGACCCCTCTATCTGTCAACTCCAAACAGGCTATTTTCTCTGGCTTGTTCCCAATGACTGGAATGTTCTCTCCCCTCCTACTGCTCCTCCTGCAGTCCTCCCTGGCTTCCTTTAAGTCCTAACTAAAATACCATGTTCTATAAGAAACTTTCCCTACCTCCTTAATTCCAGTATCTTCCCTTTTTAATTATGTCCTATTTAGTTTGCTTTGTATATATTTGTTTTCATGTTGTCTCTCCCATTAGATTGTAAGCACTTTGAGGGCAGTGTCTATCTTTTTGCATTTAGCGGAAGTCCCCAGCATATAGTATAGGCATTTAACAAATGTTTATGACTGATTCAATACACTATCCTGCTTCTCAGTAACAAGGATATTAATAACAAGTTCACATTTACAGAACACTTACAAAGTATTCTTACAATTACAAAGCACTATTGCAAAGTATTTTATTCATGACTAAACTGTAAGTACAATAGTAAACTGCATTAAACTTTGTATTTTGCTAGTATTTCAAAGAATTTCTTAGTCAAAAAGGGCTACCAGCTGCCATCTAACCCAATCCAATTCCCCCTACAGCATACCCAACAAGAAATCATCCAATCTTTGCCAGAAGTCCTCCAATGAACACACAGGCACACCTCCAAGATATTGCAGGTTTGGTTCCAGACCACTGCAATAAAACACATACTGCAATAAAATAAGTCACACAAATTTTTTGATTTCCCAGTGCTATATTCTATACTACACTATATTCTAAGTGTGCAATAGTATTATGTCTAAAAGTATAAAATACTTTAATTAAAAAATACTTTATTGCTAAAAAAAAAAAAAACTATCTATCATCTGGGCCTTCATGATGCATAATCTTTTTACTGGTGGAGGGTCTTGCCTAGACATTAATGGCTGCTGACTGATGAGGGGTGGTGGTTGCTGGATATTAGGGTGGTTGTGGCAATTTCTTAAAACAAGAAAACAACGTCTGCCTTTAAAGACTGACTCTTCCTTTCACTTACACTCAGAGGCCACTGTATGCTTACTAATTGACCCTAATTTCAACAAAGTTGTGTCTCAGACTCAAGGAGAAGGGAGAGAGATAGGGGAACCGCTTGGTCATTGGAACATTGATTAAGCTTGATGGTCTTACATGGGTTCAAAGTTTGTGGGGCCACAAAACAACTACATTTAACAATGACCCTCCTTTTGAAAATTTCTTTTGTGTACAATTTAAATTATTTTTGTTCTAAATTTAACAAACAAAAAGGGGACATATCCACTTACAAAGTAGAAAACATAAAAGAAACCATGAATTTCTACTAAATACATTTTTGAATACAAATATATTCAGCATGTCTCTTTCAGTACTTTCAAAGGTAATCCACTTCTGTTTGCCTCGGATCTTCCACACAAAAAACAAACAAAAACCCCAGCTCCAACAAAGTCCAAAAATGTTAAACTGCAAACTGCATCATGCATCCATCATTCATCATGTCAGTCTTCCTAGGATGACTACTCAGGAATTCTGTCTGGCAAATGCACTGACCAGAATTTTTAAGTCTTTCAAAGTTATATCCTTTACAACATAGTCTTACTGTATAAACTGTTCTACTCATTTCACTGCATCAATGAATGTATACAAGTCTTCTCAGATTATCTAAAGCCATCCCTTTCATTATCTCTTATAGCATAATACTATTTAATTATTTCTATAAACCTATTCCTCAATTTTTTTCTGATTTTTTTCTACAACAAAAAGATCTGTCACAAATATGTGTACATTTTTCTTCTCTTTGGAATATGGGCCCAGTAGCGGTAAAACTGTGTCAAAGGGTATGTCCATGGGGCATGGTTCCAAATTGTTTTCCAATAAGGCTGGACCAAAATTCACAACTCCAATTGTGTGCATCAGTGTGCCTGTCTTCCTCCAGGCCCTTTCACAATTGTCATTTTCCATTTCTGTTATATTTGCCAATCTGATAGTCAATGAGTATTTAATAAGTACCTACAATATGCCAGGCACTGTGCTAAATGCTGACAGTACAAGAAAGGCAGATACCCTCAAGCAGGGAAAACAAAATGCAAAAACACAAAAACAAAACAACTACATGCAAAAAAGCTATACAGCCAAGTCTTATGCTTATAAGCATACTCCACTTGAGTTTGGCTGAACTTATAGACAGTCTCAGGCTTATTAAGAGTCTACTATGTGCAAAGCACTGTGCTAAACACTGGAAATACAAAGGCTAAAAAAGACCAATTGCAAAAGGCTCAGTCTAATAGTGAAAGCATGAAAAAACTACCTAAAAACAAGACGGACACAGGATAAAGTGGAGATAATCAACTGAGTAAAGGACGTAACATTAAAGTGGACTGGAAATGACTTCTTCTTGTAGAAGGTAGGATTTAAACTGAAGAAGTCAGGAAATGAAGGTGAGAAAAAGGCTAGAGAAAATGCCCAGAGCTGGGCTAATACCACAGGATCTCAGAGTAGGTAGGGATGAAGTGTGAGAAGACTTCAGAGGCCAGGCTCCTTGGAAGGGGAGTAGGCAAGTAACAGGAGGGCAATGTAGTGGGTATAAGTAAAGTACAGGAGGCAGGAGAGACAGGAAACAAGAGATATGCACAAACATAAAAACAACCATCAGGAGTAGGATATGTTTGGGAAAGTATACGTCTATATATGTACATATATACACATATGTCTACAGCTGTAGAGAAACATATCTAAACTTCATTGTAGCCCACTGGGGGGTGTGGAGAGGGGGAAAAAAGTGAAAAAGTGCACAGCAGAGAACAAAAGAAAACTCACAAAGAAGCAAAGAAAAGATGGACAATTCTCAACACAATGTGTATTATTTATCATACAGGCTTTCTTAAAATGAAAATTTATTGTTACATATTTTGAATCCTTTCTTAGTTCTGCAATGCACATGACATGCTTTTTTTTCTTTCTTACTTTGTATTTAAGTTCCAATATTTAATGATATGTTTTTGTTTCTTTTCTCTATTCTGTATTTGTGTTCTGGTCCTTAGTTTTAAAATAAAATTTTTTAAAAAATGGGGCAGATAGATAGCACAGTGAAGAACACTGGCCGTGGAGTCAGGAGAGACCTAAGTTCAAATCTGGCCTCAGACACTTGACACTTACTAGCTGTGTGACCTTTATCAAGTCGCTTAACCCCAAGTGCCTTGTCTTCTCCTCTCCAAAAAAAAAAAAAAAAAAGAAGAAGAAGAAGAGGCCAGGCTTATGAAGGGATTTGAATGCCAAACAAAGGGAGCTTATATTTGATCCTGAAAGCAAAGGGAGTCACTAGAGTTTATTGATTTGGATAAGGAGGGGGAAGTCAGAGTTCCTTTTTTGGACATGTTGAGGACCCAGTTTGAGTTTTCTAATAGACAGTTAAAAAATATGACATCAAATATAAGACTTGGAGACAAAAGATCAGCAGAGAAGTTAGGGCTGGATAAGCAGATTTAAGAATCAGCAGCATAAGATGATAATGGAATGCTATGGGAGCTGAGAAGAATCATCAAGTGAAGAAACGTAAAAGATGGCCCAGGACTGAGCCCCTGGGAAACCCAAGGTTAGTGTGTGTGATCTGCATGAAAATCAAGCAAAGAATGAAAAAGAACCGTCATACTGGAGAAGAACCAAGAGACAGTAAACCTAGAGACAAGAAAGTACCAAAGAGAAGAGTTATTTACTATGTCAAGCGTTCAAGAAATATGGGGATTGACAAAAAGTCGTCGGATTTGGCAATTAAGAGATAACTAGTAACTTTGTAGAAAACAGTTTTAGTTGATTAAGTCCAAATCCAGATTGCAGAATATTAAGAAAAGAATGAGAAGAAAGGAAGCAGAGGCATTCATTGTAGACAGTCCTCTGGAAGGCAGATTTCATTATTATCCTCATTTTATAGAATAAACTGAGGCGACTTGCCCACTCTAAACCTATGTATTATTTTAAAAATTATTTTAATGTTTTTAAAATTATCTCTAAATTATATAATTCAGAATTCCCAAGCTGTGTATCCTAAAGTAAACAGATAGCATTACAATGAGATTGTGAGCTTTCTGACAGGAGAGACTTTTCACCTTTCTTTGTATCCCAGAAACTAGCACAGTTCCTAGCACATAGTAAACATCTGATAAATGTCAATAAACTGACCTTCTTCAGCAGTCACTTCCTCTCTCCAGGCATCAATTACTTCATCTGTAAAAGTATGGAGGTTATACTAGAAATCTATGAACCTAAGAATGTTAAGCCACAGTGGAAATACTTGCTGATGAGAAAAATCTGGCTTCTAGATATATTCATTATTAGCTCTGTGACATCCAGCTAATTACAAACCTTTTGAATGTTAGTTTATTCACTGTAAGGTTGGGAGAGCACCACCAACTCCTTTAATTCAAAGGACAGTTAAATGCAGCAAATAAGATTGTACCCATCAGTATTTTAAAAGCTACCACAGTATACAAATATAAACTACCGTAATTATGAATCAAACCAAAACAAAACAAAATCTAAGAAAAACATCCTTATTAGAGAGAATACGCTTGAACTTTAAAGAAACATTTTGTCGAATCTATCTGGTCCTTCTCTTCTCTGGTTTGGTGTACTGTATAGCTACCTATATTCTTAACTCCAGACTTTACCTTACCTTAGCACCTAAACAGATTTAAGGTTATTTGTCATCACCAATCACTTATTAAATGCCTACTATGTATAAGGAATTTTGCAAACGAAATTTATGTGTGAATTACATGAATTTTTTAAAAAGGAATTAAGTTTTCCTTGTTGAAAGAAAAAAAACAAAGAAACTCAGGGTACTCAATTTTAATTTTCACAAGATATTTTTTCTCCTTAACGTAAATCTGCTGGTTGATGTTTGGGAAAACTTAGGTGAACTAATGTAAAAATAAGCAATATTTAAAAAAAATAAAAACGGCGCACAGAATGACTGTAACAACGCGAATCACCACGACAAAACCATCTTAAGCTAATGTGAAAAATAAAGAAAAACAAGCTTGGCCCCAAAGAAAGGATGAAAAGAGCCCTCCCTCCAACGTTTCTTCAAATGGGGGGGGGGGGTGAGGGGGAAGAGTCGGAGGAGGTAAGAGGCCCTAGGAGTGAAAATAATGGCATACTTCCTCAGGTTTTTTGATGTGTTGGTTTTTCGATGTTTTTTCTCGTTAAATTCTTTATGACTTGGAAGGATACTGGGAAAAAAAGCGGGGAAGACACAGAAGAAATATAGGCGACGTAAAAACGAAGGGATCGATAAAAGTAACTTTTTTAAAGGCCAAGCCCCAACTCTGGCCATTTCTCTCCGCCCACGCTCCAACTCTCTTGCTCTTCCTCGAGAGACGTCAGGGACACGCAGTCTAGACGCGCCCCCAGAGAGCTGGAGGAGGAGAAGAGCCGGACCGCGCTCGCCTCCCTCCCGGGGGCCCGGGACGCAAGGGCCGGACAAGGATCCGAGCCAAAGGCAGGCTGAGGGGCCGGCTCCCGTGCACGTGGAGCCGGAGAGCTCCTCACTCACCAGGCCGTCGATCTGCACTTGCTTCACGGCCGAATCTCCCGAGCTGCCTTTGCCTTTTCCTTTGCCCGACGACGCGCCGGTTGTAGAAGTCGAACTGGCGGAACCAGAGCCAGTACCTTCTTTACGGGACGCCATCTTAGTGGAGGACCGGAGGAAAGAGAAACGTGGGAGACCGGAACCGGATGTAACCCTTCGGAGCTACGTAAAACTACGGAATCGCGAAAGAAGGGGTGGGCTCTGGAAGGCGTGGGAGGACGACCTTGGGGGCGGAAAACTAGAGTTTGCGCCTGCGCATCACTCAGCGCTCCGTTGAAGGCCAGGCGGGGCGGGGGCGGAGCATGACGTGGGGGGCGGGGCATGAGTGGGGAAGACTTCCTGGACGCCTGCTGACCACGCTTTTTACCTTGGAGGGTCTGGGAGAGCTGTCCACTTTGCGATCCCTCCGGGATCCTCCCAGGCTCTCAGGAGCCATGGTCAGCCAGTCCTGCTCCATCCTCCACAAGAATGTCCTCTACATCCAGCCTTTCCGGAAGAACACTTATTAGTAATGATGACCGACGGGCACGTAGAGCTCTGGTCTACAAAGCACTTTATACTTAGGATATACGTGTGTTGGATCCTCACCAGAGCGTGTGAGCTATTACAGTATTAATTACAGATGGAGAAAATAAAGAGATTCACATAGATTAAAGAGACTCGCCCGTGATCCCAGAGCAAATTCGTATCACAGATGAGATCTGAACCCAGATCTAACTCTGTGGCGATGGCAATAGAGAGTCCATCAGTAACTAAAAATTTGCAAGGAGGAACCTGACCATTTGCAAAGGATCTCTTTAAGAATTTAGCACGTTGGCATGTCATTATTCTAACTGAATTTTAGGTTTTAAGTGATTTGTAAGTGCCTGTCAACTTGATGCAACAATCATTTATTCATTATCCACTGTGTGCCAGGAACTGTGCTACTAAATGATCTGCGGGACGGTCTGGTTTCTATTATCTGTGAACCTAAAACACTGGGATTTGGAATCCATTCTTTTGAACATCACCTTCACTCTTATTTGGAGGACTTTTTGGCTTTTTCGGTAGGCCTGTGTGAACTCCGTAAGTTCCTGCCATCCCCAGCATTATCTTCACACAAAGGGATACGAAGTTTACCTTCACACGGATACAAAGTTTACCTTCACACGAAGGGATACAAAGTTTACCTTCACACGAAGGGATACGAAGTTTACCTTCACACGGATACAAAGTTTACCTTCACACGAAGGGATACGAAGTTTACCTTCACACGAAGGGATACAAAGTTTACCTTCACACAAAGGGATACAAAGAAAAAAAGTCAAATAGCCTAAAATAGTCATTCTCCTCAAGGAACTCATATTCTAATGGAATGTAGTTCATGAAAAGTGTTCCTTCTCTTGGATCTCTCTTGATCTAAGATCATAGAGAATTTGAATTTGGAAGGTATCTTAGCTGTCCAAATCCTTCATTTATCAGATTAAGAAACTAAGGTGAAGACTGCTTAGAAGATTTGCTTGGTGAGATCTTTTCAACCCCGATTCTGTCATCCCTCTTCCCTGTGATCTGTAAAATTGGTGAGCATGCATGAATTAAACAGCTTAGCACCTTGGACAGATCCCTGGAGCATTTCCCTTTAACAGCAGTTCTCAAAGGGTGTACAGAAAGAGGGGTCCTGAGACCCTTTTAGGGAGCCTGTGAGGTGAGAGCTTTTCATAACAATGCTAAAATATTTAACTCCTAATATGGAAAATATGAATAAACATAGCCTACACAGTCAAAAACTCTTTGAGGGGTACTCAGTAATTTTTAAGAGTATAAACAGAACCTGAAACCAAAAACTTTGAGAACTCACTGGACTAAAGACCCAGAAATTGCATTCAATCCAACTTCCTTGAAAGTGGGGGAATAAAAATCTAAAAAGAGTCTAGCTACTCTGAAATAGCAACAGAAAAGCCAAGAGTTTTGAGGGGAAAAAACCCTCAAAAAATTTTAACTCTCAAAGCTACCAACAAATTAATGTTAAGAAATTAGGAATAAATAATATGAATTAAAAGGAGCAGAAATGGAAAATATTGAAAGGAAAATATATTCAGCTCTTACAAACAGAAGCACCAGAAACAAACTAGAATTTTTCTTAAGCCTATAATAAATAATAAATTCATTGAAAAAATTAAAGGAAATAAAAGTGAATTTTAAAAATTATGAAATGAAATAAAAAGGAATAGGATAGTCTTAAATCATGGATAAATAACTATAAACAATATTGGGTCCAGTCATTCAAACAGCTCCAGATTCATAATTCTGCCCAAATTTCTCCATCTTGCTCACCAGACTGTCATCAGAAAACCTAAACACATATTTCTTAAGAGCTTGCTATATACCAAACACTGTGCTAAATGCTAGGAATACACATCTTTCCCTTGTAATTGGGGGATGATAACACATAAAAGGGAATTGAAAAGGGGGAAAAAGGACATGAGGAGTCAGTTCAGGAACACAGTGGGGAAGCCTGGAGAATGAAGGATGATGAAAGTTCCGGGAAAACCTTAGCAGTGTCAAAAGGGTTCCACAGGGACTGAGAGAAAAAGATTGTTTAGGTGTCACATCCAATATAAGACCTTTTCTAATCTCCCCACTATTAGTGAACTCCCCTTTAAAAATTGCTTTGCATTTGATATATGCATGTATGTATTATATACATGTGTATATGTGTGCATTTGTATAATTTTTGTTTTTATATGGATTTACCTGGGGAGAGATTATATTCCCTCCCCCCCCCCCACCTCCAAGAGAATATAAGCACCTTGAAATCAGAGACTTTTATATCCTGTCTTTTTAAGTCAAGACAACAAACATTTATTAAGTGCTTACTACCCTGAAACCCAGGGCACCTAGTGTTAGGAAGATTCCACTTCCAGAATTTAGTTGTGGCCTCAGACATTTACTAGCAGTGTGAACCTGAGCAAGTCACTTAACCCTATTGGTCTCATTTCCCAAATCTGTAAAATGAGATGGAGAAGGAAATGGCAAACTACTCCAGAATCTTTGCCAAGAAAATCCCAAATAGGATCAGGAAAAGTAGGAAATGGCTGAAACTAGTTAACAGTTTGATCAACAGGTTGATCAAGGGAGTACTATGGATATAGATTGCCTAAATTTTAATAAAGTATTTGGCAGTTTCCCATGCTATTTTGAGGGATAAGATGAAAAGGATATAGAATAGATAACAATATAGTTAAGTTGATTAGAACCAGCTCAATGGGCAAATTCAAAGTAGTGCTCAACAGTTATTCAGTATAATCCTGAAAAAAAGGTGAAGGGCCTGAGTGGTCCTGTGCTTTTTAATATTTTTATCAATGATTTAGGAAAAGGTATAGATTACATGCTTATGAGGTTTTTGCAGATGACACAAAACTATGAGGAACAACTAACATGCTGGATGATGTAGTCAAAATTGTAAAAGATCTTAGTAGATTAAAATACTGGACTGAATAAAAAGTAAAAACAGTGTAAGAATGAGAGTTTCTTACTAACATCCCCACTAAAGACAACACAAAAGGCCTGGATTTTCTTTTAATTGAATCAATCAATCAATCAAAGGTGTGAACTAGTCCCTATTCAATTGAGGAGGAGTGAGTTTCTTTGATCATTGGATAAAAAGAGATGACAGAAAATGTTTTATGCTTGGCTGAAAGAATCAGTTTCACCTCTGGTCCTGTGTGTAATACATCAAGCCAATACAGAATCATAGATTCAAGCAATAATGAGTCTAGTAGTGGTCAAATCCAATGGTAAAGGAGTCATAAGTGGTACTTGCCCACTAGGGTGGAGGCAAGGTAAAATTTCTTTCCTTTCTTCTATCCCCAGACCCCTTGGAGGAAGTGATGACCTGAACTTTCAAGGTTGAAATCTCTGTAGCTCCTAGAGGCATCAGCAGCAGTGTTATCAGTACCCCTGCAGCAATAATTGCTGGTATCATCTTCTACATTGGGACCTAAGGGAAACATCATGATGACTCAGAGTGAGAGAGAGAGAGAGAGAGAGAGAGAGAGAGAGAGAGAGAGAGAGAGAGAGAGAGAGACTTCTAGTAACCATGAGCTATGACTTTTATTTATCTATTTTATTCATTCATTGTTTCATTTTGTTACAAAATGTCTCCCTCGCTCCCTACATGAGAGAGAATACCACCATTTCACACAGATACATATATATATAGCCATATTATTATATTTATCAATTCTATATATATATATAAAACCAAATTATTATATTTATCAATTCTTTCTCTTTAAGTGGATAATGTCTTCTTTCATAGGTCCTTTTTGGTTGGTTTGAATATTTATAGTGCTCAGAATAACTTGGTTGTTCACAAGTATTCTACAAATTATATTGCTATTACTGTATACAACAAATTCTTGATTCTGTTCACTTCACTTTTTATTATTTCATGCAAGGTTTTCCATGTTGTTTTTTCTAAAATCAACCAAATCATCATTTCTTACAACACAGTGGTATACCACTCCAATCATATACCACAACTTGTTTAGACATTTCCCAACTGATGGGCAGCCCCTTGTTTTCCAGTTCTTTGCCACCACAAAGGGGCAGCTAGGTGATGCAGTGGATACAGTACCAGTGCAGGAGTCAGGAGGACCTGAGCTCAAATCTCACCTCAGACACTTGACACAAACTAGCTGTGTGACCTTGGGCAAGTCACTTAACCTCAATTGCCTCATCCTGGGTCATCTCCAGTCATCCTGATGAATATCTGGTCACTAGATTCAGATGGCTCTGAAGGAGAAGTGAGGCTGGTGACCTGCACAGCCCTCCCTCACTCAAAACAAAGTCAAGTGCAAGTCATATCATTATTTCTCTAATGGCATGGTCTTCTTCAGCAACAAAGGATGAACACACACTTGCCACCACAAAGAGCTACGATAAGCATTTTATAATATATAGGTTCTTTTTCTTTTTCTATGATCACCTTGAAAAACAGACGCAACAGTAGTACTGCTGGGTGAAAGGGTATACACAGTTTTATAACTCTTTGGGCATAACTCCAAAATGATTGGATCAGTTCACAGTTTTACCAATAGTGTATTAATGCCCCAATTCTTCCACATCCCTTCAAACATTTGTCATTTCCCATTCTATCATTGTAGTGAATCTGGTAGATATGAGATGATATCTCAAAGTTGTTTTAATTTGCATTACTCTAATCAATAGTGATTCAGAGCATTTTTCATATGATTATATGTAGTTTTGATTTCTTCATAGAAAATTTGCCTATCCACATCCTTTGACCATTTGTCAATTAGAGAATGACTCATATTCTTATAAATTTCACAAAGTTTTCTATAGGTTTGAAATATGAGACCTTTATCTGAGAAACTGTCTATAAAAATTTCCCTGTTTTCTGTTTTCCTTCTAATCTTGGCTGCATTGGTTTTATTTGTGCAAAACATTTTTTTAATTTAATGTATTCAAAATTACCCCCAAAGCTTAAATATTTACATTTTTCAAACACAATGTTACTATAACACAGTACTGCGTACTGTATATCTGCTCTGTTCCACTGATCCACCTTTCTATTTCAAGGCCAGTACCAGATTGTTTTGATAAGTACTGCTTTATAATATAGTTTAAGATCTGGTACTGCTAAACCTCCTTCCTTTATAGTTTCTTTTTTTCATTAATTCCTTTGATATTCTTGATCTTTTGTTTTATCAAATGAATTTTTTTCCTAGCTCAATAAAATAATTTTTTGGTTATTTAGTTGGGATGGCATTAAATAAGTAGATTAGAAAGAACTGTGATTTTTAATATATTGGCTCTGTACCCATAAACAATGAATATTTCTCCAATTATTTTAATCTGACTTTATTTGCATAAAAAACATTTTATTATTATGTTCATATACTTCCTGGATTTGTCTTGGCAGATTCTCTCCCAGGTATTTTATGTAGTCCACAGTTATTTTCAGTGGGATATCTCTTAATATCCCTTCTTTCATGGTTTTACTAGTGATATGTAGAAATGTTGATGATTTATGTAGGTTCATTTTATATCCTGCTACTTTGCTAAAATGATTAATTGTTTCAACTAACCTTTTAGTTAAATCTCTAGGATGTTCCAAGTATATCATCATATCATCTGTAAAGAGATAGTTTTATTACCTCATTGCCCATTTTGATTTCTTCAATTTCTTTTTCTTCTCTTATTGCTATTGCTAGCATTTCTACTACATTAATTAATCTTCTTGGTAATGGGCATCCTTGTTTCACTCCTGATCTTACTGGGAAATCACTTCATACCCTCCATTACAAATAAGACTTGCTGATAGTTTTAGGTAGATGGTTCTTATCATTTTAAGGAAAACAATCTATTTATACTAAAAGAAATTATTATTTCTCCCTCATATTAATAGTCAATTATTGAATTAGGACCAGAATTTTTTCAGAAACCTGTAGGTTATTCAGTCTCTGAAGGACACTGCTAATGAGATTAAATTAACTTTCTGGGCAATCTTGTTCAGACCTCATCCAACCTTAGAAGGAATTTAATCTAAGATGCTGAAGCCCATTGTGCTCTACATAGGTATGTATGGGTGAGGGTAAATTCTTTGATTAAATTGCCCAATGCTGGACAATTTAGAAGTATCAATATTACATTTCTCATCTTCCAACCCCCTCATTACAATAGGTCAACATCTCATTGTAATATTCATTCTCTGTCATTGTTAACCAATCAGAGTTGATTGCCACCTTCAGGAACACCCTTTCTTCAAAGGCCTTTTAAACTGTGTGCCCCCTGTCATAATTCACCTTTGCATTTGAGAGAGTCACTGACTCATTTTGTTGGTAATATACTAACATTATTAATAAAATGATTATCTAGAAATTATGTCTCCAAAAACTTTTTAAACATCACAATACATATGTTTTCAAGTGTTTTTAATAGGAATGAGTTGTATTTTGTCAAAAGCTTTTCCTATATCTATTGATATAATCATGTGATTTTTATTACTTTTGATATTGACATAATCAGTTATGTTATTAATTTTTCTTATGTTAAACCATCCCTGCATTCCTAGTATAAATTCCATTTGGTCACCATGTATAATCTTTGTGACATATTGTTGTAGTCTCTTGACTAGTACTCATTTAAAATTTTTGCATTCATATTCAGTAATGAAACTGGTTTATAATTTTCTTTGTCTTTTTTTGCTCTTCTTGGTTTAGGTATAAGCACCATATATATTTTGTAAAAGGAGTTTTGTAGAACTACTTCTTTGCCTATTATTCCAGATAATTTATTTAATATTGGAATTAGTTGATCTTTAAGTGTTTGGTATTCACTTATAAATCCATTTTGTCCTTGTGTTTTTTACTTAGGAAGCCCATTTATGGCCTGTTCAATATGTTTTTCTGAAATCGGTTTTTTTAGATATTCCATGTTCTCCTGTTAATTTAGGCAGTTTATATTTTGTGAATATTCTTCCATTTCACTTAATTATTAAATTTATTTGCATGTAATTGAGCAAAGTAATGCCTAATAATTGCTTTGATTTCATCTTCATTAGTGACATAATTACCTTAATTTTTGATATTAGTCACTTGGTTTTCTTCTTTTTATCATATTAACCTTTATCTATTTTGTTATTTTTTCATAAAAAAACTTCCAGTTTTATTTATTAATTTAATGATTTTCTTACATTAAATTCCATTAATTTCACCTTTAATTTTCAGGCTTTCCAATTTGGTGTTTAATTGGGGATTTTTACTTTGTTCTTTTTCTAATTTATTTAATTGCATGCTCAAATCATTAGTCTGCTTTTTCTCTGTTTTATTGATGTAAGCATTTAGAGGTATGAATTTTCTTCTGATCATTGCTTTTGCTGTATTCTATAGGTTTTGATATGCTATTTCATATCGTCATTTTCTTTAATGAAGTTGTTATGATTTGTTCTTTAACCCACTCATTTTTTAAGAGTAGGTTATTAATTTAATCAATTAATTAAATTTAATTTTAATCTGTGTTTCCATGGTTCCTTATTAAATATAATTTTATTACATTATGATCTGAAAAAGATTCATTTAATATTTGATTTTCTGCATTTAACTGTAAAGTTTTTATGCCCTAATTTATAGTCCTTTGTAAATTACCATGTGCTGCTGAGAAAAAGGTGTATTCCTTTCTATTCATATTCAGTTCTCTCCAGACATCTATCATATCAAGCTTATCTAAGGTTCTATTCATCTCTCTGACTTCTTAATTATTTCTTTTTTGGTTAGATTTATCTTGTTCTGAGAGAAAAAGATTGAAATCCCAAGTATCATGATTTTGCTATCTATTTCCATCTGTAATTCATTTAGTTTTTCCTTTAAAAATTTGGATGCTTTTGTATTTGGTGCATATAAATTTAATATGATATAACTTCATTATCTATGATACTTTTTATCACAATGCAGTTTCCCTGGAGAATAGAGTGTATTCAGGGAAGACTGGTATCTCTGGTGGGAGGGCTGCCAAGCACTTTTCAGGGTTGCTTTACATCTCTAATGTCCACCTGATTCACCCAATTCTCAACTGTGGCTCCAAGAAGCTGTAGCATGTGTAGGGGCCACAAAATGGTAAACCATTTTGGCAGACAAGCTAAACTATGTTGAGGGTAACTGAAAGGTCTCAAACACTTTGGTGAGTTAGGGGGGTTCTACCCAACATTCTGAAGATTTCCCCTAGTGGAATGGCAGATGGGAATAATTTGTTCCAAAGTCCATGAAGTTACCTGAAGCAAATGCTGCAGAACCTTAGAGCTTGGTTAGACATTGAAAATCCCAAGGTCATCTACTGCACCCTGAGCCATCATCAGTTATCTTGACTCTGTCTTGTTATGTGAATCCAGTAACTCTGGAAGAGAGACTGAAGTCAACAACTTCATGCAATTCTGCATCAATTAAATCCAATTAATGTGTGAATCAAAGGTCATTACCCATACTATTTTGCCATTTTTACCTACCTCAAAGTCCTATTGATGGAATTCTAGCCACTTATCCAGCCACTACCCCCTGACTCAATATCTCAACTTCCTCATAGGCCTCACTGAACAGCAGACCCTCTGGCCCTCCCTAGCTAGCCACTGGCCACAGACTCAATATAGCCACTGCTGCTAGCTAGCCACTACCCCCAAGTTCAATACTCTAACTTCCCCATATGTCCCACTGAGCGGCATTAATATCATATCAATGATATCATATATTAATGCTCCTCCCACTACAGTTTGGGTTTTTCTATATGCATTGTGGGAAATCACATGCACAGTTTCACCAAGAGTAGGACCCCTCCCCTATTGCCTAATCCATTAACAACCCCCTCCTGCCTTTTAGTATTAATATCTTCTATGTACATATTCATATTTTCTGCTATGTAATCAGCATCGAATTTTCTGTAATATTGCCTGTCTTGCTTTGCTGAAATTACTAGCTCCTCTAAGGAATTTAGCCTGCTTCTCAGAGTATGAACCTCAAAATGACAACAAATGCCTGTGCTTGGCTTAGAGATGGTCTGAGTCTGTGAATTCTTTCGAGACAACCCTGCCACAATACAACCTGACTCTTATCACTATGGTAACATAGTGACAAAGTGACAAAGCAGCAGATGTGGATATACTGGAAGCTATAGTCACAACTGTAATGGTAATTTAAATGGGAAGATCTTTCCCATCCATTAGTAGGCCCATGTCATTCTGCCTGGGTCTGAGCCAAAGTCTGAGTCACATGAAGCCTGTGGTGGAAATAGTTTGCTGAACAGGTGGAGCCGGAAGAGGTGGAGCAGGAAGTGAGTCAGGGCAGTCAGAGTTGGGAAAAAGAGAGGAGGCAGCAACTAGAATGAGTGGTAGAGCTTGTCTGTGATTTTCTTTAAGGGAGCCTATTTGTGATTTGTTTAGGGGAGCTGGTTTGTGGGAAGCCTAACAGAGGGAAAGCTGGGGGATGGAGTGCCCCCTGCATTGTTATTGTGTATAGATTTCTTTGTTGCTATGATGGATTTGGTTTTCTAGTACTGGAATTCAGCTTTCTGGCGTTTGGATAAATGTTTTGGTTCTGTCTTCCATGTGGAGAGTCTGTTATATTTTTGATTCAGAACTGTGCTGGCATATATGTATCCATCATAGGCACTGTGAATATTGCATTGGTGCTACAGCAACCCTACGCAAAGGGTGGAGGCAGTGGGCTATAGCTGCATGCCCAACAATAAGGATGAAGATGGCATCGTGGTTTTTATTTTCAATAGGAAAGAAGCAGACATCTGAGGCCAGTTACAACAACTAATTGAATCATTCCATAAAATTTTGGGAGGAAACCAGACCCATTCTGTCAATGTAGAAGGGGCGAAAATGTTGCCTGATGACCAGTACATATACATTAAGGGTTTTGAACATTTATGTCTTGGGGTTTAGAATAAGTTACATTATCACAATTTCATACATGTTGTTCCCATGCCTTACTTCCTGAAATTGTTTCCTTCCTGAAACATATTTAAAATCACAGAATTTTTTGTCTTTATTTCAATATTTGTTCACTGTTTATGTGAGGAGAAGAAAGTGAGGCTGGTAACCTTGCACATCCATCACTCGCACAAATCAAAGTCAACTGCAAGTCATGTCATCACTTTGATGTCATGATCCTCTTCAAGAATGAAAGATAAACACAACAAAGATGGACCAAATCATATGGTCATCTTCTCACTGAACTAAAGCAGTGGTGGAATTCGGCAGCCCCCAGAATAAGTGAGTAAGCTTTGTGAAGGATCACACTACTCACCTCCTGGTGTGAGGAAGGGGCTAGAGGAAGTACCCTAAAAGTTCTCTGCTTCACCCAACCCCGGCCAGCTTAGCATGGCAGGCAGGGATCCCACCCTGAACTCAAAACAAAAAATATACAAAAACTTGTGCAAAGATAATTTCACTCATCAGCAACACATGGAATGTGCCTATACTCATGGAAAACATGAAATCCAGTAGACCTGAAACACAAACAACTTTTGGTGGAAGAGAACTAATCAGGTATCACATCCAAATAGCATCCCTGAGTGAAACAAAGCTGACAAATGAAGGCCAACTGACTAAAGTCAAAGCTAGTTGCATGTTTTTCTGGAGTGGCCACAGTAAAGAGGAGCACTATGAAGCTGGTACAGTTTTCACAATGAAAACAATCTACTCAACAAGCTTGTGTGCCTACCAAAAGGAGTGAAGGACAGGCTCATGGCAGTATGATGGTGGCCACTTGCAAGAGAGCACCATACCACCATTATCAGTGCATTTGCTCCCACTATGATGAACCCTGGTGAGGTTGAAGAAAAATTTTATGAAGACCTGGAGACCCTTATCGTCAATATGCCAAAAAAAGACAAGCTTGTGAATGGAAACAGATTTAGTGAAGACTTCTCAGGAATATGGAGTCTTCTCCCTGGAGTGGAGGAGACTTTGGGCCCAGGTTTCCATTCCTTCAGAGTCGGGTGATTTCCATATAAGGCTATGTATTGCTTTAGGATCAGTGATTGGATATGACTCATTAACTCCTCAATACCTAATCTGCTTATGCGCATGCAGCATGCAGTCCTCACACAGGTCCACCTGATTTGCATAAGTTCTCAATGCCCAATTTGTCGTCAATGTTTCATTTGCATATATTTCAATGCCTAATTTGCATATAATGATGTGTATTTTCACAGGCTTTGTAACATCCAGGAGCAGGAAATTTGAACCAGGTTTCAAAAGGGATTGATTAGATTTCATGCCTAGAATGTAAGACCTTGCTTCTCATCCAATAATAATGGTCAGTGGTGGGAGGGGATTTTCGTGTCAGGGTCTATATAAAGTGCCATTCTGCTTCTGTAAGGTGCCTCCCTACTCCAGCTTTACTGGTGAAGGGACGGCCCGGTTTCTCGCGAGAACCTAATAAAGGAGATTTTCTGTTTTTACCTTGAGATGTCTCTGAGTAGTCAATTTGAGTAAGGGGGGTTTGTGCTTTCCCCCCACACGCACTTGTAATTCTGGGTGATTTTAATGTGAGAGTAGGCCCAGACTATCAGACATTACAGGGAGTCCTTGGAAGAAATGGAGTTGAAAACAGCAATAGCCATGGTCATTTACTACTAAAGACTTGTGTGTCTCATGACCATCTCATTATCAACATTGTCTTCCATAAGATAAATGATTATTAAATAATAAACTATTGGGAGTTCCCTGACCTTTCCCAAAATTTAACCTACCTAGACTATCTTATCTAGATGGAATTGTTGCCCCACCCAACAAGAAAACCTTAAAAAGAATTTAATCTAAGGTGAATTCTGGTTCATTTTGTTCACACCAAACAGGTTGACGTGGGGATGTAGGTCCTTTGTCTAGATTGCCTAAGGCTAGGGGTGATTTTGAAGTAAATGATATGATCAGCTCCTCATTAGAATAGGTCTGCATCTCATTATCATATTCATTCTTTTCATTCATTGTAGTCAATAAGAGTTGATTGCCATCCTCAGGAACTCTCACTCTTTCAAAGGCATATAAGTCTTAAGTGGGTTCCTTGAGAGGTCTTTGGCATTTGAGAATGTCACTGACCCCCTTTTATTGATTATATGTAGCATGATTAATAAAATGATTAATTACCTAGAAACTGTCTCTCACACTTTTTATATGTCACATCCATTTACCCAAACATGACAAAACTTCATGGATGCACCTTTGCAGCAAACATTGGCATTTAATAGACTATGTTGCTGTAAGGAGAAGAGAAAGAAAGGATGTGAGAGTGACAAAGGTTATGTGTGACACAGAGTGCTGGACTGATCATAGTTATCTTCTCCAAACTAAATATTCACTGAACAAGAAAAGCAGTAATCCCAAAGAAAAACGATTAGTGAACCCAGTCAGAATGGTCACTGATTCTCTCCACCTTTGTTCAGCAACATATGTGTAGGAGCAACGGCAGCATTTGGTGGGAGTGATACAAAAGTGAGGCTTGAATGGAAATAATTGGTGAAATGATAAGCAAGCTAAAGATTCAAGAGAGAAGGAAAATGTAGAGTTGAATTGGTTCATTGGTGAATTGGTTCACCAGTCAAGAGGAAGAGAAAATTCATCCGCCTTATTCTGCAAACGAAAAAACTAAATCTCAGGGAAGTTAAGTGACTTGCCTAAAGGTCATATAGAAAGTAAGTGCTAGAGGCAGAATATTGATACAAATCCTTTGACTTAAAAAACGTATATAAAAAAAGCATACCAGGATGCCTCCTTTCCTCTCTTTCAAAGCCTAGCCCTAATATTATTTGTTATATTGCCCCAGTAAGTTTCCACCAACAAACCAATACCACTAGGGAGCTCTGTTCCTTTCCCTCTTTCAACCTCAGTCTGCCATTAATGAACAACCCAGAACAAGTAACCTTTTGGAGGAATATAAAGGTAGGGGGAAAGGTGCCAAGTACTTTCCCCTTCCCCAATCCAACATCCATTGTCCAGGTCCTTCTAGGTGTTAAGCACCGAGTCTTGTTGACTGCTTATTTTATTAACCCCATCTCTGCCAGTTTTAAGGAGATCCACACTCCACTCTGATCTTTGGACCTACTACCATCTTTCTAATAGTCACTAGAATCTGCTCCATAATTACTTCCCAAAAACCTTGACTTTGTCATTTGTATGGGTGCTTTGGCTACCAAACCCTAAAAATCACTTGATATTTCAGTCTTGCATCAAAAATTTCATGTTCCATGAAACAGAACCTTCCTCTTTTTATTGTCTCAGTAAGTTAGAAAGTAAGCACCTTGAGAATAGGGAATATCTTAATTTTCTGTTTGTATAACTAATACTTTATTATTATTGGAACAAAAAAACTAATAATAAATGCTTTTCCACTTAATGCCATTTTCTCTCAGTCCCTGGCAGAATATCTCTTCCTCTTGTGTTCTTTAATAGCACTTTATTCTGCCTTACGTTATTTTTATATGTACATATCCCCTCAGGACAGGGATATGAGGTAACTTTGTATTCCCCATACACCTGGCATAGAGCCTTGCACATAGTATATAACAAACATTTTGGTTGGATTTTATTAAATTGACTCATGGAATCATACAATCAAATCTTAGAATTGGAAAAGATTTCAGAGATCCTCTATTAACACTAATTAAGCAAAATAGAATTATACTAATCATAGAAAAAAATAGAAAATACTAATTCATCAAAATAGATTTGAATAAATTCTCTTTATGATGAATTAATAGAAACAGAGTAAAATAATAATATTGACATACAATAAATCTTAGAAATTTTTGTATCTTTGAAGACTTTTAATGTGTTTTATGCCCTTTTTTGCTGCAACCATGTGTTTTACACAAGCTGGCATTGAGTTCACAAAATTATGACACATTATTTAATTTTTCACTATGAAACTGATATAGACACAAAGGTGCCCTAAAGGTTGAATTACCCTTTCCCTGGTTTATCCTCTAAAGGCACCCTAAAATCTCTTGGTACAAACGTGCTGGAAGGGTTGAGTTGCTCTTTCCCTGGCTCCCTAAAGTCTCCCCTTATGTTGAAGTACCAGGGGACTTCCCCTTATCCTGGACTATGGAATGCCTTATCCCTCCTACCCCCATCCTGGGTAATGGGATTCCCTTGTCTCTTTTATCTTGTATCATTCATCATCTTCATCCATGTCCTTATCTGGCAAGACTTATCCTGTCCCTAGACCTGCAACTCCCATAAGAAATCCTAAAATCATGCTATATAAGTCTGGTTCTTCTCCTATATCAGTGCTTTTATTTAGTTCCTTGCTAAATCTCAGGACTGCTCTTGCATCAGTAAAGCTCCCAATGGCTACAGAGGTCTAAGTGAATTCTTTCATATCTGAACCAGCTCTAACAATTCTAAATGTCATCAAAACCACTTATCTCTCTGTCTCTCTCTCTCTCTCTGTCTCTCTCTCTCTCTCTCTCTCTCTCACACACACACACACACACACACACACACACACACACACACACACACCTCTTTGACAGTCCATTTTTCCAGGTCTAGCCTTGATTATAGCCCATTTCAATGTAACTCAAATCAGATTCACAGAAGGGACACTGCCAACTGCAAGAGAAAACTTTCTGTTGCTTTCTTCTCAGTCACAGGGTATGGGAGCATTATTAATAGGAGCAGTACCCATAGCTGCCTCTCAGTCTTTGTAGGGAAGCCCAGAGGGGCACAAACCAGTGACAGGCTAATTGCCCAAATCTGAAAAAAAGTTCCTGTGGTATCAGGATGGAGGACAAAACTGCAACCTCTCACTTTCTTTTCATTACAGCATCTTTCTCCAGAATTCTCCACAAAACAGTCCCACATCCCTGCTGTTCAATGATATCAATGCTGTTGTGTTATAGGGTGACTTTTGCAGAAAAATACTGGGCTGCACATTTTTGGGTGTGGGTATTTTAACAATCCAATGAAAATGTTCAGATTCACCTACACTTTTGACAAATTTTCTGTATAGCCCTAAATGAAAAAAAAAGGTTCATCAGTAAAATTTACCTTTTCCCCAGTCTTCAATCTTCAGTTTTCCTTGCCTTAAACATTTTTTTTTTTTGCACAGAAGCATTTAGCTTACTGCTGGTTTTCTCACTGTTCTTCCAACTTCAAGAAACTTATGCTGCATTGTTGTTGTCCTTCATTCTCAAAGAGGAACAAAATGACATCATGTAATGGTAGTTTAAATGAGAAAATCTTTCCCATTCATTACTAGGTTATGTGATCTGCCTGGGTTACATGGAAGCCTGAGTCACATGAGTCTTCCACAGGAAGGGGTGGAGCAGGAAGGGTAGAACAAGAAGAGATGGAGCTAGAACAGAGCTGAGAGGAAGTTAGTCATGAGACCAATCAGAGCTAAGAAGGAGGCAAGCAAGCAGGCAGCTGGCTAGTGTGAGTGAGAGAGCTTGCTTATGATTTATTTAAGTGAACTGGTTTGTGGGAAGCCTAGTAGGGGGAAGGCTTGGGGATGGTGTTGTTCTCTGCATTGTTATTGTGTATAGATTTTTGTTACTATGATGGATTTGGCTTTCTGGTGTCTGAATGTTTTGGTTCTGTCTTCCATATGGAGAGTCTGTTGTATTTTGCAATTCAGAATTGTGCCAGAATATTCATGGTCACAATAGATGCTGTGAAGGTTGCTTTGGTGCTATTCATCATTATGCTGGAGTCAAGTTTCAGTGTGTCAGACTGGGTCCTGTCAACTTCAGCTTAGTCCTAGGCTATATTTCCTCAGACATCCCAAGCCTGTAGCAGCTAGGACCCAGCCGTCTACCTGGATGCCAAAGCCTCCTTATTTGGGTCCATAAGAACACTGAGAGCTGCTATAGGAGGTATAGTAGGTGGCTAGCTGTTAGTCAAGGCTGAAAAGAAGTTGACTGATGTTCTGAATAGTATCTTTTGTTGGTGTCTTCACCATGATTGTTGGGACTCAGAACACATGCAGATTCCATGGGGGCTGCCTTCTCACAGGTCTAGCAGGGCAGGGGCATGTCCCTTGTTTTCCTGATAGATATCTAAAATATCCTACCAGAAATCTAAGAAATGCTTAGCTCATGTACACAACTGATTGTCATCACTGGGAGCTTAGTTGCAGAGGTAGGCCTGGAATGATGATCGCTCACCATACTTGGCCACCTCCCACCTTTCTTTATGCTGCTGCTCATGTACTTCATGCCTGAACCCCCAAGCAAGATTCCTGCTGACTATACATAAGGAATAGGAAGTAATGGTTGTAATAATGATTCAGTAGTGGCTAGATGAGGGCAGGAAATAGAACAAAAACAGAAGGTGAAACAGGAGTATAGTCATATGAACCATGGATTTTATTTGGCAAGTTTGAACACCCCAGTTACTTACAAGTCATTTTTCATCAATATGTTACTAATGACTTTCTAGCAGTTCTCAAGGATCTATTCAAGGTTGTTTTATACAAAGACCATTTTTGAAAAAGCCAGCTTTAAAGAGAGTAGCCTTGTCTCATCATTGTGGAGAGTCTATAAGTGTTCATTGACTTAGCTGTATGGAGAGTACTGGCTGGAAATTACTCCTGTTGCTGTCAGAAGTTATCATGGATCTCAATTCCATAATATTTGATGTCTATTTTAAAATTAATCTTCATATTCCTAACAACTCTTCACATCCTGATCTCACATACTTGAACATAGAGTCTGCAGGAGTCAAGTCTGTGGAGAACTGGATTGCTGTGGCCAGAGGGGCTTAGCATGTGAATCTTCTTCATAGGTTTTTTTTTTAGGTGTAGGTCCCATCCCCTGGCTAGGGATGACTGAAATATTTCCTCTCCAAGTTAAAGGTATAACCAGTGGAGCCTACGTTCTGACCAGCTGGATTATGTTATTGTTGTTGTTTTTTAAAGATAATTCAAAAGCTTCATGGATGTTCTTACTCTGTATGACACTTTCTGGCCTCCTTGGTGTGATTTTCATATTACTCTGTGTTCCTGAAACAGAGGGAGAGACTTCAGTGCAAACTGAAAATCATGTTCAGTGGAGATGATAACCTGATTGACAGTGTCCTTGTACTGGCAAGAGCAGAGTGTCTGATAATAATGAAATGAGAATGGTGATGTGAAAATGGAACTCTTCCATATCTCCTAATAAACATAATCCCCATCTGGAATTCTAGGCCTTATTTGGAACTGAGAGAGTTTGTGAAAACAAAATTTTAAATACTGTGAAGTCTAGTCCAGGTAGGTGTTTTTCCCTCTCCCCAGACCATCTCCATAATGTCCCAAGTGCCCTGATTCTTGGGTAGGTCTCAGTACAGTTGTGTTGGATGTGGGTGTCCAGTTGGAATTTATTCCCAAATCAATTCCCAATTGACTTGTTAGAAGAAAAAAAACCATAAGAACCTTGAGGTCTTAGCATAGGTTTCTTCATACATCCATCCATTTTTCTTTGGGGAATGAAAGGAATGGGACTCAAATATTACATCTATTTCCTCCTCTTCAGACTAGCAGAGAATTTTAGGAATTGATTCCTGTCCAGATGACTTTTATCTAGGTCAGCCATCTAATCATGAATAAAAATATATTTGTCTCCCTCAAATAGAGATTTGATGTTGAAAATAAAATATTACCCATTTTACCCTTTGTGTCAATTATTTGGAGATGAAATTGGTTGGTTTATACAGTTGTTGGAAAACTTGTGGAAGGAGACATGACTTTCTGCAAAGTGCTACAAAGTGGAGTTGGTGGGGAATGAGGGGAAATCAGTTGTAGGGTTGTCCTTTTCTCCTTGGGCTCTTTGTGGGAGCCTAAGTGAATAAGAGAGTTAAGAGTAGAAGTGAACAGCAGTGAAGGTGAGGGGAACAATTTCCCCTGGGAGCCACTAATGGTTATCATTGGCAGAGAAGCACAAGAGTTGCATGTGTTCCCATACCTATGGCCTTACTGGATACCCAGAGTTCCTGAAATCTAAATGTTAGGAATGAGCCCTTCAGAGGCAGTGGCAGAGGTCCACATGATCTCAATTATTTGGCAGCCATGGAGAGAGTATTAGTGATAAGAGGCCCTGATCACCAGTTTAACAAAGAATCATCTAGAGATTTGGAACAAAAGGCTCCTGGGTAAAATATAGGAGGGTTCCTGAGTGGCTCAATCCCCACATCCATCCTTCTAGCAAGAACAGTGAGATTTCTTGGGCAACACTGTCCTCTGAGTTTTCTCACTAACAACCCTAAATTTAAGAGTTCTGGGACCTAGGCTTCTAGTAAAAGCAGGGAAGCTCTTGGATAGCACCAGTCTCTTGGAAGGGGTAGAAGTGACCAAGCACTTAGCAAACATCTATTATGTAGCAGGTACTGTGCAAATATTATCATATTTGATCCTCATAACAACATCTCTATGCCATAGCATAACTATTTTTCTTTATTTTTGTGAATTTTGTTTACTTATGCTTACACAGCTGTCCCTCATTTAAATCCAATTCTCTTGCATGTCATGGCATCACCTCCTTGAAGTCATGGTCCTCTTTGAGATAGAAGGACAAACAACAACAATTTAAGATGTGACCAACGTACCACAAGGTTAAGGTCAAGGCATAGCTGCAAAAAGAGGCTATTAGAAATTTCATTTTGCAGAGCTAGATGAAAGGAGAAAGGGTAAAGTATCAACCACGGAAAAGAAAGTCCTTAAATTTGCTGCAACACATAAAAAAGACCAGATGACATTTTCCTGTGGGTCTTTTGATTTATGGATAGCAGAATAGCACAAAAATGATTTCACAGCAGAAACATAAGTGAAGGTACTAAATTGTACTTTCATTTTCCATAAAGTCATATAGCTAATGCTGCTGTCTGTGTGATCCAATTACAAATAATCAACTTACCAATTAACTCAATGAGATTATCAAAACTATGTTAAACTTCTTTCAACTAGGAATCCCAATTTTTGAAGATAAAAACTGGAATATGCCAACTACTTTTAAAATGAGTAAAATAATTTATAAAGAAACTGGTTGTTGAGATTTCCTCCTGCCTCCTCCCAGCTCCCACCCAGCCCCCATTAATAAGTAGATGAGAGGCAGTGAGGTTAAAGAGCTAGCCTCAGAGGCAGGAAAGCTTGGTTAACATTCTGACCCACACACATTGATGGTGTCACCCTAGGCAAATCACTTAACCTTTCAGTATCCTAAGCTACTGTCAAAGACAGTAAATTGCACAGCAGATGTTAACTGCATAGGCCGAGGGACTTTCGTCTTAAGGAAAGTCTGGATCCCATGGATTGGACAGTAAAAGGTCCCTGCCCTGCCTAAGCACCACTTAATGGTTATTTTTTGGGCCTTCCTGGCTTAGAGTGAATGTAAATAGTAATTATTTCTCTTTTGGCCAGCAACCCTGAGGGTTTTCCCCTCCCAGTTTGATTTTTTTTTTTTTATTAAAGGGGCCATCCCTGGACTCACTTTTTAAAGAGGCCTATTCACCGTATGGATGCTGCTTCACTCAAAATGAGAACTTGAAAAGACCTTAGCTTAGAAAAGCCAAGGTCTCCGACTGCATCTTAGGCCATATCTAGTGGTCCTGATTGCTATCTGGCCACTGGATCCAGATGGATCTGGAGAAGAAAGTGAGGCTAGTGACTGCACACCCCTTCCTAACTCAAATCAAAATCAACTGCAAGTCATGTCATCATTTCCCTGATGTCATGGTCCTCTTTGAGAATGAAGGTCAAACCACACACACACACACACACAAACAACCACATACAACAACGAAAACACAGGTCTGATTTCCTTGCCTCAAGAAAGTTTTCTTTTCAGAAAACCCATTTTAAACCTATTCTTCCATCTTAAACTTTTTTTTAAACTATTAAAATAACCAAACAAAAGTATTTGTTTACCCAACAGGAATCAGCTAATGACTTAGTTTCTCTGAAATGTTTTAATGATCTCTAAATTAAAGATTCTGTACAGGATGAACCTTTATGCCAATTTTGTCTATGATGCTCCATCTCATCCCAAACAACATATTAAAGCATATTTCCCCTGTTGCCTCCATTTCTTAATTTTCTTCTCCCTATGCTACCTTTTTTTTTGTTTTACCACATTAACTTCATTAAGTATCTTGCAATACAGTTCCAATGCAAAATATTATACAAATCAGTTACAGTGTAATGAATACTGTTCAACTAACCTGATAACAATAGACGTTCTCTGCACTTACTGTTTCACCCATATAATCAATCCATCGTGCCAAACAGATTTGCTAGTCTCAATTTATAGCCAGGCAACTCACTGACTATGTTCTACCTGGCAGGTATTGCCTTCATTTACGTCTGGGTTAGAGATGTCTTTGGCAAATAGAAATCCCTTGAATCCTCTCCTCAGGAAGGCATTTCTTCGCAGTTGTCATTTGCCTTGTCTCACAAATATGCTGACATTCAGCTCACTTTTCTTAACTGACAACTGGCTAACGTGAACATGTCTCTGCTGTTCTTTGGCAATGGAGCTGGGAGCCCAGCTGTTAACTAGCCTTTCCCAATAGGAGATGTCTCCAACGGTCATCCTGAAATCAGCCTTATCTTTTAAATTTTCAAAAAAAAGAAAAACTTAAATGTCAAAAGAATTCTTAAAGAATATGAAGAGAGTTTGGTTAGCCTTATCTTGAAAATGATTTGAGTTTCATTCCCTACCATCTTTGAGAGAAAGTACATGGAATAAGGCACTGAGAAATGGAAAAAATAGTATTTATAAATTTATAGTTAGAAAGTAACATGGAAGTTACATAGTCAAAGACTCTCATTTTATAAATGAGAACATGGAGACTGAAGTGATTTGATAAAGTCCACAGGTAGAAAGCGAAAAAGCCAGGATGAGAGCCCAGGTAACCAGACAACCCTTCTTACAGGACCACAGACATTTGCAAACACATCCTCTATCCTGGTTCAGCTATAGAATTTATTGTTGGTAATATGTTGCAATCTACTCATGCCCACCATAGTTTTCCTCCATGGTCCTTGAATGACTTGGAATTCACTTGGTGGTGAATCCTCAGGCCATGACAAATCACAAAGCAAGAAAAAAAAATTACTAAGCAGTTCTGGAAATGATAGTGCCAAAAATGGCTAGATCAGTAAATAATCTATTTTAGATGTAGATAGTCATTCACTACTCAACTGCCTGTCCAACTATTTCTTTAATACAGGAAAGTCATACAAATTACCAATACATGTATAAAGTAGAAACAAGGAGATGAGTCTCTTGAACATAAATAAATATATAAATATTTATTATATATAACTATATTACAAATTATTTTTATAAATTTATATATTATATTTTATTATATTGTGAATATTACATTCTAATGCATTATATATTATAATTTTTATTTATATTATATATATTATAAATTTATTATAGATTATAAATGTTATATAAATATGTATATATAAACATAAATCTATATTACATCTTTAAATCAGAGTTCTTAACCAGGATTCCATGGCCTGGGGATAGATTTTTTCTCTCCAAATTCATGGACTTCACACTTTGAAAAATCACACTCTTCTGTTCTCTTCAGAGGTCCTAGACTAGAACTATATCTATCTGTTCCCTTAAATATATTTCAACTGAAGTCATATGCAAAAGTATGTACAAACTGTATGGTTTTTTTAATCCTAATACCAGAAAGAAATAAGTCAAATCCATCTAAATAACTCCTGTGGGTAGGGAGTCTGTGATTTCTTCGTAGACCAGATATTACTAACCCCTACGTTGTCTGAGAATGAATCAAAACCCTCAAGCTCAAGGAAACAAAGTCAAGGCACTCCAATTCCTAAACATCCCTCTCTACCTTATGCAGGGAAGAGGGAACTCACGGCACTCCTGGAGTCCCCTGTCTAGGCCAGACACTGAAGACTCTTCCTCTACCTCAGTTCTATTTCCTGCAACAGGCACTGGTCACTCTGATTTGGCTACAGTCCCTACTTTCCTCTGGATTTGTGTGTATTCTCTGTTTCTGACTCTGGACCTGGTACATGACTAAACAGGGTGAGGTCTGACTATAGAAGTCTTTTCTCAGGAAATCAGATGGAGAACAAAGAATGTTTCCTTATGGTTTCTCTCCTCCCCTGGTTAAAAAGTTCCCATTCTCCCACATTTTCTATTTCAGTTCTTTACCTCTTTGCCTCAACTATGAAGTTTTATTGGAAAGACTGATACAGGAAGGTTGATCAGCTTGTTTATCTGATGTGGTATATATATGATACATAATGTTTATCTTACTATTTTTGAAATACAAAGGTTCTGAGGAATCATCTACTCTAGCCCCCTCCCATCTCTTTTCTCTCCCCACTTTTTCCAGGTAAGTAAATTCTTAGACTGAAAGATTTTAGGAAAATTGTCCAAGGTCACGCAGATAGTGATACTAGTACCCTGTACACTAGTGCCAGACAAGGCTGGTACTAGAACCCAGGACAGTCCAGAGGTGTCAAACTCACAGTAGCCTGAAGGCTGCATACAGCCCACAACACTTCTGAGTATCTGGGAGGCAAATTAAAATGTAATACGGAAATATTTAACAAAATAAATAAAGATACACTGGTAGTGTTTCTGTAGGGAAAGGCTCTACATGTAGAGAGGCCCACTGGTGGTGAGAGCTGTCATATATGTGGTTCAGCAGAACAGACATCTCTAGCTTTTTCCTGAGGCATCAGGAAGTCTAAGGAAGACTTTAATCCTTTCCAGGAGGGGAAGCAGGGAGTTGGGGTCAGAGGCTACACTGCTCTCTTTAGAAATCCTACACTAGAACTATATCTATCTGTTCCCTTAACTATTACCAATCTAGAAGACATGATTGGGTTCAATTTAACTTCTGAATTCTGTCATCATTATCGGGGAGATGAATCCCAAGCTCTATATCCAAGGCTTGACCTCTTCTCCACCTAAGACCAGTTCCACAGTGAATATACATAGCAAATAGCACAGAAACCTATTTATCTAAATTATAGCAAAACAGAGATCAGAGAAGATATACAAAGAAAATACACACACACGCACACACACACACATATATCAGATAATACAATGTAAGAGCTCTCCTATTGGGATGAGATAACTCAGCTCAACCAATAGAGACTGTTCTTGTTCTCACTCAAGAGAAAATTTCCCCAAGTCTCTAGAGTAGCACAGTGGGGACAGAACCAGCATGATAGAGGCTGTCAGCTTCTCACATGTCTTCCCAGAGTCTTTTCCTTCAGCAACCTGAAGTGAGATTGGCCTCTTCCATCTTGCCTGTCAAGGCTGGAAGTCGAAGCACCTGGCTCAAAGCTTGAAGAGTACCTGACCCTTAAAAAGTCTGAGAGACAACTGAAGAAGGCTGGAACTTTCCTGCTCTTATCAACTCTGTTCCACTCCTCATTTAGGGCAAAGCATTCATCTTCACCAAGAAGGCCAGAGCCCCAAAGAAATCATCTTTGGGACAGGAGTTACATTACATTTTAAAACTAGTCAATATGTATTTTCAGAGTTCCTTGTATATGGCTGAGTGGACCCCATTTCTATTAAAGTTCGACACCGCTGTCTTAGCCCACAATTCTTTCCACTAGTCAAGTCAGCAAGCATTTATTAAGAACATATTATATGCCAAGAACTCTGCTAGTGTTTGAAATACAAATACAAGAAGAAAAATAGGAAGACTCAGCCATATTGAGAATACATTCTAGTGAAGAAAAACAACACAGAAAAAGAACTTGACAGGGGTAAGAATGTGAGAAAGTACTTGGGTGCCTTGAGTAGAGAAAGTCTGAAGAGTAGGGAGCCTGCAGAGAACTGAGACATGGCTAGCTTGAGCACTCCTTAAGAGGAAGTCCTTAATGGGAGAAGGTATCTGATGAGAGCATCTTTAGGAGTGGAGGAGGGTTCCTCTTGTGTACATTCCAGGGTTTCAGTGAGGCTTCAAAATGAAGCAAATAAAGAAGGTGAGGAAATCCAGGGGGCCACCTGGAGAGGAATGAGTCTGGGGTGAGGTGAAAACAGGTCAGAGAGATTGAATTATGTGAGTCTGTAGGAGAGTAGCTGAGCTGAGCTTGATTTGAGGAAAGTGTGGGAAATGGACTAGGATTATAGGTTTAGAGCTGGAAGGGACTTTAAGGGTAATTTGGATCGAATTCCCTCATTCTAGAAATCAGAGAACTGAGGCATAGTCAAGTCACTTAACTTCTCACTACCTATAGTAAATTCTTAGACAGTAA
This sequence comes from Notamacropus eugenii, assembly GCF_028372415.1. Classification (NCBI taxonomy): domain Eukaryota; kingdom Metazoa; phylum Chordata; class Mammalia; order Diprotodontia; family Macropodidae; genus Notamacropus; species Notamacropus eugenii. Next base: position 129,160,125 of record NC_092875.1, on the reverse strand, counting down.
AATTGCAGATATTGATCTGAATAGGTAGAGGAATTTCCACAAAGGCATCTTCTGCATACTAATAAAATATCAGGTCTAGTAAAATGTATGTGTTTATATGTACGTATGTACATATACACATATATTTATATGCATATATGGATATACATATGTATGTGTATGTAAAACAAATTCTTAAGTTTGGAGAAGCCCCATAATTCCCTTTGAGGGAATAACCCAACTGCATCATTTACAAATGAGGAAATTGAAGTTCAGAAAGATAACCTGCCAAGATCCTAATCACAACCCCCACTCCCTACCTCTGACATAGAACTACAGACAGACACACAGACAGACAGACAGACAGATAGACACACACACACACACACACACACACGGTATATATCCAGCAATCCAGATTGAAACAGGGTGCTGTCACTCTAAGGTTTTTTCCATTATACCACAACTGCATATCTTTAGAAGCTTAGGATTCTAAAGGCATGGTTTGAATCCAGCCTAACGTACTTACTAGCTATAGGACTCTGGACTAATCAATTAACTTTTCAGTCTGTTTCTTTATCTGTTAACTGGAGACAACAATATCACTTATCTGGCAGGATTGTTGTATGGAACAAATGATATAACGAATACGATACAATGTACTAAAGAAATGTCAGCTTTCATTATTAAAAATCAAATTTTTGTGGAGTAGAAGTAGAAAGATAGGTGATATTATTCATCCTTAATTCATATAATTTAATATTATTTATATTTAATCCAACCAATAAGCATTATTAGGTGCCTCCTTCTATGTACCAGGAATGTCCTAAGTGCAGGAGATGCAAAGACAAAAACTAAAATATTAAATAAGCTGACATTCTATTACCTTGATATTATATGATGGAGGCAACTTGGGGAAGCGGGGAGGAAGGAAGGGAATATGCATTTATACAGTGTCTATTACATATGAGGCATTGTGCTAAGTGCTTTAGAAATATTATCTCATTTGAAGTAGAAAGTGCCCTATATTTGGAAAATTGTCTGACCCGGGTTTAAATCTAGATTCTGGGTTCGCACACTAATTTCGCCACTTATCACTTACTTTGCCCATCTTGGGCAAATCTCTTAGCATCTCTGTGCCTTACTTTATCTGTAAGATAAAAAGCTTTTGTTAAATGACCTATAAATTCTCTTTGAACCCAGATCTCTGATCTTATTATCCCCTTCAGCTCTACTCTTATGACTTATTCGTACATTTGTAAATGTGTATCTGTGTGTCGATACATATATAGAAACATACACATACACACATATATATGCATGTACCTACTGGACATCTCAAGTTGGATTTCTTGTAGATGTCTGGTTATCTTGTAGATCTTAAATTCAACATGTCCCAAACTGAACTCATTTTTTCCTCAAACACTCTACCCTTCCTAACTTCTTACCACCATCAATTGTCCCTATGATCTAGGCTCACAACCTAGGTGTCATCTTTGGCTTCTCAATCTCATTCACCCCATATAGCCAATTGTTTGCAAAATTTTTTTATTTATGCCTTGACATCTCTCCTACACACATCTTTCTCACACATCTGCCACCAGGGCAGACCCTCCTTACCCCATGCCTGGACTATTGTAATAGCTTTCTAATTGTGCTCCCTGCCTCCAGTTTCCCTCACTCTGGTCCATACTCACCTCTCAAACTGATATTCTAAAGAGAAGGTCTGACCAAGTCACCTTCTTATTCAATAAACTCCACGGGCTCCCTCAGGATCAAATATAAAATATTCTATTTGGCATTTAAAGCCTTCCCACACTTCCAATCTTTTCATGCTTCACTCTCCTCCACCCGTGACATCTTCCCCCATGCTGTTCCATCTCCGTCTCAGATTATTTTCACTGAGTGTCCCGCATGCCTGGAATTGTCCCTCATCTCTTGACCACTAGCTTTCCTGAATTCCTGTAAATCTCAGCTAAAAATGCATCTTCAGCAAGAAATCTTTCCTGTTCCCCTTTCTGTTAGATCTGACATTATCTCCAATTTATCCCATAGATAATTGGATAGAGAGACAGAGATAGATAGTATATAGTGGCTTGCATGTGGACTATCATTAGAGAACTTCTTGGGAGCAGGGACTATTTTTTCCTTTCTTTGTATTCTCAGCCCTTAGATCCTGCCTGGAAGACAGGATTTGAACTCTGGTCTGACTACCAAGCTAGCACTTCCTGCACTACTTCACCTAGCTACCTTTAAAGGGCTTCTTTTTTCTTAGGATCAATATTACTTAAGTGCTAAGAGGCACATCAGAGGTTTAGCCATCAGTCAGCTTGCATTTAATTTTTTTATTTAATTATTTGCAATAAACACTTGTTAACTTGACTCTAAGCTCCTTTTCCAGGTCTATGCCTATGATCCTGTGATCTCTGTCCCATGCTATTTACTTTTGCACCTAGGAGTATGTGGTTTGGTAGTGGAAACAGTCACATCCTACGTAACAGTTACTGTAATGCCCCAGGACCAGAGGCTGAGTCCGTCAGTGACGCCCCGCCCCCTCAGAAAGGACAGGATGTGAAGACTGCGCTTGCGCAATCAGTGCGCGGGGCTTTGAGATTCAAACTCCACTCTTCTGCTCGCCACGCCCCTTCGGCAGCGCGCAGTCGCAAAAGAAGCCCGCTCCTGGCTGAGCGCTACGGTAGAGCAAGTTTTCTCGCTGAGCTTCCGGCCGGCTGGAAACGTGAGGCCCGAGCTTCACTTCCTGCTGAAGCCGGTTCCGGCAGTGGCTGGTGTAAGTGGATCGTGATTGCCGGCCCTCGACTCCCGAGGCGGGGGGCGGGATCCGGCTCTGTCTCTCTGTCTGGTGAGCGCGCGGCCGAGCAGCCATGAAGATCACGCGGCAGAAGCACGCGAAGAAGCACCTCGGCTTCTTCCGCTACAACTTCGGCGTCCGCGAGCCGTACCAGCTGCTGCTGGACGGCACGTTCTGTCAGGCGGCGCTGCGGGGCCGCATCCAGCTCCGCGAGCAGCTGCCCCGCTACCTCATGGGGGAGACGCAGCTGTGCACCACCAGGTGGGCCCGGGCGGCCGCGGCGGGCCGGAGGAGGTGGGCGGGGCCGGAAGGGCGGGCCTGGGGCGGGGCCAACGCCCCGGGGTTCCGAGCGCGCCGGCCCCCACCCAGGTGTCCTTATCTGGAATGGAGGGGGCGGGGCGTGTATTTTAATTTGGCCACGCCCTCCAGTCCCGAGAGCCATCCCGCTGGCCCAATCCGCGCAGCCACTGAAGTGTCTCCCTCCCCCCAACTCTTCCCTGGGATCAAATATGAACTCTGAACTTTTGACAACCTGATGTTTTCTTCCTTGGTTCACATTATATATGATATATGTTATATGTAAATATATTTATGTATGTATTACATGTAATATATATTTATATATTATATTTATATATTATATTTATATGTAATTATATGTTTATATATTATACATTCCATGTATATTTATACATCAATATATTACATATTATATATGTATTTTATATATAATACATATATATACATATGTGTGTATATATACATATATATATAGGGTTTCCTTTCATGTTCTCTTCTCTTCCCCATGTATGGCAATATCAGGCTACTTACTGTTCCTAACACGGGTGGTGCCTTGTTTTCCGGCTTCTTGTATTCCCAGGCTTCTCAGTTCAAGCCCCATCCTCTGCAGTTGACCTCTCTTGGGTCCTTTTCAGCTGCTAATGCCTCATCACCCAAGGTTCTTTTGTATCTGCTTTGATGTACTTGCTATTTTCCATGATAGACTGTATTTTGAGGTAGTGACTTTCAGTTTTGTCTTTCTGTCTTCATTGCCTAGCATAGTGCCTGGAACATAATAAGTAGGTGTTTAATAAATTCTTGTTGATTGGCTTTTTTTAAACCTCTTTTGGATGGGGTTAGTGGAAGTTAACATTATAAGTTCTTTATTGGTTCCAATTTACTATATATCATTTATGACTAATGGTATAATTTTAACTTTTATTTGAAAGCAAAAAAAAAATACATTCTAAATATGAGCTGTTTTTACTGTCATGTGTCAAAAAGAACTATTTCCCTTTTAATGTTTACCAGTTTTCAAAAGTTAATTTTTTTCCTTTAGATGTGTGTTAAAGGAGTTAGAATCATTGGGGAAGGAGTTATATGGTGCAAAACTAATTGCACAAAGATGTCAGGTTCGAAGCTGTGCCCATTTCAAAGATGCAGTCAGCGGTGCTGAATGTCTATTATCCATGATTGAAGATGGAAATCCTCACCATTTTTTTGTTGCAACACAGGTAATGTTGCCTATGAAAAATTATTGATTCTTTGCTTTGTTTTTTTTTATAGCACAGTAATTTCCAAATAGGCACCCTTCCCATTGAACCCTCCCTTAAAATAAAATGATTAAATAAGACCAGCTTTAGTGCTGGAGAGTTTGGATGAAGAGCAGCAAAACTACATAGGAATTGGTTGTTCAGTTGTTTTTTCAGTCGTGTCCAAATTTTCATGAACCCATTTGAGGTTTTCTTGGCAACGATAATTGGAGTGGTTTTCTATTTCCATTCCTAGATGAGGAAATTGAGGGTCATAGAGTTAGTAAGTATCTGAGGCCATATTTAAACTCAAAAGGAAGATGGGTCTTCCTAACTCCAGGACCAGCACTTACCTAGCTCCCTCTACTTAAGAATAGCAAGTTAACACACCTTTATTACTACTCAGAAGGGGGATAGGAGAATATATATCAACAGGAAACCATTTCAGTATGCAGCCCCCAATGCTCTCAGCCTGAAGGCAGCACAGGGAAGGATGGTTTCTAGTTGTAGCACCATTTCAGCTTTTGTACTCTGATTAAAGACTCAGAGCCCTCAGGGCCCAAACTACATAGCTTTTTAGACCAAGAGCCAGCAAGGCTCTAATAGGAGACTGCCCTGTCATCTTCAGGGCAAGAGAGTAATATGGCCTGCACTAATGAAATGATGGGATTTTCTGAATTGCCTGATGAGAAGTAAGGGATGAGAAGGATGCAAGGAATAACTTAACTGTGCCATCTAACAAGAGATTTGGGTGGTAGGAGGCTATGGAAGTAATGCCCAGTTTTTGAGTTGATTAACCTTAGTGCATCTTAGGGGGTCCTATGTACATCCAAGGGGGTTGAGCCATACCACTCAAACCAGTTTTTATTTAGTATGGACCAGCTGACAAAATCATCCCATCTTGACAGCAAAGTGTTCATATACAATTTTATATACTCTTATATAGCCAGGCGCTTAATGGAAGTGGACTATGCTGCAGACCTCCCCTTCACCTGGGGGGTGTGGGGCTCCACATGGCCCTGTTCACCTCCTGGGCTCTTCAGCCCCTTCAGCTCGGGCAGCTTCAGTGTCTGGGGTCCCTGCAGCCACAGTATCTCCAAGCTGAGGCCCTTGAGCTAGAGCTGTGGCCAAGTAGCCCTCCTCCCTCCCCACAATCTCTGTACTGAGAAGGGAGAATATTTTTGAGACTGAGATGGGTAAATAAAAATGTATCACATTTCACCTACATCACTCTGCATTCTTCTTTCCTTGTTTCCCTGACTTCCTCATAATACTTAATTTAAAAAATTCTTTTACATTGTTTTTGTTAAACATTTTTGCTTTTCTGTAGCTTCAGAAATTCAGCTGGCTGAAACTCTGTCCAGCATTTACTTCCATCTACTTTTCCCAAACTTAAAAGCATCCAGTAATCCTATTGTCCTTATCTTTATTTTAAATGTTTGATAAGTGCCTTCTGCACTGGCACATAATAATTTTAGAAGTGAAACTAAGATTCTCTTTCAGTTTTAGTGATACTAAGTTTTTAGCAACTTTCATAGTACTTTAGTTTTATTGGCAGGCTGTAATGTGCTCCTGAATAATACCTGATTAATGTTTGTTTTTTCATAGGACCAGAATTTATCTCTTCAAGTAAAGAAAACACCTGGGATTCCTCTCTTGTTTATCATTCAGAACACTGTTGTTTTGGACAAACCTTCTCCCAAAACAATTTCCTTTGTCAAAGCAACAGAATCAGGGCATCTTGTCTCTGTTCACCAGAAAAAGAGCATCAAGAAACTCAAAGAAGAACAAGGTCTAGTGAAAACCCCTGAGCAGAAAAAGAAGAGAAAACGCAAAGGTGTGAGTGGTCCCAATCCTCTTAGCTGTCTGAAAAAGAAGAAGAAGGTGCAAGATTCAAACCAGTCTTCTGCCTCTGAAAAGAAAAAAAGAAAAAGAATTCGTAACAGAAATAGAACAAAGGCACTTTCTGTGCCATCAGTACAACAGAACAGTGAAATACAATGCAACTCTTGTTAGCTAATTGAACTGAAAAGTTTTTAGAGACTGACTAAATTCTTCATTTCTAAAGCAAAATAAAGTTTATGATTTGTGTCAATGTTTGTGATAAAAATTTAAAGATATCTCCATAAATTTGCCTGGACCTGTTGATTGTCACTTAAAAAATAAAATCAAAGAATGAACAAAAATTGAATACAGTATAAAATATGACAGTTATACCCCTGTCCCCCTTTTCTCTTACCTCCTTGGCTCCCCCAGTTATTCTTGTTAGGTTATAGTGCTTCCTTTGATTCATTGTTGCTGTGGAGTTAGCAGTTCTGAATCAGTCTGTTGGAAATGTTAAGAGTTTATTGTGAGTTGGAAGTTCAAAACACACATACAATTTAAAAATGAATTGGTAATATAGGTTTACCTTATGCTTGGTTCCCCAGATTAGTTGCAACATTTATACCTATTAATTCATTATTCTTCCTTTACTCTTAGATTGGGAACTAGTTAAATGACTGACTTTGAAAAAATAAAATGTCAAATTTAATATATGCATAAAATTATTTTATTTTATTGGTTTCCCCTAAAAATAGTCTTAAAATTTCATAGTATGAAAATATTTCATAATTTTATACATGATAGCATTCAGTTTTAGTGACAGTTTTTCCTAAATAAGTTCAAATGATGCCTTTTTATTTTACATCACCGTCATTTCTGGATTTACCCCTACCCTCACCCTATCCACCCTAAAATTGAGCCCTTAGTAAAGAAAAATAGTTACGTGATCATATTAGTGTATGCAACATTCTGACTTTGTAGTCTCCCTTTTTTCCATCAAGAGGAGGGATGTGGTTCATTGTATGTTTACGTGGCTTGTTGCTGGTTTCTGAATTACCTAGGTCTTGGACTTCCATTTAGTGATTTATTCACTTTACATTGTTACAGTCATGTACGAAAAGTTGGGTTTGCTTATCTTAACTTTCCATCGGTTCATATGCATCGTTCCCTATTTCACTGAATTTGTCATTTCTTCATGATGATGAGTTATATTTGTGTGCCACAGATTTTCATCCATTTCCTACTTAATGAAAGCCACTTTGTTTTAAAACATTTTTTTGATATGTTCTTTACCTCCTGCCCAAGGGTGGAGTTGCTGAGTCAAAGCACTTATGAGCCCCTTAGTCACTTGTGATCACATTTCCAACTTGTTTTCCAGAGCAGTTGGACCAATTTACAACTGCATCAAGAGCATGCCATTTTTCCCATGCTCAGGAATATTAACCATTACCATTTATGTCTTATCTGTCAGTTTGCAGAGTGTGAAATGAAACTTCAGAATTATTTGATTTTGCATTTTTCAGTGATTTCCTCTTTTTAAAAAGTTGTTGACCATTTGCAGTTCTGAAAACTTGATATTCTTTGATCACTTACCTTTTGGGGAATGACTCCTGGTTCTGTATATTAGTATAAATTTCTTATCTCTCCTGGATGCTAGACTTTGCTTATCAGGGATATCAAATGCAAAGATTTCTCTCTCTCTCAACAGTTGACTTTTTCACTTTTTTTTTGACTTTTTACTCAATTTAATTTTATGTAAAAGCTTTTTGATTATGTAAATAAGGTTATTTTGTCTTTTATGATTATTCTCTCCTTTTGACTGAAAAATTACTCATGCTCAATTTTTTAAAAATGACATGAACTTTACATTCAGCTCACAGCCATATAGAGCTTGTTGTGGTATGTGATAGAAAATGTTGATCTAATTTCTGCCAAAATACTTTGCAATTTTTTGAACTATTTTCAGATAAAGAGTCCTTCCAGTAATTTGTTTTCTATGAGTCTAATGGTCCAGTCAAAATTTTATTTACTTATATTTTTTTGATACCATAGGAGCTGAAAAATGTCCCCATCATCCCTTTTAACTTTAAAATTGCTGATGATGTAGAGTGGGGTGGATAGAGAGAAAGATGGTGTAACCATCCTTTTCATCATGAATTATCAAAGTGCCTAAATCTGCCAGAAATGTTTGAAAAATGGCCTGTACTCCTTTCCCATCTCATTCATATGCCCAGTATTTTAAAGTCCCTTTAGATAATGAAGATGAATATCAAATCAGACTTGTACCTTTTTTTTGCTTTTACAGAAAAAAAATTTGTTAATTTTTTTTACTTAAAGATTATCTTAATCATAGTTTGTCAACCTTAAATTCAAATGCAACTGTGGAAAAGCTCTATTATGTTGGATGTATCCCCAGTGTTTACCTATACAGTAGGTGCTTTTTGTTTATTGAATGAATAAATGAATTTAGAGGGCTAATCTTTGATTTCACTGCTCATTGGAAAACCCTTTAGTATGCAAAGTAGCAACTTTTCTGTAACTTCTAGTCTTAAGATAACTCCTTAAAGCACTGATTTAAAAAAAAAAAATTTTAAGCATTAATAGCTTTTTAAAATATATCGCCTATTCTAACATACGCCATTTCCCAAGCATCCCTTCTTAAAACAATAAAAAAAAAAAATAGTTCAGGGGATACTAAAAGTGCCCATAGTCAAAGGCAGGATCTGAGTCCAGGTCTTGTGACTCCAAAAACAGCTTATCTACTACACTATACTGCTTCTGTACTAATATGATATTAATAGAATTGTCAATTATAATCAAATGAGATATTTGTAAAGGGTTTCCTCTTCTCTACCATCTGAAGAAAAAGTTCATTTATTCTAAAACTTCAGTTTGTTTCTTAAAACAAGAGGTGTATTTTGTCAAAAACTTTTTCAGCATTTATTAATGTTATCATGGTTTTTATTATTTTTATATGTTTATGATCCTGATACTGTCAGTTTTGCATTCCTGGTATAAATCCACTCTTCATTTAATTGTCCTGTTTGGTGTTTTAGGCTAGGTGCAAATCAGTCCTTTTAGATCAGGGGTTATTACCTTTTTTGTGTGTCATTGACCCCTTTGACAATCTGTTAAAGCCTATGGAACCCTTTTCGTAATAATGATCTGAAATGTATAAAGTACATAGGACTGCAAAGGAAACCATATTAAAATACATTTGGCAAAATATTGAAACAAGTTCACAGAACTTATGCACTGTTTTGGATATTACCTAACAGGATATAAGAATTTGAGAAAATTCTTGAGGATTTTGAGAAATTTTCTTGAGAATTTTGAGAAAAGATTATTGAGAAAATTGAGAAACCTCAGTTTGTAAAAATTTAAGCAGTTACCAATCTTAAGAGTAACAATGTGAGTGCCTTTGTCACTTTGACTAATATGATAACCACATTAAATATGAAATGATTTTAGGTGTGCATAGAAGTCATAAAAATTGTTCAATGTGACAGGTTTGATTCATGGGAGGACTTGCATAATAATCTGGCTTGTTTTGCCCCCAGTAGTGAAAAAAAACTGGAAAACATCTACATATTCAGTTGAGTTCATTATGCTAACAGACCCAGTCAAGGAACAGCTCTGAAAAAGTAAAGTATTTAATTAGGAGCTAAGTAAAATAGTATGGCCACAAAAGCAATTTCAGCACATGTTCCAAAATAAGTGGAGTATCGTTGCCCAGCAGATATTTGGGGTCACAGGCTTCTTCAAATTCATGATTGCTGTTGTGGAGGTATGGACTTAGTTTTTCTCTGCAGATCAAATAGCCTTCATTCCCTATTCATGTCTGTATGACTAGTGAGTGTGCAACCAGTTTTTCTCCCCCATGGCTCCAGGTTGAATCATCTCCCTGCCATCTCCAACTTAATTTGCCTTAGATACTCTTGCACTTGCCCAGTAGCTGCCTCCTGATGCTCAGTTGGGTGGGGTGGGGAGAATAAGAATGGAGGGAGGGGGAAATTAGAGATTGAGAACATCCTTGCTTATTAAAGGTCAGAAAACTTCCCACCCTCTACCCAAGCAGAGTACAGGAAAAGGGGAAAGTTGCATACACATCAGCCTTATGAATATCGGTTACTTCGGATGAATGCTTTGAAAACTTTAAAGTGCTATACTGAGTTATTACGATTACTATGTAAAGACCCTAGGGAAAGAAGAGTGCCCTAATGATTAGAGCACTAAACTTAGATTCAGGGAGACTTGAGGGAGTCCGGGAGTTCTGCTGCAGACGCTAGCTGCAGATTTGCACCCTAGGCAAATCATTTAATCTCCATATCAGTTTCCTCATCTGTAAAATGGACATAATAATAGCATCTGTCTGCTAGAGTTGTCTGCATTAAATGAGGTGAAGTGTGTAAAGTGCTTTGTAAACCTTAAAGTGCTATGTAAAATTAACTATTAATAACTCTACAGATGTTTGAAAGATAAATAAGGGAAAGGGGAGAGAATTAGCATTTATTAAGCCCGTACTATGTGCCAGGCACTGTGCTAAGCACTTTACAAATATCTCCTTTGAGTCTCCCAACAACCTTGTGAGATAGGTGCTATTATCATCCCTACTTTACGGTGGAGGAAACTGATTTACAGAGAGGTTAAGGGATTAGCTGAGGATCACACAGCTAGTATTTTTTGAGACTGGATTCAAACTTGAGTATTCCTATCTCTAGGTCCAGTGCTCTACCCACTGTGCCACCTACTTGCTTCAGTAAGAAGTATTAGATTTATGTAGCTCTGAGGAGGGAAGAGAAATGGAACCAATGGTTAGAAGTAACAAGGAGGTAAATTTCAGCTCAACGTGTGGAAGAACTTCCTAATGTTTAGTTCTCAGCAGGATCATTATAAAGAGGCTCATAGGGTACTAAATTCTCCATCAGTGGAACTCTTTAAGCAGAAGCTGGTTAACTGACACCTTGTTGGGGATGTTGTGGAGGAGATCCATGTATTGGGTGGAGGGCTGAACTAGTTAGTCTTTCCAACTTTAAGATTCCATGATTGTCATGACTTTTTGCTCCAGTTCATCCAAAATTCACTACTTACCCAAGATAGAGTCCTGAAAGAGGCTTCTGTTACCTCCCTAAGCTTTCACAATCATCCTAGCCAAAGCAACCTTCTACATGGTTGACTGGATACAAGCATAACATATGGGGTCATGCTTTACTTTTTGTTTCTAGTTGGCTATACTTTGATGTTCCTAAGCCTTTGCTAATCACTAATAAGTGTACATGCCAACTCGCACATACACTATAAATATGACTAATTTCCCATAACCAACACAATCTTTGATCTTTTCCCTGACCTCATCTGAAGGTGGTGATTCTCATGTGTTTTCTCTTTTTTCCCTCTTCCAAGGCAACATGACCTTAATGTTCAGCAGAGTTCTCTTTTCACTTCTCTCATGGTGTGATGAGTTTAGCATTCTTTGCCAAATGACATTCTACCCCTGGCAGTCATGAAATAAATTTAGGCCAACTACTTAGGATGTAGTTGTGGTAAACACTCTACACACAGGGGCAATAGTATATTCCAATGTATAAAAATGTCACAAAACCAGAAGTATAATTTCTCTAGGCAGCTACCTACCAAAATTTTAAAAGCTTGGAAATTGGCTTACACTGGCTATGAACACATTATTTCATAGGTAGGAGCAACAATGGTTATAACTTTTAAATGCAGTTTTGCTCTCTGTTGGATTTCTGGTTTCTCTGCTGGGTTTTGTTGTTGTTTGTGGGTTTTTGGTGATGCTGGGAGTGTCCTTGGATCTTTCAATAATTGATCTAGTCCAGTCACACCACGCCACAATAGTGTTTAATCTGCGTCTACTGCTTTTTGTAGACAATTGTACTCAACTACAGAGGTCATTTTTTTCTTCTTTGATATACTCCTTACCTACTTAAATGCCCCCAATTCACTAAATCAGCTGACAAGTCACATTGTATTCATAAGCGTGACTTCTAGCCTCTAAGACTGGTTCAGAAAGCCACACAAATTGCAACAGATAATAAGATGTTGAGTCTTCTAATCTCCCAATACAAGCACAAGCATAATGAAAAACTTTTGATGGATGGGCAGGGAAACATCTTTGTGGAAAGAATTTAAAAGATATATTTATCTTTTTTATCACAATGCCTTGAGTGAATCATAATCACAAATTATAGTGGTCCTTGATTAGCTCATCTACTTAATGCTGTCAGCAGATGTTCAGGGAATGATTTATATTATAAACAAAACCTACCAATATTATCTCTTGCCTGGACTATTGCAATAGCCTCCTAATTGGTATTCTTTACCCCAGTCTTTTCATTTTCTAATACTACATCCTTCCCACAGCTGCCAAATTGATAATCCTAAAACACAAATCTGGCTATGTCACCCAGGTCATTCAAAAATCTCCAATGACTTCCTATTTTCATCTAAAGCCCTTCACATTTAAAGCCTTGACATTCCAGCCCTGTCCTTTGGGCCCATTGTATGAGTGATGTCTCATTTATGGAACTCATTCTCTCCCCAGCACCTCCACCTCAAGGAACCTCTCAGGTGCTCAGTATTACCTGAGGCTTTCCTTTTTGGTGCCTTGGGAGTTGGAAACAGTAGGCAGCATGGACCTGATGGAAGAGTACTGGGTTAGGAGGGGCAGGAATTTGATGCCTCACTTTTATAGTTATTTTGGGGAAACAGACCAACTCCTCTCTGTACCACCTTGGGATTAGTTCATTAACGTATCCAAATCATGTCAAAGTTATCAGCACCTTTTGATGTTCTGCTGGTCAGGAACTGTGGAGGTCTGGATTTTGTCTAGGACTCACATATTAAACAACCAGAAGCCTTGATAGCAATGCCTCTGTGGTGGGCTGAATTGAACTGTCTTCATCTCCTCATCCCCTGATCTTCATGCCACTTACCCTGAGCATTTGCCCCAGGTGCAAAAATTCTTAGATACAGTTCTGAGCATGGGACTTTCTATCTTTAAAATGAGGGTGTTTAACTACATGAGATTTAAATTTCCCTTCCTGCTCTGACATTCTGTTATTCTTTGACAGTAACAGGTGCTGAATGGCATTAGGCTGAGAAGGCAAGGTTTTTATAATTGCTATCAACCTGCTCCACATCCCAGGAGCCATTTTTGTTTGACACTAAGCAAAGGCCTGTACCGTCTGATACAGGAAGGAGAAGATGGAAACTGTTCTCCTAGTCCAACCTGGAAGGTCCAACTGCAAAGAGATTCATTACCATTTTTATTCATATATTCCTACAGAGACTATATAGAACATAGTGAGGACAGAAGCTGAACTATTCTGACCTGCCTTAGGGATGCCACTCTGGTGATTCTCCTAGTTCATCTTGCCACTCTGTGAAGAACATTTGGATTTCCCCTGTTGCTCCCTCAGAATTTGCACCAGCAACTTCACTACTGCTGGGTTCTCTATGGTGGCTGAGTTAGGTGGCAATGAGGTTCTCACCAGGTAAGAGATTAGACCACACCAGGGACCAGGTACAGGGAGGAGGGGGAAAGGATAAATCTCCTTTCCTACTTTTATCTCTAGTGGCATCCATTTGATACTTCTTTGGAAACCAAGGAGAACAAAAACTGACAGTGTACCAATATTGAACTCATTATGCTTGCAGGAGTCCAAGTAGCAAAGTCCTTTGCCTGTTTTTCACACTCTACTGAGTCATAAAATCACAGAATTTCAGAGTTAGAAGAAAGGTCAGTGTCCATCTAGTCCAACCTATACCTGAAAATAATTCCCTCTACAACATGCTTTAAAAAATTGTCATGTCAAGGACAGCTGGGTGGTACAGTGAATAGACCACTAGCCCTAGAGTCTGGGCTCAAATCTGGCCTCAGAAGCCTGACACTTACTAGCTGTGTGACCTTGGGCAAGTCACTTAACCCCAATTGCCTTGCCTTTCCCCCTCCAAAAAAAAAAAGTTGTCATGTCATTCAAAAGAAAGGGAAAAGGATCTATGTGTACAAAAAAATTTATAGCCACTCTTTTTGTGATGGCTAAGAATTGGAAAATCAAGAGGATGCCCATCAATCAGGGAATGGCTGAGTAAGTTATGGTATAAGATCATAATGGAATATTATTGTGCTATAAGAAATGACAAGCAGGATGATTTCAGAAAAACCTGGAAAGACTTACATGAACTGATTCAAAGTGAAGTGAGCAGAACCAGGAGAATATCGTACATAGTGTAACGGCAATATTGTTCAAAGAAAAACTGCGATTGACAGCTATTCTCAACAATGCAGTGATACAAGACAATCCCAAAGGACTAACGATGGCACATACTATCTGCCTCCAGAAAAAAAAAAACCTGATGTTGTTTGAATACACAGTGAAACTTGCTATTTTTCACTTTCTTTTATTTTTTTTCTTTTGAGTCTTCTTGTACAAAATGACTAATATGGGAATTTCATATAATTACACATGTGTAACCTATATCTGATTGCTTACCATCTCAGGGAAAGTGCGGGGGGTGGGGCAGGACAGGGCAAGGAAGGATAGAATTTAGAATGCCAAACTTTAAATAAACACATTGAAAATTTTTTTTAAAAGTGGTCATGCAGCATTTACTTGAAAACCTCCAAAGAGGGGGAACCAACTCTCTCCTGAAATAGTCCACTTCACTTTGTAATAGTTTCCACTGTTTTTCATTAAGTCTAAATTTTCCTCTTAGCAACTTCTACCCATTTCTCCTGATCCTGTTCCTTGTGACCAAGCAGGATAAGTTTTATCCGTCTTCCAGCCTTTCAAATAGTTGAAGACAACTAAGTCAATAAGTTAGCAAGCATTTATTAAGCACCTACTATGTGCCAGTCACTGGGTTAAGTTCTGGGATTAGAAAGACTAAATATGGTCCCTGCCCTCAAGGAGCTCCCAGTCTACTGAGAATTCATAATGCAATGTCTCACTTAAGGTCAAACACATCCAGTTCCTTTAACCAGTCCTCATATGCAGGGATCTCTGTTGGGGCCCAGCTCTGGACCATGGCCTCCTGTATGGAGAGTTGAGACACCTGGAGGTGCTAACCTGCTTACGTGGCACTAGCTGGTCTAGTAAGCTGCGTGGTACTGGGAACGCCTCAGTAACAGGATAGGCTCTGCCTATGGGGAGGAACATGGGAGGAGCTCGGATGCCCAAATATATGCTGGGTGCATTGGGGGATCTGGGGAGTGATGTAACCATTAAAGAGTATGCAGCTGCCAACTCGGGTGTTCTGTCTAGTTATTCCCCTCCCCCACCAGAGGGGCCAGAGACGTCCGAAGACCAATAGAGATCTAGATCTTGAGGTAAGATTCCAAGCGAAACCCAGGGAGGGAGAGCTAGCGTAGGAAGCCCGGGACAGATCTCAAGGTCACTCACTATGCTACTTGGTGAGTCCACTTCCTGTGGACTTCTCCTGAGCTTTTCCATGGCCTTCCTTGGCTACGAAATCCAGCACTAAATACAACAATCTACATATGTCTGAACAGAGTTAAGCATAGGAGGGCTATCACCTTCTCATTTCTGGAAGCTATATCACTCAGTCCAGTCTTTCATATCATTTGGTTCAACTCAGTGTTCTAGCCTGGGCTTTTAGAATGCTGACTCTGTTATCTAATGTGTTAACTATTCCTCCCAAAAGGCAGCTAGATGGCACAGTGAATAGAGTGCTGGGCCTGGAGTCAGGAAAACTCATCTTTGTGAGTTCAAATCTGCTGGCCTCAACACTTCCTAGCTGTGTGAATGTGGGCAAGTCACTTAACCCTAATGGTCTGAGACTTCTCATCTGTAAGATGAGCTGGAGAAGGAAATGGCAAACTACTCCAGTATCTTTGCCAAGAAAACCTCAAATGGAGTCGCAAAGAATCAGACATGACTGAACAACTACATGACAGCAACAACATTCCTCCCAACTATGTGCAATATGTAAATTTGGGAAGCATGCCACCTGTGCTTTCATTTAAATAAATGAAAAATATATTAAAAAAACACAAGGCAAAACAGAGATCTTTGGAGAACTCAACTGGAGATACATCCTTCCAAGTTGAAACATCTAGTTGTGCCATTTTATCCTATAATTTTGAATTGCCTTTCAACACTACCCCAGTGACAACTTCTGTCACTCCTCCCAGGTAGCTATTTGGGTAACAACTTAGTACTTATTTTATGTTCTTGTTCAGATTTTGCTTTGTAATTGTAAACCAAATGTATGTGTACATGTTTGTGTACATGTACTTATAATGTATATATGCAAGTTCTTTTCTCTTTGAATTTTCTCCCTTGAGAATTAACTTATAATTTCTTGGCACCCGTTAGCAGAAGGCCCTCACTTCCAAAAGTGGTTAATACAGTACCAGGCACATAACAGATGTAAAATAAATACTTACTAATGGATTCAAATCATGTAACTGAGCAGTTGGATCAAAACACAAATCAGGTCATTAGAGGTAGTTTAATGCCTGAAATTACTGCCTGAAGAAAATGTCTTTGTATTTTGAACAAAACTTTAGGGAATGGGTAACATTTTGCTGCTAGTAAGCCGTTCAGGTGCCAATATCCCAGTTTACTTTTCCCCTTGAAGTAAATGCCAGTGGCCCTTCGCTAGTGCTAACTGCCCACTCCCTGATGGTGTTAGAAAGATGCCATCTGTCATCTTTTGCCTGTCAGTCTATTACAGTTTGAGTCTTTCTACAGGTGGTACCTATTCAGAATGTTAACTTACTTTGCTTAATAACGATTTTTGGAGTAATATTTTGTAGCAGTTGCTATCTCTGTTTAAGGGTCATCATTGTTATAAAGTAGCTCAATCTCTAAAGAATGGATGAGAATGCCTCTCAGAGTCCTTTCAGCTTTAAATCTATGGTTCTTATAATCTTCACATATTTGTTGTTGTTTTCAGTCTTGTGTAACGGTAATTTAAAGAATGTAATGTTAATTTAAATGGAAAGATCTTTCCCACTCATTAACATGTCCATGTGACCTGCTTAAAGCACATGGAAGCCTAAGTCACATGTGGTGTGAGGAGCTTGCTGAATGGGTAGAACAGGAAGGGTGGAGCAGAGCTGGGAGGGAGTGAGTGAGAGCAGTTAGAGCAGAGGAGAAAGAGGACACTGGCAGGCAGACAGCTAGTGTTGTGAGTGTTTGTTTGTGGGAAGGCCCTGAGGATGGTGTGCGTGTGAAACGTTGGTGGGGCTGGGAAGGGGAAGGCAGGGGAATGGCTTTGTCCCCACGGTGCTAATGTGTATTGACTTCTTGGATTGATGGATTTGGCTTTCTGGTGTATGAATAAATGTTTTTCTTCTACCTTCTATATGGAGAGTCTATTATACTTTGCAATTCAGAACTCCACTGGCATATTCAGTCACCACCAGTGCTTTGAATATTGCCTTGGTGATACTTTGTGACCCCATTTGGGGATTTCTTGGCAGAGATACTGGAGAGGTTTGCATTCTCTTCTCCAGCTTATTTTACAGAGGAGGAAACTGAGGCAAACAGAGTTAAGCGATTTGCCCAGGGTGACACAACTAGCAAGTGTCTGAGGTCAGATTTGAATTCAGGTCTTCTTGACTCCAGGCCCAGATGCTCTATCCACTGTACCACCTAGCTGCTCTTAGATATTAGGCAAATTCAAATGTTGGAAAGGATAGGTCAGAAGGGTGTTTATTTTAATTTAAGCTGCTTTGGTACTATGTAATTTACTGAAGTAATGACATTCAAAATAATGCTTTAGTTCTCGTCTTTCATGTTAAATCAGTAAGTATATGTAATTTTTAGCAGAGAAGTGAATAAAGTTTAGAAACAGATTATACAGTTCACAGATTTAGAGCTGGAAGATACCTTAGAGGTCATAGAGTCTAACTTAGATTTTAGAGATGAAGAAATTGAGACCTCCTAAAGTACTAATACCTTCCCTCTTATTTATTTCTAATTTGTCCTGTATATAGCTTATGTATGTTGTTTCCCTTATTACACTGTGAGCTCCTGGAGAATGGAAAATGTCTTTAGCCTCTATTTGTGTCCCTAGCACATAGTGAGCCTTTAATAAGTACTTATTGACCAAGTGAATCAAAGAGAAATTAAGAATCCAAGGTCATAAAGAGATTTGAGCTTAGATTTTCTGACTCTCAAATCAATGATCTTTCCATTGTACTAAGGTGTTCCAAGTATGACTGCTTGGAATCTCAAGCTCTGGGATGTATATATCATGGTGTAAAGGACTTGGTCCTTGAAAGACCAGTACCAAATCACAGAAAGGGGCCCCATGGTGAGGTATTCAACTAACCATGAAAATTTGATCTATTTACGAGGTGTGAACCAGTCCCAGAAAGGGAGCAACAAGGCATGGGAAGCACAATGATTGGGCACTGATATTGAAAAGTCAGTTTACTCAGTTCAGAAACAATGTGCAAGAACACTGCTCCAGAAGAGACATGTAAAATATATAGGGAGCTGCAGAAAAGGAGGTCATGAGAAGTCATATGGAGCAGGTAGAGCAGAAGCTCTCCGACTCCAGGAATGAAGCTGTTTGGTGGCATTCAGGCAGAAGTGTTACTCATAGACTACAGGTCCCTTTCTTTGGGGTACCTTCCACTCTACTTGTGGTTCTGCATTCTCAGCTCCAGAGGCTACCTCCAGCCCTGGACATTCTCTTTTATCAGTCTTCTGAAGATTTGGATGAGAATTGGGACTCTTCAAATGTGGCTGCCACTTGGAATGGCTGAATTGATTCGTTTCCTTTTTAATCCACTTACAGGGATTTGTTTGCTCGAAATGCATGGATTACTTGGTCTGAACACATTTTTGCAATTAGCTTATCTCCTTGTTTTAGGCCTCTTTTCTGTGATTAGGCCCTGGGCTTTTTCAAGAACCAACTCTTTGGTACAGGTATTTTTGTTAGTATTTATTCTTAGTGTGACAGATAAAGTTTCTCATGCTATTTTTTGTGAAAGAGAAAAATATATGTGAGCAGGACGATAGAGCAATTAGATAAATTTGGAAGTGGTTGAACAGATGAATTCAAAGAAGTCATTATTAATGGCTCTATGGCAACTTGGAAAGTCTTTATTGGAGTGCTCCAGAGATCACTCTTGACCCAGAACTTATCAACATTTTCTTAGTGACTTGGACTGTGATGTAAACATCATACATATCAAATCTGCAGGTTCCACAAAGCTGAGAGGGGTAGTAGATCCACTGGAGGACAGTCTCAAGATAGAAGAACATAGTCCCTCTTATGTGTGTGTTCATCCTTCATTGCTGAAGAAGACCATGCCATCAGAGAAATGATGACATGACTTGCACTTGACTTTGTTTTGAGTGAGGGAGGGCTGTGGAGGTCACTAGCCTCACTTCTCCTCCAGAGCCATCTGAATCCAGTGACCAGATATTCTTCAGGATGACTGGAGATTACCCAGGATGAGGCAATTGGGGTTAAGTGATTTGCCCAAGGTCACACAGCTAGTGAGAGTCAAGTGTCTGAGGTGAGATTTGAACTCACGTCCTCCTGACTTCTGCACTGGTGCTCTATCCACTGCAGCATTCAGCTGCCCCAGTCCTCTTATAGTACTTCCTGGAAGAAATTTGTAACTAAAACGATTTTGACCTAAAAGTAGAGGAGGACAGTATAATAGTCAGTGATTAGGACCTAGACTAGGTGAAGGAGGGGCAGAAAGTGATTTGATCACTTTCCTTTCAGATTACTATTGTTGATCACATTTCTTTTGTTTCACCACCTTTTGTTTTTTAAAGAGGGATTTAAGAGCAAGAAAAGGAAAAAAGTGTAAGAGCTTGTAATGAGGGAAAAAATGTAACTTATAATCATAACTAGGAATGGGAATGGGAAGAATTCACTGTAAAAGGAATGAGGGTAGCGCAATGGATAAGAAACCAGAATCAAACATACATTGTTTATATAAAATGTATTTGAAACATAAAATTCACACAAATTTCTAGGTTTTGGGGATACCACTCTCTCCTGGTCCTCCTCCTTCTTGTTCTACCTATCTCCCCTTTCTTCTCAGTTTCCTTTGTGGGATCCTCATACAGAACGTGCCTTCTAATCATAGGTGATAACCATAAGGGTTCTGTCCTGGGCCCCATTCTCTTTCTCCCTCTGTACTACTTTTATTACTTTACTTGGTGATCTCATCAGCTCCCATGGAGTTTAATTACTATCTCTCTGCTAATGAGTCTCAAATCTACCTGTGTAGCCCCAAACTCTGCTGATCTCTAATCTCACATCTTCAAGGGCTTTTCAGACATCTTGAATTGGATGTCCAATAGACATCTTCAATGTAATGTGTATAAAATAGAACTCATGTTCTTTCCCCCATACAGCTCCACCACCCCCTCCATTTTCCTTATTATTGTAGAGGGCAACACTATTCTCCCAGTCACTCAGGTTCACAACCTAGGAGTCACTCTGACTCCTCATTATCTCTTGCCCCCTATATCTAATCTGTTGCCAAGGACTGTTGATTTTACCTTTGGAACATCTCCTGAACGTGTCCCCTTATTTCCTCTGACACTGTCCCTGTCTGTCTGCCTGAAGTCTCCCCACTCCAATTCATCCTCCAGTCATCCACTAAAGTAATTTTTCGAAAGTGCCAACCCGATCATGTCACCCCTCTACTTAGTAAACTTCATTGGCTCCTGATCTCCAGGATCAAATATGAAATGTCTTTTTTTTTTTCTTTACCATCAAAGACTTTTATAACCTAGTCTTCTTATATCTTGCATCCCACCACATATTCTTTGAGCGAGTGACACTGGTCTCCTAACTGTTCCATGAACAAGACACTCCTATCCCTCAACTCTGGGCATTTTCTCTGACTGTCCCTCTTCCCTGAAATGAGCTCCTACTACTTTTCTGACTGTTTATCTCCCTGACTTCCATTAAG
The DNA here is from genome assembly GCF_028372415.1 of Notamacropus eugenii. Classification (NCBI taxonomy): domain Eukaryota; kingdom Metazoa; phylum Chordata; class Mammalia; order Diprotodontia; family Macropodidae; genus Notamacropus; species Notamacropus eugenii. Next base: position 129,139,040 of record NC_092875.1, on the reverse strand, counting down.
TCCCTACTAAAATCCCACCTTCTACAGGAAGCCTTCCCCAATCCTGCTTAATTTTAGTGCCCCTCTCTTTTAATGGTTTCCTATTTATCTTGTATATAGCTTGCTTTGTATGTGTTCGCATGTTTTCTCCTCCATTACATTTTAAGCCCCTCAAGCGCATAGACTGTCTTTTGCCTCTCTTTGTATCCTTTCTTAGCACAATGGTTGGCACATAGTAGATGCTTAATAAATATCGATTGATTGACTGAGATATAGGCAACATCATTCCAAAGCTTGGTCTGCAGAAATTGGAGTGACTGTTACTATCTCTTTAAGATCATAGAAGCAAGGAAATACCATTGTAACTGTCATTCCATGAAATGACTACCAGTGGAGTTAGTGGTGAGGGTGGGCTTAACTTTGATCTTTGACGATATATGAGAAAACAGAGGAAAAGAAAGTGAGAAGAAACTTGCATATTGTTGGGGTTGTCCTAACTTATTTTCTAAAGAAACATTATAAAGACAGTTTTATACAGAGGGAGTCTGGAGAGGGGCTACTGAGAGCGGAGACTGAAAAAGAGCGGAGAGAAAGAAGTTGGCTATCTTTTTCCTTTATGAAACTGATGTAAGTTTTTCATTTTGTGAAGAGGATAAAGGGGAATCTAATGAAGATATTGTTGAGTATCCTGGGTAGTAAGCTAAATGGGAGGTACTGTGTTTTCACAAGCGAAGAGAAATCATCTGCTTTATAGTAAGGATTTGAAGCAATTTTGGTCATGATCATTCTCACAGGTAAAATATTGTAAAAAATAAATTCATTATTGTTTTTAATTATTGATAAATTATATATAGTTGCTTTAATAGTCATTTAATGCTAGGAGATTAAAGGATTTAATACCTATAGATATACAAATATATCTCTATAGATATGCCTATGTATTTCTAGAGATATATGATTACATATAATATATATTATATTAAATATATTCTTTAAAATGTATTTATTATTTATAATATATTATTTAATAATAAAATATTATATTTAATATAGTAAAGTTACAGGATTTATAATATATTCATAAATCTGTAGATACATGAGAACAGAGACAGAAACAGGGACAGTTAGAGACAGGGAAAGAATGAGAAGGGGACATAGAGAGAGAAACACAGGCAGAGACAAAGACAGAGATATGGTGATGAAAAGATGAGAGGAATGAAAACAGAGATTGAGAGGACAGACAGAGAAAGAGACAGAGAAGACAGAGAGAGGACAGACCCAGAAAAAAAGGGACAAAGACAGAGAAAGAAGATGATCAGAAAGTCAAAGAGAAAATAAAAAATTTGAATTCAGTGCAATCATTTCCATAATGTAGTTTTCTGATTCTTATGAAAAGGTTAAAAAATACAGATTTCATAAAATTTAGTTACAACAGTACTAAAATAATTTCTACTTTTAAAAAAAATTGGAGTATTAAAGTGAGGAGATTAGGTTACTAAGATCCTTTCTAGGTCTAAATCTCTGATTAATTTTTTATTTTTAAAAATGCTCTGTTGGTGGTTTTTCAGTATCATTGCAGTTTTTCGATAACCCTCTCCTCCATCCCACCATAGAATTTTTTCCTTGCAACAAAGTAGTAGAGTTAAACTTTAACCTTGAGGAAGTGCTGCTGGCCTACAGGGCCTGGGGAACATCAACGCTCCCTGTTCTTATGAGCATGATATTTGGGCCGGGTTTATTTCAGGGGTGCCTGATCTGTACCCAATAGGAGGGTCTTCATCCTTCTCAATCTCCCTGCCACCTTTGACACAGTTTATCATCATCTTTTCTAGGTTTTCATGACATTTCTCTGCCCTGGCTCTCCTCCTTCCTATCTGAATGTGACTTTAGTCTCCTGTACTGGATTTTCATCCAGCTAATGAAGTAGGGCCCAAAGTCAGGAAGACCTGAGTTCAAATGTGGTCTCAGACATTCATTAACTGTGTGACTCTGAGCAAGTTACTCAACTTTTGTCTGATTCAGTTTCATCATCTGTAAAATGAGGATAATATTGCACCTACCTTGAAAGGTGGTTGTGAGGATGAAATGAGGTATTTGTACTTTCCACAGTGCCTAGCACATAATAGGTGCTCTATAAATGTTTCTTCCTTTCCTCTCACTCCCTCCCCCTCCAGAGACTCAGTTCCAACATTTTGTGTGTCTATGAATATAATCTTTTGTAAGTCTGAGTTACTGTATAGGTTCTTGAGGCAGGTGGGGTTCTCCAGAGTAAATATCTGGACTGAGTATTTGTACTTTATGTTTTCTGCCATGTGAAAAAAAAAAAACCTGTTCTGTAGTTTGTTTTGTTAGCCTGAATGCTTGCACAGCAGCTAAGAGCCCTTTCTTAGAAATACACACATTAGTTTCCAGTGTTACCAGGAAAAACTTTGGTTTCCACTGACAGGGTCTGGATTTGATTGACGCAGTAATTATAAGATGGAGTTTGGGAGCTATCACAAGAAAATTTACGAAAAGTTAGAAGTTAATAACCAGGTGTGAGCAAAATACTAGATTAAAAAAGTCTAGTAACACCTGACTACTGAAACATTGGAAGAGAAAATAACAATATGGTTTAACCAAATTAGTTGGAAATGAGTTTAAAATAGCAGTTACTGTTTGCATAATTCATTTGGAAGTAAGTCATGTGTTGCCTAGGTAGGCCTTGACTATTTTAGCTTTAACTTTTTAAAAGATTGTTTGTTGTTCTTTAAGCTTCCACCTGTTTATGTCTTATCTCCTACCTGTGTTATAAGCTTCCTGGGAGGCCAGAAAGCATCCTTTAGCCGTCTTCCATATCTCCCACAGCGCCTGGCATTCTGCTTTATCCACAGGAGGAATTTGGCAAATATTTATTGATTTGATTGAAAAGATCAGAAAAAGCTCATTAATTCAAATTGTCTTAATGCTTTTCAGTGGCATGTTTTTTCAGATGTTTTTCTCTCATTACTTGCAAACTCTTGTACAAATAGAGCAAAGAAGAAAAAAAATAATGTACCTGGGGCTCCGGAACAGAGTTAATGACTTCTGAACTGAATCAAGGGGTTAAGTGTAATGGAAAGTCTTTTTTAGATACAGGGATTATGTTTTAAGTAGGTACTTCCAAAAGTTTACTCAACAAAAATGAGAAGTCAATTATTTGGTGATACAAAGATTCACTTATAAGGCAATATCAAATCTAGGCCTGAAGAATTAATTGCGTTTATAGTCTGCATCTCACTGCATTTCCATATAATCATTCAGGATGGAAGAGATAACTCTGTTTGGGGGAAAATGTCTATCTCTCACCATTATCTGACTGGCTCAGACAGGTTACAGCCCACTGAGAACTGAAAAGCTAAATGAAACAACATTTATAATGCGGAATGATTAAGCCTGCAGTCAAGGTGATAATATAAGAAAATTCTCTAAGAATATTTGCTGTATCTGGGGGAAAATAGATGGCCCAGTGATTTCAATGGACATGGTCCATTTTATTAATTACTATCCGGTCTAGATACCAAAGTTATTACTGAGTTTCCAGCAGATATAATGAGGTGAAAAAGCAGGAGAGAGTTTCATTGCTGATACCTTCCTAACACTCAAGTGACAAAATCAGACTAAAAGAGATTACTAGAATTTCAGTCATGTGGATACTTGAATCTAGTGTGAGAAGACAGCTCTTCAACATAGAAAAGGGCAAGGTAAGATAGGCCACTAACCCAAGAAAACACTTGGGGGAAACTTGAATGGCTGTGTAGTTGGCCAACTTTATCAGTAGTATCTTTATATGTAAGCCCCCTCTACCAGTACAAGCAACTTGTCTGTAATTTCATCATAGTTGCCTAAGGCACTGAGTGGTTAAGAAACTGATTAATGGTCACACAGGTGGCATGTGCCAGGGGTAGGACTTGAACCTGGGTCTTTCTGACTCTTAGGCAAGCCTTCTCCCCACACTATATCTCATGTATTGTTGTTAAACAATTACATATTCATAAAGATATATTCCTCTGAATCGTTAGCAGAATTTCTCACCAGAGATTATTAGGGACCATTTTATCTACTAATTAATGTATAATGGGATAGTATATCATCTTTTATGCCAACAGAGAGGACAACTCTTGATAGAAAGTTTTAAGTACTATATTCATTAAAAACCTTTAAAGAGAATTTGGGGAACAGAGTGAAACTTGGGTAAGTTACCTGATTCTAAGAGGGAAAGCTCATTGGTTTTATGTGTTTCTGTGAGAACCTCTGACAGAAACTTTTCACTCAGAAATTTTAGATTCCAGAATCCTGTCCACCTTCTAAAAAATGGCAACAAGGATTCTGCTTGACAATATCACCAATGCCATAAACTGTAAAAGTTTGATTGGGGTCTAGAATCTTTTGAACAGGTTTGATCCTACTTACTTTTTCTGCTGAGGATAGATTTGCTTGTGTTATGTCTTTACACATCCTTACGTGTTATCTCTCTCTCTTCCTCAGACCTCTAGCTCTGGGCTTAAGTGGACTAGGTTAATTCCTTCGGGGATGGGGACCTGATCCCAAAGAGAGGGGGAAAGACTTTTCTCACATGTTCATTGTCCTATCCTAGAATTCAGGGAAGTATCTTTTAAAGGAAAGGTTAGGTATGGCTCATGCCAAGGATGACTTCTAAAAGGGTATGAGTATGCTATGCCCCTTCTAGATAAAGGTTCTCAGTATACAAAGTAGATATCACATATGGGATAGTTACTTGTTTCCTCCATCAGAAAAATTGCTTAAAACACATTACATACCACCTGGGAAAGGGATTGGAGGGAATTCCCTGAAGTATAATTTTCTGACACTTAGTGCTGTGTATATGGAGGGAGGCCTGCTTCCAGATTGGCTGAGATCTCTGAGCCTGTGACAATGTGGAGGTACTTCTGAGAAGACACAGAGGAGAGAGACTGGGAAAGAGATAGATGTATCTCAACTTTTAAATAGATAAAGGAGTTCCCAGTGCCACAGGCATGTGAGGAAAGCCAGCATCCTAACATGTCCCTTAATTCTTAGCATTTGCATCCCCAGAGATGGTGAATAGCTTCTTTGGTGAGACTATTCTCTCCCTGTTAAAGGTGAGATTTTGTCTCAATCCTGAACTGAAGATTCCTTTTTCTTTTATGTATTTAATCGTATCAATTAATCTGTGTAACTTCTCTGGTTTCTGTTTTACTACTTCCTTGGACAAATGTTTGCTTGCTGTCTTTTGTCTAACAAGGAGCTTAACTGGCCGAGGGTAAGTTAACTATCATTCTCCCAGCGTAGGATGGGACCGTTTCCTCTACAAATATGTGGCTTGTCGTAGATATAGTTTTAATCCAAGGCCCCTCTGGAAGACAGGAGAATGAAGGAATGAGATCCCAGTCAAGGCCTTCTTCATAAGGTAGAAATCAGTTTGCCTTGGAGATATGGAGGAGAATATTCTAGATCTTACCTATTTAAAAATATCTCTGCAACTTGAACTGCCCTGGGTGTCTGTGGCTTGAGTTAAAACTCTTATACACAAAATACTAATAAGTACATGTTAACAAAAAGATAAAACATGAAATAGTAACCTCATATTTTTATTACACTCTCTTAGTAAAGTGAAGACAGTTTTTCAGGACTGCTCAATACATAATTCAAATTGGCCTTGGATCTCTACTGTATCAGCAGCTCATGGATCTTCTGGCCAAGCATGTCTTTTCCATTCAGGAAGCTTCTGGTGGCAGTGCCCTTCTCTTCTGAGAAAACGCCTCTGGATAGGTAACCATCTCAAATCTTTTAAACTCATGAGGCTACCAACAGGGCCAGAAAGGTGTATTTCTAAGGGATGTTGTTTAGGGACCTCAAGGAAAGAACCACAAAGCAAAATAAACAGCCAGGGCCTTGAGGTACAGTCTCAGGCTGATCTGATATTAGTAATTATAACAGGTAGCATTTATATAGCATGTTATAGCTATGTTATATGGCTAAGTCTCAGGTAGGTGTCCCAGCGCACAGTGAGGTAGCACAATAGATAAAGCACTGAACCTGCTGTCAGGAAGACATGAGTTCACATCTGGCCTTAGAAACTATCTCTGTGATCCTGGGCAAGTTCCCTTAATGCTGTTTACCTCAGCTTCCTCATCTGTAAAATGAGGATGTGAACAGCACCCGCCTTTTAGGGTGGCTGTAAGGATCAAATGAGACAACCTTTATAAAGCACCTGGCACACAGAAGGCATAAATAAATGCTAGCTACTATGTCAGTGATGATGTTAAGGTTTTGCAAAGTATTTTACACATGCTTTCTCAAGCAGGTGTTCTTGCTGCCATGTGCATGATGAAAAACATCAGTGCTTATTGTTACTGGGGTGAGGGTGCAGAGGAGAAGGGGTAAGAATGGGAGAGAGATGGCTTCCCCTTGCCTTGTTTTGGGGTCTAAGTAAGAACTAGCACGGCTGTATCTCCATCAAGAGTCTGCCTTGATTTCTAAGAGCCCACAAATTGGGCATCTCTTTCTTGTTCAGTTACCAGCCTTCTTTGAGATAATCCCTATTTCAGAGAGACCTGGAGACTGAGGGGCCAGAACAGTCATGCTTAGCCTCATCACCCTATTACAAAAATAAAGCAGACTCTGAATGCTCTAAGAGAGGAGCCAAACCACAAGGGAACAGAAGGGAGTTCAGAAGAGAACACAGATAAAGCAGTAGAACTGTTTTGAAATTTATTTTTATATTTTATTATATACTTTGGTATGCTGTATTTATTATATTCTTTAAAAAGAATCAAGTGGTGTGACGATTCCCAATCTATTCATAATCCAAAAAGCATATGAAGATGCTTTGGGGGGGGGGGCTAAATGCAAAATAACAATAAATAACATGGTGCAAAGTCTTTTGGAAATTCAGAGAAGATCGCAAAGCCTCCTCCCCTCATGGCTGTTCTGGCAGAGTTTCATAAAGTCGTTTTAGAGGTAATATTTATTGAGGCACCATAAATTAGTCCATGATACCATGCCATGATGGAAGACAGCACTTGGAAAAATGACCCATAAATCAACTTGAAAGACCCCAATCCCACATTAACTCTATTTACTTATGTAGCTCTTGGAGAAGAAGTTGGAATCATGGGACACCACTAGTTCTGCAAGAACTACAGCATGTGTAGGTCAGAACTGAGACTGATATGAAATAAGACATTTATAGTCAGAGGTGTGCTAGTGAATGCTTAACAACTGATTCTCCAGGAAAAAAAAAGTACATATGGCACACTTAGAGGTTAAATCTGCATTTTTAACATATTCTCCATCACCTTTTTTTGAGGTAATTAGGGTTAAGTGACTTGCCCAGGGTCACAAACCTAGTAAGTGTGAAGTGTCTGGGGACCAAATTTGAACTCAGATCCTCCTGACTTCAGGGCCAGAACTCTAACCACTGTGCCACCTAGTTGCCTGTCTCCATCACTTTCTTAAATGTAGACAGGCAAGACAACCAACCCCTAATTTGTAACATTTATTGATTTCTGAGGTGTAAATGCTCACCCTGAACATTTAACAATTGGCTCTCTTGAGCAAGTTCAAGCTGGTTCCAGCGCACTTCAACTTGTAGCCCTTCTGACAGTTAACAAAAGATTTACTTAGGGATAAGTTCAAGTTTCTAATAGGAAGGGGAAGATCTAGGAAAGACCTGCAAAATGGCTATGAAAACCTTCCAACATCTCTAGCTCATGAGAATGGATGCTTCAAGGTGGCAAATTGGGATGGTACCTTTTATTCAGACCACCCATCCAGATGAATTTCATTTAGATCTCTAGGCAGTTACATATTAGAGAGTTTATCTGACCAAGTTCAAACCATTATCTGGCTAAGAAGGTGTAACATAATTCCAGTGGCCAAGGTTAGACATCAGTTACTATTTTAACTGGATCCATAAGAGACACTTTGATCTTTCTTTCGTTGGTATGAAATCTTCTGCTAATTCTTTGTCTCCAGCAACACTCTGTGAGATCATTACATTTTCCTGTCTTGAGTTTTCCTTTTCTGCTTCAATTTCTCTTTTCCAAGAATTAGCATATCTCAGATCTTGGCTTTCCCACTAGAGATAGAGAAACCAGTACAGCTTGCTCCCAGCCACCAAGAAGGACTTCATCTTTCCACCATGACAAATCCCTAAGCCCCAAGTCACGTGCTTGGCAGTACTGCCCCATGCTGTGGGAACAAGCCTTATTAAAAAATAAGAAAATCTATCAAACTCTTTTCCACCTAGTACTTTTCTCTATAGGCCCTGAGTGTTGGAGTCACTCAGTGTTTGTCCCTATTGCAATCCCAGTTGTTTATTGATTGGTCCATCATGTTCCTAATATTTGGAAATCTGGGCTCCAGGATCTGGGGTGATGCCAGTCCAAGGTTTTCATAGAACTGTACTCACTGCAGTGATGCTCATGGTTGACAATTGTTGCTATTTATGCCTGCAATAAACCTCCTGTCACTCCATAACTGTAAGTCTTTTATGTAGCCATCACTCCATGCATCACTTAATTTGAATTGAAATTCTGATTGACTTGTCCATCAAACAACCATGGCTGTAAAAACAGTTTCTGGCCTCAAGAAAATCCACATCCTAAGCCTACATGAAAGACACACAGAAACATTTGTTTTCTTGGTCTATTCTGTTTTTACTAAAATCATAAGTAGAAGTGTATTGGTGTATACTTAGAATAAGTTGTTTGGAAGAGGTTGTCTAAGGTGAGGCATAAGAAATGAAAGGAGGCTGCTTGACATATTAAAAAATAGTTTTATTTCTTGAGTGAATAACATGGAAGGGGGACTAGAGTGGAAATTCTTATCCTGGGGCATGTAAAATTTTAAACAATTGATAACAGTATTTTAATATAATTTGTATTATAATCGTATATATTTTGCACATTTAAAAATCTTATTTGGAGGAGGGACCCATAGACTTGCTAGATTGACAAAGGGATCCATGACACACACAAAAGGTTAGATCACAGGAGTGGGGAACCTGCAGCCTTGAGGCCACATTGGCTCCCTAGATTCTTAAGTGCAGCCCTCTGACTGAATCCAAACTTCATGGTGGGATTTGTTAGAGGACCACATGTGGCCTCGAGGCTGCATGGACCTGCAATGGTTCCTGGACCATTAGGAACACCTGGCTAGAGCTAAGTATGGGTGAAGAGATCTGACAGTGACTGCTTCATCAGAGACATTCAAAGTAGTAATATTTGATAATTTTTGAAGTCTTATCAGGAAACAGAGTTCATAGAATGAGGATAATGTATAGGGTATTGCATTGAACCGAACATAGACTTTGGCACAGCTCCTTCTCACTGTGAATCTTACTTACATCTTAAACCAGGCAGCTTACACTGGAGAGCCTGCAACTTCTAAGATGAATTTTACAACATAAAAGTCCAGTCATTCAAGAACCTCATTTCAATTTGGTTTTGGAAAAACTGCAGGCGATGGGAAAAATAAACTATTTGGGGGATTCATGTTTCTCTGACACCCTTTTGAAGCTTTGTGCTATTAAATTCACTGACAAAGGCAAACCCAAGGATGAATTGAGTAGAGAACCTATCTTCATCCATTTGTTGCCTCAAAATGGATTCAGCTGCAGTCTGAGATGCATTGTTTGACCATAACAGTATTTAATCCCTGGCTGTCATCAGCAAGGATCTTGATAGATAGATGCTGTCACGCTGACCTTGACAAGCTTGCTGTATTTATTTCCAGGAGCGTGCAGCTTTCAAGGAGCACAGGAACCAAAATGAGCTTAGCTCAGCTCCATCAATCAGTTTCACAATTCCAACCCTGGACATAGCAGACATTCCTATAGCAATTGCTCCCGTCAGTGACAAGTTGGCCCAAGTCTGTAGCTGATGTAATCCTTGAGTATTACAAGTCATTCCAATCTATTTTTTTCTTTCTAAGTCAACAAGCAAGCATTTATTAAGCACCTGCTAAGTGTTGAGAATACAGATACAAGCAGAAAGATTATCTGTTCCTTCAAGGACCTTACATTCCAATGGGCAAAGAGAAAACAGAAGGAGGCTGATTGGGGGTGAGAGTAGAGGGCCAAAGAAGATACCTGGGCTGGGACATAGTAGATAAAGTCCAAAGAGTCAGGAGAGGATCCCAGTGAGGAAAGAAGATATGACTTGTGGGCCCTTGCAATGGACACTCTGGAAGGAATCATCAGTAGGAGTTTCAGGGGGGAGTGTACTTCCACCCTTACAAGTCCAGAAGCAGAGTGAGCTTCCACAGTGAGAAGGCTTCTGTGTTTGCCAGCAAGGGGAAGGTGAGGCAAGGTTTTCAGTGAGTACCAGAGTAATGTTGTCCCAAACATTTCAGAACTTGAAAAGGCCTGAGTGATCATCTGGTTCAATCTCGTCCTTTGACAGAGAGGCAGTGGAGGTCCAGAGTGTGGCTGCCTCTGTATTCTGCTTTCATCAGACCTTATGTGGAGTATTGGGTTCAGTTTTGGGTGCTACCATTTAAGGACTTTAATAAGATGAAGAGTATCTGGAGGAGGGCAACCAGAATGCTTTGAGTCTGTGTCAGATGAGGACCCATTGAAGGAAGTGGCCTGGGAAGTCTGGGGAAAGGAAGACCCGGTAGGATATGATGACCATCTTCAAATAACTGAGGGGCTGCTGTGAAAGAGAAGGGATCAGATCTCCATTTGGCCCAAGAGGGAAGAACTAGGAGCAAGGTTGGAAGATGCAAAGAGACAAACTTCAGATGGTTCCCAGGTCTCACTGGACAGGCCCCTGGTCCAAGAAGAACCATAGGCATGAGAAAGTAGCTGATTTTACTGTAGTTCTTTACAGCCTGAACACAGTTATGTACATTGCCTTATTTGATCTGAACAGCCACTCCATAAGAAGAAGAATATCACTCTCCCTACTCTACAGATAAGGAAAGTGAAACTCAAAGAATTTAGTGACAAGTCTGAGGGTCGTGCATGGGACCCTACATTTAGGGGATAGTAGAGACCATTTAGTCCGGCCCCCTCATTGTTCAGGGGAAGATTCTACCCCAGAGGGGAGAAGTGATTTGATTGATCACCCAAGGAAAGCTACACTATGAGCCCAGGACTTGCCAGAATAAGAGACTGTTAACTTTGCTGTGCTGCTCTGGGCATAGCTAAAGCTCAGATGACCTATGTGGGTTTTTCAATTTCTCAGCAAATCTCTCCATGCTTGGACTTTCTGTTAAAGGTCTGCACATCTAAACATCTTTCACAGATGTTTCACCTACAGGTTGCCCAAAGGACAGGACTTTCAGCTGGCTCTTTGATGTGTTTCTTCACAGTGTAGGATTAAATGTCATTATGATCAATATATCTTTTCCTTTCTCTCGGCTGGGGCATAGGGTAGGGACCAATTTATTTTGTCTCTGTGTTTACAGTGTCTAGCACAGTGAAAGAAGTCTAGGCTCACTGCTCAACCTCATGGACGCTTCTAGATTCTGCTGTTGCTTATCATTTTCCTTTCTCTCATCTATGCTTCAGTCCCCAGGGAAGAGTTACTGGTTGGTAGAGCTAAATGGTGCAGGGGTATACCTTGACAAATGCATTTCCCTTTACAACAGAATTACAAGTGAGGGAGAAATCCTTTCTGTTATTTACCTCTCCAGGGTAGGAAATAAATTGCTGGGAATTCTAAGGATGCTTTCAAATTTATGTAATTAAAAGTAACAGAGACTCCAGACTGACCCTGATGACCAGAGAGAGATCTAAAGGTGTGTGTGCGTGCGTGTGTGTGTGCATATATATATACACACACACATATATGTATATACACACATATGTATATATACACACATATGTATATATGTATACATATATAATGTGTGTATCTATGTACATATATACATACATATACACATTTCATGCATGTACAATACATACATAATGTATCATCTATATACATATATTATATTTTACATGATATATAGTATTTTTGCATAAAACGTCATTATTCATCTAAGTCCTAATATAGTGTGCCGTAGTGGTTATGATATTGAATTTAGAGTTAGGAAGAGTTGGGCTTAACTCTTGCTTCATTAAGAAGGTCACTTAATCTGAGACATGTTTTCTTCTATAAAATGGGCATAATATTAGCATTGAACTCCTAGGGTGGTTGTAAGGATCAAAAAAATAATGTGCAGAATGTAAAACGCTTTGCACACCTTACCACCATCATAAAGTAAACCTCATTATCTCAGGCCCTTCCTATAGAAATCATAACTGAGGAATGATTTTTAAATGCAACCTGCTGTTGCCAGGCAGATGCTGCACCCAGAATTCAATAGCCCTGATGTTGTGGAATGGGGGTAGGTGGGTTGTGGGGCTGCTTCAAGGAAAATTCTGGAAGAAAGATGTCAGACAGGAAGGACTAAGGAAGCAGGTTGGGTGTACATGGAGTGCCTCTATCTTGGCACCATGTGGGAGAAACTGGGTGTTCTGGAGTTTCCCTTCTCCATTCCCCCAGTTGTTTCCTTCAAGGAAATTATGTCCAGCCACCAAATTTTCCAAGGCTCAAGCCAATGAAGGTGTTTGTTACATTGATAAAGACAAAGATTGGTGAGCTAACACAGGCAGCCTTGACATATGTTATCCTTCATCCCTGCTTTGGAGTAAGGAGAAAACCCTACTCCTCTACCTGAGAAAATCTAAGTTTATGTCTTTCTTTTCCCCTTGCAGAGCGGGAGGAAAAGGGGAGGAAGGTATCTAAGTAGAAAAGCCATTTCTGCTCTTGCTATCAGAAGATCCTGGAGCTGGCTACCAATAGATCCCACCAACTGCCTTCTTTTTGTTCTTTTGCTTTTTCCCCTGTTATCATACCATCTACTCCCTTTTATGAACAAGAAATTACTAGCTCTTAACCTTTGTTTGATGTTTATTTTGACCAAGGAAATAGAGGTTTGGGAAGTTGGACAGTCCAGGAGAAAGTAGAGGATAGAGGATAGCACCCAGTATGAGGTACTAGGTAAAAAGTGACTCCGTACTAATCTCTACTTTGGGCGTGTAATTCCCAAGCCTGACTGTGCTGTGGTATTCTTTAGCCATTTCAAGGAGATTAGTTGGGGTCCTGGTAAGCAAAGGACAAATATAACTTGAAGAAAGTCATACTCTAGGTCAGGAGTTCTTAACGTTTTTTAGGAGTCTCATGAAACTTATAGAGCTCTTTTCAAAACTTTTTGAAATGCTTAAATAAAATACATAGCATTACGAAGGAAACAAGTTATACTGAAATACAGTTATCAAAATATTTGTTTTTTAAAGTTCCTGGAACTCGAGTGAAAAAAAAAAACACTCTCTCCTGGCTTTGTAGAAGAGATATCTTTTATAAGCCAAAGCTCAAGAGGGAGCAGGGAGAGAGGAATACTTGCCATGCAGATCAAACAGGTGCTATTGGATCCTTTATAGGGATATACCTAGGTTTCCTTTCCTTTCTTTGAATAGTTTACTCTGGAAACCCATAACTCACAATTTATATTACATGTAGGAGATGGAATCTCAGAATTGCTTTCATTTATATTTCTCTAATTTGTAGTGATTTGGAACATTTTTTCATATGGCTATAGATAGCTTGAGTTTCTTCCCTAAAGAAATTCTATTCATTTCTATAAACCATGTATTAATTGGGGAATAGCTCTTTTTTCTTACAAATTAGAACCTGTTTCTCATATATCTTGGAAATGACACCTTTATCAGAGAAACTTGTTACAAAAATTATTTTTCCCATTTAATTGTTTCCCTTATAATCTGACTTATTAGATTTGTTCATGCAAAATGTTTAAAATTTTATGCAGTCAAAATTTTCCCTTTTATCTTCTGTGACCCTCGCTATTCCATATTTGGTCATGAACTTTCCTTCCATCCATAGATCTTTGATAGATAATTTTAAAAGTTTCTCTAATTTGTTTATAGTAAGTCTTTCATCTCTAGGTCATGTACCCATGTGGAATTTATCTCTGTATAAGATCTGAAGTATTGTTCTCAATTGCTTCTATACTACTAGGTAATTTTTTAAGTTTTTACCAAATAGTGAGTCCCTCTCCCAGTATCTAGGGTCTTAGTGATTGTCAAATACTGGAGTACTAGGTATGTTTATTTTTTGTATGTTGGGTACCTAATCTAATTGATTTCTTCCAAATTATTTTAATAATTACTGTTTCGTAGTGTAACTTGAATTTTGGCACTGCTAATTTCCCTTTCTTTTATATTTCTTTTTATTATTTCCCTTAAGATTTTTTTTTTTACCTCTTCTCCCTTCGTATACATGCTATCCATTACAGAGATGGGACAGATTTAGGGTACAGAATGAGAAATGTATATATATATGTATGTATACATATACATATATGTGAATGTGTGTATACGCATATATATGTAAACATGTATTTTATGTGTATGTATCTCCATTGAGGAATTTGTTTTGCTTGATCGTGTATTTTTGTTAGAAGAAATTTTTTTTCCAATGGAGTTGGAGATGAGAGGAAGATAAAATAGATTTCAGTTAATTTTTTTTAAAATAGGGAAGTGGTTGGTAGGTGCTCCCGATGTGGAATGTCTCAGGCACTTTCAGATGAGGTCACTAAAATAATTAATTTTACTTAACTAATTTACTTTGTTACAAGAGACCTCTTACAAAGTGGGAATAATCTATAACTGTTTATGATGTAAAAACAAAAAGAATCAATAATTTTTAAAAAATAAAACATTAAACTTGAAAGCTGGGAGACTGGGTTCTTGTCCTGACCCTGCAATTACTCAGCTTCCTTCAACAGATACATATTAAATGCCTGTAATGTTCAAGGTACTATGCTAGATGCTGAGATGCAAAGATGAAAAATGGCTCAGTTCTTGCCCCCAGTGAATTTATAACTTAATATCTGGAACCTGACAATCACATGGATAAATATGATGCAAGATAGATAGAATGAGATCAGAGTAAAGAGCCTAAATACTCTATGCTCTGTTTCCACACGCATATTGATACTTCCTCAAACACCCTAACTATCCAGTTCCTCAATATGCTCATTTCCTATGACTTACTCATCTTGCTACATGCATGAATGGCTGTGTCCTTGACTTTGCCCTCACTCACAAATGATTCCATTGCCATGAGTTCTAAAGTTCTTTTATCTAATCACAATCTCTTGTCATTCTACCTCTCCCTCTGCTTTGCAACCTTAATCCTAATCTTTGTATTTACCACAACCTCCAGTTCTTTCACTTGCTATTTCTTTCCCAGACCTTCACTCCTGCACTGACTGCACTCTCTTTCCTTCCCCATTTTGACCCCTTGGTGAACCAAATCAACTCTACACTCAAATCCCTTGGTCCCTTGTCCTGTTGTACATCGTGTCCTGACAAGCCTTACCTTTGAAATACCCCCACTTTTGGCTTCCTTCACTCCTACTCACCTGATGGTGATTGAAAATCATGGAGAAAATCATGAAACTACGATTGCTGACTGGAGCCATTACAAATTCATATTACATGACTTCAAAGGGACCCTTATTGCAGAAAGGCAGTCCTTTCCCATCTTCTTAATTCACTATCCTGGGGGTTGCTAGGTGTCACAATAGACAGAGGACTGGCCTTGGAGTCAGGAGGATCTAAGTTCAAATCCAGATTCAGACACTTATTGGTTGTATGACTCTAGGTAAGTCACTTAACTCCCATTACTTTAAAAAAAATTCACTATCCCACTCACCAGAGTGGCTTTTCCAAACCTTTTAAACCTCTTCTTAAGTTTCCCATATCTCCCCATCCTGTACTCTTTCAGCTGAGAACCTTGTTCCATATTCCACCCCCTCTAATTGAGGCTATACACTTGAATTCCCTCTTCTTCCCTCCTCGTCTCATATCACTGAGACGCCCACTGCTACCTCCTTCTTTACCTTTGTCTCACATGAAGAATTGACCCTTTGCCTAGTCAAAGCAAACTTCAATATGTGTACAAGTGATTCTAGGTCAACCCATCTTCTCCGGCAGATTGACCCCTTTTGGTATCCATAGAGCTTAGCATAGTGCCTTGTACATAGTAAGCTCTTAATAAAGATCCATTGACTGGTTGACTGATTGGTATGAAGTCCCATCACTGAACCTCTGTTCCACTGATCTTTTGAAGCCTTGCAAAGCCCTGTGCTAAAAGAAAGACCTAAGCAGAAGGTGGACCTGTCCCAGATACAGGCTCTGTTAGAATATGACTTTCTCCAAATGACTTAGCTAGTCATATGCTCTTCCTCAAATGAGTAACTTGCTAAGGCTCTTTATAACAATGACAACAATAATATCATATGTAAAAATGAGGTAAGGATATTCTTCTGGTCCAAATTATCTGCACTATGGGCCCAGTTTTCCTCTTCACTTCCATGGATGCATCCCAGCTTGTACTTATCTGAGCAGTCCATCAGGGTCACAGCTGTGAGAGGGAACAGGTGAGGGTGGCTGAATAAGAAACGACCAAAACAAGCGGCTGCTTTTTGGAGATCTCTGATAATATTGTCATGATTATTACCTCCCCATTTTAGCCTCATTCACCACAGGTTGGCTGAGCCAGAATAGCCAAGAGCTACAGCCATTTCATCTGAAACAGTTTAAAGAACTCCAGGAAAATGTGACTTTGCCAAGTGACCCTGGGATCCCTCTGTGTTAGGCCTGGGCCCTCCTCCACCAACCCCAGGAAGCTTCTAGCTTGTGTCTCCATGTGTTTGCAATTAAAACAGGACTATGGCAGATGATTACCTTGCAAGGGTAAAATGGCAGCCTTTTATTACTTGCTCATGCATTTTTTCCCTGTCGTACAGAGAAGCAGGAACGCGGCACCCTTGTGAGTATTTAGATTAATTTGACTACCTTTCTTTGTCCAAACATTTAGTTTTAATCCTATGGTTACGCAGGGAAAGAATCAGCCGTAAAGGACACATAGGAGGGAAAGCTAAGGAATTTGGAGAGCACAGAGTGTGCTAAAGAAATGACTGTGAGGCCAACACACTTATTAAGAGGACAAAAGTCTCAGCAGCAGACAGCAACAATTTTTAAGACCTTATAGGCTGGAAAAGTTAGAGATGCCAGTGATCTCTCTTGATAATGATGGGTTCCTGGTCCCTTCTACATGCCATGAGACTTTGAACGCCTGTTTAATTACTTAGAGTGCCAATCAGGGCCCTCAATGGTTATACATGTCTCATTGATTATAGGGCTTGACTGAACAGAAGCACCAATCAGTGCAGCTTATTGTTGTAGAAAGAAAGAACAAAACTTGGAACCAGGAGCCTTGAGTTAAAGAGTTTGAGTCTTTCCTACTCACTGACTATATGATCATGCGAACCAACTTAATCACATGAAGTTTGAAATTCCTTATTTAAAAAAGGAGAATAATACTTCCAATATCTTCCTTGCAGCATACTGTAAGGAAATTGCTTTGTAAATCTTGATGCAACATATGAATCTGAATTACTATTAATATTCATTAATTTTTTAAAAATTTATTTTTCAGTTATCAAGCATTTTTTTCCCTCCCTCCTACTTCTCCTCTCTTACTAGAAAAAGAAAAACAAAGTCTTTGTAACATTCTTTCATTATTAACACCATAGGAATTGCTTGGGGGCATGTACCTAAATTTCTTCTCCTTGAGTCAGGGTAGGGACCATATCATATTGTTCCCCATACCCCCAGGATAGGTAATTACCTATGTAGATACCTAGAGCACAGATACCTAGAACACCTGGGAGTTTATAGTGCATAGGCAGGAAGAGATATCCCATTGAGAGTAGAATCCTGAAGAACAATTCTGCAGGTATGGAATCTGGCCATTTTGCCCTTCTCAAATCTTCTAGTAGGGCAATTAATTAGGCAATCAGAGATATCTAAGTAAATGTTAACAACTTGGTTCTTTGAGTAAAAAAAAAATTCCATGCACGTATACTTTTAGTTTAATCTATATTATTATTTAAAAATAAATCGTCTTGATTTTTAGCAATTTTTTGAAGTATAAATGGCCACACTGAAAATTTAATAGTGAGATTCTCTTATAAGCAGGTTAGAGCTGGCTCCAGCACACCCCTGCATGTAATACTCTGTCTGGTGATAACACAAGCACAGGCCCTCCTCAGAGCTATTTGTGCTTCACAGGTGTGACAGATGAGTAGTTAAAACTGTGTGGGAAACTCTACCCCCTATGATTCTCTTTCCATCTTGAAAACTTGTCAAAGGGTATCCCTGGCTAGAGAGAATGTAGGCCAGGATGGTTGTTTATGAGATGCCACAATTCACGGAACTCCATTGTCAATTTCAATGACCATAACGGGCATCACATTAAATCTTGGTCAGTCTTAAGTTTAAAATGTGCATGATGGAAGAAGTAGCATTGGGTTTGGAGTCAGAGGGCTTGACCCTGGCTCTTCTACTTACCACTCACATTACTTAACCAAGTTATTCCACTTCTCTGTGTCTCTATTTATTCGTCTGTTTTTAGTGGGTGTAGATAGGTGAGCCATATGACATGGCACCCACATCCCTTTTTTCTTCTTGGTCTGGCTCAATCATTCCAATCTATAGTCAATCTATAGTCAAGGGTGTTTTCTCTGGAAGTTATGGGGAGGAACAGGTGTTATATTGTTATAATTCAATCTCACGGTTCCAGAGGTAACCCTGGTGTGGGAGACATACGTATATACAGGCATGAAAAGCTAAAGAGCCCCCTCCAGTATACTTTCCATTTACACAATTCAGTAGTAATGACTTCATTAACTCTTAAGCATAAAACACTTACTAAATGAGAAGACAGAAGCAAGAATAATCGTAACACAATATTTACTAAACAGAATAATTAGAATATAGAAAGTCAAAGCAGGAATAATCAAAACATAACAGTCCACCCATTATACTATATACATTATAATTATACTTTCCCACCAATGCGTAGTGTTCATAGGGATACGTGTGCCTAGGGAAGAGAACTTACAGAAACCTAGCAATGATATATATTAGTAGTAAAACCCAAGTGCCTGAGGCAACTCATGACTCTAGACTGTAAGTCTGGATGTCTGTGGTCTCTTTAGAGAGTAGTCTGTACCATGTGTTACCTGCTGGTTGAAACTGCTCTTCTTGTGAGTCTCCCTGCTGTTCTTTTGCTGAATGAAGCTGCTTTTCAGCTACTCTTAGGTCACTGAAGCAGCATTAAGCTCATTTAGCAAATAGTCTTAAGCCTGGAGTTTTCAGAGCTTCCTAGGTTTGCCTCCTTGGCCAAGCACTGAGGCAGTGACATCTAATGAAAAGCAATTCTCTTTAATTCTGAGATCCGTAATGCCAGTTAGGTCTTGGTCTCAATAGGCTTTGAATAGTTTCCAGGGATGTATCAGAGCCAGGTATAACCAGCTTGTGACACTAACTGTTACATTTTCAGTGTGAACATTTACACCTTAAAAACTGGCAAATGTTAACACATCAGGACTTGATTTATTACGTTGATGATTGTCTAGACTTAAGAAAATGATGGAGAAAGTGTTAATAATGAGGATCAAATTTTAAAGTGTGTTGTGGGTACATTTTATTTTCCCTGAGGGGAAACCATTTTTCAGCCCACCACCAGTGGTTTTCCCTTCCTGAGCCACAGCAGGGGCAGCTTTGGTTTGTCCTTCCTTTTCAAAGGAGAGCAATGATTATCACGGGTGATGACTTGAGCTTGAACTGGATTTAAGTGAGGCAGAATTGCCTAGAGTTGTTAGCCTCACTCTCTCTTCCAGAGTCCTCAAAGTTGAGGGACAAGACAAAACAAAGATAACTGGCAGTGGGCCAGGATGCGGTGGATGACCTTGGCATCTTCGATATATGAGCAAGCTCTAAGCTTTCCACAGCACCTACTTCAGCTGCCTTCATGGCTGTTGGAACAAATTATTCTCATCCACTCATTCCTCTGGCTAAAGTCTTCATATGGTTAGGGTAGATAACCTCCTAATTAACCGATGGGTTTGAGGCCTGTTGGTTACCCCAACTGGGTAGATGGTTTTACTGGAGTATGGCCACTGTACATGCTATAGCTTGTTGGAGGTGAGAGCTGGATGACCAGTTGGACACCAAGGGCTTGGCAAGCCCTTACATCAGAGGTGTTAGTTCTCCTGAACATCCCATACACCCAGGAGAACATAAAAGTGCAGGCCTCCTTCAAAGGACCTCCCCTCCCTCGAGCTATACATGGCAAAGGAGAACAAGGCAGCCTTCTCCAGCAAGCTCTTCCCCTACCAAAAAGGATTCTCCTTTGCTCCATACTCCTCTTGCCAACAGCAGAGATCTCCTCCAGTCAGATTAGCTCCTGCATCAAGAGCAGAGCCTGCCCATCGGGAGCCTGTTGGTCTCGGGTTCAGCAGCTTTCCAGCTTTCTAGGAGTTGTTTCTGGTGAATCCTTTGCCTTTAATATTTCTCCTACACTGAACTTCTTCAGTCCCTGACACCTGCTGTAATCTGGCATCTAATGCCTAAAGTCAGGGCCACCTCATGTGTAGAGTAGTTCATTCTCAACCTCTAATTTAGGTTGAAAAACTAAAAATCCACATTTTTGTTAGATGGGGCACAAATTTTTCCCATAGTCTTCCCAACAGTTCTTCAATTTGGATCGCTAGCAATAAACTTCAGAGTCCTTCAGTCACGCTAAAATTAGCTGCTGCCATCTTTACTATCACTTGGTACTGGATAGAGCACTAGACTTACAGTTAGGAAGACCTGGTTTCAAATCCTGCCTCAGATATTTACTAGCCATGTGACCTGGGTAAGTCATATAACCTCTCTGAGCCTCAATTTCCCCATCTGTAAAATGAGGCTAATAATAGCACCTACCTTACAGGGTAGATGTGAAGATCAAATGAGAAAATTCTTGTAAAGTGCTTTGCAAACCTTAAAACAATAGATAAATACTACTTATAATAATAATTGTTATTATTATCACCATTATCACTGGCATCGTTATTATTGACTTTCCCTTTGAAGAGCTGTTTTCTTTCAGGTCCTTAAGAACCTTTATTTGAGGGGCCCCTTTTCTCTCCACACAGTCTATGTTTCTCTTCAAGCTGGTAATTTTCTTTGTTTCATATGAGATGTTCTTTTCTGCCCCTTTCAGCAAATAAAATATCTGTATTAGAAAGGGGGCGGTATCTTACAGGTAAAATGAGGATTGGACTAGAAGACTCCTAAGGCCCCTTTCATCTCTCTCATTCTATAGTCCTACAGTTCTGTTCATTTCCTTGGATGAGAATGCCCCCTTTGGGGACATAGTATTGTTTCCCTCATATACTCGAGATTATTCCGGCAAAGTGGTCTTTTGTAGACCATTCTCATCATGGGGTGCATCAATTATCACTGGATCTTCCAGGCCTCTGTACTGGAGATGGGGCACAGGAAAAGCAGCGAGGTGGTTCAGTGGATAGAGCAGTAGGCCTGAGATCAGGAGAACCTCAGATAATTATTGTCTGTGTAAACCAGGATAAGTCTTTTCACTGCTGTCCGCCTCAATTTCCTCAACTGTAAAATGGAGACAATAGCACCTACCTCCCGAGGTTGTGAGGATAAATGAGATGTTTGTAAAACATTTAGCATAGGCCCTGGCTCATAGTAGGCACTATATAAATGCTAGTTATTAGTAATAATATGTGTTTTAGCATAACTTTTTAAAAAAAATGTAGTCTCCCTAAACTCAAAAATCCCTGTTTTCAGAATAGATGTACTGAGGAGTTCACTAGGGAATTATCTGGGGAGTCACAAAATGACTGTGCCCCTGGATTTAGAGTCTGAGTGGTAGAAACTTAGAATGTGTTACTGTAGTCTTTTTTTGGAGTCTTTCCTAGGTTTCCTTTGGGGGCAGCCTGGAGGATGGCCAAAGGGTCGTCATCACTGTCCATAAAAGACAAAGATTCCTGACACTAGGAGTCCTGAAGCCATGCCTTTTTTGTCTACCCTAATGATAATTCCATGTCTTTCTACTTTTATCCGCTTAGGGTTCATACAATAACCTTTATAAACCTCCCTTTCTATAAATCCTCTTGACCCCTCAGAGAGAGTCCTTGCCTGGGAATGTTATGGTGCTTTGGCATTATGCATAGACCTCTAGGAAATGTTTTCTTGGTCCCAAGTATTGTGGGAAGTGAAGTCCTCTGGTTATACCTGCTATATCAGCGTGGCCAGCATACACTGCATTGACAACTTTCAGCTTCTGGCAAAAGGGATCCCTTTGTCAGAAAACAGGATCCAAGTATCTCCTTCCAGATGAGACTTACTTTTGAACACTTTCAGACTATGAGAGGTTTAGAGTCAGGACAGTCACCCCAAACAGGTGGCTGGGTAGTGTAAATCCCAGAGGTGTCCTCTCCTTAGCCAGGCCCAGTATTACCCACCAGACATCCATCCTAGAGGCAATCCTGCTCACTTTCTCTTCAGCCATTAAAGATGGGTAACTTCTCTAATCCCTTCTCCACTCTTAGGCTGAGTTTGTTCAAAGGAGCTTTGTTCTCTGAGAATTTGCTAATTAAGATATCATTGTACTTCCACAATCTCTTGCCCTCTCTGTGACTTGCTTCTCAGACAAAGCTTCACCCCTCCTCCCCAAAAAATAAGGTCTACATTTCATACTAGGGCCTCATTAGCTTTGTGGGTATGGGTGGGGGACAGGAGTGGAAGATTTCCCTCTGGCTTTGTGAACTGAGGCTCTTAAGTATCTTCCTTGATCATTTTGTAGCCAGGAGGTGGATTTCAAAGGAAAGGTCGGAGTTCTAATTAACCACCCATAGAGAATAAGGCCTGTAAGACTTGCAGAAATGGAGATCTGGTTCTAGAAGCCAAGTACATAGAGAAATTATTGGAGGAGACTGTCATTTGAGTGGCTTTCAATCATGCAAAGTCCTTTAAAAGTCTGTTTTACTAACTCTGTTGCTTTTCATTTGTTTTGGAAGAGGAAAAGTTCTTGGGACTCACCAATGCTGGGTTTGGAAGGAATTTCTTCATTTAGATGATAATGGTTGTAGCTGGTAAAACGATCCTGAAAAGTAATATTGCCCTTGGAGCTGAGGAGCCCTCGCCTTGTTTGTGCAGGTGCGGGCCTCATTTGCAAACATATCCTCTCACCCCCTTTCTCTGCTTGCTCGGGCAAAGAAACCCAGGGGTGCTGATTGGCTACAGCAATCTGTCTCACACGAGTATGCAGTTTGATTCATTTCAGTTTAACAAATGTTGATTGAGCACCGAGTGAGTACTGAATTAGGAATCTGAAAGACCTGGGTCAAGTCCACCCTCTAATTCTTTTTAATTGTGTAGCTCTGTGGCTGGTTTCTTAACCTCAGTCTCATTTTGTTTATCTGTAAAATGGGGATAAAAGCAACACGTCACAGGAATGCTATAAGGATCAAATGAGATAATGTAAAAAATCAACTATTGTATTTGAAAGGCCTTGTACTGGTTCTCTGGGGACCCCAAATGAATGAGCTTATATCTGGCCCTCTAGTACTCTTCTGATGAAACGACGTGTCAAGATAATGCTGGTAGAGATCAAGGTTGCAAACAGCTGAGGCCACTGCAAGGTGAATTGATTTGTCTGTGAAGAACCAAAGCAGAGCAAAGGAATTTAAACTAATGATGCACAATAATTAACTGAAAATGTCATAGCTGGCATGCAAAGTGGGACAAATGCTAATATTAGCCAACTAGTCAGAGAAGTTTAGGAGCACAAGTAGAAACGTACAACATTGTTTTAGTGCAGATGCAGTTGGATCTGGAGTCAGGAGGACTCCTCTCCCTGAGTTCAAATCTGGCTTCAGACACTAGCTGTGTGACCCTGGGCAAGTCACTTAACCCTGTTGACCTCAGTTTCCATCTGTAAGATGATCTGGAGGAGGAAATGGCAAACCACTCTAGTATCTTTGCCAAGAACCCCAAATGGGTTCTTGAAGAGTTGGACGCAGCTGGAATGACTGAACAACAAATGAACACTTTTGGTTGAGCTAAGCTAAGTAAATGTTTTCTGTATTTTCTTTAGCTAGATTAATGTTAATTCCAGAACTCTCCAAACATTTTTCTTTACATGTAAGGAGCCGTACCAGGAGTCTCAGCTTCATGGAGCTGATCTTCTACCTATCTATTTGACTGTGTTTTCAGGGGTTAATAGTGGTTAGAACACTGGCCTTGAAGTCAGCAAGACTTGAATTCAGATCTGTCCTCAGATGCTTAGCTGTGTAATTCTGGGCAAGAAAATTAATTTCTATCAGAGTCAGTTTCCTCATCTGTAAATTGGGGATTACTAGGGATAGCACCTATCAGGGTTGTTGTGAGAATAGAATTAGGCAATATTTGTAAAGCTCTTTACAACCCTTAAAGGGGACAACTGTGGTAGAGGGAATACCCACCACTGGACACTGTAGCTCCTGGGGCCCCCACAGGTATGCCCTCCATTTGACAAAGCATCTAACTGAACTCCATTAAGTTCCATAACTCCATTTCTTAATAAGAAGCATTTACTAAACAGAAGGCAAAAGCAGGACTCATAACATAGCTCTCCACTTGTAAAACAGGGACGCACTCTCCCACAGATGCACAGAATGTCCATCAGGAGAGAACGGGCACAATATTTCAGAACCAGTAGAGAGGCACATGTACAGGAAATACATGTCCAAGATAATTCACAGCTCTGGACCGAGGGCCTCGATGTCTGTGCGATAATTCATTGATGAGGGTGAGGGCACTTTTCTATTGGCTGCTCTGCTTGGGATGCTCCTCTTCTAGAGTTCAGGGGTACTGCTATACTCTTTCAGGAAACGCAAAAACCTAAATCTGGGATCTGCAGAACTTTTAAGGTCAGCTTTTTCAGCTCCCTTGGCTAGGTTCTGAGGATTTTCCACTTCTCAAACAAGTAGATGCCCGTTCAGGGAAAAGCAAAGCCCAACGTTTTTTTTTTTTTCAGTCAGCTCTGCCAAGTAGCAAGTACAAAGTTTTTTTTCCTCTGGCCAGCTCTGCCAAGCAGCAGGTGGCAGTGCAAGTCTAAGGTCTCTTCCCAGATCTAACCAGAGGCCTCTAATGAGATCAGCTTTCAGGTCTAGGGCACTTCTGTAGATGCTCAGCTCAGCTAGCCTACTGGTCCAAAGCAGGAGATCTTTAGTGAGATGATTCACTTCTATCTCATGGTAATAAAGTAAAATGCCTATTTTTACCATTTACACCAGAACTAATCAGTGTGTAATTGTCCCATAGTCACCAAACAGTTCTAGGAAGCAAGGCTTTTCCCTTCTTACCTTCTAAGTCCTCATGCCAGTGCTATACAAATTAGATGCTAGGAAATAGGATGCATTGTTCCTCTTCCCCCCAAGTTCCTCTTTTCTGTGCTGCTGCTTTTTTTTTTTCCATAGCTCTTCCTGATACTCCACCTTTTCATCAACAAAACTGGCCATATTTGAAAGGGGCCATCCTTGACATAAAATATAAATCAAAGTAGTTTAGGGGTGTGGGGAGTCCTCTAGCACCTGGAGAAATTAGATGTTTTGTGTAGGAGGTAGCAGTTAGTCTGAGTCTTGAAAGAAGTTAAGGAATCTAAGAGATGAAGGTGAAGAGAGAGAGCATTCCAGTTATGAAGGATAACCTGTGCAAAAGCATGGAGATGGGAGATTGGATTTTTGTGTGTGAGAAACAAGCAAGCGGCCAGTCTGACTGAAATATTGAGCATATGAAGAGTTATCAGATGCAAAAAAAACTTGGAAAGATGGAGCAGAGTTAGATTATTATGAGTTTTAATGGCAAACAGAGGTGCTTGTACTTTATTTAGAAGCAGTAAGGGACCACTGAAGCTTTTGGTATAATAGGGGAAACTGGTCAAGCCTGTCTTTTAGGAATATCCATTTAGCGGCTGTCTGCAGAACAGATTGAAGAGGAAAGAGATGAGGCAGAAAGGTCAATGAGGAGACACTTTAAATAGCCCAGGTAAAATGTGATGAGAGCCTGAGCTAGAATGGTAGCAGAGTGAGCTGAAAGAAGAGGATAGCTACTAGAGATATTGTGAAAGATTCAATAAGACTTGGCAACTGCCTGGATGGCAGGGGGAATGTGAGAGAGTTAATAATCAAGCATAATTCCAAGTTTGCAAACCCAAGTGCCTGGAAGGATGGCGAGCCCTTCAACAGAAACAGGAAAAATTGGAAAGAGGAAAGAGTACTGAGGAAAGATAATGAGTTTTGCTTTGGACTTGATAAGTTTTAGAAGCCTATGGGACATCCAGTTGGAAATATCCGTGAGATAGTTGGCGATATGAGCCTGGAGCCCAGAAACAAGACCAAGTTTGGTTATAGAGATGATAGCTGAAGTAATGGAAGCTGATGATATCCAAGAAGGAGCGTCAAGAGAGAAGATTGAAATGCTTCAATAACTCCAATGGATCTGAGCTCCCCATTCAGCCTGGATTAATTTATTCTTTATCACCCTTTTTAACACATTCCTAACAAATTGTCATCCAACCTCTGATTGAGCACTTCCAAAGACGGGGGATGTAATGCTTCTCTTGAAGGAGCAAGTTCCATTTTTGAACAACTCTCACTGTGAGGAGGAGCTTCACATTTCAGTATTAGGAGGGTTGGGATGGTTGAATGAGGTTCTGTAAGTATGTTCCTTAGCATGGTTCATAGTGGCAGAGGATGGCTAAGGGTCAGACAAGAGAGAATAGGAGAAAATATCAAGGGGGGTTGGGGATTGTTTCTATTGGGCTTCATAACTCCCTTTTGAAAATCCAACTATATTTTATTTGTCTTGTATCCCTCATGCCTGACACAGGGCTGGGATCAAAGTAGGTGCTTATTAAATGTACATTTACTGGAGGAACAAGGGAATTTTCCAATGGAAATTCATCAATGGTATCCTGAGAACACTGAGCAGAATCTGGTTTCATTGCAATCCCCAAAACCCCTTCCAGTTCTCAATTCTATTATCCTATGACCCTAAGCCCCTACACTTAACTACCCATCCCCTACCTTCTAGCCCTCCTGCTTGGGAAATTGTGTTGCCTTTTTCCCCATGACAACAGAGTGTGAGATAAAGCTCACCAGTGTGCTGGATCTTTGCCAAGACAAAGTGGCTGAGAAAGTTTGGGGACCATGACCAAGAAGGTTGTGGACACTCAGGATTGTAGGATCGTGTTTTTATAGAGCTTTAAAGGACCCCAGATATCATCCAGCCCAACACCTTTATTTTGTAGGTGTGGGAATTAAGACCCAGGGATGGTAAGCAAGAGACTAATTTTTATATTTCACCATTAGCAGGTCCTGGTTGAGCATGAAGGTGAGCAGTGCACTGCACAGTTTTGCAGATGAGAAAACTGAGGCCCAGGGAGGTTAATGACTTTCCCAAAGTCATACAGATTTTCAAAACAAGTTCCTCTAGCTTCAAATCATTGCCTTGAACCAGCTGTACCACGAGTAGTTTGAGAGCTGAGGAGAGAGCCCAGAAGGTGTCCTTTTGAGCTATACTTAATATTTACCAGTTGCCCTCAGAGTGCATGATACCAGTGAGCCCTTTTTTATAATCAAGATAGAGGAGAGGGGAAAGCTAAAACACTTTCTCTCCACCTAAGTGAAAATTTTTGGTTTTCCCAGTAGAACAATGCATTAGTTTTCCATATTTAGCCCATCGCCATCTTCACTTCCCTATAACCCTAGGTGGTTAGAGGACAGCATTTGAGTCCAGTTTTTTCCCATTGATTTGGCAGGCTCTGGACTAGATGCACAGGCACCATTCTAGGAGAACAGGGGAGTTTGCCCTGAGGAACTAAAAGTAATACCCAAGATGCAGATGAAAAACAGCTGATTAATTTTAGAAGAGTATTTCAAATAAAGACAGAAAGGCCAAGGGATATCTTGGCAAGAAGGCAGGATGTTCCCTGCTATGCTTTTACTGAAATGTGGTTGATTAAGACACTGGCTATGGATCAGTGCAACAATTTATCACAACCCCTGCCTTGAAAGGTAGTGGTTGTGGTCAGCATTGACCTTTTGCTCTCCTTACCTTCCAAAAACCTGGGACTGACTCCTCCCTGAGGCACAGAAACCAGCAGTGACCCCTCTCCTTGGTGACCTTGAAGTTGCATAAGTCTAATGTGAACTCCTTAGGACTTTTGGTTTGAGTGGAAATGTGTTGACTGATTTCTACGAAGCCAAGAAAGAGAATGATGATACAAACACAGGATGGAAATGATTATTGCGGCTCCTTTTTTCAATGGAGAAAAGAGGGGAAGGGTTATTTGAGGTGGTAGAAATAGCCAAGTAGTCTGAGATGTGGCTCCTTGGGCCATTATCTCATACCCCGTACAGTGAGGCTGCGTTAGTGGTAAGAGGGTCCCACAATTGACACCCCCATTTGGGTGACCATGGACAAGTGGTATGTCAAAAGATCAACAAGTATTTGTTAATAAAATTAAATTAGATAACCCTCCTGTCCCTATAATTCCATTAATGAGAATAATAATAGCATTTATATAGCTTTACAAATACTAACTTATTTAATCCTCACACTAACCCAGGGAAGTAGAAGCTATTATTATTCTAATTTTGTGATCAGATTTTTTTTCCAAATAAGGAAACTGAGGGAGGCAGAGGTTAAGTGACTTCCTCAGGATCATATTACTGAGGCAAGAGGGCTTCCTGCCTCTGTGTCCCACATTCTATCTAATGTACCATTTAGTTGCAATGCTTGGGAGTACTGGAAAGTGACTTAGCTGGATATTGTGCCTGGAATCACAGAATTACAGAATCTCAGAATTAATAAGGACCTCAGCAGTCATCACTCTAGGCCTACCCTTAACCTCAACATGGACTTGATAAGTTTTGTCTACCCCCTTCTTGGACTGCTCCAGACATAAGCCATTCACTGCCTTAGGAGTAGGCTTGTTGCATTTTTGGACTGCTCCAATTTTCAGGAAATTTTTCCTTGTATTGAGACAAAATCTGCATCTCTCTAACTTTCAGTCACTGCTTCTATCTCCACCTTTCTGAATCAAGGAGCATAAGTCTGTTCCCATGTCCATATATCAACTTTTCTAATATTCAGAGATGGTGATCACAGATAGAATGAGGGAAGTATTAATCTTATTTTATTTTGCTGTGGTTAGGTACTCTGGTGAGAGTCCTGCCAATTTGTTCATTTATGGGGAAGGGAAAAGAAAACAGGGACTCACTAGACTTTGGTCATATCACTAAACAGGGAAGGTGATCATGATGAATACTGTCCATAGATTCCCTGAACGGAGCAGGACTGTGATGGAGTATTTAGGAGGGGAGGCTGTCACTCTATACTGTGGACAATCCATACCTCTTAGGTGACTCACTCACAGATCCCAACAAGGTGTGTCTTGGATGTAGCAGAGACTCAACAAATATAAATAAATAAGGCTTCCCCAGGAGTCCTCCTTTGATGCCTTGTCATGGTGGGAGAGGGTGACCACTGATTCTTGAAGGCAAAGCTAGCAGAGTGTAATCTCTAGCAGGTCGTACTGGGCCAGAAAGGCTTTGTGTATGGGCCCATAGACAGATTGTGCTTCCTGGCCAAGGACCAGCCTGGCTAAGCACTGAGGGGTTCATCACCTAAAACGGTGAACACTATTAATTTTGTCAGGGTGGTGTCATGGAGACTGTATTGAATTTGGAGTCAGGAAAAACTCAGTTCAAATATTGTCTCTCACACATCCTGAGTGTGAGAGACCTTGAGCAAACCATAGCCTCTCTGAGGTTCAGTTTCTTCATCTATAGAATGAAAATTATTACAATAAATATCCATAGGATTGTTATGAGGCTCAAGTGAGATCATGTGTATAAAATGTTTTGCTCAATGACCATTATTATTAGGTGATGAATATTTTGGCCTTCTAATACCATGAAATAGAGAAAAATATGTCAGTCAACAAGAATTCACTGAGTACTTGCTGTGTTCCAGGCCTTGTGCTCAGCATTGAGTCTACAAAGAAAGTCAAAAATCATAGGCATTAATGATGATCTAAGACAATCCCAAAGGACTAGTGGTGAAGCCTACTATCCACCTCTAGAGAAAGAATGGATATTGTTTGAACATAGACTGCAGCATGCTGTTTTCACTTTCTTTTCTTTCATCCTTTTTCTTCTATTTGAATCTTGTGCAAAATGACTATTGCACATGTAAAATCTATATCTGATTGCTTACTGTGTCAGGGAGAGGGGAGGAGAGGGAGGGATGGAGGCATAGAATTTGGAACTCAAAAACTTAAAAACATGCTTAAAAATCGTTTTAACATGTAATTGGGGCAAAAAAGAAAATATATTAAATTTTTTAAAAAATCACATTCTAACAGGAAAATAGTATGCCAAAAATTATGTAATACTGTAGATATTCGGTATTAATAGGATGTCATCCCAAAGGAAAGATATGAACTGGGGAACAGATGAGGAGGGAATTCTTTTTTTTTTTTTATTTTGTAATGTTTAACAATCACTGCCATACAATTGCGATTTTATCCCTCCCCACCTACTCCCCACTACCCCCCTCCCTCCCCACGACTGCATACAATTCTGTATAGATTCTACATATACTTTCCTATTGAGTATATTTTCACTATAGTCATGCTATGTAGTCAGACTAAGATAAATGAAAGAAATCGTATAACAAATCAGAACATGATACACAAATACATACACATACACAAACATGATCGGCTACAATATGTGAGTGACTTCCATATTTCTCTCTCTGAGTGTGGCAGGCATTTTGCCTTGAGATCCTCCATTGGGATGAGGAGGGAATTCTATGAGAAAGTAAAATTGAAGCTGAATCTTGAAGGAAGTCAGGGTAGCCAGGAGCTAGAGATGAGGAGGGAGAGCATTTCACATTTGAAGGATACGCTCTGTGTAGCTCCCTTTCACTTCCTTGGTGACAGTGACAGAGTAGAAGGGAACAAGGCAAAGGGTGTTTAAGAATCTCACAGTTATCAGAGCATCCCCAAACATTAATCTGTTAATAAAAGAGCAAAATGTCGTGGTGAGGCATTTTCAAATCTAGCCACTAGGGGGCTGTAGTTGAGGAGAAAGAGATGGCTGCCTTGTGATTGGTACCAACGTCTAAAGACAAAAAGAAAGTCGTGAGCTGTGCTTATGGAGAGAAGGCGTGGGGGGAAGCTGGCACTGTCTCCAGCTGGCACCAATTATAAAAGAGGGGAAAATAAAGGAGTGAGGGAAACAGGGATCAGGCAAGGGAATGTGTGATTTACTGGTAAAAAGAAATTGTAAGTAATCAGGTGTCTATCAGTGTGGATCTGAGTTCTGCTGGAATCCTAGAGAAGCAGCCCAGCGAAGTGGCTGTACAGCGGCTGTAAGGGTTCTGTATGCTTGACATGAGATAAGAATGATAAAAAACTGAACAGTGCAAATCGGTGGGTGGCTGCCTCAGAAGTAACTTCCCTTCTTGTACCTCAGAGGCAGATCTTTTTGCCTTCAAATATTTTTTTGTTACTAAAGAAGCAGGTCCAGACTGGGGTGACTATACCTTGGAGACTGGCAAATCTACAAATAATGGCTTAATTTAACGTCTTGTTGATTATCTAGACTTAAGAAAGTGTTGAAGAGAATGTTAATACTGCAGATCAAAATTAAACGGGTCTTTTGTAAAATCTCCCTCCTGAGAGACGATTGTTAAATGTTTACCAGCACACCAGTGGGTGGGATAACCTGGAATCTTTTCTGACCTAAAGAAGCATCTGTAGCAGTCTTAGAAGGAAGAAACTCAAAGAGTCCAGGGAAGTTGGCTCAGTTCCTTGCCTAAGTCCAATCTAGGTTGGAATCAAAATATTTAGAGCTAGAAAGGACATCTAATTTAGTCCCTTTATTTTACACCTAATTTAATCCCTTTATTTTACAGAAGGGGTCCCTATAGCATCTGTAGTATCTTTTCCATAAAAAGAGTTTCTTTCTTTTCTTTTTCAGACCAGACTTGTAATTTTGTTGCTGTATAAAATTCCTAGTGAAGACTTTCCCGCCACAGGAGCAGATCTCCCATCTGTCCTGCAGATTCTACTCTGAATGTCATGATGAGGTCCTGAGAGGGCACTGGAAGCAAGTAACAGAGCCAAGATCCACAGACATTCATGTCCAGAGCAGAGGAGAGGTTCTGTGGCTAGGATGGAGAAGGATGCATCTGTATGATGATTTCAGCCATCTTACAGGTACACTTGCCTCCTAAGACTCCAAAGGAAACCTAAGAAAATGTGTCTCAGCTTAATACATCAATATATGAAGAACCTATATGTTGGTTTCAGTTTGGGAATTCTTAATATGAGAACACTATTCACCCATATAGATTGCAGCTCATCTGTAACTTAATGCCTTAGATTGTTGCTTGAGGTCCACAGAGGTTGGGGAACTTGCCTGTGGTCACGTAGCTATTAGCTGCCAGAGGTGGCATTGGAACCCAGGTCTTCCTGACTTCCTGTGTGACTGGTCAAGTCACTTAATCTTTCTGAGGCTATTTCCTTATCTGTAAAAATGGTGATAATAATACATTGTAGTATCATTTGCAGTAGAAAGGCAACATGATGGATAGAGAGCTAGAGAGAGTCAAACCTGGTAAACCTAAGTTTAGGTCCTGCTTCTAACACATACTGAGTATATCACCCTAGCCATGTTATCTAATCTCCCAGTCTTAGGGAGCTCTCTGTAGGTTTAAGACAAGTGTCAGTCTGCTTTGGAAGGGTTATTTTTCTACTGAGTTCCCAGTGCCAATAAATATGTAGGCCTATAAAATAATGTCCTGTACCACCCACCCTAAGGTGTTGTAAGGAAAAAAGGAGATGATGTATATAAAGTGTTATGCAAGGGCCAGTCGTTATTATCACTACCCATGAGATAAACTAACTGCCTGTCCCTGGTCCCCCAGAACCTCCATCCATTACGCCACACTGTCTTTTATGTGGGTTCAGTAGTAAAACCAGCTCTTGAGATTTAATGACTGGTTCCTTATTCCCTTAGACATATGGTAGAAATAGACCATGAGAAAAGAAAAGCTGGGTAGTGAAGCTGAATTTGAAGGTGAGGGGGGAAAAGAGAAATAGCCCAAAAGATGAAAAGATAAGGAATGAGAAAAGAGAGGACCAACCTGGGGAGGAGGAGTGAAGAGGAAGCTGGAAGGGATAAGGATGAGAGAAATGGCTCTCTCAGATCATAAGATGTTTACTCAGGAAAGTGAGGTATTCTGGTAAGCAGTAAAGCAAACCCCAAAGCTGATTTAAATGTTGTATAGTTTGATACCCATTTCCTGGCCGACCTCCTGTGTGCCTGGCTTTAGGATTCAGCAGAAAAAAAATATCTCAACCCAGTCAGAGGAGATAATGGAAAATGGCTGCCCTTCTCCCCTGTGCCCAGAGGCTGATACTTTAACAAAGGGGAGACAGAGAAAAAGAAATAGAGAGAGAGAGAGACAAAGAGAGACAGAGACAGAAGTGATAGTAGGAAGCTGTGTTGCATGTACATATGTTTTGCAAATATATCAACTAGGGAACTTCTCTTCTTACATATGTTCCACCTTCCCCCCCCCAAAAAAATAAAGTTATCTAGGGTTCAAGGTATTCTGCGACTGTATCTGCTCCAAATCAGAGCTCTCCAGCTGCTTGGCTGTGCTTTCTTTTACTAGTCAGTCAGAAGACACAATTAGCTCCAAACAAAAGCCTTTAATGAAAAATAAGACAAGTGGCTATAGAACATTCCCCTCATCAAGCTAGGGCACACTTCCACAAATAAATGCACCATCTGTTGGAAGAGTAGACTCGAAAAGAGATCACAGAGGAGGTCCACCCCAGCGGGGTGAACACATGTCTGGAGGGACAGCTCCGGCCTTTGGTGCTGCTGGGCCTCCTATTGGGGGCTAGGTTCTGCTGCTCTCTCCTTTCTGCTTCTGGCTGCTAGACGTGAGCTGGGTTTCTCAGCTGAAATGCTACTTGCACTGTATAAATAAGGAGCAGTGGACCTCACAAAGTTTACATCCACCCCACTACACCCAAGAAAAGAGCAGTCCTGGTTCTCTGTATGCAAAAACCTCAAATGATACCAACCTTGCTGTGGAAGCCCAGTACATGGTGATGAAGTGTGATCCAATAGGTGTCCTTCAGTCTGTAAGAAAGGACTTGTGTTTCTATCTTTTTCCCTGGCACTCTTCCTGCTACAACGGACCTTTTTCCCATCGTACTCCCCTCCACATCTCCCACCGTTGGGGAGTTGGATCTACTTATTGAAGCCTTGAGACTGAAGATCCAATTTAGCAGGTTGCAAAACACTGCAGCAATTATGATCCCAAAGAGATTATTTTAAATGATAATTTCCTCGTCTGTATTTAACTGAAGCATAAAAGCCACTTAGGAGAGAAAATGATTTGAGTACACATAGCCTGTGTACTCAGCCTATGAATTTCCATATCACATTCATGTCTTGCTGAAACTTAGTAAACATGTGACTTCATTATTCCTTTTGCCTTTCAATTAGGTTCTTGAAAATGCAGCTTCTTTTTTTTCTTGTTCTGAACACAGGAGGCCCTATTTCATTAAACTTTTGCTGCTGCACAGAGATTCTGGAATAGAAAAAGGTTAGATTAAAGGATGAAATATTAGGAATCCTACACTCCCTTTCAATGGCAGGCTAAGCGGGTGAGGATTTACAGGTACCTTATTTATGTGGGTTATTTTGCAGGGCTATGAAATGGGAGACCCTTGCCATCTCTCATGTCATTGTTTGTAATCTCAGGGCAAATGGTTCATATTTCTTAGGGCCTAGTCCAACAACAACAACAAAAATCTACCACTGATGATGTTCTCAAGGCTGCCAAAGTTTAATTTTTTAAATTTGTCTGTTGCTTAAAGTGAATACATTTCCTTTTCAACCCCAGCTTCCTCTCTTTTCTTTAGTAGAACAGTTTTCTCAGCCTGGCTCTGACTTGAAGAAATAGACCTGGCAAAATCATGTGAGTTTTTATTTGCTACCTTCCCCCTCCCGCCTGCCTCCTCCACTCCCATGGAAAAGGAAGAAAAAAAGGGAGGGGTGGGGAACTCAATCTTTTAAACATACATACATGGTCAAGAAAAACAAATCATCTCTCCCCCCATCACCACCATTGGCTCCATCCAAAAATATATGCCTCATTCTGCTTGAGTCCGTCTCTTCTCTCAGGAGACAGATAGCATGTATCATAATTAGTCTCCTGGAATCACATTTTGTCATTTCATTGATGGGAGCCCTTAAATGTTTCAAAATTGTTAATCTTGACAATGTTGCTTTCTCCTGGTTCTGCTCATTTAACTCTACATCAGTTCATACCAGTCTTCCTAGGTTTCTCTGAAGCCATCTTCTTCATAATTTCTGGTAGTACAGTTGCATTCATTCCATTCAAGTAACATCATTTGTTCAGTTATCCCCAATTGATAGGCATAGACTTTGCTTCCAATTCTTGACCATCACAAAGGAGCTGTTATAAATATTTTTGTGTCTATTGACCCTTTCCTTCTTTCTTTGACCTCTTTGTGGGGTATAGACATAGTAATAGAATCAAAAGGGTATGGGCAGTTTAATAACTTTTGGGGCATAGTTCCCAATTGCTTTCCAGAGTGGCTGAACCAGTTCACAGTTCAATCAACAATACATTAATATTTATGTTTTCCCTGAAGTCCTTCTAACAATTGCCATTTCCCTTTTTTTGTCATCGTTGTCAGTCTGATGGGTATGAAAGAAAACCTCAAAGTTGCTTTAATTCGTGTTTTTTCTAATTAGTAGTCATCTGAAGCATTTTTTTTTAAAGTATGGCTTTTCTTTGAAAATTACCTATTAATATTCTTTGATCCCTTATCAACTGGAGAATGGCTTTTATTCTTACAAATTTTAATCAGTTCCTTATATGTCTTGGGAATGAACTCTTTATCAGAGAAACTGGTTGTAGATATTTTGCCCCAGTTAATTGTTTCCCTTTTAATCTTAGCTGTATTGATTTGTTTTTTTTTTTAAAAAAAAAACTTTCTTTTAATTTTTATTTGGTCAAAAATGCCCTTTTTATCTTCTGCAATCTTCTCTATCTATTGTTTGGTCACAAACTCTTCCTCTATCCATAATCTGAATGGTAATTTCTTCCTTGCTTTTCTAATTTGTTTATGATGTAACCTTTTCTATTCAGATGTTCCTAAAGTGGGTGATATTACTGCCTGAGGGGTACTGGACCAATCCAGGGGGGTGGTAGTAGCCTTGGATGCAATTGTGGGACATTAAATAAAAATAAGGGGGTGGTAGAAGCGTAAGGAAAGAAGAGAAGAACATTTTGAAAAACCATTTGTACATGTTTCATCTGTTGTGTAACAGAGTTAAAGTCACAATGATTATATTATTTTCCAAATAAATACACAAAACATAAGTTATAACTGATCAGTGGTCAAATCTGCCAACAGGTCTTAACAAGCAAGTATTGGCAGGTGAATAGGTCATACACTGGCAGGAAGTCAGCATATATCAGCAGGAATATGTGCATGTAATGACTTGTTTGCAATATTGCCTCATCAAAATTTCAATACAGGAAAAAAAAGCCACAAATTTTCAATAAGTTGTTAAATTTGAAATACATCATTTTAAAAATATATACTTTTTTGAAATGATGCAATTTTAAAAAACCATTAAAGGATTAAAGAAAGTAGATTTCTGGGGAATTGCTGAGTAATTATTGTTTTTTTTTTTTGAAAAAGGGGCAGTAGGTCAAATAGTTTGGGAAACCATGTATTCTTTTGGAGATAATCTTGGTATATGGTGAGAAGTGTTGATCTAAACCTAGTTTCTGCCAGACTGCTTCCCAGTTGCCCCAGCAGTTTTTGTTATCCATACCCAGTAGTTGGGGCTTATTGAATGCTAAGATAGTCTGTTCATTTGCTTATGTATGTTGTGACCCTAAGCTGTACCACTGATCAACCTCACAATTTTTTAACCACTACCAAGTAATTTTGATGATTATTGCTTTGTAGTAAATTTTGAATGCTAGGACTGTTAGACCTTCTTCCTTCCCATTTAAAAATTTTTTTCCCTTGAGAATCTTGGTCTTTTGGTCCACTAAATGAATTTCATTTT
Source organism: Notamacropus eugenii (assembly GCF_028372415.1). Lineage (NCBI taxonomy): Eukaryota > Metazoa > Chordata > Mammalia > Diprotodontia > Macropodidae > Notamacropus > Notamacropus eugenii. Next base: position 129,101,903 of record NC_092875.1, on the reverse strand, counting down.
TTTCCTGAATAAATAAATAAATATAGGTAGTATTGTCATTTTCTTGTTATTTATTTATTGGTTCAGCCTGTCCTCTTTTGCTAACCTTCCGTCAATCTCTCATTATCTATTGACTCCTTCCCTGGCTACAAACACATCTAAGTCTCCTCCATCCTTTAAAAAGCCTTTCTTAATTTGACTATCCCTGATAGTTAGAGCCCAACATTTCTTCTCCTGTTTTGATTAAATTTCATAAGAAAGTCCCTTATATTAGATGCCTCTATTTCCTCTCATCTTACTTTTAAACTCTCTGCAATTTGGCATCCTACTTCGTCATTCATTTGAAACTGTCCTCTCCAAAGCTAACAGTGATCTCAAAGTTGCCAAATTTAATGGTCTTTTTTCCCAGCCCTTATCCTTCTTGACCTCTCTTCTGACTTGGACGTGGTTAATCACAACTGCTTTCTGGATACTTTCTCCTCTCTAGGTTTCCATGATACTGCTGTCTCCTAGCTTCAACTGAAGAACAGTTCAACCCTTGACTCCAAGGCTCTGTCTTCATCATTCTCTTCTCTCTCTAAATTATCTTACTTGGTGATCTCATTAGCTCCCTTGGGGTCAGTTATCATTTCTGTGTTGACAATTCTCAAATCTACTTATCCAGCCCTAACCTCTCTGTTTATCTTCAGTTTTACATCCCCAATTGCTTATGGATGTTCCATACACATCTCAAACTCAACATGTCCAAAATAGAACTTATTATCTTGTCCCCCAAAACTTCCCCTCTTCCTAACTTTCCTTTTACCATTGAAGACACTACCATACTCCAACTTACTAAGGCTCACTGTCTCAGCGTCATCCTCAACTTCTTACATATAGTCACCCCATTTTATCCAGGCTCTCAAGGAATCTTGTCATTTCTACCTTCACAACATCTCTGGTATAAGTCCCTTTTGCTCTACGCACATCATGTTGGTATAAGTTCTCATCACCTCTCATCTGGACCATTACAGTAGTTTTTTAATTGGTTTCCCTTTCTCAAGTATCTACCCACTCCATTTTCTCCTTCTCTCAACTGCCAGTGATTTTCCTAAGGCATAGATCTGACCATGTCATTCCCTCTACATAGTAAATAGCAACGGCTCCCTGTTACTTCCAGAATCAAATATAAAGTCCTGTGGCATCCAAAACCCTTCATAACCTGGCATCTTCCTTCCTTCCAATCCTCTTACACTTTACTCCAGCTCATGTACTCTGTCATCCAGATGCAGTGACATACACAACACTCCACCTCTGAACTCTCAGCCTTTCCCTGCTTGTTCCATACCTACATCGCTGTCCTTCTCACCTTTACCTTTTATCCCTGGCTTCATTCAGAAGAGTTAGACAATAAACAAAAACAAAAAACAAAAATTCTAATGGGGGAGATAACATGCAAACAGCTCTGTACATATAAGGTCTAATCAGTCTAAATGAGAGGTGTGTGTGTGGGGTGGGGGGAGTGGGTGGACTGAGAAAGGCCACTTGCCAGTAATAGGATATGAGCTGAGTAATAGGGAGCCACTGGAGTTTACTGAGTAAGGAAGTGTTGAAGGGCAGAGTGGGGAAGAAAAAGGAGGGGAGGAAATACATAGTCAGACTTGTATTTTAGTAAATTCTAGAAGGAGGGTATGGTTCAGGGAAGGATCAAGGGAATGAGGCAGTTATTAAATGTAATTCTCTTTGCACCTCAGTTTTTTCATCTGTAAAAATGATTTGGTTTGATTAGATTATTTTCCTAGGCCCTTTGAGCTGTAGGGCCTGTCTTTCTCATTGTCCCCTGGATGGCAGAAGTAGAAAGTAATCCAAGCAGCAGTGGAAATCTGTCAGGAAACACTTTTTCAGGGGCTGTACTGGGTCATGATTTCATCTCACCAATGGGCCTTCCTTTCAATTTATATGTGATTATTGAAAAGAGAACATAATGGGGTATAGTGAAAGACAATCTGAATATTGCTAATTCTCTTAGCAACATAAGCCGCTGCAGATAATTCCGCTGTCCGCAAATGCTGTCACAGACTCTGAAATGGCAGTTTGCTGCTGTCGTACAGCAGGGGGATTGCTCTTTAGTTCCTTTCAGGTTTGCCCTTTTTTTGCAGGCAATCAGTAAAAGTGACAGGAGGGCAGAGTTGGACCCTAATTAGTGTGTGATTGCTGTCTGTGAGACCATTAATAAAAACAAGACTGTGGGTGGAAAAGGAATGCCCGACAGGGACTGTTTTCAGTGAGCATGTTTTTGCAGAGAGAGAAATTGGTTAAGACCTTGGTGTTTTTCAAATAATTTTTGTAAGATTCAGGTGACCGAGTCTTTTTTCTCAAAGCTAGGGCATAATGGTACCCCGTTTTCCACAGAGCCATAGAAACTTCAAGGCCTTCTAGTGCAACTCTGTCCCTTTAGAGGTGAAGAAAAGGGGCCTACATTTGGTGTGATTTTGCCAAGTAGAGACAAGATGAATCTCATGGCTCATATCATGGTTGAGTTGGGGGAAGAGCCTTATAAATTCAGAGAAGGGTGGCATGATCAATGACAGGACATTGTATGTCTCCCTGTCACCAGAGCTCCCTAGATCAGGCCTCTAGAGGTTTCTCTGTGGGACAGGGAACAGGCTCCCACTCAGACAAAGGGATTACCTTGGTGGGTACTGGAAGAGGGTACCAGAAAAGGTTAAAAAAAAAAGCACCAACCAGCATTTCCTGCTTGTTGACTGCTGTGTAAGTTGGAATGCCAGCATAACAGCACACACAAAACTGAACTGGCCCATTTCATAACTAGAAATAAAGCTATCAACTTTCAGGGACCCGAGGGCATCCAATGAAGCAGGTGACTATATAGGAGAAGTGATATATCTTGGTAAGGGTGAGGTTTAAAGGGTTCAGTCCAGGAACCCACCTTATACAGACAATTCCTGCTTTACATAAGTGGACAGTTCTGAAAACCTTCCAGTAAGGCAATGTTTAGAGGCAGCACCATATCAGGGACAGAGATGGGAGAGCAGGAGGAGGAACATGTTGGGGCAGGGTGGGCCATCTGGGGACCCAGCCAGAACCTGGAGGAAGAAGGTGGGGTCAGATGGGGTCAGATATGGGTACAGACACGAGAGGACAAGGCAACAGTCAGGGGCTAGGGACAGACATGCAGTACTCAGGGGCAGATAGATGGAAGATATTCATGTCAGGGTGGACCAAATGAGGCAAAGGTCTCCTCTCTGCACAGGAGGTCTCAAGCCAAGTCCTCCTTATTGTCTTTCACTTGGAGGGGTTTTTGTTTTGTGTATTTTTGGTGGGGGTGATGGGAGGCCTTGAAGCTGAGGAGCAGGAGTGGAGAGTACAGTACTGTACCGAAAAGTTAACATAGGTTTTTTTTTTTTTGAATGCAGATTTCTTTCAGAATTCTTTACAAAGGTTGAATTTGCATAATGTGAATTTGCATAGAGAAAAAACTGTCTATAGTTTCTGACCCAGAAATTCAGGTTCAAAATGAGATAGGAGCCAAGAGAATAGAAGAGGGCAAAATTGGGGCAGACTGGGGCACTCCCACTCAGGGTAAGAATGCTTTGAGCTTATCCTATCCCTATTACCAAGAAGACAAGAAAGGTGACCCTTTGCCTTGAGTTAGCAGAGGCTAGCTGGCCCTCTTCCCTGAGATGGTTGGAGAAGTTACAAACAGAAATCTGAGGGTTCCCTGAAGGAATGGTTCTTGAGGTGTGGCCTAATTGGAGCTCTCTGTCACAGACTTCATAACCTGGAGGAATTCTCTGAATAAAAGTAGGTCCTACTTTTGTAGCATCAACTACATTTATTAGATCCTCCAGAGGGGGAGTGCTCTTTTTGCCCCTTTGTAGGTGGCTGACATGGGGAATACTCCACCTGGCTCGGTAAAATCGCATTCCTCTTGTAGCCAGCTCACCAGCTCTCAGATAGGGGGTGAATGTGATAAAGGGAGTGTATGCCACCCCTCCTTTCTCAGCCCCATGGCCTGCCACACACTATGCCCACTCTTTCTCTGGGTCAATTAGATCTCTTCTTCTGGGTGGTGCTCCACCTGAATGGTTTCAGACTTTAGCTATGGGTCTCCCCTACTAGATAATCATACAGGTGAGGGGTTGTCAAATTGGTAAAATGTGAGCTGAAAGTTATGACAGTTGTGGCTTGGGCAAATACTGTCATCAATTTGAGTAGGTATTCTGGGAATGGGGGTTGGGGACTGGGGAGAGAGAGGCAGAGCTCTCTACTTTGTTAGATAGGAGGGAGCTTTGAGTGTGACTCCTGAAATATGGATTTGCTAAGAATGCAAATGGATGGCCAGTCCATAGTGGGGTGCTAGTAAAACTGTGCAGAGAAATTCAGATCCAGGGCACTGAGGTCCCTTCAGTCCCAGACAAGCCTGTGATATCCTCCAAAATTCCTGCTCCATTTGGGTCATACAGGTGGCAGTCCATGTAGGGAAAGGAGTATTATGGGCTTAGTAATTGTGGAGGCCCTTTCAACAACCTCTAAGATGGCCTGATGGAAAACCTTAGGATTACCAGAACCCTCCTCCACCAAACAATATCCAGCCTGGGAGGGGAGGAGAAGGGATAGATGAAGAAAAATGGAGTACTTTTTGATTCCAGTTACCTTTACCACAGTCCTATGTCACCTGTGAAGAAGGCAAGTGGTGCTTGGCAGCTTACAACCAAAAGCCTATCTCTACAGCTGTTCCTGACCTCATCAGTGTTATAGACTGGGTAGCCCAAGCCCAGGTTGAGTGATATGAAGCTCTTTACCTTCACAGTGCTTTTTTCTCTATTTCTGGGTTGGAGACTAATTAGGAACAGTTTGCTTTCAACTGGGAAACAGTTCAGTATCCCTTCACCATCCTTCATACTGCCACATCATGGCAGGCATAGACCTCCTTCTTGAGGGTACTGAAACACTCTGTCATTGACATAATGTTGACAATGCCAGGTGGGGCCACTGTGGCAAAGACCTTAGATTGGATGGTGCCCATATGAGAGACAAGGGGTGGGAAATCAACTCTAAGAAAGTCGAAGGTCCAGCCTGTTCAGTCAAGTTTTGGGGTATATGGTGGGTGGGGAAAACCCAAAGAATTCCAGGCACAGTCTGGTTGGAAAAAGTTACTGGCATTTGCTTCCCTACAATCTAAGAAGAAAGTCCAGGTAATTACTACACTCTTCAAATTTTGGAAAACCCATATTCACCAGCTAGGTATCTTGATGGTCCCCACTTACTGGGACACTTGCAACTCTGCCCCTTTCAAGTAGGGTTCAGAACAGGCTACGCCTGTGGAAGATACAAAGGAGGCTGTCCAACAGTCTCTTCTCTTGGGTTCTTATGACCCTTCAAGGTTTGGGTTTCTGGAGGTCTGTATAAACACTAAGCAGAGTAAAGCCTTTGGCAAGCACCAAGAGGTGTCCAGGGTAAGCTATTGTTAGGTATCTGGAGCTCCAAGCTCCCCATTATACTGCTTTTGAAAAACAGTTGTTTGCCTTTTCTTGGGCCCTCAGTGCTACTGAACAAATGACACAGGGTCATACAATTAATCACCCTTTGTCTAGAGTTGCCTCCTGTGGGTTAGTGATACAAGATGGTCCCTCTAACAAGATGGGTAGAACACAAGAGGATTCTATTGCTAAATGGAAATCGTCCATTGGAAATCACTACTCCTGCTGGTTTCAGTATTCTTCGCACAGACTCTGCCAGAGGCTGAGACCTCTGGTCTAGGCTTTAGAATGCTACATCCCTCCACCCAGCCATCATGGGGTCTGGGACTCACACTTAGTGAGTGCTTAAGACCACAGAGGATACTATTACCTGATGACCTTTAACCAGATGCATCTACAGATGGAGATGAGGAGGGTCTCATCTAGAGAAGTCAGGTGCCTATTCTTGTTGCATAACCATTGGAGTTATGCAGACACTGGTCCTGTGACCAAAGTAAAGCTCCTTTGTCTACTCTGCAGTGACTTTTGATTGTCTCATTTTGTCCCAGCGTTGAACCTGAACTGGCCTTTGAGCAACACCTCTAACATCCCCCTGTAAGGCCATACCCTCATTCCAGTGAAGCTGGCTTTGCTCAAAACATGCTGGAAACTCCTCTGACAGAAGGCCTTTCCTCCTGTGGCACATTCATGGTTGTACATTTGAATGTACATATTCATGGTTGTACATTTTTATCCTCTGAAGATGACTTTGATTTTAGGAAATAGCCAAAAGCTAATTTTTGTGAGTAAGATGAGTAACCAAGTTGTGTTACAGCATTTTGGGTCAAAAATGACATGACCTACGAGATCTCTTATCTGAATTGGGTCGAGATCACTCAGGTTTGACTAGGAGGGCTTCTGGAACTTTCCTGAAGAGATTGACACAGTCAGGATAGCATGTGATAATAATCATGATATTGTTAGTCACTGATGAGAAGCAGGGAACTATGGAGAATATAGAATGTGCCAGGAAGATCTGGGTTCAAGTCCCACTTCTGATCCATGAAGGTTGTGTCACAATGGACAAGTCATTTAATTTTGCAAGGTTCCAGGCAACTAACTCTCTTAGACTATTAAGTTACAGAGGAGTTGCCCATTTGTGTTGGTATGGAGTTTTTGTACCCACACAATCACAGATCCAGACCAAAATAGCTTAAATAATAACTGACTTAAATAGGAATTCCAGTTTATCCTGTATGTGTCTTGCATGTTGATCTCCAACTGGACTATGAACTCCTTGAGGGTAGGTCTATCTTTGGCCACTCTTTATATCCTTAGCAGCTAGGTGGCTCAATGGATAGAACACTAGACCTGGAGTCAAGAAGACTCCCATCTTCCAGAGTTCAAATCTGGTCTCAGACACTGACTGGCTATGTGACCCTAAGTAAGTCACTTAACCTTGTTTGTCTCAGTGCCTCATCTCTAAAATGAGCAGGAGAAGGAAATGGCAAACCACTCCAGTATCTTTGTCAAGAAAACCCCAAATGGGGTCACAAAGTCAAACATAACCAAAACAAATGAATGAGAACAGTGTCCACAGCACTTAGCACAGACTCTGGTACGTAGCAGAGGTTTTCATAAATACTTATTGACTGACTGACCTAATGTCATTCTTTAAGGTTTGCAAAGTGCTTTACGGACATCATCTCATTTGATCCTTAGAAGAACCCTCTACTATAGCTTCTATGGATAATATCATTTCTGTTTTATAGATGGAAAATGAAGGCTCAGAGAGATGACATAACTTGCTCATGATCACATGGCTAGTATCAGCATCACTCCAGTGGTTATGCAGAAAGCACAGCTGAGATGGAGGAACCAGAATGAAGGTATTATAACTGACTAATTAATTTTGGGCTTGGTCAAACTAAGAGAAATGATTATTAATAACCAATTACAAATATGGGGGGGCATATGGAAATTCAGGGTTTTTTCACTTTCTGTTTCCTCATTTAAAGCCTAGTCCTTGTGAGGGACAGAGCTGACAGTGAGACAGTTTCCTCAATCTTGGGCAAAACTGCACCCAAGTAGGAAAGCTTAGTTCTGATTAAAGTGTAAAGAGATGTTAAGTAATATACCTAATCTAGATATATTCTGACTCATTGTTCATTTGTGGATTGGGTAAAGGTAGATCCTTTTGTCTAGAATGCCTGAGGTGGGTGTGGTCTGGGTGTGGAGATGAGTCTCTTTGTCCAAGAGTGACATAATCAGAGTCACAGACCCAGCTCCTCATTATAATAGGTCCACCTCTCATTATGATATTCATTCTCTCTTTAATTGTTAGCCAATCAGAGTTGATTTCTGCCTGTTGGGAACACCCACTTTTCCAAAGGTTTTAAATTCTCAGCAGGCCCCGAAGGTTTATCTTCAGATTCCGTCAGAGTCACTGACCTCATTTTATTAAGTATTTGCTAGCCACAATTAATAAATTGATTAATTATCCAGAAATTATATATCTCAGACTTTTCGTTCATCATAAAACTTTTGTCTATGCAAGGTAGAGGTTGATGCTAGCTAGGGTGATCTGACCAAGGGGAGCAAGGATATATTAGGATCCAAAATTGGATGAGATGAGGACAGTGACTTTTCCCCAAAGCTAAAAAACTGAATGGATGGAGTGAAGGTTATAGGCAAGAACTGAAAGTGATTACTAGTTGTTTGGTTCTTGTTAGTTTTTGAAGATACCCCAAATGACATCACTATATTGGGGTCAAGGTACACTATGTCCAACTGTGGCTGATTAGATCAATATGAGCATGGAAAATTGGGGTATAAATAGTCTGTATGACTTCAGAATATATATGTCTCTAAATTTGTTCATCTTTCATTTATTTTGACCACTACAATTCTGCTTTGCTCTTAGAGCATAGCACTTTCTTTGATGTGGGCATATCATGCCATGTGGAACTATGCCAGCGTCTCCCATGTCTCACAATTGATTCTGAAATTCTTCAGAGAGACCTTGAGAATGTCCTTGTAATTCTGACTTCCATGTGAGTGTTTGCCTTGTGTGAGTTCTCCATAAAATAGTCTTTTAGGCAAATGTTTTAGCAACAAACTGTTCATGCATGGATAACTGCTCTAATCTATTAACATTAAGTCTTCTGGTAGTTGTCTTGCCTTGGGGCTTCCACTTTTGTGGAATAAAATGTCTGGCTTGGAGAGGATGTCTATGATCTGTCCAACATTCTGCACCACACATCACCTTAGGCACTCTCACATCCTGTCTCTTCTTCTTACCATGGCATAGTCTATTAAATGCCAATGTTTGCTACAAGGGTACATCCATGAAGTTTTATTGCATTTAGGCAAATGGAAGACATTGTTGGTGATGAGGTTATAAGACACACAAGTCTTCAGCAGTAAGTGACTATGGCTCTTGCTGTTTCCAACTCCATTTCTCCCATGGACTCCTTGCCATGTCTGAAACTCTAATGTCGCTACTGATACTCTGGCATTAAAGTCACCCAGAATTACAAGCTTGTCTTCTTTTGGCACATTGATTTTCAGGTCTTCATAAAATTTTTCTTTGACCTCACCAGGGTCATGGTGAGAGCATATGCACTGATGATGGTGGTGCATCACTTTCCTGCAAATGACAATTGCATTGTTGTTAGCCTGTCATTCACTCCTTCTGGTAGACGTACAGGTTTGTTTAATAGATTAAATTTGATGCAAAACCTATGCCAGCTTCACAGTGCTCCTCATTTCAGTGACCACTTCAAAATAGCATCTATCCATCTCTGACTTCGGTAAGCTGGCCTTCATTTGCTAGCCTTGTTTCACTCAGAAATGCTATTTAGATGTGGTACTTGCTATGTTCTCTGATTTTGTGTTGTCCAAAAATGTGTGCACATTCCATGTACCAATGGTGAATGGAATCATCTTTGCAAAAGTTTTTGTATATTTTTTGTGTTTCAGCTACAGAGTAGGATCTCCACTTGCCATGGTTAGCAGGACAAGGTTAGGTTAGGTGAAGCAGACAATTTTTAGGGCTTTGCTTGCCCCTTCCTCTTGCCATGAGTCTACTCAGATACCTGGGGGCTGCTGAACCTTATGGTTGCTTCAGTCCAGTAAGAAGACAGTCCCGTGTACTGGACCACCCTTGAGCAGGGTTGTGTCTACAACTGCCAGTGTATCCACACTTGCTGCTTGGTTACTTGCCCATTACTGCAGGACTTTGAAGTAGATAAAATGGTAAAATGGTATGTGTGATTTCTTTTGACTCTGGCACAAATTGGATTTAAGTGAAGCAGAGTTGTGTGAAGTCATTGGTCCCACTCTCTCCACCAGAGTCAATGGAGTTCAGTGGCAAGACCAGTACATAACTTTGGCATCTTCCATGTCTAACCAAACTGTAAGCACTGCATAGTGCCTGCTTCAGCTGCCTTCATAGCCTGTTGTAATAAATTGTTTACATCTGCCTATCACACTTTGGAAGTCTTCGCATGCTTGGGGTAGACACCCCCCTAATTCGCCATGGGGATTTGGGGTCAATAGGTTACCTTCAATCTGATTTAGCCCATCTGCCAAAACGATTTTACCAGGGTGTGGCCACTGCATATACTACGGCTTCTTGGAGCTATAGGTCAACACAAAGGTGGAAAGCAGCTCTGAAAAAGGCTCAGCAGCCCTTACACCAAAGGTACTATTCTTGCCTTAATACCCTGTACACCTCAATTAATAGGAAAAGCTCAACCCAGACATGGACAGTTAGCTAGTCTGAAATTGGAAAAGTTGAGGGGCTAGATTAAAATTGGAATATTTAGGGGGAGGAGACAGTGATGGAAGAGATTGTGCCAAAAGGTTGTGCTACTTTTTTATGGACATTTCAGGCCTTTCTAAGCAACCCCAGCTCAAGAGGGACCAATCTGTTTCAGCATTAAAGGGATAGAGTTACATAACAGGGTTATGTACTCAAAACAAAAATGGGAAAACAAAAGGCAGGGGATGATGTACTCACTGAGTACGTGTGTAGTCAGTGGAATACATATTCCGCTCATATATGAAACTGTGTGGGGGTGGAAGTTAGGATGGACTTGACATGAATCATCAGGGCTCTCGCTGACATATTTATCTTCCCTAGAAAATGAATAACTGTGGATTTCACCTTTTCTACCCACAGCATGGAAGCTAGATGGCCCAGTGGATAGAGTGCTGGGCCTGGAGTCAGGAAGACTCTTCTTCCTGAATTCAAATCTTAACATACTTAATAGCTGTGTGACCCTGGGTGAGTCACTTAACTCTGGTGGCCTGTTTCTTCATCTGTAAAATGATTTGGAGAAGGAAATGGCAAACCACTTCAGTATCTTTGCCAAGTAAACCACGATGGGGTCATGAAGAGTCGGACACAACTGAAAACAATAAACCCACAGCATAGAGAAGTTTAGAGACAATACTGTAACTGGGTTAGGGAAACCAGCACTTCGTCCTGTGGAACTGATTGTTTAAAGGGCTATGACAGTACTTGTGATCCTGTTTTAGGCAATAATAATAATAGCTAACATTTGTACAATACGTGCCACATGCCAGGCACTATGCTAAGTGTTTTATAATTATTATTTTATCTCATATATATTTATATCTTATTATAATTATTCTCTTACTTGATCCTCACATTTACAGATAAGGAAACTATGGCAAACAGAGATTAAGTGACTTGCCCAGGGTCATAACAGCTGGTAAGGGTCTGAGGCTGGATTTGAACTCTGGTCTTCCTGATTCTAGTTCTGGTACTCTAACCATTACACTTCATAGCTGTCTCTAGCTATGTGATCCTGCAGAAGTCACTTGATCTGTCTGAATCTCAATCTTCCCACCTACAAAATGGGGATCATAATGGCACCTACCTCTCAGGGTTGTTGTAAGCATCAGATGTGACACGTTTCCTTCTCCCTCTTCCAGGACCTGGCCGGCCCTGCCCTGTTATGGATTGTTTCTCCAGGACTTGAATGCTCGTTTTGTGGTGGGGCAGCTGAAAGCCATCCCTAAAGAGCCACTGATGTTGACCAAAATGACTACTCTTAAAGTCAATACTCATTTGAATGTATAATCTCTGATAATGGGGGTGGGGGAGGCTGTCAAACAATAGCTTTGTTTCCGTAGAGCCACATCTCCTCTAAGTATCTGTCATGATCACAGAGAATTGAGAAGGAACACCAGCATGAGAGCCTTAAGTACTTCAGAGAAAAGAGTAAATGTCACCTCTTCCCGGTGGGGACTCCACTTGACAGATCTGAGAATGTGATTTAACTCCTGGATCACCGGAGACATTGGACTTGCATTTCAGGCTTGATAAACTGTCAAAAACCCTGAAGTTTCATTCTGATTTGATAGCTCCCACCAGGAACAAATCTTACTGGGCTTCGGATACTCAACTTGTCTTTTCAAGGCTTTGTAGGGGACAGATTCACCTCTTATCCATCCTTCCCTAGGAGCTGCTTCTAAAATGACTTATCACATCAGTTCAATAGTTTTAAATACTACCTCCTTTCTCATTGGAGCCTCTTTGCATTTTGGCAGGGTTGGCTTGATCCCCTGCCTTTGCATCTGCCTTTTATGCTTAGAGAATATGATTTGTATCATCTTAGTTCTTCCTCTTATTCTTTCTTTGGTGCTTTCTCTAGCTGGGATAGGTGAAAGTGTCAAGTGATTAAAGACTTTAAGCATCCATTTCTTGTAGGCCCCCCTATTGTGGCCATTTATTGACTTTTGCCATTTTATAAAAAAAAAAAAAAAGAGAGAGAGAGAGAAAATGAGTTGTAAGCACAAAGTTCTTATTGGGCTTGGATTGACCTTGACCACAAGTGTCTCTTCTTTGAACTCTTTTTCCAAGATGATCCAGGAACAAACCTTAACGTAACTGGAAGGGGTTTGGTGAGCCTATTTCTGGAAATGAGAGATTGATGGGAATTCCTTTCCCACATTAAAGTACATAAGCATATTCTTTGATTGTATCCCGTTGGCTTATCGTATGATAACTTTAAAAACCTTTTCATTGGTTGTGGAGCCAGAACTGGGTGTGTATACACAATGAAATTGGATGAATTATCCTTTTCCCTTGCAACTTTTGAGCAAAGAAGAAGAAATGCTGTGGGCCTTTGAGTGGATTGGGAGGTAACCACGAAGACTGGCAACAGCTTGCCAAATCTCTCCCCCTGGCCACCTAAGCTTTGAAAGCTCAGAAAAGCTATCAGAGGTCTCCTCAGAAACCAGTAGTGGCAAACATCTAATCAGGAACAACTGACTTGACCTGAGATACCAAAGAACTCGGTGGGGACACCTTGAAGGGAGAAAGGGACTCACAGTACCTGGATGTACACCTGTCTCTAGGTTAGTGGAGGGATTGGAGAGGAGAGAATGTTTTGTAGCAAACATTTAACTTTGAGTCTTACTCTCTCTAAGGACTGGATGGGTATGTAGAAGGGAGAATGTACCTCCTTTTCAAGAGGGATGTTTTTGTATTTTGGTCCTTGCTATACCTTCTCAGTAAATAATCTTTCATAAAGGCTAATTTATGTTAGGTTGATAATGAGAAGATGTTAATTATAAGGGCTTGTGTCTAATAGTATAAGGGGGAAAATGCCCAAATCCTCAAGGATAACCCCTAAAACCCTGAAGGAAGAAGTAAGCAGTCTTCCTCTAGGAACCCAACCTGCCAATGATTGTAGGGGTTGAGAGAGTGAGTCTCAGAGTCTGAGCTACATTCACAAATCTGTTGCTGTATGGATCTCAATTTGATCAGTTTAACAGTGCAAAATAGTAGATTATAAATTACATGGTAATGGAAACTAAGTTTCATCTAGCTTATGTATACCTCATGGGTACCAGAAGAATGTGCTGTATGTAGAAGATGTTAAATATATTTTTAAAAGTATAGTATAGAAGTTACGTAGGGTTGAATATGTAGAATTTGCATGAAGCGCTCAAGTCAGGACCTTTATATGGGACTTCAGACAGAAGAAAACAAAATATCGTCCCCATACAGCTCTTTAAACCATCCTCTACCAACAAGTGCAAAGTAAGGCAGGCACCAACTTATTCAAGTGGTGGCTCAGACAGAAATAGGTCAGTTTGCAGGATGTAATTTAGTGGTTCTCAAACTTTCTTTCTTGTGGCAGAGGAATATTTTTTGTTCTTAAGGAGTAGGATCACACTATGGGAGAGCTGGGGAGCCTTGCACATGAGCAATCATCTGAAGGTATAAATTTCATACAGTTCATAGGAGACTCATGAATGGACAGTATATGAAAGTATACATTCCCAGTTTGCAGAATACCTAGTGAAACTTACAGAATGCCTTTGAGCACAATTGATATAATGAATGAATAAATATCATTTCGCTAATCACATTTGGCCACGTCTGGTTATCATTCAGTTAGCCAAGTAGAAATTCAAACACCACTATGGTTGCAATAAGATATATTTAGAGTAAACCTATTGTGTTCACCTTCCCTCACAGTAGTTCATGGAAGAGACTATATAATCCGGTCATCTCATTTTACAGGCAAAGAGACCAAGAGCCTGATTAGAATTCCTAAATTCTAGCTCAGGGTTCATTCCACTACAAACTTTATTAGTCAGTTACTCAATCAGCATGCATTTAGTAAGCACTTCCTAAGTGCCAAACACTGTGCTAAATGCTATGGATACAAATACAGGCAAAAATACAGTTCCTGTCCTCAAGGAGCTCATATTCTAATGAGGAAGACAATATATAAAAAGAAACCAAAAAAGAGTGAGGGTGGAAAGGGGGAAGATAGCTGAGCAGATCAAATGATGGGAATATCTGGAGGAGTGCAGCCTAGTAGGGAATGAGCCTTTTCCTTAAATGGAGGTTCTGGGAGGATCCTACTATCCTCCAATCGGAGGAAAGGGCCTCTGAAATGGAAGGTTCTTTCTATTTTTTAAAATTTTCTATTTTCTCTTTTTTGGCTTATTTGAGATCTGGTCACCATGGTCCTTTTGCCCCAGTTCGATGCATAGGAGATGTCTCATGCTCAACTTTTCACCTCTTTTTTATGCAAATTGAACCAGAAATGAAATCAAGATTCCTTGACTACTAATACAAAATTACCTGCTAGGCTTTGCAAAGAAATCAAGACCTCATAATAGTACCTTTATTCTGTCTGTTATTTTTGTGAATGCCTACACAGTGCCTTTCACAAAGTAGGTACTCAGTGTTGGATAGGTGGGTAAATAAATGAATGGGGAAGTACTTTGGTACTAGATTTTCATTTCTGCAGGACCCTGAAGTGAGACTCTCTCAGAATGTTTCTTTTTTTCAAGGACCTCTCCTTTACCCCATAACTCTCATTCCAAACTTTTTTCTCTAACAGCATCTCCATGTATTAAGGCAAGAGCAACTCTGTCTCAAACCTGCTCTGTCTCTCTGGTCACATGTATAACACATCTGTGTTGTTGAGACAATATTTACCTTCTAAGGACCAACCTATATAAATATAGAGGCACTCATCACCAAGGCTGACTACTTGTTGAAGAATTCTTTGGCCATGGCAACCCATAAAACAAATAAAAATACAAAATGGCCCTCAGAGGGTACTCTGCTGCCTCTTTTTATTCTGTAGTGATAGTGATAGGGTATCAGAGAATGCTAATAATTAGTACTTGGTTTTCAAATTTTAATTTGATTTTTGCTAGACATAGAGGCCCAAATTTGGTAGGAAGAGAATAAACATTTTTTTAGTACCTACTATGTGCCATGCTAAGCTAATATCATCTCATTTAATTCTTACAACACTGTGTTATTATGACCCCCATTTTACAGTTGAGAAAACCGAGGTTAGGTGACTTGACCAGGGTCACACAACTAATAAGGGTCTGAGGCCAGATTTAAACTCTGGTCTTCCTGACTTCAGTCCCAGAACTCTGCTGTACTACCAGCAGCCTCTGGTCAAGGCTTCCATGCTGATCAGTAACAGGATTGGCATCCATGGCTGTAGCACTCCCATTCTGGACAAAAGTGAGAGGTGGTTTCAAAAACAAAAACAAAGAAAAACAAAACTCCCCCCAAACCAACAAGACCAAACATATCCTAATTTCTGACAGCTTTGTTAGACACTCACCAAAGGCTAATGAATCCTTATTTCCCTGTCTCCTCCCTTACCTTTTCCCACTGCTAATGCCTTCTCTCTGAGATTATCTTCCATTTATATCATATATCTTCTCTGTATAGAATGCTGCCTTCCCCACTAGGATGTGCCCTCCTTGAGAGTAAGGAAGCTGTTTTTTGCCGGACTAGTTCAAAGACAGGGAATATATTGAGAAAAAAGTCTCTGGATCTATCTTTTTGAGGTAGGGACTATCATCTCAACATTTTATCTGCCTCAGGGCTTAGCATGGTGCTCTACACACAGTAGATGCTAACTAAATTTTTTTGAATTGACATGAATTCACAAAGGACTGCAGTTATCAACATGCCCATTCGTGTACATATGGTTAAAATGTACTATGCTGCCTTGTGTATAAAGAAAGATGACTTATCATAGGGCATAGGCCTTGAATCCTTCATTAGTGGGGATTGTAATGTTGTTCAATCATGTCTGACTCTTTGTGACCCCATTTGGGGTTTTCTGGGCAAAGATACTGGAGTGGTTTGCCATTTCCTTTTCCAGCTCATTTTTACAGATGAAGAAACTGAGACCAGCAGAGTTAAATGACTTGCCCAGAGTCACATAACTAGTAAGTGTCTCAGGCCTGGTTTGAATTCAGGTATTTTTGAGTCCAGGCCCAGTGTTCCAACCATAGCACCACCTATCTGTCCACATCAGTGGGGCTGGATTTGTACAAATCCCTTCCCATGTGTGTCAGTTCCATTTGTGATCAGCGGGAGACATCTGCTCACTGAGAAGCTGCCTCATTCCTGAATGCTATATTTAGTGAGAATTACATAGCTTTAAAACTGTCTAGAAACATTAACAGTTGGTACTCTAAATTTGAGATCTTTGTCCAATAATCAGCGAGTGAATTGGCAAAGTGCTGGAAGAATTGAATTACTTCAGTCTTAACATTTTTTACTATAAATAAGAGGAGGAGACCAAATTGCAACTAAATGTAAGGGTGACATATAAATTCTCCTTGTAAGGAATTGTCACCCTTGGTTTTATGATGTCCAAAGACTGACGTTGTCTACTTGGTCAACTCCAGCTGCTTTTCCAGTCTTTGTTTCTACAACATAGAAACCTCACACTTGCATATCTTTCTTTTTGAAAAAATTCAAAGGCACTGAGCATGGAGAGTGCCAAATAATACCACAGAAATAGAAATGATTATCTTTGAAGTCAGGAAATGACTAACCACTCTGGGAGTCATTCCTGAATCAACTGTGTGTACAGTCAGACAACTAACTTGTTAGAGCAAAGACATTCATTATTATGAAGATAAAAGAACAAAAATGAGAAAACAATTTGACATGCACTTTTTAAAAAAGTCTATTTTTTAAAAAGTAGACATTGTATTGGTGTTGAAAATGGGCAATAGAGGGAGAAAAGGATATCAAACCTGACTGTGACAATTTCATAGAGAATTTTAATCAGTATAAATTTATTTTCACAACAGATTTTTCAGTTGTATCTGACTCTTTGTGACCCAATTCTGGGCTCTCTTGACAAAGATAAGAAAATGGCTTGCTATTTCCTTCTCCAGCTCATTTTACAGATGAGAAACTAAGGCAAACAGAGTTAAGTGATTTGCCCAGAGTTACCCAGCTAGTTATTTATTGTCTGAGGCTGGATTTGAATGCACAAAGATGAGTCTTCCTGACTTCAGGTCTGCCACTCCATCCACTGTGCCATGTCATGAGACCAAAGCAACCTAAAATCTGCCTTAGCAAACAACTGACCTCAAAGATGCAACAGCCAAGAGTAACACTGAAATGGAATATAAACTTGTTTGTTAAAGAGAAGGATTGTGTAAATTGATGAGCAGTATCATCTCAGGAAGCAATGAGATGCAGTGGAGGGAAAACAACTTTCTAAGATGATGAGTTATAGAAAAAGTGCCCACTTACATCATCAGAGAGCGTTTGCTCATCTAGGAGTGCCCTTTAACAATGAAATCACAGATCCAACCTCTATCCCTAAAGACAGCCTAGAGATCCTAGAGCCTGAACCTAGAGACTGAGAGACCCTACTAAGCAAAGTCATTCTGAGGGCATCTAGATGTGAAACTGGATGGATCACAAACAAATGAAGGACAGAAAAGATCTGCAATATTTTTGATATTTTATTTATTGATATTTTATTTTTTGATATTTGATATTTATTGATATTTTATTTATTGATATTTTAACAAATTCTATTTTTCCCTTTTGGGAGAGTCCAACTTCCCCATTTGGACTTCAATATTGCAGTCCCAGATCTGCTTACCAAGGAAGCAGAAATGGCACTAAAGAAAACAAAGACTGGAAAAGTGGCTGGAGTCAACAAAGTAGGCACAGAACACATTTGTTCTGTAGATTCCATTGTTTAGGACGTGAGAATGATCTATACATGCATTAAAGATATCCTGGATGGGGAAGTTAGAAAAGAACAAGCAATCATTTGCAAGTGATATTCCACAGCAGGTCATGCCTTTATCATTTTAGAACTGACTGAGAGATGTAAAGAATAAAAGATCCCACTATGCTTGTAGTTGATGATTTTTAAAAAAAGTATGTGATTGAGTAAAACAAAACTAAAGAGCTCTCCTTCATTGAAGTGTCTCCCATTTCCTTGAAAGAAATAACAACAGAGATAATCTTGTTCAATGACCGTTTGATCATTAATATTAAGAGAAAAGTAAAACAAGGAGTGGTATGCTAATTCAAATGGTAAGTTATGCCATGAAAGAAATCCAGTGCAAAGTCCTGGCAGAAGAGGGAAGCTTACCTTGGGATATGTGAACACTTTAAGGGTAGCTAGGTGGCACAGTGGCTAGAGCCCTGGACTTGAAATCCAGAAGACTCATTTTCACAAGTTCAAATCCAGCCTCAGATACTCATTTGCAAGATGAAAAGGAAAGGGCAAACCACTTCAGTATCTTTGCAAAGAAAACCTTAGATGGGATCATGAGAAGACTGAAAGCAACTAAACAACCACAACAATGAACACTTTCAAAATATTTGGATAGCTGCATTTCACTGTAATTGATTTCTTTTGTGATCTCATGTATTTTGTTTTATGTATTCCAAAGCATTATTTTGAGAAATAAAAAGACTTCATCAAACAGCTGAAGCGGTTCATGACAAAAAAAATGAGGTTAGGATCCCCTGCTCTAGATGGTGAGGGTCTTTGGATGAACCTCTTTGTGAACTCCATTGAGCTAATTGCATGAAGTCTCAGAGCATTACAGAGCCTCCTATATGAGACTCATGATCACTCAGAGTTTGGCCCAACTATCCATACAGGAAAAATCATGTGGATGAGACTATTTGCCCAGATTCTACAGACCTCATCGATCAACACATATCTAGACATTATAAAAAGATGAATTAGACACAGAATGAGAAGGAGAGGGGGCTGGACTGCCCTTTGGAAAACTGCATAGTTCTTTTAATGACCCCAAGCTTATTCCTGAAATAAAGGCCCATATTTTTAATGCTAAAATTCTTCTGGTGGTACAGTGGATAGAGTGCTGGTCCTGAACTCCTCAGAAGACCTAAATTCAAATACAGTCTCAGACATTCACTAGTTGTGTGGCCCTGGGCAAGTCATTTAACCTCTGGTGGCCTCTGTTGCCTTATCTATAAAAGGAGAAAGTAAGAACATCTATGTCCCAGAATTGTTGTGAGGATTAGTGAGATAAAAATCGTACTTAGCACAGTGCCTGGTACGTAGTGAGTGCTATATAAATGGTAGCTATTAATGTTATTATTGTTGTTATTGTGATGTCGTATGACTAAGAATTAAAGTTGAAGTTCAACCAGAGGACAACATAGGGACAGTAGTGAGTGTGAACACACTCTAGCACATTGCAAAACAGGAATTGTGAGGAAAGAGCTGAGGAAAGGATACCTCCAAAGACATCTTAGGCTGTGTAAAGAAATATGCATAATTTAAAGAGATGGAATGAGAGTGATGGAAAACTGATGGACAGTTCACATACTCTGTTGATATCTTCATGTGTCAAGAAAGACCCTTGGCACTTCTGTTGGATTGACTCTGGTGGACTCTTGGAAAACATATACAAGAGTCACTGAAGAAGGTGTGGTGGGGTTGCAGATCTGTATCGCTGGAGAAAACACCCATGTGAGTGAGATCATGGAAGGGCTGGAATATTGGTGTCCATACAAAGATATCCTGCTTAGATGCTTTCAAACAGACTATTCTCTAGAGCAGATGGAACATTGACCTAATAACTCTATTTACTTTATTAATTTGCTTAGTGGAATCTTTCTTCTAGATAATCCAGCAGATTAGTAGGTTCTGAATTGTTCAGTCTTACTTTACATGAGGGCTGCCAACTATACACTCTAAAAGATTGCCCTAGATTTCAGTTGCTTGTACTGTTTTTCAATGTGTCAAGATGTGGAAATTCTGTATTTGCACTGGACCAGATGGTGATAGCACCGCACACTCTTCTCTTGCCCCGCCCTGTCCACTCTGAACTTAAGGCTGTGTTCTCCAGACTGAAACCTGGCAACCTGAATGTACATAGATAGCTGTGCAAACACCCAGAACAAACCAAGACTAATATTTACATGGCCCATGAGTCGTTGTAGAAAATAATGGCTTTGGTAGAGTGATAAGAGTGAGTTAGGAAATGGATGGGTAATGGGGGCATTACACCTACAGCACCCCCATATAGGGTACCCAGAAAGGCTACACAAGGTTCAGATACTCTATGAATCCATATCTACTCCAACTGCTATAGCTTATAAACCCACCCAAATGTGCATCCTTTTACTGCTCAGCCAAAGGACACAATTAGTTCAGATGGAAATTATTTAATGAATTAGCTTAGTAAGAAATAAGCATTAATAGAGTACTCCAACTCCTTTTTTCTTCCCCCCAAAAAACAACCAACTAACAAACCAACCTGAGACACAGTTTTCCAAAATACACACATACAGTGGGAGGAATGAGATTTGTCCAATGGGGCACAAACATAGGGAACATGTTTGTCTGGGGCAAATATGGAAGAAGACACACATTAAATATGAATGTCTAGGGCACCTGTTCTAAGGGATAACTCATACCTCTGATATCTTGTGGGGATGTCACTGTACTGCTCTAATCAAGTAATCAATCGTCAGTTATTTGCCATGTTCTCAGCTAGGTGCTAGCTATGCAAAGATAATGGCAAAAACTATCCTCCAGAGAGTTCACAGTTTAGTTAGAGGAGATGACACATACTTTCATAGGTATATAAAAATAGATGAGAAGTGATTTTTTTAGAGAGGGCAACTAGCGTCATGGGGTTAGGGTTGAGGGTTCAAAGGTGAGAAGGAAATGCCTTGGTGCTCCACTTTTTCCTCTGGGCCTGTATGGCTGGGTCTGCATGTCCAGTCACTGTATAATGTCTCTGCTACTCCTCCACTAGACATCATATCTCTGTGGCTCCCCACTTCTCTCTCAGTTTCTCTGCTCTTGTCTGGGCCTTTATCTGGTCATTGCATAATGTGACTGCTGCTCCCCAACTACACATCACATGTGTTGTTCCACATCTGCTGTATCACATCTGGTACTCTCCATCTTTGTGTCTGTGTCTCTGTTTCTCTCTCTCTATGTGTCTCTCCGTCCCTGTCTCTCTCTTTCTCTTCCCTCCTCTCTCCTCTCCTCCCTGGCTAGTCTTACTGCTGGGCATTACTCCAGGGTACCAGTTAATGAGTTTCTTCTTCTCAGGGCCACGGCTGGACAGCTCATCTCCTGTCTACTAGGCTGTAGTTACTAGAACATCCTGTTCCCCATCCAGTCTTCCCTTTTCTCCGTGGATTATGTCATTCTCTGTGGCTTTCCCTGTTCCTTCCTGCTGAATGATTTAAGGGTCATCTTGGCTTCAAGGCCAGTTCTTTATCTTTACCCTCTCCCTCCATAAAATGGAATAAGGTTGGAACAATATTACTCTTATTTGTGTCCCTTTCACTTTTTTTTCTAATATCATTTAAAAAATTTAGTAATGGTGCTTTTTGGGGAGCATATCTTTCATTGCCTGCTAACTCACTACCTGGACTTCTCCAAACAGAAGGTCTCTTATAACAGATACGTATAATCAAGCAAAAGAAGTCAATTCATTGGCTAACTGGGTGGAAACACCAGTACTTCTGCTTTGGGGCAGCTAGGTGATACAGTAGATAGAGGGCCAAGCATAGAGTCAGGAAAACTCATCTTCTTGAGTTCAAATCTGGCCTTAGACACTCACTAGCTATGTGTGACTCTGGGAAAGTCACTTAGTTCTGTTTTCCTCGGTTTCCTCATCTGTAAAATAAGCTGGAAAAGGAAATGGCAAACCACAAAGACCTAAATGACTAAACAAAGACAAATGGTTGAGAATGTGTCTCATTCAGCACCTGTAGTACATGATTTCTTGTGAATTAATACTCATTGTAATCCTCCATAAGGTGGGCAATCTGAATTGGACAATTAGAATCTGACAGGTTGACCATGTTTCTATAATTTAGGTGACTGAAAGCATATTCTTAAATTCAGAGAGCAACAAGGAGGGCAAAATGCACATGGTTGTACTGGAGACTGACCAAAAAATAGGGCTAAAGAAGCAGCACTGTTGATTCTTGGTCCTTGCTTTTAATGTTTCCTTGACTCCTTTTCAATCATAATCCCCAGCCTAGGGGACAGGTGACAAAGATTGGAGGAGATCTGGAAAAACCAGTATCAGTGTTTTCAGGATCAGAGTAACCAATTCATAAAACAGGCTTAGAGGTCTGGGGGTCATGCGGCTCCCGGTGCCTCAGTATCCCAGAGGCATCAAACAAGGCAGGTGGGTGTGTAGTAGGGCTTATACCCCAAAAGAGAGCACAGGGTGTCAGGTGTGGAGGATTGTTTTGAGTTTCAGTTACTGGAGAGAATATGTGGCTGCAAGGGCAAGCCTACCAGTTAGGTAGAAGGAAGAACAAAGAGTAGGTTTGAAGAACAAAGCATAGGAATGTGGTTTTGGAAAGAGTGTGTTTGGGCAAGAGCATGTTTAGGAAAAGACACGGCGTATTGCTTTGTGCTAAGTCTTGTATACCTTCAGGACACTTAGCAGTCACATATGGATGATCTGACAATATGGGGGTCAGTCTTGCTCAGGTGTGATAACCCAGCCTACACACCATGGCTAACTAAAAGTAGGAATGGAGCACAGTCTGGTTTGTGCTTTGGAATTTCTAATTTGAAATTGCTCAGGGTTGCAAAAGATGGGCATTCTATGTTATATTTAGATCTCATATTCTGCCTTGATATAACTATCTCTAAGACTTAACCTCTACTCTGACCTCTGTCTCTTTGCTGTGCTACCATACCTCAAACTCAATATATCTCAAACAGGGCTTATTAGAATCTTTCCATCCTTCATATCAGAATTATTTTTCCTATACATAGATCTGATCACATCACTTCTCTACTCAACAGTCTTTAGGAGCTCTCTATTGCTTCTTGAACTGTGGAAGTCCCATTACAGTCTGGTACTTCTCCAGACACAGTCTACTCACTCCATGCTCCGGGCAAAATGAACAATCTTCTGTTCCCGACACTATATTCTCCTTCCTCTGTGTCTTTGCTCAGACTGTCCCATGGTGCTAAAATGCTCCCATTCCCCATCTTGTCCTACTGAATGTCTATCATCCTTTTGTTCTTATTTAATTATTATTATTTTTTGAGACAGGATCTCCCTATCTCACCTTGGCTGGAAGTGCAGGGACCACTCATAGATCTGATCTCGCTACTGATCAGAATGGAATCTTTGACCTGCTCCATTTTCAACCCGGACTATTTCACCTTTCCTCAAGAAAACTTGTCTTTCCCACTTCCCTCTCTCCTCCCCCCACCTTCCCCCACTATATTTGTGCCAGACTTACTGTGAATACCCACTGGCCTAGTCTACCAGAGTTCAGGACTCTCAAACTCAATTGATCCATTAAGCCTCAGCCTAGCAGGTTTTGCAAGTGTGGGTCACCAGGCCCAACCTGCTCTTTCTTTAAAGCCCAGCTAAGATGCTTCCTCCTTTAGGAAAACTTCCCTGGTCCCCTCCCCCAGTTGGTACTGATGTTACATATCATTACATTGTACCTTTTTAATGAACTTGTCTTATGATATTATGTATTGAAGTTATCTAATTTGGCATCATATCTCCTTTTGGTACTATATGCTCCTGAAAGGCAGGGCCCATGTTCAATTTAAACTTTGTATCTCCTCCAGTTTCCAGCACAGGGCCCTGCACATAGAAGGTACTACATAAGCCAGCACTGATGATAGAGAATTGGCTCTTAATAAACCTGGGACCAAAGGAAGGGTTTAATAAATACTGACCAATGACCGAAATCTATTCATTAACTCCCTTCCTAATTTTTACTTCACATAGGAAGCTGTCAGCAGCCAAAATAATTGCAAAGGGATATGAGCCCCTTTTGGGTCAGATGCTTTCTGGAAATAACTCTGTGCATCTCTATAGCATAGCCAGTCTGCACAGTTGGAAAAGCTCAAAGAAATTGTAGGATTCTTGAACTGCAAAATGGTGTACCGGTGAACAGCTGTTGGCCAATTGAGAACTAATTAATCCTTGATTATAAATCATGACTGATCACTAAGGACCCTCCATTAGAGCAGCTGGGGTTCCAGAGTATAGCCAAGAATTCAAAATGGCAACTTTGGAATGACTCTGAATTGGACATTTGGCTTCCTGTTACATGTTTTTTAGTTCCGTCTCCTACAAAAACTATGCCTTTGACTGTACATTTCTATAGAGGAGTGCTGCCGCATTTAAAGCACCAGAGAAACTGGACAGAGAGCTTCACCGCTGGTCCTTTAGCACATTGGGTAGACTTCCTGTGGTTAACTTGGAAAAAGACAGACTAGTTTTACAGGATGGGTTGTAATCTGTATGATTCAAGGGAAACCCTTAATTGATGATGTTACTGATCTATTTGAGGTTTGCTTTGTCGCCACAGAAAGCTAGCGAGTTAACCTATGGTTAGTTTCTATCACTATAGTATAAAGTAAACTAAAGATGTATGCTACTAGTGTTTGGATAATAAACATAACTCACCAGTCTAGAGATCTTTGGAGATTTCCAAAGTACTTACTAAGACCTTGTGAGGGAGATGACAGAGGTATAAACAGTTTGTTTCCTCCTAGGGTCCATAGTTTCATTGGGATGAACATTCCCTCCAATTGGATCAGAGTGAAACTAGTAGTAGTAGTAGTAGTAGTAGTAGTAGTAGTAGTAGTAGTAGTAGTAGTAGTAGTAGTAGCAGCAGCAGTAGTAGCAATGATAACGATAGCTAGCATTTGTATAATACCTTAAGATATGCAAAGTACTTTACATATATTCTTTCATTTTATCCTCACAACAACCCTCGGAAGCAGGTGCTATTAATTACCTTCATTTTATGGATGAGGAAACAGGTTGAGAGAGGTTAAGTGATTTGTCCAAGGTCAACCCAGCTGGTTAGTGTCAAAAGGAAGGATTCTTCCTGAGTCCGATTATACCACCTAGGAGAAAAGTCAACAAAGTCCTTAGGTAGTACAGCCTGGTGAAAAATGAGATGTTCTGAGCTGAGTTCCCTCCTTAAATGGAGACTTTGGTGTTCAGGGCCATATCCTCTAATCAGAGGGATGCCGTTGAGATGGAATACCAAGGCTGATGGGATCTTGCCGGATGATGAGCTTTTCCCAGTGATGAACTTACTGGACCTCATCTCAGTGATGGAGAAGTCAAATAAGTCTCAGAGTTCTGTCACCAAGTAATTAGGGAGGTCCCTAAAGAGGAAACTCTTATCACAAATGTAATTCTGCAACTGATTGATGGGCTTGGAGAGTTGCCTTTGTCAGGTGCCTTTTCATTCCTCCCCCCAAACTTTGTCTCCAATTATTCGAATGTAAACTCCTTGATGTCAGAAATTGTCTCACTTTTGGACTTGCATACTCAATACTTAGCAGAATGTTTGGCATATGGTATAATTCATTCGTTAAAAGAAATGATAATAATTCAGCACAGTCTTCCTGATCCTACTTCAAACAGGCCCTCCCCCAGGAAACTGTGGCATATACAGTGTCCACACCCCAGTAAAACCATCTCAGCAGATGGGCTGCACCAGGTGAAGGGTAACCAACAGGCCTCTCAAGTAGGTGAAGACAAGGGTGGATGAGAGCAATTTGTTCCAACAGGTCATGAAGGCAGCTGAAGAAGGCACTATGGAGCACTGGAGCTTGGTCAGGCATCAAAGATGCCAAGGTCATCCACTGCCTCTTGGGCCAGAGCCTGACTTTTGTTCTATTCTAGCCTTTGGTGACTCAAGAAGAGAGTGAGGCTGACAATGTTGTGCAACTCTACCTTCCTTAAATCCAGTTCAGGCTCAAGTCAAGACATCACCTGTGATGTCACTGGACTTCTTTGAAATGGACAAACACCAGGTATTGGATCAGGTAGGGGAAAGCCTTTGAAGACTTGGTGAAGGTCAAAAGTCTGAACATGGGGTTATCCCAAGGCACTGAATGAAGAGGTCAGGAGGCAAGTAGGCTGGTTCTGTGCTCATGTAGGAACTGGGATGCCTGGAATGGTTCAGGAGTGAAGAAGCCTGGAGACTGGAGGGTAGGATGAGGATGATATTAATACTTGTTAAGTTGAATTGAACTGGTAGACAAGATAAGCTTCTTCTAATGAACTTTCCTGAATTTGGGAGAGCAGGCCCTTGAGGCAGACGATCTTTTGCTTAGTGGGTACCTGAAACCTCTCTAGCTTATTCTTAGTTAGGCTAACTTTCAAGAACCCTATGTCACATCCACCCCACAGGAAGGCATCAAAGTAGGACTTTAATTTTCTCTGATGTGGCCCTGGAGTTGGATTTGAATAGAAGAGTATTAGTTTTACATATCAGGAGACTGAGATCAAATGACTTGTCCAAGGTCAATCATCTAAGACAGAGCTGGGACTCAAACCCATGGCCTCTGACTCCAAGGGCAGCACACCATTTAGCCCCTCCAATGCTTACATTCTAATTATATTATAAAATCACATTATAAAACCAATGCTTTATACTTCGATTGTTTTTCTGAATTAGAAGCTAAAAGCTAGAGCCAGAGATAAAAGTATTTGCCCCATCACCAGTGAAGTTGTCAGTATGGGAAAACTTAGATATACTAATATTCCCAAGAACACTTGAGCTCCTTTTCCTTATAGCTCTTACCATATATTTCTATGCTTTTCACTGCTTGGAAAAGGAAACCCCCAAACTCATTCAACCTGTGAATGGAATAAAAAAGAAGAATGGATATGCACAGCTTTGATACCCATTCATTTTAAGTTAGTGATTTTATGGTTTATAGCACACTCTGCAGAAAGGCCTGAATGAAGTTGTACAGTGAATTAAAATAAGTATTGTCTGATACCCTTTTTTTTTTTAGGACATAGAAGTTATATTTGTTCATAAAATTGTATTGATATCATCTTTCATTTTTATCTCAGCTTTATTTTCAAGTATATCTCTTCCCTTTCTCAAAATGAGCCATCTTTCCCAATAAAGAGCAAAAAAAGAAAGAAAAATAGCAGTGCAACAAAAGTAATTAAACATACCGACTTGGTCCTATAGTCTGTTTGAGGATCCACACCCGTAGTCCCCTCCTGTGCACTGAAGGAAGCCAAGTGTATTTTTTTCCTTTTTAGCTTTAGGGCTGTCACACTGTGATGGTCCTCAGTGTGTGGTCCTCTATCACACTTCCTTTAAGTTTTGATCTTTTGGTTCTATTTTCCTTGCTGGAGTCATTAAGCATGATGTTTTCCTTGGTTCTGTGTTCTTCACTCTGCATCAGTTCACATCTTTACATGATTTTCTATTTTCATGTGTGGTTTCTTTTATGTTTTAAATACATTTTATTTTTATATCTCTACATTTCCCAGTGTTTACCTTCCTCCATTCCCTGCCAGAGAGTCATCCCCTAAAACAAAGAATAAGAATATTGTTTAAAAAATAGCCAACATATTGAAGAAAGTATTTTATGCAGTGTTCCATACCCATAGCCTCCCTCCCCTATAAACAAATTTTTCATGCAGTAAAGCTTGTCCTTTATCATTTCACAATATTCACTTTTGATTGTTTTATGATGATGGTTCTTATGCACGGTGTTTTCCAGGCTTTACTTACCTCAGTTCGTGTCATTTCATACAAATTTTCCCATGCTTCTCTTCATCATAGTTATAATTTCTTACAGTGAAACAATATTCCATTGCAACTCCATTGCCATTCCCCACTTGGACATTTGCTTAATTTCCAGTTTTATAATGAGTGTTCTAATGAATACTTTGGCATATATGAGACTGTTCTAAATGTTTAGGACCTTTGTTGTATGACAGATTTGTGAAATGAATGCTACTTTAGAAATTTGAGAGTTTTTTTTTCAGGACAGTTTAGAGGACGGGAGGTAGCACTAGATGATCTCTGGAGAACTGGTCCATAATTTCATAATTCAGCATTCTAGGTTCACAGAGGTAGAGAAGTGCAGTGGAAAAAGCAGTACATCTGGGGGTCAGAACCACTGGTATCTATCAAATCCTGGTAACTGACTGTCAAAATGCCCAGCATGGGCAAGTCACTTAGTTCCCTTATCTAAAATGGGAATAAAAAATATTTGCCTCTCCCTCAGTCATGGGGTTTGTTTGTGAGAAAAGTGTTTTATAAAACTTAAAAACCTACATAAAGGTGAATTGTTATTGTTTGCTGTGAAAATATCCTAAGAACCAAGATCCACCTTCTAAAAGCACAGGAAAGATGTCTTTTCTTAGCAGTAATTCTGCAGTCAGCACTTTTTCTTGGCTTCCAGTTCCACTGAGTGAAAAAGTTCCACTTTCTCTATCTTCTTCACCACCTTAATATTCTCTTCCTAAAGGTCTGAACTTGGCTTCCGTTCTGTACCAGTTTTCCTTTGGCAGTCTCCTTCACTCCTATCATTTAGTCTGTCACTACTATGCAAATGTCTCCCAAGCACTAGCTCTAATCAGGACCTCTCATTTGAGCTCCAGGAGCCTAAAGACATCTTGACCTGAACGTCTCGCCAGTACCTCAGTTTGGCTTACTCAGACTTGCTTATTATACTCTCCTCACAATCTATGATCCAGTCAAACTGGCTGTTTTTCCATTTCTTACATAGAGTGTTCTACTGTCCCATACCTTCTCCATATTGTCTTATGCTGCCTTGAAGGCAATCCTTTACTCCCTCCTCATTTCTTCCTTATATAAATGCTTCCTTTAAGAGGTATCCTATATCCTCTTCTCCATGAAGCCTTTCATGATCCCACCCTAGTGCCATTATTTTCTCCTATTTATTCTTTATGTTGATTCTATTTCCTAATAGAATATTAAGCATCTTGATGTTTCATTCATTCATATTTCCAGGTGCTTAATAAATGCCTGTTGAATTGACCAGGACACGTTTGCCTTGTAATTGGTCATTGTTCAGCAGCTTCAGACGCAGCTGCCAATCATCGGGAGGAAGAACTATTATGAAGTTGTTTCCGTGATTAACCAAAGAATGTTATGTGGTCAGTGACACTGGGAAGGGGTGATTGAAGTCTGCTTAACTTGGATAGCAATAAATGTCCTAAGAATGACTTTGAGAGAAGTTACTGTTATCTTAGAATCTAGATTTCAAAGTAGGCAATACAGGGGAACATTCTGCATTAAGTTAGAAGTAAAAAATGTGCTTTTGACAGGCAGTCTTATGAAGCTATTAATTAAACAGGTAAGCGAAAAAATTGTAATAAATCATATTTATAGGTGAAACAAATGTTTTTTCTTAGAAAAAGTATCCAAAACTGGGGGTTGTATTTTAGTTTTAATAGCAAGTAGCAATAATGACAATAACAATCATTAATAATACTGAGCATCACTTAGCCTCACTTTTATAAGAAATTCATACATTTAGGATCACCTTTAACCATGAGATGGGTCACAGTAGCCAAAATAAGTCACTGGCAAATGAAGAGAAAGGCCACCCAGGACATTTCTGTACTTTATGTACCCAACAAGCCTACTTATCATGCTTTTCCCAGAACCAGATTGGTCTCCATTCCTGGAATGCATTCCATCCTCTGTTCTGCCTCCTCAAATTCCTGGTTTCCTTGAAAGCTCAGCTCAGGAACAATTGTTCTATGTAGTATCCTTATCAGATCCACTGAGGAGTTATTGGCTCTTAGAACCCAAAGGGAAACATCACTAGTCATTTGAAGTAATGAGTCTTAATTTTGACTTACCCCCTAAACAGACACTCATGTTAGAAACACGCTCGACACTAAAAACATATCAAGGAAAATTTATTAACAGCAGAGTTCAGAGGAATTGAATGCCTTGACCAAAGTGGACTCCAACCCCCTTTTCAGGAGGAGGGAGGAGTGCTGGATGCAGAAGCAAGAGCATTCTTATACTGTTAGTTCAGGACAGATCCTCCCATCAGGAGATGGATTGGTCCGTTCTCCATTAGGTCACCACCTTCTCTACATGCCCATTACATAACCATCCTTGGTGTGATTCCCCCTTCCCAAACATGCTTCAACATAGGACCCATGATCAGAAAATGGAGAATTTTATGCAGGGTGTGTCTGCTTATATGCATGACGTTCATTAAGCAAGCGGTGATGGAAAGCTTTCTCCCGGTTATTCTAGGTCATTTTTCTCATACTGGTTTAAGCTAGTTTTGGATTTGGGCCCCTTTATCAAGAACTTTGTAATTTTCTGAAGGCCAGCCTGTCTTCTGATTGGTTGAGTCCACCTGCAGTCTGCTAGCTTTCTTATTATCTTATTTCTCAGTGACTTCATCAACTAGTAACTCTGTGGAAAACTTAACTTTTTGCTGTCTCTCACACTCAGTCTCTGTATTCCTTTTGAAGAAAAGCCAAACCCCAACTTTGGGATACACTATAGTATGTATGTATCTATGTTCCTTGGTTCCACACCATAGCTTGAACATTAGCTAATAAACACTGCTCACTTCTGTAATCTCCTCCAAAAGATACAAGGATGACAAACTGCCATCACTTCATACTGTCTTCCAAGTAGCACTTAATCATGTCAAAAGTGAGTTGGAATAGGTACACCTCAGGAGTAGTCTAATCTGTACCCTAATAGGAATCCTCTCTAAATTGTCATCCATCTTCAGTTAAAAAGACTTCGGAAAGTGATAAGGAAACAAACATTTATATGCCAATTAATTACTATATATGAAGACAACAGCTTTACGAATGTTATAGTACTCCCTAGTTTTGGAAGTAGCCCATTCCACTTTTGGGTAGTTTGAGTTGGAAACTGACTCTCTGAAACTTACCTTGTTGCTTCTAGAATTGTCTTGTGGGGCTAATGCAAAACAAATTTCTTTCCCCCATCCCTTCTCTAGATTAAATGGTTCCATTTCCTTCAACTAACTTTCATATCACAAGCTGTGTTTAAAAAAAAAAGGCAACTGTTCCAAGACCCACTGCATTTTATTAAGATGTTATTAAAAACATTACTTTTAGCCTTACATTCTCTCCTCTACTAAAACTGCACTGATACCTCATGGATTCAAAGTTCTCAAAAGTTATCCCAAAGAAATGGAAACTAATGACTTCTATTTCAAAAGCCTGATAATATATTGTGTTTTTGCCATCCCCAAATCCAGCCCAAGTTCCAAAGCTCATCACAAGATTGGCTAGCAGGTGATGAAATTATTTGGCCACAAATTATGAAGATGGTCTAAATTGCGAAAGGACTGCAACCTGTAAAATATTCCTATTCATCGGACAAGATAAAGTGAACAAAAGGCAACATTTTGAGCTATTGTTTATTTTTTCTCATTAAGAGAAAGGAACATTGTATAGCAGTGTAAGAAGCATTTCATTGGGGCTCAGAAGATCTGATTTCAGATTATGGCTCTGTTGTTTACAATTTACAACCTTGAGCAAGTAAAATGAGAGGACTAATCATCATGATCTCTTAAGTTTCCTTCCAGCTATAAAAATTTTATCTCAAATTAAAACAAAAATAAGAAAAATACAGCTTATAACACAACTTTTATTAGAAAAGTTATACATAACACAGCATCAACTATTTTCAAGAACAATATTAAACCTGATAAGCAACAAAAACCAGACTAACAAAATGTGTAACAAGAAACTAATGACCTGTCTATAATTAAACATTCAAATTATCTACAATGTCTTTTTACAAAGGGGGGAATTCCATGGTTTACAGGCACATCATGTTGAAAATAAAGCTGCAGTAGCAATTTTATACAATTACCTTTCTCAAGAAATTGAATTATTAAAACAGTAATTATGCAGTCTCACAAATTTTTAAAACATTTCACATAATTTTACATTATTGGGTATATACGGAACTCTGAGTCTCAAAAGTTAATCTTTTCCACCAAAGTGCCAACGTTTATGCCAGAACTTTTAGTGTAATTTTGCCCTAAAAAAAGTTAAGACATGTTTGATAATCAACATATTCACATAATTTCTGGTTCTATCTGGTCTGTTAACAATAAAGCCTTTATTATTTTTTTTTTTTTGCTTTTTCATTTGTTTTAGTTTTTTAAATTATAGGAAACCAGGTGCAGGATTTTCTCTTGCAAAGCTATTAAAATAAATGTCCAAACACAGGAGTGTGCAGTATTGGAAAAATAGATCAATGCTAAGACTTATAATAAATATCAGAAAAGCCATTACAGTTAACATAGCATGTTCTGCTTACTAAGTATAATCAAGGTACGTGGCTTCCCATCAGTCTGCCCCTTTGTCATACAAGACATTTTGTAGTATTTTCTTCCTTGATTTTTTCCCCCCATGATTTGAATGTGCCAAATAAATGGTTCATTATCTGAAAACCCTTATTTATTTTAAAAAAGCTTGATTTATAGCTTATGTGTATAGAATTCCTCTTTGATCCTGAAAGAAAATCTGCCATTGCTCATCCTGGAGTCATAAGGCTGACTTCAATGTTCATACAATGAACTAAATCCTTTGCTATAGTGGCTGTTATAGCAAGCCTCCAAGGCAATGATAAAAACGCCATCTTGACAATGAGCTAGAATGATGTGGATTTGAACTAGATGATTCAGAGGACGCTGGGAATGCATTAGCTTAAACAAGTCTGGCCTTTCATCTGAGGAGGTTCGGTTTCAGCAAGTGCTCTGCAGAGATGTTTGTTCTCCGCTAAATCATTACAAGATTTTCAGTGTGCTACAAAACCAATTCCTATTGGTGTAGAAACTACTAAATATCTCAACTGGGGAGAAATTTGTCCATAGTTTTCAGATAGCCAAAGACCAGAGCAAAAAGTTTAGAGAAAATTCAATTCTGTTCTGTGAAAGCAGACATTTTTTGATCAAGTACCCTATACATAATAAATGGTACTTAATAAATGTTTTGAGGTTGGCAGGCTTTTCCCAGAGAGGTTAATTTTTCAAATGCACTAATGGAGAATTAAGATACAAATCTTGACTTTTCACTGCAACTCAACATCATTACATGCACCAATATTGCACACATCTGCTCTGAACTGTTAAAATCATTATCTGGGTCCCGGAGAACACATCTCCCATTAGATACAAACAAAACCCACCCGAGCAGTTTCCCTTAAAAATGAAGATGGTAAATTAAAAATACAAAAAAGGGGCAAGAGATACTTTATACAGACAAAAATCTAAATTTTCTGTAATGGTCTTGTGTGCCCTACACATTGGGGGCAATTCATTTGTACTAGTGAAATCAACACTAGCTATATAATCCTTTGAGACATTCAAATTATATGGAATCTTGGTCCAGGTGTTGCAATGATGTCACTGTAAGGCTCCTCTTGTTTCAGCTCAATAGCCTGCTGCTTTTTAAGTACCAAGAAGCTGTAGAATTTTGCTGCAGCTTGT
The DNA here is from genome assembly GCF_028372415.1 of Notamacropus eugenii. Taxonomy (NCBI): domain Eukaryota; kingdom Metazoa; phylum Chordata; class Mammalia; order Diprotodontia; family Macropodidae; genus Notamacropus; species Notamacropus eugenii. The sequence continues at coordinate 129,068,359 of NC_092875.1, read as the reverse complement.
TTTCTGTTCGTATTTCTGCACAACTCAAGCAAACTAATAGATTCTGCTCCAGTTTTAGCAAGAGCTCTCTGAAAAGCGAATAAAAGGTAGACTGAATAAGCAATTTAAGAAAGCTTTTATTATTTGAGATGATAGAAAAACATGCTACAGTATGTCAATAACTATTCTATATTAGATGAGGACCAATAATCTGCAAATCAATTTTTGACCAAACCTACTAATAATACACTTAACTAAATAGTACCACAGAAATATTACAGTGGCAAATTTTCTGAACTGTATATCCATTCAAGATTGTGTACTCTCTTGGGTACCATTTAACGATTTGGTACCAGATTAATATGTTCTTGTTGCCTGAGGTCAAGAAAAGAAACTAAATGCTGATAAGATTATTCTGTTAAGAGACCAAAGGACACTTATACAATTTTCACATCAATCAAGTGGACAAAAATCAGACACACAGAATATATCTTGGGATGAAGTGGGAATTATGTAAATTCAAGGGTTAAGATTATTAAACAATAGTCATTCCTTTAATATAGCTACAGAATACAATTACCTAAACATGGTATAAAATTTACCCAGTGTGGCCCACAGAACTCTAAGTTATTCATATAAAAGTTTATATAAATGTTCTTTTATATCATAAGTTTGACAAGTACTCTATATGGCATACATGTTCCTAACCTTAGTACAAAGAGTATCTTTCAAAGCACAAAGGGAGATGACTATAAAAATATATAGGGTTTTCTAGGTAAGGTCTTAAAAAAAAAAAAAAAACTTGATAGATCCAAATTTCTGATGTAACAGAAAAAAGGTACTATTAGGATCCACAAAGACGACTTCTTTTGAGAAAAAGCCATGCTGCTGGTTAGGACCTAGGGGTTATGAATAAAAACCACCTGGTTGCATTTGTGTCTTTTGTGGGTGGCATAAAATTTAATAAGAGTTTGTACTTCAACACCTTCAAAATAAGGAGTTTTCACATAATATGTGCCTTTTAATTTTTATTATGTAAATTTTGGAGAAGGGGATAATTACTTAATCACATGTTCCCTTTTATCATTCTTCTCTAAAAGCAAATCAGTTAATACCTGAAGACCATGAAGCATCTGCTGAGTTCTTTTGTTCCATCTTCTTTCTTCTTGATCCTGATCACCCCCTGTAGCATCTTCTTCCTGAAAGGAAAAAAAAATTACAGCTAAGTTAAATTTAATATCATACATTAAACACAACCTAACTGGGGGAAAAAATGAAATTCTTATTTCTAAATATCCCCAAAAGCTGCTGCTACAAAATACTTAGCACAAAGCAGAAGCTTTACAATTCCGTATGTGTGCTGAAGGTGTACAGCCCTTTAAAGCAGTTCTAGAACCAAGAATACATCACACCAAGATAGCTTTTACCCTTTGCTTCCCTACAGGTACACATTCCCTCAAGCTCTTGTTGCTACAAAGTTTAGACAAACACTGAAGTGCTTTGTGCTCCTAAGAACAATATCCAAAACATGACTACTTGGAGTGCCTTTGACTTCATAACAACTCTTGGTTAAAAATACTACAATAGTGAAGATAAACACAGAGCTGTAACGAAATTTATGGGTATCACAGGAACCTAACAGTGCTACCTTACATTTGTTTAGCGGTTTAAAACACTTTACACACTTCATCACTTCAAAACCTCACAACAGTTTTATAAAATTAACAGGGTAGATATCTATTTGATAATGAAGAAATTGAGGTATAGTTTTTAGGAACTTGTAGCTACTATATCCAAGTATTAGAAACTCAGGTCTAAGACCTTCAACTCCAGTGTTTTTTCCATTACAGGACATTAGGCCTCACGGGACCTTAAATCTGATTTTGAAAGGTATCAAATAAAAGCTAGACTAGCCCCCTGGCCACAGCCTGCCAAATCTAGCCCTAAGTAAAATTTAAAAAGTATCAAAATAAAAATGTGCTTTCCTCAAATTCTAGCACCATCACTCCTGTTTCAGTTTGTCAGTAAATAGATATTAGGACATGCTGCCTTTTTGCTGTATTGTAAATAAAATAAATAGTATTCCACTTATTGAGAAGTCACCTACCACAATTAGGACACAGTAAAGAATTAGAGTTAAGTGAAAAGGTTTCTGGATATGCAAGAGAGGTCCAATTATAAAAGCTTATTAAGTTCATGCCCGTTAAACCTCACAGAATTCCTTAGACCATTGGTGTCAAACTCAAAACAGAAATGGATCCTTCCTTACAGTTTCGTACTGATTTAGAAAACCCCCCCCAAAAAAAACCCATTATGTTGTATTCCTGTTTATTTTGTTAACACTCTACCTTCAAACTCAATTACAGTTCAACTGCTTTTTTTGTACATGGAATTTTAATGATATTAGAAATCTGCCTCACAGTAGATCAAAGGAGAACGGCAGAAGTTTCACTAGAAAAGACATACTGACAACTGCAATGACAATGAGACAGTTTTTTTTAAGAAAAAGAAATTATAGGAAAGAATTCTTAACTCTGGAAACACTAAGTGGAGGGTAAACATCTATACACAACTAGTCACTGAGGGCATTACTATACCATAGCACAGGACAGTAACTGAAACTCAGAATCACCAGTTCATAGAATTAAAAGACTTAGAAGAGATCTTATCAAGTCCAATCCTTTCATTTTATAAATGAGGAAACTGAGGTTCAAAGAGGTAAGCTGATTTGCTGAATGCCCCACAGGTAATGAAGCATGAAAGCCAGAGGCTCTGGTTCCAGAACTGATGCCACCACATTATGTTCTTTTGCATGATCATGTTTTTAAAGAAAAGGTTAAATTATGTCTCTAATAGTTTAGGAAGGCATAGAGCAGTGAATTTTAAAAATATTCCCATAAAAAAAGAAAAAACAGGTCTTGCTGTTTAAAAGGACAATTTCATTTCAGTGGAACACTTTAATCCCCAAGATTAATAAATGAAGTGTTGGCTGATTCAATCTTATTTAAATTTTTAAAGAAAATATTGGGCAAACAGTATCAAAATTCATGCCTTGAAAGAAACATTAAAACAGATCCAAGAAAAGACCCTCCATGTACCTCTTAGTAACAATGAGGATCACAGAGGCTCAGAAATGGAAGGTTCCTTAGAGAATATTTATTTTTCCTTCCTCTTGCAGATTTAACCTTCTCTCCAGTATATTGAAAAATGGGGGCCTAACTTTTAGCTTGAATGCACAAGAGGACAAGCCAGTTCTAATTGTGAGGAAATTATATTTTATAGAAATCAGCTTCCCTTTTAACTTTTTTGCCCTTGAATCACAAAAGTATTCAATCTCTCTTTTAAATGCTTCAAGAAAGCAATTCATGGCTCCTGTTATACCTTTTCTCTGCGATAAACATATCCAATTTTTCTCCACTGAACCTTCTGTGGCAGTAGAGCCCTTTAAATGTTCAATATCACTTAATATAACACACATTTAAAACAAAAACAAAGCCACGTGAAAATAGCGCAATAAGAATGAATTTGCCAGTCTTCTGAGTTTATTACCTCCTCCTCTTCTTCCTCTTCCTTATCTTTCTCTTTTTCTTTCTCTTTCTCTGGCAAAAGTTCCAGCTCAGGAATTAGCTGACAGATATTTGGAGGCTCTTCTGGGGGAAGTTCTACAGGTGGGATTTCCAACTGCTGCAAATGTTCAGGCTGATATTCAAAGAAAGGATAAGAAACAACGTAAATGTAACATGCCAGTTCAAAGTAGATGAAGTTTCCAGGAATACTGGGTCAAAGATGTGAAAAATTTTCAAAAGAATTTTAAACTATTAACCATATGAAAGACTGTTCCAAATCATGGATAAGAGAATAATTACATAAGCATCAAAGATGAAAAAGACAGGAATAATCTAAGTTTGGAAAGGTACAGAAAGACAAGCACAGAGCTGGTGGAACTTTGAATCCAACCATTCTGTAAAGCAACTGGGAATTATGCAAAAATAATAAAAACGTCTATACCCTTTGACTCATTCATCAGATAGCTAGTCAAAGATCAAAGGTCTCATTATACTAAAATACTCACAGCAGCACTTTCTGAGGCAGAAAGGAGTTGAAAACAAAGTAGATGGTCATTGGTTATGGAATGGCTGAATTGTGGTAATATTAATTGCACTTTAATAAATGATGAACATATAGAAATCAAAGTAAGGGAAGATCAATATGAATTGACCCAGGCTAAATCTAAAAGTGAATGCTGTGTTAAGACCTAGCTTGGTCCTAGAAAACAGAAAAGATACTTCTCCTTTTTGGAAAAATAGAGACACTCAAGGCTGTGAAATATTACATATTCTGTTGCATGTGGTCCCTGCATGCTTTGCCTTGCTTAAATTGCTTCTTTCTTTTCCTTCCTGATCTTTGTCACAAAAGAAGACCTTTTGGATAATTCAGAAATGAAAGTAATTTAAAATAAACAGATTTTAAAAATCATACAAGGCCAACTTCTCTTACTTTGTCTCCAAACCTGAGACTACAGTCACAATTCTAATGTGGATCCCTCTCTTTCTTCAAAGATAAATTGAGTGGACACATGTTCCACGTAAAGGAGAAATTTTGCCAACTGCTTTAAGAACCATTAAGAAAAATGGCTGTTTCTCATGAAAAAAGAAATTACATGGCAAATATTTTAACAGGATTGACACAAAGCCATAAACAAAACACTACAGGCAACTAAACTGACACATTATTATTAGCTATCAGAATGAAAAATTGTCTTAGATTTTTACTTTGTCTTACATTATCAATTGCTTTACATAATTGAAAGTTGGTAAAGAAAAGCTCAAGGACAGAGTGGAAAGTAGAGGGAAGCAATAATGCTAAACATGGCTTACATCTGTGAACCACTTTCCTCACAACAAACAAGATAGGGGAGTAGTTCTAAATAGCCTTTTAGTAGTGGCATTCAAAAACTTTTAAGAATGAAGTGATATCACCGTCAGGGTCAGTTTTACATTTCATCTCAGGTTTAGCACCTTGTGTTAATGTATTATGGAATGGTGTTTTGACAGAAAGTTCAAGAAGCACTGCAAATTTGAATCAGGACAATGCATAATATGCTTTAATTACAACTCCTGACCACCAGAGGGCACAGAAAAGCTGGTTCTTCTATATAATCAAAACACATCCAAAAGACCCTTTTTATCTATATAGGCTGGGCTTTTCAGTGTCTCAGTTTTCTGCTGCTAAATCCCATATCATGAGCTTATGTTAGGGGGTCCAAAAATATGAAAATGAAGCACCTACGTTTCTGGTATACATCATTTCAACCCCTTCCCTCTCTAAGACAGGTAAACAATAATATTTTGAAAACTGTCAACTTTCCCATAGTAATGTTACCGTAAGGCTAATGGTGGGTGGGGGGAAGAGTTAAAGATCTTCCCAGGCCATTAATAGGTCTCAGATACCTTTTATTAATTTCTAATGAGGCACTGGGTCCTGAGGGTCCTGCCCTCCTCTGAAAAGTGTTATACTCTGAGGTAAGGTTTTACTTTGGGGTTTATGTTTTGGATGAATGTTAGAGTGCCAGAAGAGACTCTGAGTAGCCACTAAGGAGTCCCACCCCTACCCTCCACCCCAAGGCTTTGAAAACCCAGATGTTGGTGCTTTTCTCTCCAATCACGATGTATGTATTGTCTATGGTCAGATAGCTGGAAGCCCTGTCTGTTGGTCTTTCTGTTTGTAATTTCTGCTTGTATTTTCTCTAAAGTTCAGGGAGCTGACTTTCCCCCCTGAACTAAGTGAATGATACATGTGCTTGATTAAAGTAGATTGTTGACCCCCCTCAAAAGTTGCTTTCCTTTTAGAAAAAACAAATCTAAGAAGCTGTACAGCAGGCCCTTTTGTGTGTATGTCGGAGTCCTTGCTGTTACATTCCCCCCTCCCCCCCAAATATTCTAGAAAAATTCAGTAACACAAGAAAATAGCTACACAAAATTTAGGGCAGTTCATATAAGGGAGAATAATAATATTCCCAACACTTGTATAAGAATCAAGGAAAATGAATCTGACACTCTAGCCTGTCTTAGATCTGTTAAATGTCTCACTTCATCTCTCTGTGTCTTTTCCACATAGTAGACGATTGTGAACGAGTTAACTCAGAGCTCCTGTTCTTCAAACTAGAAGACTAAGAATAAGGGACTTCAGACATGGGAAATGAAGAGTAGTACTAATGAGGAGTAGTAAAGAAAAAATCCATGATACTCACTTGATCAGAAAAGTTCTCAAATATGGTTATGTCAAATTTTCACCTAAATTTAAGCATTTTTGGAAAGACCTGATTCCATCAGTGAAAAGGAACTCTCAGTAACAAAAATTCCTCTTCCAATATAGATCAGTAATTGTTCTGTCTTAAGAAGGTGAAATGGGCCACTGAAAAAAATCAAACAACTCTCCCAGCTTCACAGAGCCATTATGTACAACTAAACTTGGAACACAGGTCTTCCTAACTCAAGGGTCAGGACTTTTATTCATTATTTTCTCTCTTAAATTAGGACCTAAAAATCCTAAGTCCTTTTCAAGTGACAATTTTTGTCCCTTTGTCAACAATACTTATTACTATATGCCTGATTTACTTTGCTGACCAGTGTTTAATATGCTTCTCCTAATAACAAAGACTAATCATATTGAAGTATCAAAGAGGTAGCGTAGAAAGGTACACTTTTGCTATACATGCAACATCTTCTTACTTACAGGTAACACAGGCTCTGGATCAACATGCTGTGCCTTGCGTTTTACTCCTGTTTGAGGTGGTGGTGGCGGCATGGCAGAATCATCTGCATTGGTTCTGCTGCCTTCCATCACTGAGTCCTGTAAGTGGGTTGGCTCTTCTATAATAGGTTCATCTGTAAACCATCATATAAAGATTAGATTTGACATAAAGTTGAGAGGCCTATTTTTTCAAGGCTGAAAAGGATATACTATAGTCATACGCTCATACAACAAATCACTATATTGTTTCAACTACAGCTTATACTCCACCTCACCCCCATCAAATCTGACTTCTGTGAAACCTAAAAGTTGCCCACAATGCATTTATTTTCTCTTGCTTTATTTCTATTTATTTAGGTTCACTCAAAGATATCTTATTCTACAATGCAATTTATATTCAAACTAATGGGATAATCATCCATGAATCTCAACCTAAATACCAGCTTAAGCATGGAAAAAGAATCACTGGATTACAAACCAATAATATCATGTTGTTGCTGCTGCTGCTGTGGTGGCTGCTCCTCTCTGGGTACCTCTGGATTTTCAAAATCTTTGAGGAACTCATCCAAATTGTCTGCTTCACCACCTTTCCTCCTTTTCCTAAGATCTTCTGGCACAAGAGGTGTGAGACAGCGTGTAAAGAGCTAAAAGAGATTTACATGAAAGTATAAACAACTGGCTCTATACTAAATCTCAGATATACTACATGTTGATGCCCCATATAACTTGAAATCAGCCTTCCAGGGAACCTCAATTGCAAAAATCTGGAAATAATTAAAGAACAAAGTTTTCAAGTAAACATTGAAGAATAATACCTCTCTTGTGCAGCTCTCAACCAGATAACTGTAAAATAAGAGAGCAAAACACACGAACAATAATTTAAAATGACAAATAACTATACCTTTGTGGCCAGCAATTAGGGAATGACTAAATCAATGCACACCAATAGAATAGGGCAATAAAGCCATAAAAAATGACAAATGTAAAGACTACAAATATATGGGAGGAAAAAGAGAAATGGTGCAAAACAAAATCAAGAGAGTATGAATAATTACACATTGATTACAACCATATATTTTTTAAAAGAAACAAAGGCAAGAAAACTTTCTAAGGTCACAAACTGATTAAGGAGGCACAATAATTGTTATCTCTATTTTGTTGAAACACTGCTTATACCATCAAAATGTAAATAGCTGAAGTTTCTGAGGTTTTTTTGTTTGGAGATCTACTGTTCTTTGATTTGTTGAATGTTTATATATATATATATATATATATATAAAATTAAAAAACAAAAATATTTGCAAAAATCTAAAAGAACTATTGAAGCAATATAATGTTTGTAATGATTCTGAACCAGAGCAAGAAAAGTAAAATAAATTTAAATGCGCTTAAAAAAAAAAGGTCTGGGCATTCTAATAGGAAAGCGTTTGTCAAATTTGCATTTTTTTAGACAGTGCCAAATAAATGTTATTGTATTACCAAAATGTGTTGTGGAATGGAATATGTACTTAGGATGTTAGGTGCTGTGTGTTAAGCACTTTACAAATATCTCAATTTGATCCTCACAATAACTTTATGAGGAAGGTGCTATTATGGTTCCCACTACACTTAGGAAACTTGAGACTAACAGAGGTTAAATGACTTACTTAGGGTCACAAAGCTATTAAATGAATGAGTTAAGTTTTGAGCTCAGATTTTCCTGCCTACAGGCCCAGTGCTTTATCCACTGCTCCACTGAGCTGCCTTTTGTCACCCCAAGATAACTGAAATCATATGACAAACTTCAAACATTACCTTCAGTAGTCTATTGTTCCATAAAGGTTGAGCAGGCAAAGAGAAAAGTTTTTCTACTCCTCCGGTTTCTTTCCACATCATCAATTTTTTGGTGGGTGGTGCAAGATCCAAAGTAGTGACGATATCAGAGTAATCACTTAGTTGGGCTCTAATTGTCTTGCTGTCCAGTTCTTTTACGCTGTCGACAATTAGCTTCCTCTTTCTTTTGGCTTTTGTCTCCTTGACTGGGATGACAAACAAAAAATTAGAATGTTATATTATAAATTTAGAGGCAAAGGTTAAACCATATTGACAGACAGCATCCAGGCAGAGAAATCTGTACACATTTAGGTCCTTAGGCACCATTGTTTTCTTATACTCTTCACTTACCACACGGACCCAAATCAATGTAGACACTGAAACATAGAATGAAATAGTTCTAATTTATTCTGCATAGCTAGCTTTAAGTGCTTAACAATATTCAAATGTCAGAAAGTTCAAAGTCAAAATTAGGCATAGATATTAGTGAATGCTTTTATTAATAATATACAGCATTGGGGATGGAAGTCACTTTGGAAGTCTATGTCAATCTTTCATTTTAGCCATGAGAAAACTAAATCAAGATGACACGCTCAAAACCATGTGGTTAACTAAGCAGAGATGAGATCAAAACCTAGCTCCTCTGTTACCAAAAATGCTTCTTCCACTATGCTACTGTAAAACAAAATTGTTTTGTGGTTCTGTACAATAAGTTCTTCAAAATGACCCTGAGATATTAAAAGTCCTCGGGAACCTTGTGAATAAAATAAAAATTACATTCAAGGAAGGTTCAGTGTTTCAAGTATTTTAATTGGTTTGAAAATTGGTAACCCAAACATAGTACCTATAGGAATTCTCAGTTAACCGAAATATCCAAGAATACCCTGCCTTTGTCATTACTGTGTGACCTTAGGCAAGACATTTAACTTCTCTGGGTCTCAGTTTCCCTATCTGTAAAATCAAAGTGTTGTACTAGATAGCCATGATTCCCTTCCCCCACTCTAAGTCTACAACTCTACAATCTATTCACTCTCCAACCACTGTAGGTAGTTTACTGCAATTTCATTGCAAATCTTGACAGCAATTTCTTGCTTTTCAATGATGCTTTTATTTATTATCTCATTTTATCTGCACAACAAATTCTTTACCCTGGTAATCCAAGACCACCTTGTGAAGACTGAACTGTGCCTCATCAAATAACCAAATTAACATATTATCTCAAAGCAAGAAAAAAAAAATAGGTTTCCTAAAGCAGAAAACGGAATTTACTGTGAATGAGAAATTTACTAATGAATTAAGATTCAAGAAATCTCCAGACATTTCTGAGTTATTTTCAATACAAATTTTCTCCTCATATTGGAACCTAGAGATAACCAAAAACAACAAAAACAAACTACCTTCAACAACAGACTTAAGATGATCTTTACTTAGGGTACTTACTTTCATTCATACATGAAGTAATTATAGGAATAAATTCTGAAAAATGCCCCTAGCAGCAGGGAACTTTTCATCATTGTGGTTCAAGTCATTTTAATCATGTCTGACTCTTCGTGACCCCACTTGGGGTTTTCTCGGCAAAGATACTGGAACAGTTTGCCATTGCATTCTCGGGCTTACTTTACAGATGAGGAAAACTGGGACCAACGAGGCTAAGTGACTGAGTTTGGGATTTCAACTCAGGTCTTCCTGACTTCAAGCTCAGTGATCTATCTACTGCATCCTCTAGCTGTCCTGAAAGCTTTTTCTTCTACAGTTATTAAGACTTTCTGCACCTTTGCTATAAATGATTTATCTTCCAGAGTTCCATGCTAGAATGTGAAAGGGCAAGCTTCTCCCTAGGGTTATCCTTTTTCTTTAATCTCTTGTCCACCCTTTTCACTCAAGATAGATACATCGTTCAAAAGACATTGTGCAACTCTTGGTTTCCAGATTCACATCAGGTATTCAAGTGAAGGTAAACAAATCACTGGTAGTGATTGTGCAGTGGGGTACTCACCTAGCAGATAGAACTTTTAGTTAACCTGCTTTTGACCAACAATTTCCCAGTCCCCTCAAATTGGAGAAGGAAGCTTTTCCTTTTCTATCAGCATAAGAAAACTTTTGCGTCTCATAATTTGTTCACTAACAAATATCTATAAATCTAGTCACCTATTAATAATGCTAACCCTTTAAAGGCTCTAAATAAATTGAGCTAGCTTACTAGTTTGTATTAAAGGATTTATTGCATTGAGATAAATTACTATCTAGAAATGACAAATCCTACAACAGCATTTCAAATTACTCATTTTAACTCTGACATGAACCAGTGTTTTAAGATTATTATATTGTTTAGATGTCCTACCTGTTTTCAGTCCTGAACTTTTAAAAAAAAGTCTTATATTTATTTGTATACCACTTTTAGTTTTTAAAAGCACTTTATCACTATTTTTCTTATTATCCTTTGGACTTTCTTATTTGTACCATGCATTTCTTTTAGAGCCTGACTTAGCATTTTTTATTTACTGCACCTTCTTTAAGATAAAACTAACTCCATGCTCTTTAAAAATATTCATTTCCATAAAAAGAGCTGGTAATCACAAATGTAAATTTAACCTCAATAAACTCTGCTTCTCCTTTAATGAAAATAGACATTCTAGGTCAGGGATTACTTCATGTACACCACATAATGGTACATAATTAGGATCACACAGAGGCAAGTCAGAATTAGTACCCAGGTCTCTTGACTTACATTCTATGCAACCGAGACTCCATATTTAATTTAAATTACCAAGATATCTAAAATTTCCATTTATCAAGAGTGGTCAAAACATATTTTATTTACTCACCAGTGATGTCAATAGGTTCCAAAGCAAAAGCTTCCTCTTCATTTGGAACAAGTGTTGTCTGATCAGTCATAGTTGGTAATGGTTCAACAGGGTCTACTGAATCTGGACTATCTGGTCCACCCACTGTTAAAAAACAAAAACAAAGACACACACAAATGATTTCCACCAAGAATTCCAAAGCCAACAACACCCAGAATTCCCCTGTGAAATGTAAATGTCCGTAAGAGAAAGAGAATAAACTCTCAGAATCCAACTATGTACAATTCTTTCCTCCCAATTCCTTCTCCCACTTGAAAAATAAGTCCTAGTGTGAAAAAGGATAGAAATAAGGACTACAGTAGAAATGGACCTTTCTAATTTAGCTAGAGATATCCTGATGTAACAAAAGGTACAAACACTGGTATATAAACCAAATTTACTCACTAAGTATGAACTTCAGCTTTTCAACCAACCTCTCATCACAATTCCAACTAAATAAAAATACTGGGAACACATTCATAAAGTGGCACACTCACTTGATACGTTGTCATCATCATCCATATCATCATGTGCAGGTTGCTCTGGCATCATGACCCCTCCTTCAGACAGGGCAGGTGGGTCATCAAATATACCTCCATCATTATTACTTATAAGTTTGTCATCTGAAACAGTGAAAAAATTCAACTATAACATGAAACAGACAATAGCTATTAGACCCCAATTACTGAAAAAATAATAAAACCACACTAAATTGTTTCAGTGAGCTTACTTCACACCCAGCCAATCTAAAACAGAAAATTTCTTAAATAAAAGTAACGTCTACGTCAAATATGTTTATATTTTGAAAGTATATTTCCTAACCTGGCATACCGACTGAAAATATTAATTGTAATTTGAAGAATTAAGTGAAAACTAAAGACTATCTTAATAATTAGAAAAGTTAGGACTCTTCTAGACTATCTGCAAAATCAGTCTGCTAACATAACAATTACAGAATAGCTCCAAAGGAAACATTTGGTCAGACTTGCCACCACTGGTCTAATGCAGTAATTTACAAAAGCAACACTTAGATTAGTTGTTGATATTCTAGAGTTTAACAAATGAATCATTTTGAAACAGCCATCTTTTTGAACATACCCAGTATGCCACCATCATTTCCCTCTCCAAAATTGTCATCCTTGTATTGGTCTTCATATTCTAGGTGGTTGATTTTCTCATTCAGGTGGCTGGTACTCTGTTCAGGTTCCAGTAAGAGGTTAGAAGCACTAGTGCTCACTAACATGTCATCATCTTCAAATGCACTACCCTCACGCATCATTTCACGATCATCCATCCCAAAGTCACCTAAGAAGAATTTAAATCTGTATTCACTGAAAAGATTTTATATTGAAAAAAATACATACCATAAATTTAATACAAATATTATACACATTCATGTTATATAAAGTATGACAATTTTACATGGAAATCCAAATGAATCCAAACCTTATAAATGGAATTATCCATTTCACATAACTATCATTATAAGGACCACCTGCTTCTTTAGTAGCAATTAAAGAATTCTTATTACTATAATTTATACTACAGTTGAAATCTCCAAAGAGACCTTTTCAGAGGTTTTTTTTTTTTTTTAAAGAAAATCCGTTATGGAACTAACGTGTGCTTTAGTACTGAGAAACTAAGACAAGCTAAACAAGATGAACTAAAACAATATATGTATCTGTTATGGGTGGAGAATAAAATGGAGTATTGGGAATCTTATTTTCGATGAAAAGGCATTACTACTCGATACCTTAATTTTACTTAGTGTCATTTCTTGAGTAACTCAGGATATTAAAACACATAATTAGATATATCTGAATTTGGACTTAACCTAAACATGAATCTATGAGAAATCTGCATAGCCAGGATTAAATGAGAAACAGAATAATTCATGTAGTAACAATACTGTAAAGACAAAACAACTTTGAAAGACTTAGGAACTTGGCTCAACATAATGACCAATCACAATTCTAGAAAACTTGTAATGCAACATGCTACTACTTATTTTCTGAAAGAGATGATGGACTCAGAACAGACATTTTTGAGGCGACAAGGCCAATAATGGGAATTTGTTTTGCCTTACTATACAAATATGTAAAAAGGATTGTTTTTCTAGTGTTTTCAATGGTTTTCAGATGGAGGGAGTGGAGGTAGAAGATGTGGATTTTCATGAAAAGCAAACAAAATTTGTATAGAATCAATCACCCTCCCCAGCACCATCATACCCATTTCCCTGAAATACCCCCCAAATCTCTAACTCATTAGAAGTTATGGATCATGTTTCTTTTTTTCACTTTTTTTTTATTTTTACCAAAGTCATTTTCCTGGAGGATACTGATGTTTCCAACTTCTTCTCTCATTGTTATCTCTTCCACTCTACTCTGGTTAAGGCTGAACTGCTGAGCCACATCAATGTCACTTTAAAAAAAAAAAGAAACTGCTTAGACTTTTTCAAGATAGAACACTGGGCTAAAGTAACATACCTACAAATATCTTTACATTAAGGAGAAAAAACAGTGAGGCTCAAAGCAAGATCAAGATAATATATAAACAGAACTGTGATAGCATCTTATACAACTTGACCAACTCGAATCATAAAGCAACAAAATTCGCCACATTAAATGGGACTAGTAGCAAAGTACCACTGGGGAGAAAATAATAAAATGGCAGAAACTTCAAGAAGCAACTACACCACTGTAGAGTTTGTGACAAATAGAATGCCTTGAATACTCATAATCTGGGGAGAGATATGAAGAATCAAGGATTGTAGTAGCAATCCAACCAATTCTACATGGAAAGTCAGTTCAAGATATGAGAATAAAATTTTTATAATACTGAGTTCTAATATGAAGAAATTTTAAGATGTGTAAATAAGAGAGAGGCAGTAAGAATAACAAGGATATTTATCTACACAGAATGAGCCTGGTGGTGAGAAAAAACACTACTGAATTTTAAACTGTTTGTTTTGTTGGCCAAAATATGGTCTTTGAGCTTGGGAGGAAAGAACAAAAATGATCACTTATCCTGCATTTCAATTTCTTATTAAAGTGAAATGATAAAATTACTAATAATAACAAGCTGTTCTCAATAAACTGAGGTCACTAGGTCCAAATAAACTATTTCCAAGGGTAGAAGTACAGGCCAAATTCAAGTTGGTCCATTTGCCTTCAGTTCCTAGTCAAATACTAGGACACATTATCAAAAGATGACTTGAGACCACATACAAAGGGAAGTGATCATTAAAGAGGCAGAACAAGCTATTCTTACTTCCTTTTTTAACAGGGCTATTGGCAAATGATAATTAAGTTTGCTACAGAGACAACCTATTTAGATTTTAGCTAAGCAGAGAGACTTACATGTTATATTACTCAAGTAGATAAGATGTAAAGATTTTAGTTAGATGACATAATAAAGTAACAAGATGAATGTTTGGGTCCAAAAAATAATCAATGATGGATTGAAAATCTAGTGGCATGATGCAAAGATCCTTGGCCCTGTTGTGTTTAACACTTTTATCAATGATTTGAAGGCACAGATTGGCATGCTTATCAAATATGCAGATTATACAAAACTGGAAAAGGAACAGATATGTTGGACCAAGCCTGGATGCAAAAAATATCTAGATAGCCTAAAAATGATAAATAAGAAGGACTACATTCAGGTTTCAATAAAAAATCTACTTTGCAAGTACAAGACGGGAGAAGACGGAAGACGTGGCTAGACAGTGGCTTTTAAAAATAAGATTAGGAAGTTTTAGTTTGGTATAAGCAACACGGTAGTCATAACAGTGAATGAATTCTTAGGTTGTACAGAAAGCTGTGAAGTGTCTAAAGAGGGAGGTGGTAATCTAGCAGTAAATCTATGGTGGCCAGAAAACACCTTGAGTATTCTAGTTAATTCCAAGCATAGTATTTTAGGTACAACACAGGTACATTCATGGTAATGGCCATGTTGACTAGACAATAAAATAACCAATAAAAGGAATTCAAATTTTTGGCTTGGAGAAGACTTAGTGGTGACATGATACCTGCCTTTAAGTATCCGAAGGGCTTGTCTGGAAGAAGTAAATGGACTTGTTCTGTTGTCCTCAAGAAATCAATATAAAGGAGTAATATGTAGGATTTACACAGGTGCAGATTTGACCTCAATATTTAAAATTCCTTTACATAATAAGCCCCTCATTGGAGGTCTTTAGGAAAGTATGACTACTTGCTGGAATGGATATGTAGGTACAGTAGTATGAAATCCTTTCCAAGGTTTAGATTCTGTGCTCCTGACACAGGGCAGAAACAATATACTAAGAGTAGCAAGCCATTCTAAGAGTATCTAGAATGTTAAGGTCCAGAAAAAAAGCTGTGTTGGAGTAATAAGAACAAAGAAGGAAGAGGACTCTTTTAGGGGGCTTCTAAGAATGTTAGAGAAAGCGATAATCACAAACAATCAGTATTAGTTCACCAACAGCAGGTCTTATTAGCCTAACCTCATTCTCTTTGTGACAGTTACTAGATTGTCAGTTAACTTACTACATCAAGAGAATGGCAGAGACACACACCAACTTTAGCAAGGCATTAAAAGTCGGTGATGAGAAAACTAAGGAAAAGATAAGAGAGATAAAAACTGGATGGTAGTATGAAGCAGACTCAGAAACTACATAATCTGACCTAGAGGGAGAAGTGACGTCTCTAGTAGAGTACCATCGGGAGTTATTTGCCCTCTGTCCAAATATGCTTAACATTTGTAACAAATGATTTCAATATACAGGTAGCATATTTGTAAAATCTGTAGGTGACATGAAGCTGGACAGTCAACTATTTGGACAACAAAGCATCTTCCAAAAAGCTAACTGTGATCTTGGATTGCACAGTATCTAGAATAAAGGCTATAATCCTACTGTACTCAGATAGCTGAGATTCAGTTATTGGTACCTTTTGGGATGTACATCGACAAGATGGAGTTGTAACCAGTATGGTTAAGGGAATGGAAACTACCATGTGTAAGACTGAAGTATCAGGGGTGTTTGGCCAGAAGGCTAGGGATTTAGGGGTTGGAAAACAGATGGGAGAAAAAAGGGAGATATATACCTTTAAATATTTGATAACTGCTACCATGTACGAAGAGGATGCTATTTATTTAGCTCTGTCCCAGAGGGCAGAATTAAGACAAGGAGTAGACTTTATAGGCAGATTTTGGTATAATAAAATGGAAACTTTCTAACTCAGATTCTGTGATGACCCATCCATAACTATGGCTCAAGGGATTATATGTTCTCTTAAGTCCAATCATGCTACAACTAAACTAGAATGAAGGTGAAGTTCCATTTCCTAAACTGGTTTGGCAATTCTCAACTTGGGGAAAGAATTTGTAATAATTTCCCCCTTTTGGTTTACTCACATCCAGCTGCCTTAGGAAATGAACTGAAACATAAAAAGAAATACACACTTTAGCTTCTGGTCGGGCTATTCCCACAAAACCATGTCCAGGTGCCTATGAAAAGTGTTCATTTATGAAGATGATCTGACCTCTACGGAATCATATCACAACTAGTCACTGCATTTATGGCATGCAATTTATCCTGCCCAGATAACAAAACAGTAGTCCTAAAAACCAAACTGAGTAACAGAAAAATCAGGGGATATGCACCTTTCTAAGATAATGGCTATGTACAAAACAATGCCATGACAATTCAGATAAAAAGAATGCACTAGAAGGTTATATATGTTGTAGACAAAGCCAATAATAAATAATAAAATCATACTCCAAATCAGGCAATGGCTGATCAAAGTCATGGAATTCCTCAGGTAAGGTGATTGCATTATAAGCAGCTTCCCGATTTTCTTCAGGCAAATCAACAACACCTGAAAAAGACAAAGTTGAATCAAGAAGTGGATACATACCCTAGTTTCTATAGAGTAAAGCATAAGATGGAGGCAGTGAAATTTCCTGAAGGACAAAACAAAATAGAATATTTTGATATATGATATTTCTATTTTTCTATAATCCCAGTAAGACATCCAGTCTTTAAAAGTGGCTAGAAGCACTAAAAAGTTGAAATTGTCTAGTCCAGGATCATACAGCCAATATGTATCAGAGATAAGACATGAACCCAGGTCTTTTGGACTCTATGGACAACTTTCCTGTCTACTATACCACACTGCCTATTGTGTTTATTTTTCTAAAAGTTAAGAGATGTGAATTTAAGGTAAGCACTTCAATAATTATCTTTCCAAGTAAAAATAAATTTCTGTATCACATTTAAGAACTTTAAATAAAACCATACAAAATACATAACTAAAAAGTACAAACCACATACCAAATTAATTGAGGCTATGACAAATAATCTTCATGGGTCAAATATACAAAAAAAAGATGAGATGAAAATGTAATTATTCCTTTCAAAGTTATGCAATGTGATTATGTATAAAGTAACAGTAAAGTACAATTACCTTTAAACAGTATGACAACAGGAAATATTTCTTTGCTCCAAGCAGTTCTCAGAAACAATACAAAAACTAACAGTTTGGTGGCTGATAAGGACAAATTATACTAGCCTCTAGAAAAAGGTGTATTTTTTTTTTTTAAAACATTCTGATAACTATTTTCTGTGTAACTAAATTCCTTTATAATTAACTGTATACTGTATTCTCTGAATTTAAAAACATTACTCTGAAACAGGATTCCATTGACTTTGCCAGACTCCTGAAAGGCTCTCCACCTGACACAAAATGCTAAAAACCTCATGCTTTAGAGAGTGAATGGAAGAAAAGAACAGGTTATTAGCAATTGTGTGGCACTGATTTTAAAAATCAGTTTTCCTTTGCATTCAGTGTAATGGTCAGTCACTAGATCTATAATTTTAAGATGGTCAATTATCTTTTAGAAGAAAAAAAATCATAACCTGTTTTTTCAAATAATGTTTAATTATTAAGAATAGTTTAGAATATCACATGAAATAGCCATCTACTAGAAAAGTAGGGAAAATAGTGAGCAAAGCAGGACAGAAGAAAGCTTGATGGTACCTGGCCGAAATGCCATCTTTATCTTAATGAAAGCTTCATTACAATCTGCAAGAAGATATTTTGCTTTCCTGTGATAGATTCGAACTACTCCCAATAAGAGATGTCCTGAGGTGCGAAGTGCCATTTTTACCTATAAACAAAATATTAATATTAACCTGTTATAAAATCAGTTACATAGGGTAAAGGAGATTATACGAAACAAAAATAAGCAGTTAGACTAGCTAGATTTAACAAATTTTTCTATTCAAAATTCAAATATTTATAGTGAGACATATCTAGATGTTACAATAACTTAAAAAATGATATAAGTAGAATGCTTTTGAATGATTCTGTTGCCATAAGGACATTTATTGAGGAGAAAAACACCTAGTACAAACTTCCCTAAACAGCTCTTTAAAGATTTCTGAGTTATCCAAACTATTCCCCCAAAGCCTTCTAAAAGTTAAATCAATGAAAAAAACTTCTATTAATTACATATTTAATCCTTATCTTAGCCTGAATATTAGTTTTACATGGGTCAAATTTATGTCAGTTTATTTTTATATCTTTTATATATACTTTATAACAAAATGCCCACTTAGGAGCTAGAGCTTAATTTTATTACTTTATTTAGAAAGGTTTATTATGGCTTTATCTTTGCTTTTAAGATACACTGTTAGAAGAAGATCGAAGATCCTAGGAAAATGGCAGAGTAGGTCAGAAAATTTCAAGCTCTCTATGATCCTTCCCCCCTCCCCCCTGCCAAATGATAAAATAGTGCCTCAGGGAGAACACAAAATGGATGAAAATAAGTAAGAGTAGGGGAGAACAGGGAGTCCTCCTGGGACAATCAGAGAAGATCGGAAGAAAAATCACAGGATGAGGTTTTTGTCCCTGTGAAGAGTAAACACCTCCAGACTAGGGTCTACCTAAACAACAAGCAGCAAGTCCTGAGGTTAGCTGGGCTGAGATGCTGCCTCAGTCCCAGCCCCAAGAACTTTTACCCCAAGGACAGTGAAAGTGTTGGGTGTTGGAGCCAGGGAAGATTGAGGGAACTTCTGCTGATAAGGAACACCAGACCCGGTTTGTGCAGCTGGCTGGGGGAAAAGAAGAAACCAACACATGCCTAGTGTGTACAGAAGCAGTGAGGCAGTGATGCTGGTGCTACTGTGGGCACTTTGAGGAGGCTAGAGGTCTTGGTTTCTGTTCTATGACAGAGGGGAGAACTGAAGTAGGAGTTCAGGCCAGAGGCATAATCTCCCATAACCCAATACTAGAGGTGTCTACACAGGCAAAGGACAAAGAATCCAACCACAGAAAGTAGAGAAGACTGGGGTTCATCTTCAGAGGAGGATAATGAAGCAAAGAAACCCCCCTCTACCCCAAAGAGTAATGTCAAATGGTCACCTGCCCCAAAAGAATTCATAGAAGAACTTTAAAAAGACTTAAAAAAACCAAATGAGAGAGATTAAGGGAAAACCAAAATAAATAAGAACATTTCAAGAAAAATAAGATTATGAAAGAAAGTCAACCAATTAGAAGAGGAGATCCAGAATCTTCAGGAAGAAAACAATTCCTTGAAAATCAGGATTGGGCAAGGGAAAGACAACAAAATTATAAGAGAAGAAGAAATAATAAAACAAAATACAAAGAATGAAAAAAATAGAAGAGAATGTGAAACTTCTCATAAGAAAAACATTCTCATCTGGAGAACAGATTAAGATAAAACATAAGAATAACTGGACTATCTGAAAGCTCTGAGCAAAAAGAAAATCTTAATGCAATAATACAAGAAATAATTAAAGAAAATTGTCCTGAAGTTTTGGAACAAGCATTGGAACAAGAGGGGAAAATAGAAATAGAAAAAAAATCTATCAATCACCACCTGAAAGAGATCCTATGAGGAAAACCTACAGGAATATTACAGTTAAATTCAAAACCCCTAGGCTCAAGGATAAAGTATTACAAGCAACAAGAAAAAAAATTTAAACATGATGGTGCCACAATTAGAATCATACAAGTCCTAGCAGTGGTGACACTAAAGACCACAGGTCCTGGAACACTACATATGGAACAGCAAAAGAACTGAGGTTCCAGCCAAAAATATCATACCCAGCAAAACTAAGCATAATCCTGAATGAAAAAAAGATATTAAATGAATTGTCAGACTTTCAGGACTTTGTTTAAAAAACAAACCCTGAACTTAACAGAAGAATTGACACACAAGAACCAAGAGAAATATAAAGTGCACACCAAAGACTAATTACAAGTGCCTCAGAAAGGACAGACTGTTTAGCGTTTACATATGTAAAATTTACAATGCAAACCTAAGACTATCATTTAGTAATTGGGTAGTTTATAAGAAAGATTGAGGTAGACCTGAGTATAATATGACTTTAAAAAAGTAAAATTGTTTAGAACAGCTAAAAAAGAGTAATTATCTTGTACAAATGAGGTGCTAGAGGAAGAACCAACACAGAGGAATTGGATAGGGGAGGAGGGTCTGTTAGTTCTGGAAACCTACTTTCATCAGAAATGGGCTCAGAATGGAATAATACATGTATATCTAGAAGAGTATAAAAGTCTTCTAAATTCATTAAGAAATAAAATGATAAGGGTATCAGTGGGGAGAGGACAAGGGAGGGAATCTCTAGAGGGGAGGGTGAAAGAATGGATTTAAAGGGAGGTATATAAGGCTATTTAGATTAATGGGAATGGGAGGATAAGGTAAGGATTTTTAGAAGGGAGGGTTCGTCCTTTGTTGCTGAAGAAGACCATGCCATCAGAGAAATAATGACATGACTTGCACTTGACTTTATTTTGAGTGAGGGAGGACTGTGCAGGTCACCAGCCTCACTTCTCCTCTAGAGTCATCTGAATCCAGTGATCAAGATGACTGGAGATGACGCAGGATGAGGCAATAGGGGTTAAGTGACTTGCCCAAGGTCACATAGCTAGTGAGTATCAAGTATGTGAGGTGAGATTTGAACTCAGGTCCTCCTGACTCCTGCACTGGTGCTCTAGCCACTGTACCACCTAGACGCCCCAGAAGGGAGGGTGAGGGAATATAGGTCAAAGTGGGGTATAGAAAGTTGTTTAGATTTATGGGAATGGGAGGTTAAGGGAGGGACTCCTGGAAGGAGTATGTATGTATGTGTGAGGTTAAGTAATAGAAGTGGGCAAGGTAGCATACAGAAGTAGAAGTCAGGAAGGACAGGAAAACATACAATAATTAAAAACAAAGACCAGGAGTAGAATTTGTTGGGAAAAGCATATTTTCATGTATGTATCCATGTGTTTATCTATATTTATCTCTATATATGAATATATCTATGCTTAATTGTAACCTGGGGATGGGGTGGAGGAGGGGAATGCAAAGAAGGGGGGAAAAAAAACAAAGCTGCAAAAGAAAACTTGTAAGGAAGCAAAGATGGACAGTTCTCAATACAACACGTATTTATTATACAGAATTTCCTGAAATGGAAATTTATTGCTTTATATTTTGAATCCTCTCTTCCATTCTGCTGAGCACATGACATACTTTCCCCCCTTATTTTGATTTGTTTGTAATGTTTTTCTTTATTGCATATTTAAATTTTTAGTATTTAAGCCTAAAGAGAGAGATACACTGTTAAGAGATATCAATGATTTATATAATGCAAAGTCCCTGGCCAGAAATAAAAGCTCACCAAAACATTTCGCCAAATTCAGTCTATTTTATATAAACGCCTTCATGGAAAAAAGTAGGAGTGGCTTATCACCAAAAAACCACAAGCAAACAAAAACCCTCTACAACGTTTTCATTTACAATAATCAAAAGCTTTATGTGGCAAAGCATATATGACTAAAAAGTAAAGAATGTTCTATTCCTCACCTTAAATTACTGGATAATTTTTATCCCATGGTGGGAGTTGGCAACCTGAGAAAAGCAGGATACCTAAGTTTTCAACTTCTTTTCCTCTGAGGTAACGTTGCAGTAGGTAGGATGATAGGTGCTATTAAGTATGTAACAACTCCCAAACACGGGAATTTGATATATAAAATAAGTATTCCTGTGAAAGGGAAGGGTAGAATGGCAGGGGCTGTCTACGCTGACCAATGTCTAAACAAATTAATGAAGAATGCCCTGTAATAAGAATCTACATAAACCACGAAGAATCTTTCAAGTAAGTCCACCTTTAGTAAAACACTATTATGTTCCACCTCTAATGTGAACTTTAAAACACACGCATATCTTAAATTAGACACATCTTATATCTCTATACAACCCACAGAACACAGCAGGCATTTAATAAGTGTCTATAAAAAAAAATTGAGTCTTCTGACCAAAGAAATAATAACAGAGTAATAACTTATGTAGATTTCAAAGAGGCTACATTTTCCATTAAGGATATATGTATGTATCACCAACAAGCACTCTCTCCTTTGACTCTGAAATAGTACACCCTTTGCCCTACCCTGGTAAAATTTTTAGAAATTAATATGCATAGTTTCCAGTCCTCTCGGTAAGGAGTTATATATTTCAGGGAACCTAACATGATAATTTCAAATTACAAAATCCATTAGCCTCAATGTTTAACACTCCCCAAATTTCCCTAATAAAAGCTAAATCTTACATATATCATTTTAACATCTTCTGACCACCAGTCAAAGTAAATTATACCACCTTTCAATGAAGCTTTTTCAACTATTCTTACCTTATCTACTATAATCAAGATCCTCATCACTCTCCTATACATTTCCCAGTAATTTAAATGTTCTAATATGTTGATAAAAGTGCCTTTAAAGGCATAATTCCCAACTAACACTACTTCATCAATGCAATTTTGCTAACATACTATTATTACTAATCAATCAATAAACATTAAATACCTACTCTGTGCCAGGTACTGTGGATATAAAAAGGCTGACTGACATCAAATCTTACTGGAACATCCTTATATGTTCTTTTATAAAAAGTTAGACAGTTCCTCTTGAAAAACTGTCCTCAGTAAAGTTGCTTCACAGTATGAGTTTGCTTGACTTACTCTACTGGACTGAAAAAATAATCTCCATCTTCTTAACTCCCTTCAGCATAAGTTGGTTCAGTACAGTGAGATATTTGCAAATTATGAAATTTCTTGCTTACTTCTACCACTTAAGACAATATACCACATTTAATGATCCGCAGCAGAGCATTGTAGAAAACATAATAGAAAGGAGTCAAAGCCTAGGGAATCTAATCTAAGATTTGCAATTTGGCAATCTGAAACGTGGTAGCAAATCACTTAACCTCTCTCTGGGTCTCAGTTAACTCCCCTGTAAAAATAGAAGTTGGAACAGTCAATGCTTCTTAAACAGTAGGTCATGACCATGAGGGGTCATGACCCAGTTTAAGAAGTGCTGAAGGTGTCTTGGGTAGAAAAAGTTTAAGAAGCCCTGTACTAGATGATCTCTAAGTAGCTCTCAATTATACCCAGTGGAGGGGTAGATCAGGACATAGAGGAGTTTTTTTAGGTCTACAAGACAGTGACAATGCAAAAGCATTACTCCAAGAATGATGTAATCTTTTATTGCCAAGAGAAAGACAAGATGTGGTTGATAGCAATCTAATGCTGAAGAACTGCAGCTGTATGTGAGAAAAGTGTGCTGTCTTCCTAGGGCATGTAGCTATAGTAATGATGGAAAACCACTTGAAACTAGTCATATCTAATCATCCACACCCAATTCTGGTGATTCGCAAAAGAATGTGTGAGAATGTGGAAATACTCCCCTATGAATTATAAAGCAAAAGATAGGAAACTAAAGTACTTGAGTGTTTTCATCAATTTTTTTTTTTAAAAGTAAAAGTAGGAACTTTAAAAGAAAAAAGTGAAGGATGATGTTGAAGAAGGAATGATAGGCCAAGGATACGGTAAATCAGTATAACAAAAGTTCCCAAGAATGTATGGTCTGGAGACTTGATCTGATGAAGGGTTCCTTAAAGAATTAGCTGAAAAAAGTGCTCAGATACAATTGTGAAGCAGCAGGAGGTGTAACACAAAAAATAAGCGAGAGTTTTCAAAGAGCTTAGAGTCTAATGAAGGAGACAATATACAAACAACTTAGTATAAAGAAAAAATATACAGGATAAATTGGAGGTAATCCTGGAGAGAAAGCAGCAGGGATGTGCTAATAAATGTTTTAGAAATCCAGGGGGGATAAAAAGGACACAGGACATTAAATTTAATCTACATTATTAATATTTTCTCCATTATTTTCTGAAGTCTAGAATCAACAAATAGAACCTTGAATTGTAGCTTTTGTATATTTCTGAGTTTTAAAAGGCTCATGCTGAAAATTTAAAAATTAGGTCTCAAAAGCCAGTACAAGCTAGCTGTAGGTTATCACTGAAAGGCAGGCATGGAAGATTAAGGAGAACAGGAATGGCTGGTTGAAGAAGATGAGACTTTACCTGAGGCTTAAAGGAAGCCAGAGAGGTTTGGAGAAGGAAATAGGAAGGAAATAGGTTCAAAGCAGTGGGGATAGTTGGAGGAGATGGATTGCTTTGTTCAAGGGAGTGGCAGGAGGCTAGTGTCACTTATTGGTAGAGTAACTGTGGGGCAGGGGGAAGAGTAGATGTCGTAAGAATGAAAGCCAGATTCCGTCAATATTGGAGATAACTGGGAGGTACTGGAATTGAATGAATGGGGGGGGAAGAGAGAGAGAGAGAGAGAGAGAGAGAGAGAGAGAGAGAGAGAGAGAGAGAGAGAGAGAGAGAGAGTGTGTGTGTGTGTGTGTGTGTGTTGGCTTGAGGCAAGGATTTACGGTGGTAGTACAGGCATGAAGTGGTGAGGATGAAAACCATGTTAAAGTAGAAAAGGGGGCATAGAAACATAACAAACAATAGGATTTGGCAACTAACTGGATATGAGGGGATGAAAGTGAGGAGTCAAGGATGAATACGTAGGTTACAAGCCTGGGTGATTGGATGGTGGTGTTTTCCACAGTAACTGGGAAATTTGGAAAAGGAGAAGGTTTTGGAGAAAAGATACAAAGTTCAGTTTGGGATATATTCGGTTCAAGACATTCTGTGGGACACCCAGTTCAAGATGTCCAATAGGTAGCTGTAGATCAGGAGACAGATTAGAGCTGGACAAACAGATCTGAGAATAAGCTGCAGACATGGTAACTGAATCCATGACAGCAGATGAGACCACAAAGTGAAACAATACAAAGGGAGTAAAAGGCCTAGTGCAGAGCCTTGTTTCAAAGGTTCAGTATAGTAGAACTGTATGTGAAGAAGGCATACAGTGGAAATTCATCAATTTGAAGGGAGAGGCAGTGTGTGGAGCATCTGGGTAAGGATCAAAGTTTGAAGAGTGGAAGCAACACTGGAGTGGAAATAAACCACAGTGTACTTGGGCAGATGCAGACAGAAGAAAAAGCTGAAAAACTCCTGATGGTTCCATAAGATAAAGGTGGCATAAAAGGAAAAGTATAGCTGTGACTGGAGACACTGTCAATGCAGATCATCTCCCATGTCTTTTTACCAAAAGGTAAAACCTGAACTACTTTTCACTTGATAATTTCATCTTTCAGAAGATGGAAGCAGCAACTTGAGGTTCTGTAAATTGATTCAGAGCCATGATTTGCTGAAGGAACCTGGAGGGACCATGCTATCTTAGAATTCAAGATATGAAAGGGAATGTGAAGTAATGAATCAATAGCCTAGATTTTGGGAGAGCTGATTTTAAAGAGTCCATAGAAAATATAGTTACATCAAATACATTTTTAAATTTTATTATTATTATTTATAATACATTTTTGAATACATCAAAAAGCATCTATGTGCTAGATACTATGAGACACTAGGGATACAAGGCTAAAATAAAATTTTCCCCGCCCTGTAGAGCTTACATTCTACTGGAGAAGACAACATGAACACAGATAAAAATATTAAACATATACAAACACAAGGTAGATTTTCTTGACACAGGATAATGGTGGGGGTGAAAGGGGGAACTAAGAGTAGAAGGGGATGGAATTAGGGAAGGACTTACATACAAGGTGACACTTAAAGTCATGAGTGAAGACAGGGATCCTAAGGCAGAAGTGAGGAGGGAATATATTCCAGGAATGGAGTGTGGATGGGGCAGCCATGGAAAGGCATGCAAGATGAAGGCATGTCAGAGGAGATTTGATGCACAGAAACTAATCAGGAGGCTATCAAAATAGTCTAAGCAAAGAGTTGAAAAGGTGACTGAGTGGAAAAAAGGTGACAAATCTGAAAAGATTCAGTAGAGGTAGAGTCAACAAACATGACAACTGATTGGATATAAAGTATTAAGGGTAAAAGAAGTTGAAAATGAGTGCCACTTTACATCCAAGAATCTGAACTTGGTTAACTGAAAGGGGGGCACTACCCTCCACAGAAATAGGGAAATTAGGAAGAGGGCTAGGTTTTGGAGGAAAGGAGTTCTGTTTAAGAAATGTTGAATCTGAGGTGACTACAGAATGGACTCAGCTAGAAACATCCAACAGAAAGTTGATAATGTTGGACTGGAGCTTAGAATAGAAGCCAGGACTAGATAGATACACAGTCTTGCAGAGAGTTAATTAAATTCATGGAAATTTATGAGAACACCAAGTAAGAGAATGCAGAGTGGGAAAGATAGGAAGAACCTTAAGGTACACCCATAGTTAGAAAGCATATGGGGGTTGAGGAATTAGGATAGACATCAATGTCACAAATCTTTGAGAGAAGACCCTGTCTAGGAGGATAGGGTAGCCTATAGTGCTACGGAGGTCAAGAAGGATGAGGACTCAGAAAAACCATTTTATTTTTTTTTATTCAAGATAATTGGTAACTTTGCACAAGAAGAAACTTTTAGAGCCAGCTATGTAGTGCAGCAGATAAGAGGACCAGATCTGGAGTCAGGAAGTTGTCAGTTCACATCTGACCTCAGATACCACCAGCTACAAGACCCTGGGTAAACCACCTAACTTCGGTCTCACTTTTCTTACTCGTAAAATGGGAGTAATAGTACCTACTTCAGGAGTGTTGTGAAGGTAAAATGAGAGATTTGCAAAAAACTTTGTAAATCACATAAAACTCTATATAAATGCTAGCTAGTTGTTACTCATTCATTCAATAGACATTGATTACTATGTGCCAGGCACTGTAAGCGTTGTGATTACAAAGAGGCAAAAGATGGTCGGGGAGAGACAACGTGCAAATAAATATATACAAGGCAAGCTCTATGTAAGATAAAAAGGGAAAGTATCAAGGCAAAAGGCTTCCTGTAGAAAGTGAGATTTTACCTGGGACTTAAAGGAAGCCAGGAAGGTCAGTTGTCAGAGTTGAAGAGGGAGAGTGTTTCAGGCATGGGGGACAGTCAGAGAAAATGCCCAGAGCTGAGAGATGAGTATCTTGCTCACGGCACAGTCAGGAGGCCAGTATCCTTGGACTGAAGAGTATGTGTCAGAAAGTAAAATATAAAAGAGAGGAAAGGTAGGAGGGGGCCAGGTTATGATGGACTTTGAATATCAAACATGGTACTTTTTTTTTGCTCCTGGAAGCAATAGAAAGCCACCAGAGTTTACTAAGTAAGGGATCAGATGAGCAGACCAGTTTTTTTTGAAAATCATTTTAGTGGCTGAATGGAGGATGAAAGTGAGTAGGGAGAAACTTAAGGGAAGGACACCCACCAGCAGACTATTACAGTAATCAAAGTGTGAGGTAATGGAAGACTGCACTAGAATGGTGGCAATGTCAGAGGAAGAGAACAGGGATGTTGCAAAGGTGAAATTGAGGGTAAAAATCAGACCTCAAGGGACTAAAAGCAAGAAGAGATGAAGTGGGGGCAGTGAATCCAGACAGTTTTTTCTAGCAGTTTGTGTGAAGAAGGGAAGAGACTGAGGGATATCTGAGCATGCTTATAGATAGTAAGAAAGAAATTATTAGTTAATGTGATAATTAAAAAGGTAATCTGCCAAAGATAGAAGAGGATGATCAAACTGAGTTGGACATGGTTATGAGAAGGGTCATCTCTTCACAAATGAGAAGAATAAAGGAAAGAATAGGAAATGACATTAAAGGATTTTGATATGAAGAGGGGAAAGAGAGTCTGGATACCTCTTTTCTGAATAGTGTTCAACTGAGGAGGGCAGAAGGGAGTATAGGAAGTTTGAGGAGGGAAGAAAACATTTGCAACTAGCTACTATGGGTAACGCCAGTCAGTAAAACATTCTCTTATGGATAAGGGTTCAGGTGAGATCAGAAAACAAATTTGTAGTCAATTCAGTCAACATGCTAACATGACTTCCTTTAGCACTGTCTAACAACATGCAAATTTGAAAGTAATAGTTAAGTTCCTCTGACAGTTGGGAATATTTCAAATCTTTGTATTTGTATCTCCACCCAGGGTGCCTGCCACATAGTAGCTGCTTGACACCTAACTGACAAGGATGTAGTAAGAGATTCAAGAGTAGAATACAATGGAATTGATTAACTAGAGGATCAAGATTATGAAGGGGGAAAGAGAAGGTAGAATAGGGACACTGAACACTATACTGAGGATGAAGAATAGTTATAGGAGTGTTGCCCAGGAAGAGACAGAATCACAGGAATTAAGGGTAGATAAAGGAATTTCAATTTTCTTGACCACAAAAAGTTAACACGAGATCAAGGGGGTGGGGTATGACTGTTCCTACGTGGGGCTTAGATGGAGTGGAGATTAATGAACTAGGAGGTTAGAGTGTTTGAAGTTCTTTAATTTAAGGGCAGAGTAGGTATTTGTAAAGTACTTAGGTGCCAGGCAACAGGGATACAATGACAAAGGCAAAGGCAAAACAATTTCTAGCTCAACGGAACTTACATTCTATCAGGGAAGGCATATATAAGTTAGTAAACTCCAAATAAACACAAGGCAAAATTGTGTGGGGGTGGGCGTGCAGAGAGAGGAGGGAACACAAGCAGTTTTTGGGATGGGCAAAGATCAGGAAAGATTCCTGCAGGAAGAAGTGTCCGGGAGGAGTTGTGAAGGTCATATAAGAATGCATTCAGTTTTGGGCATGTTGAGTTTAAAATGCCCATGGGATATCCAGTTTGAAATATCCAGTAGGCAAGTAGACAGACATACATGGCTAGAACTCAGAAGAGATGGTAGAGCTAGATAAATGTGTCAGTTGGCATAGAGATGAAATACCATAAAGTCAAGTTCTAAATTTTCTGACAAAGGAGAAGATTGAGGGACATACAGAGAACTGCCATGAGGTTCTTCTTTGTAAGGTGATAAGAGAGTGAACCTTAAAGGAGAGGTTACAAAGAGGTAACCGGGAGAGGAGGTGGGAGAAGAGGGAAGGGGAAAGTTAAAACCAGCAACAGGGTTCAGTTCTCCTAAATCAATGTGTCTGAGGCATGAGAAGGTGTATTCAGTATTGAAAAGACAATCAAGAATGTTTTCTGTGGGGAAAGGCAGGTCTCTATGAGTGTAGACGACAAAAACCTTAAGAGGGAATAATAGCTTGCCAATTACTTTACATATACTCTCAACTTTATCCTAAAGGCTCAGAAATTAATTTACTTGCACATGGTTCAGAGTTGTTAACTACAACTCATGTCTCTCAACTCCAAGTACAATATGCTCTTGCCATTAAAAGAAACCACCTCTCTGAAAGGGAAGTCTGCTCAATAGGAGCAGTTGCACTTTGGAAAGGACACTAAAGAACTGGAATTTTCCAGGGGAGCCTCAAGGGATAATCCCTATCCCATGAAGAACCTGGGAATGTTTGGTTTGGTGAAGAAAAGACTTGGGGGCTAGAAAGACAAGATCATCTTTAAATAACTGAAAGGTTCAAATGTGGAAGATGATTTAGACCTATCCTGCTTGGCAGAAAACCACTAGGATCAACCAAGTTACAGGAAAGAAAATTCTGACTCAAGACAAATACAAGTTCCTAATGATCAGAACTGTTAAAAAAAAAAAATGGAATGGTTAGCTTTGGAAAGTAGCGAGTTCAATGTCAATAGCAATCTTCAAGCAGAGGAGAGAGGATTACTTGCAGAAAACGTTCTACGAACTGAAAAAAGCTGGAATTTGATGTCGTAGTAGTAAGTTGAAAAAAAAAGCTTTTAAAGTTTACAAAACCATACTTCTGAGTCCCCAGGAAGCTGAAACACGGGTAGATTAAAAAAAGAAAATATGTTCTTTTTAGGCTTGTGTAGAGGTCGAACAGCAAAGCAGAATGTGGAAGCTTTCTGGATTCTCTTGAGTCAAGAGGCAAATAGGTCTAAAGATTAGGACCTTTTTTTACTCAAATAGCAAAAATGTTCTTTCTAGTAATCTCCCAGTGGGCGTGAATTCTTGGATCAAGAGCACCCAAAAAAACCCTGCCTTTGGAGTTAAACATTTCATTTATATATGCATGTGTGTATGTATACACATACATATAGACACGAGTATATGTATATTAAAAAATTTAGATTACTGAGGATGTTATCATAAGTTAACAGAAAATTGACTATACTTATTATGGAATCACGCTAAATACCTTATTTAGCAATTACTAACTACTGAGACGCTATTTAAAAAAAGATCAGACCAAAATTACATCAATAAAAATGAGTAAATCTTATCTGACAAAGTTCTGTGCTATTCTATTAACAATACATGATGAGATAATCCCACAATTTCATTTGTCCTTAATAAACAAACTTAAACCTTAAAGCCTTCTATAATTAGTATTTCATACCAACAAACATATCAAAATGACTACTAATATCAACATAAAACATACCTTAGGTGAAATGATACTCTCCACACTGCTCTCTAAATTACACTCAAACACATGGGCTTTGGTTAGCTTCTTATCCCAGTGGGCCGCTAGCCAAATTTTGGCCAACGGCCCTCTCTTACTCAGGACAAAATGAGCGTAGAACATGGTGCCAACGGACTAGAAAACCTGTCAAAAAAGATAATTAAAAAAAATCATATATGCAACAAATGCTGAAACATACATTTCTCCAATGTGATCCTGATGTTAGCACCAGAGCTACTTTTTGAGATATGTACAGATCCTCCAGATGACATTCAAAAAGTACAAAGCAATCCAACTCCAACTTCACTTTACAGGTTTACTTTATTTTCTTTAGTGTACTCTATGTTCTAGCCAAATTTTGACTCTCCAATTGGAGCATTCCATCTCTATCTACCTCTATACCTTTACATAGTTTGTCTTCCATGACTGGAATGCTTCTCACTTTTGCCTCTTAGAAGCCCTAGTTTTCTTCAGAGCTCAGCTCAAATTCTATCTTCCACACGTAGCTAACTTAGATTTGTACATGTTGTCTACTTCAAAAGAACTGTAAGCTCTTTGAGGGCAGGGACTTTATTTTTTTTTTTCCCTTTGTAGACCCTGTGGCAGGTACAGGAGGAGCTTAACAAGAGGCCTATTGATTCAACATTTTCATATTCATAGGGCAGAAGGATCTATCACTTTAAATAGGAAGTTTTAAATTTTCAATACAGAATTATTCCTTCCTTCCCCATGAACAAGACACACTAGAATCTCAGAGGAATACTTTTCCCAAAAATCTGATTCTTAAAGTTCATCAAAATTTTACTGCCTTTTCAAACTCAGATATTTGGGGAAACATCTTAGGTTCATCAACTAGAAACAAAATACTATGTATGGTAAGTAAATAATGCTCAAGAATGAAAACATTTCACTTTTCAACTAGGGACTAACCAGAGAGTAAAAATTCATGGCTTTTTTTTTTTATATATAAAAGATTTCAAGTCTGATACTGTAAGAACTCAACTACAAGCTTATTCTACCATTCCCCAACTCTGCAAATTTTGAAACTATGGCTTATTTTCATACCTGACCCAGTAACTATATCAGATAATACAATAGTCATGGTAGTAAAGCAAAAGCAAAAAGTATACAAGCAGATAAAGCATATGAACACATTATAAGGAAGCCACATAAGAGACAGTTGATCATTTTTCCTCATTAATATACCATTTAAAAAGACTAGAAAATTTGGTGTTGAAAATAAATCTTACAGAACACATCTCACATCAAAATTATGGTATACTCCAATTACTTTTAATAGTCTATACAGTATTACAGTTCCTTCAAGAGAAGAAAATATTTGTGATTCCAGTGACACATTGGCTGACATACATACAGATTTAAAGCCTGAAAGAAAAGTCTACTGAGGGATAAGTAGAGTAAGATGCATTCAGTTCACCTTTCAGCACTTAACAGCAAAATGTTCTGAAAATTTTCATTCGTTTAAATTGAACTCTCTCAAATGATCCTCATTTGTTATAATGCATTATGTCCCATGAAAGAAAGAGGCATTTCCATTCCCAAAGCTGCTTATTTAAAACTGAATATTCCTTTTTCCTCCCATTCAATGATTCAAGATATACTAGAGGATACTGTAGGAAGGATTTAACTAAAATATTCTCTGGTAGAAGTACCATTTATTTAATGACTTCTCCCAGTTTCTTTTCCCTTTTCACACCCTACAACTCAAGAAGCTCACTTCTTGACATTCCAGTACTACTGTTTCAACTGTCCAAGAAGATTATTACAGTAACAATTGCTCTAAAGAACATATACTCATAAGACCAAAATGGCAAATTCAAATTCCTGTTAGAATTCTTGATATTCGATTTTTCTGAATGATTCATAATCAGTTATGATACTTTAACACACCCACAGAAACAGACACTTATAAAATGGTTACAAGGACTTAAAGTATCTTCTAAAGTGTAGGAGTGTTTAGAATCTAAACACTTGGAAAAGCAATAGGAATTCTACCAGAAGTCAATTAGTTGATTAGTAAATATTCTTAAACATTTTTTGAAAGCTCTGGAAATTGAGCTGTTGACACCTTCTACCAGGTGTGATTAACTCATGGTAGCTCTTCAGTTGTTGGTTAGGACTGTGCCTCAAAATAGTCAATCTTCATTCTACCACAGGAACTTACTAAGTTCCTGAGCAGATGCAACTTCTTGGCAAGAGTAGGTAAAGCTGGCCTCAAGAGTAATCTGGCAGGTAAAGTCAGCCTGAGGGAAGAAGTATTGGTCTTATTTCAATGTGGCCAATAGTTCCTTCTTTTAGCATATGTAATTAACATTACAGTATCCTGATAACATCACTTGGTTTAAAATAATAACAGAAAACTGCTATCAACTGTACTTTCAAAAAAAAAATGTATTACAAACTCCCTAAAAAGCAGGTTATATGAATTCAGGACTAAATTTTGCCAACTTGAAAAAAAAAAGTTAAGCCCTGATAGTGATATCAAAAGGCAATTTAACATAAAATAGTTATATTAGCATGGCAGAAAAATTAGTTGATGTTTTAGTACATTTTAAGGAACACAGAATATGGCAAAGTTACTTTCCCCCATATTAACTTCCAAATACCAGTTAAATTAATTTCTCAATTTCCATGTCATGTTTCGTTTCTGTTATCAGCATTATTACACATGGAACTCAGCACCCTATCTCGTAATCCAACAGGAGAGTGTATAAACAATCATTGATACTAAAAGCCTACGTAAGAAATTTTAATTAGGTAGATATTTTAAGAGAGATATTGAAATTAATTTCAATTAGACTGTTCTTTTGTCAAACAGACCAGAGAAAATACTGTTTGGTAAGCTAAAAATAATTTTGCATTTGCTAGTATTGTTTCTTTTCCACTTGAAAGTTTAGAATCTAAACAAATCACAAAGTAGTTGAAGTCATTTCAGGGAATGAAAAACTTTAAAACAGGAAAATGTAAAGATAATAAATTCTTATTTTAAAGCATATTCTTAGTAATTGAACACATGGCATAATAGGATCTAGAGCTACAAGTGATCTTAGTCCAAATACCCATCTTACAGAGACCAACCAAAGGTTTTTGCTTAAGTGACTTGTCTGCTAAGCTGCCTCCCTTGTCGTACTATCTATATGGACGCATTCGAAGAAAATGTCTATTTTCCAGATGGAACATTGGCATTTCTGGTAAGAAAATTAATACATGTGGAAAAACTCAAAACACTGTTTACTTAAGACTATTCACATTTTCCCTCTTTTAAATAAACCAGCCCCTTCAATTTGCACACTCTAGATCATAGGTTTTAAAGCTGAAAGGGGGTGGAAATACTTAATTTAAGGGGGGGAGGGGGAGGAATAAACCTTTACATGGTGACTACTACGAGCCAGGCACTCGGCTAAAGTGCACTTATACTTCATAAAACTCACCAAAATCTTGAGCAAGTTTTTCATCTATAAATTCCAGTCAGATCGTACGATGAAGTTACATAAGTGGAATTCTGAACAACCAACTTCAACGATATTTACTTATTAAAGCGTACAGCCCCAACCACTCTGTACAGCTTGAGTTTACTCCACTTTTAAGTTGAGTAATTTATCCACAACCTGTTTCCATCTACTCTACGATTTCTTTAAGGTAAACACGATCCTCTGTGGCTTCTGACATTAAAACACAGAACCTTGCCATTTTCAGAATGGAATGACGTTATGCTATAACACAGCTCACAGTTCCAAGTTATACTCTTCAGAATATATTGGGATTAAAAGAAATACTTTTGTTTACAGTGGGATCCTGCAGCAAAACTTAAATTTTCACTAGAAAATCAAGATGATTCTCCAAAAGTCCAGGCGGCCTAGGACGGTCCTAATGATCCCACAAGGCGCGTCTTTCAGGTTTCCTCCATTCAAACTCGAACACTAGAACTCTGGCTCTGGCACATCAACTTGGGCAGCGCGATGCCACAGGCTCCTCTCCACGCCTCCAACCGCCTCCCGCTCCCCCGGAACCTCTGGGCTTTTTCAAGTCAAACCGATCCGACACATTCCCCCCAAAGTCTCCCCCAAACACAAGAGGCATTAACCGTGGAGAATACAAACAACTAACGATCACGGTCTTCTCCACGGGCCTAAAGCACGTTCCCTGCGAGTTTTTCTCTGCTTGGTCTTTCCCAATTGTGATGTAGCCTTAAAGGGATGAGTCCCTTAAAGGGGGGGGGGGAGCGGGGCTGCCCCCGCCCCGGGCACTGCCGGCTCCGCTTCCCAGGCTCCACAAACTGTTGCTCCTCCTCTTAAGTTGGCATAGGGGTCTACCCGGAGATCCCCCCCCCACCCCTCGGACAGGCCCCGGAGGCGGGGGTGGCCTCAACCCTGCCTCCAGCCCCGGCGTTTCCTGATCCCTGGCCCCCAGAGCGGCGGGCAGCTGGAGGCTGCGACGAGGGGCGGGGTGTTTTTAATTAAATCTGCTCCCTCGTCCCCCGCGCGCGCCGGGGCTCGTCCCGGGGAGCCCGGCCAGGAGGCCGGGCCTGATTCCGCGGACACTGGGCCCCGCGGTGGCTCGGCTCCGGCTCCCCCTCCCCCCCAGCAGCGGGCCGGGACGCTCTGCGCCCCCGAAAGCGGGGAAGGGGGGGAGGGCTCGGCGGGGTTTCTCACCTCGAGCTCCTCCAGGAGCGAGGACGGGCTGGGTGGCCGAGGGAGGGGAGAGGGTTGGGGGGAGGGGGACGGGGAGAAGGGGGGCACCCCTCGCGCGGTGTGAGGGGGAGCCTCTCCCGCCGCCCCTGCTTCTACCGCCTCCGCCGCCGCCGCTGCCTCCTCCTCCGCCGCCGCGGCAGCCGATCGCTCGCCGCCTCCGCCTCCTCTCCGATTCACTCAAACAAACAAGATGGCGGCAGCGATGGCCGCGGCTCTTCCTGCCGCCCAAACCCTCCGTTCAAATCGGCAGGATGTTTACGGTCAAAATGTTCCTCGGGCGCCTGCGCCGCCAGCCGAAGCCTACGAAGGCAACTGCGCAGGCGCGGGCTCTCTGGCCTCTTAGCCCGGATTCTATCCCTCCCTTTCCCGATGGACGGGAACAGAGAAACTGAGCATGCGCCGGTAAGGCCGCGCAGTTCAGCAGGCGCTTGGGGGACCTGGCGCATGCGCTGCGGTTGCAGACGTGGAGCGTGAATGTATTTCTCTACTATTTAATTTATCCGGGGTGGATTTTTTTTTTTCTTTAAAGAGAGCGGGGACGTTTCGTGGTGAAAGTCAACACGTGGTTGTCAAACTAAGTTATAATTTAGTTGTGAGTCGGCAGAGTTAAAAAATTTTTTCTCTGTTATTATAACTCTAAAATATAATGATTAAGTTCAGTTAAGTTAGACTATTCTGATGAAGTTCGACTTAGACAAACGAAAAGAAGTTATGCTTTCAAAAAAGTATAAATCTCCTGAGGCCCATTTCCAGGTTAAACTTATTCCTCTAGAGGGATTTAACCCCCTCTGCGCAGCCGCACTAACATAATTGGTTCTATTTTATTTTAAATTCAATGATTCTAAAAGAGAAATGAAACATGACCTGGGAGCATTGGGGCCAGTCCAGCATTTTGCTGGAAATTTTAGGAGGTTTTGCACCCCTGAAAGGATGAGGAGGAGCAGATGTGCTGCAGGCACCTCCCTGTCGCAGGTGCCCAGGCAGGAGGCTGGCGATTATCCTGGAGGATCGAGTCTGGGCTGAACTGGCATTCGAAATGCTCAGCTACGGCCAAGTGGATCGAGGAGGCTGAATACATTTATAAATACACAACATAATTTTGTTAATAGGTACATTGATTGGATCATATTAACTTCATTATACAAGTTTTATCCCATTTTTTCTCACTATTTTTTCTAGGATTTAAAGTATTTGGTGAAACTACCACATTATCAGATCAGATAACTCTTACACAATACTATCCAGCTTTCTTTGCTTCACTCTGGGTACACCGAGCAGCAAACCTGATAAATTTTCCTTCACATGACACCTTTATGCCAGAAAAAAACGTTCTTTGGAGACTCTCTGGTCCCTTGGAAAGTCATGTCATCATAGTCAATTAATAAATTGGCGTTGGTTACAAGTCAATCTTTTGTAAGCTTGGTTAGTATAAGCAATAATAAGGGAGAGTTGGTCATCTAGTATAGTGAGGAGAATGTTGACTTTAGAACTAGAGCACCAGTGTTCAAATCTGGCCCCTGTTACTATCTGTGTAACCCCTGGATAAAGTTTCTTTTAACTTCCTTTGGCCTCAGTTTCCTCATCTTTAAAATGAGGGTTCTGCCATTCTGAAGAGCAATTTGGAACTATGTCCAAAGGACTGTCAAGCTGTGTATACCCTTTGATCCAGCAATAACACCACTAGTCATTTTACACATGAGGCAAAGTTAGGTGACTTGCCCAGGATCACACAGCTAGTGAGTTTCGGAGGTGGGATCTGAACTCAGGAAGATAGATCTTCCTGATTCTTAGCCCAGTGCACTATCCACTGTGCCACCTAGCTGCATCTTTACCTATTTTTTAAATTTTTAAAAATTTATTTTTTAGTTTTCAACATTTATTTTTTATAAGATTTTGAGTTCCAATTTTGTCCCTCTTCTTCTCTCCTCCCTCCCCAAGAGGGCATGCAATCTGTTATAGGCTATACATTTTACAAATTTACTGAATCTTATGTTACCTCTTGTCAGATTTAGTCTGTAATCCATACATCCTGCTGGTTGCATGATCCAATATCTGATTAATCAAGGTTGAGATCTAACTGATTTGGTTCCATTCCAGATAGTCTCTAGCGAATGCCTGTGTTGCTGTCTTAATTATAGTTTTGCCCATTTTATGTTGGTGCCTTGTTACTGCTACTTATTCTTACAGGAGTCATGAGAGACCTTTCGCTGTGAGGCTAGGCTTCTCCTCTGTCTTCCTCATTCCCTTACAAGGCTTAGGCCAAATTTTTGCTGACAAAGCTTCCCCAAGACCTTCATTGGCCCAAAAAGAAGACTTAAGCTGGACACTTCCTAGTTTTCTGTGGCTATATTGATATGATTTTCTGGTCACCTAAGGGCATAAAATGCCACGTGGTATTTGGGTCCTTGAGACTTGAAAGCTTTCCTAATACCTTGGGAGTCACCACACTGTGACCTGTTGAAATTCTGTAGTATCCTGGTGAATGGGAACAGATTTAGTGAAGACTTCTCAGGAATATGGAGTCTTCTCCCTGGAGTGGAAGAGACCTTAGGCCCAGGTTTCCATTCCTCCAGAGTCAGGTGATTTCCACACAAGGCTATGTATTGCATTAGGATCAATGATTGGATATGACTCACTAACTCCTCAATACCTAATTTGCATATGTGCACGCAGTCTGCAGTCCTCACACAGGTCCACCTGATTTGCATAAGTTCTCAATGCCCAATTTGCATGAGTCCTCAATGCTTCATTTGCTATATTTTCAATGTCTAGTTTGCATATACTGACGTATTTTCGCAGGCTTTGTAATGTCCAGGAGCGGAAAATTTGAACCGGGTTTCAAAAGGGATTGGTTAGATTTCGCACCTAGAATGTAAGACCGTGCTTCTCAGTCAATGAGAATAATGGTCAGCTGTGGGAGGGCGAATTTTCATGTCAGGGTCTATATAAAGTGCCATTCTGGTTCTGTAAGGTGCCTCCCTACTCCAGCTTTACTGGTGAAGGGTCCTCCTGGTTTCTCCTGATAACCGAAATAAAGGAGATTTTCTGTTTTTACTTTGAGATGCCTCTGAGCAGTCAATTTGAGTAAGGGGGATTCGTGCTTCCCCCCCCCCCCCGCACCCCCCACACTAGGCTATGACTAAGTAAATCACCTTTGCCTAACTTTTTTTTTCTTTTACCATCTTGAAATGTAATTGGGAAATATTTAACAAAATAAATAAATAACAACAAAACATAGACAATAGTAATACGTAATTTTCTAAGTCAATATGCAGCCCACGAAGATCTTTATATATGTTTTATTGGCTACAGTTTCTTTTTTTCCCCCTTAATAGTATTTTATTTTTTCCCAAAATTGCATGTAAAGATAGTTTTCAACATTCATTTTTGTGAAATATTGAGTTCCAAATTTTTCTCCCTCTCTCCCTTTACTCCCTCCTCTCCACGACAGCAAGCAATCTGAAACAGGTTATACATGTACCATTGTGTTAAACATTTCCACATTAGTCATGTTGTGAAAGAAAAGAATCAGAACGAAAGGGAAAAAACAGAAGAAAGAAAAAACAAAGATACTTCTATTTGCATTCAGATTCCATAGTTCTTTCTCTGGATGTGGATAGCATTTTCCATCACAAGTTTTTGGAATTGTTTTGGATGACTGTATTGCTGAAAAAGGCTGTTAATCATCATACAATGTTGCTACTGCTGTGTACAATGTTGTGATTCTGCTCAGTGCACTCAGCTTCAGTTCATGGAAATCTTTCCAGGTTTTTCTGAAATTCACCTGCTCATCATTTCTTGTAGCACAATAATATTCCATTACATTCATATACCATAACTTGTTCAGCCATTCCCCAATTAATGGGCATCCCCTCAATTTCCAGTTTGGTTAACTGTTAAATGATCCATAGATCACTCTTAGGTGCCTTATTTCATTCCAACACTGAACCTGACTTACCTCTCCTAGATCAAATGAGATAATATTTGTAAAGGCTTAGCATAGTACCTAACATATAACAGGCTATAAATGCATGCTCCTTTGCCCCCACTTGCCTAGCCAGCAGTAATCCTTCTCTCTTCATCTCATTTTGTTTTAAACAAAGAGCTTAGTGTTAATTAGTCACTTGTTTCTGCATCTTTGCAAAGATTCTCTCCATGATCTTATCCAATCCTTTTTCTCATCTACTTTTTAGAATCCTTATTTTTCCACAAAAACAGGTCAGGAGCAACTTCCTTCATGAAGCATATTTCTTGATTTCGCCTCCCCACCTTGGTACTTTTCACTTCTTTAATTGTTTTGTGTTTATTTGTGTTTTTTACTCTAAGTACTAGGTAAGTGGTTGGTGAGTAGGTGCTTAGTATATATCTGTTTAATTGATTTGAATTGGATTTCAAGGCACTGTAACAGAAAAGAATGCTAGACTTAGAGACAGAAGACTTAGGCTTGAGTCTTGACCTTGACAAATTTTCTGTGGATGCCCTGATGCCACTCAATCTCAGTTTCCCTGTCTATAATACAGAGATAGTAGTGCTAGTATTAATGACAATATAGTTGTCACAAGTAAAATGTTTTGTGGATTTCTGTATTTTTGTTCACCCATTTCAGTTGTGTCTAACTCTTCATGACCCCATTTGAGGTTTTCTTGGCAAAGTTACTGGAGTGGGTTGTCATTTCCTTCTCCAGTTCATTTTACAGATGAAGAAATTGAGGCAAACAGGATTAAGTGACTTGTCTAGGATCACATAACTTGTAGGTGTCTGAGGCCAGATTTGAACTTAGGAAAAGAATTCTTCCTGACTCTAGGCCCGGTGCTCTCTCCACTCTTCCACCTAGATGCCCACATTTACGTTTTCTATAAGTGTGAACTATTAATAAAAGAATAGAATTTGGAGTCAGAGGATCTCACTGTGTTACTGTGGGCAAGGCATTGTATCCCAACCAATTCCTTGAGTCAGTTCTGTCTGCCTTTATACTAGACTACTGGACCTTGTCACTACATTTGTTTCTTCCCCCTTTGAATCAGATGACTGCAGGAGAAAGTGAGGCTGGTGACCAAGCATAGCCCTCCCTCACTCAAAGTCAATTGCAAGTCATGTCATCATCTTGATGTCAAGATGTCGAGGACAAAAGGACAAACACAAGCTGTGAGTGAGTAGCAGCTCCCCTCCCATGCACTCCCTACCCCTACCTTCTTCTCCTTTTTCCTCCTCTGCCCTCCCCTTTCCTCCTCTCTCTCCTTACCTGGGGTTCTCTGTCCAGGAGAAGGTATGCTTCCATGGCCAAAAACTGCCTCTTTTCTTTTGGGTTTACTGGCTGGATGTCTTGCTCAAAGACCAAGCCTTAAGCCCAGTACACTCTGGAGCTCATAGATTGGACAACAGGTTCCCTCACCCCCCCCCCCCCCCCCCCACCCCCAGCACAGAGTGAAAGTAAATACTAAATAGTAACTTTCTCTTTTACCCAGGAACCCTGAGGGTCTTCTCCCAGTCTGATTTTTTTTTTTTAAATTAAATGGGGCTATCCCTTGAGTAACTATTTAAAGAAGCCTATTCATTGAATGGGTATATCTCACTCAAAGTAATAATCCATAAAATCTTAGCCTAAAATGGCCAGTCTCCCATTGTGTCCTGGGCCATCTCCAGTTATCCTGATGAGTATCTGGCCACTGGACCCAGATGGCTCCAGAGGAGAAAGTGAGGCTGGTGACCTGAACAGCCTTCCTTCACTCAAATCAAAGTCAAACTACAAGTCATGTCATCATCTTGATGTCATGGTCTTCTTTGACAGGGAAGGACAAACGCAACAAGTCAGTAGACATCTAGAGACTTTGTCCTATGGGTTTTAATGCTCTTCTCTTTGGAATCCTTGCCCTGAGGCCCTGCTATCCTAATTAGTGAGGATATCACATGATTCACTATATCTAGCTTACCTCTGCTGTGCTTTGTTCCAACTTGGCATACTTCAATGCCTACCCACCCACCTTTGCCTGTACCTCTCCTCAATTTCCAGCTATGGAATTGCAACCAAATCTGAAGAAGGAGAAGGAAATGGCAAACCACTCCAGTCATTTTTTAAATTTTTTTTTAAAAACCATAGCAAATTTATTATTTAATATCTAGTGCTGAATCATATCACCACCCTAGTCTCCCTCCCCACTTATTCCCAAGAAGTGTACCCAAAAGAATGAAAACAAAAGTTGAGTCAGTTTCTTTTCTGAAAGGTCTTGGTTCCTACAGCTACTTGCCCAGTTCCCAGTGAGTCAGAAGACAACCCCTTCCCACCAACTCACCAGTACCCAGAAGATCAGTCTTTTGGGTCCTGGTAAGGGAGAACGTGTATGTGTTTGCGTGTGTGTGTGTGTATGTGTGTGTGTGTGTGTGTGTGTGTGTGTGTGTGTGTGTGTGTGTGTGCGCGTGTGTGTGTGCATGCGTGTGTGTGTGTGGAGAAGGGTGGGGGAAGGAGGTAGGAGCAGAGAATGTTTCCTCAGGAGTCCTCAAAAGTTCTATTGTCCAAGAGATACAACCTGGGAATTTTCTTCCAGTAGGGGTTTTGCCTCTGGGGCAGTTAGTGCTTTGATAGCTCATGGGACAACCAGTCCAGCCCATCATACAACCATATACCTTGGTTGTGGGTTTTTGTTGTTTTTTTTTTAAGGCAATTTGGAGACAATTTTTTTTGGAGGAGTTAGTTGACTTGCCCAGGGTTACACAGCTAGTAAGTGTCTGAGGCCAGACTTGAACTCAGGTTCTACTCAGGCCCTTCTGACTTCAGGGTTAGTGGGTGCTTCAGGGCCATTACTGCTGGAAAGGATGTATAAAACAACTCCCCTATCTCTATGATTTCCCAAACTAGATACCCAAAGAGAACTTCTCTCTCTAGCCACCACTCTGTTATGTAGTTACCTATTCCCATGAGCATATAAACTCTTAGTGCTCAAGTACTGCTTTGATTTTGCATAGCACAAAGCTTGGTATGTAATAAGAGGTTAATTAATACTTATTCATTCAGTATAGTTTACTAAAACTGTAAACCCAGTTTGTTGATATATATGACATGTAAGATCTCTTCCAGCTCTTAATCTGTAATAGTATTATTTGCTGCTCTACCAAAGACTTGTGTTATATCATCGTGGAATTTAAATCTGTAAAGAACCTTAGAGATCATCTTGTCCACCTATGCCTTGTAGATAAGGAAACTGAGACTCAGAATGGGTAAATGACTTAACTAAAGTCATATGTGTAGCATCCCAGCTAGGAATTGAATCCCAAATCCGATGCCCTAGTTACATTATAAAAAATTCTTCTGCCTTTCTTAGAGAGGGCAGTTAGGTGGTACAGTGGAGAGAGCAGGGCCTGGAGTCAGAAAGAGCTGAGTTCCAGTCCATCCTAGACACCTACTAGCTGTGTGATCCTGGGCAAGTCATTTAACTTTGTCTGTTGAAGTTCCTCTGTTACATAATGA
This sequence comes from Notamacropus eugenii, assembly GCF_028372415.1. NCBI lineage: Eukaryota > Metazoa > Chordata > Mammalia > Diprotodontia > Macropodidae > Notamacropus > Notamacropus eugenii. The sequence continues at coordinate 129,025,020 of NC_092875.1, read as the reverse complement.
GCTGGAGAAAGAAATGGCAAACAATTCCACTATTTTTACCAAGAAAACTGTAAATGGGATCACAAAGACTCAGATATGACTGATACAATTGAACAACAAAACCCTTTCTTTACCTTATGAACTGGATTATAACTTTCCTGAGGATGGGAAGCGTGCCTGACTCACCTTTATTTCCCAGAGCATAGCACAGTACTTTGTACGTAGTACCTGCCTAATGAATGTTTGATCACTCATAATTTATCTATTGGCAGGTGCAGCTTTTCATTCAAATATTCTCCTGGAAGCCTCATATAAAATCTGATTTATGTTGACATCTGATGGAATTTTTAGGATAAGTGTCATATATAAGAAGGATCAGATACCATCTTGGGGTTCCAGCCAGCCAAGTAGTTTCATTTGTCCATTTATCACAATGATAAACTTTGGCACCCCAATTTCATTTTCAGAACATCAGATTTGTGTTTCATTTTGAAAATGCAGCCAATCACTGGACCTCCATAGATTTTATGTTCCAGCCAAATTGGCCTATTTGCTGTTCTCTGAAACTGGCATTCCATTTGCCAGTCCTTTGCCACTCTCTACTTACTTGCACACGTTTTAGAATCTTTAGCTTCCATCAAGGCTTAACTCAAATGCTACTTGATATGAGAAACTTTTCCTGATCACTCTGTCTCCTAGGACTTTCTCCTAATAGGAGTTTGTCCACGCATATATGAAGATCAAAAGAATGGAGAATGTCTGTTATCCAGATTTCAAGGTGCATCTGCATGGACATCTTACAGAACTTGTCCAACAGTATGTGTATGTGGGATAGCACAGATAGACAATGAGTTGGACCTAGAGTTAAAAAAAAAAAGCAAGAAGAGAGCAGGCTGAATTGCTTTTGGAAAATTGCAAAGATTCCCAAGACAACAAAAGCTCATCTTTTCAATACAAACACTTGAATGGTATTTTAGTATTTACTGCAAAACCTTGGACCACATTGGTTCTAAACTATAACACCAAAGAGGAGCATCACATAGAGGGCAATGAAAAAGCACATTTGTTAATGAGCAGGTGACAGCAGACAGCCAACAAAGACTGACGAAGAGCAAGAGTAAAGGATGGTATCCAGGAACTGGAGGACCGAGAATGGCCTGGTCATGTGGCAAGAGGAAGGACAATGAGTGGACAGATAGCCCTGCACTGGGATCCTCAAAGGAGGAGAGAGAGGAAGGACTCCATCCCTTGGTGTCCATCCCTTGGAGTGAACTTTTGAGAGGATATGGATGACAGTCCCCTTGGGATGGGTGGGTCTTGGTGATTTGTAATCAGCCTCATTGTAGGGAATAACTTAAGTGGTATCACAGATCCATTGGAAAATTTCCTATTTGCCTGCATATTTAGGTAATTTTGGATAGTATTTAAAAGTATTTGTATCCTGTACTTCAAGATACATTCAATTCTTCAAGGATCCGAGTGTCATTGCTGGAGGTGCCCCTTCTACTGATACATATAGCCCCTCTACACTGTAAATAATTGTCTCTATTATTACCATAGTGGAAAAAATTCCTTACATTGTAGGCAACCTGGTGATGAGCCTTTCTGAATTTAGATGGGTTAATCCTTAAGTGACGGACTTGCCTCTCTAAGCTCAGACTAAAAGTCTTTCCAGCTTGTTAGGACTTGTCAGAGCTTGCATTTGGTTTTCATAACCTTTGGAAACCCAGCATCACTTCTGTACTGCAATAAGACACCTCAATCTTTGAGCAGGATTTTCTCAATAATATGGGATAAGTTCCTATGCTTCCTATATTATTTCTGCCTTTGATAATGAATTTTATGCAAAATCATGTTGATTCTATCTACATTACATCTTTTGTATACATTTCTTTCTGTCTGTTCCTATTACTAGCTAGTTATTTGCATTTGTAAAATTTATATAATGCTTACTATGTAACAAGTACTGGGGATACAAAAAAAAGGAACAAAACAGTTCTTGCCTTCAAGGAGCTTACAACTGAATCAGGGAGACATACATAAAAAGAAGTTGAAAGGAGAGCCAGTTGGGAATTGATCTGAAGAAATGTGAGTTTCTGAATTGATTTCATTTTCTAGAATGATGAGTTTCTGGAGGTGATGAAATCCAGGAAAGTACCCAGCTACCCCTTGTTTGACCAATTGTAACTTCATAGATATCTGGGCCTAAATGACCTCATAGCACCTGGGATCATTGATTAGATACTTCTGATCCTCATTGCTAGCTCACATCTTGCTAGCTAGCCTTGAGTAAATTGGGAAACTTTCCAATCTCATTCTCATCCTTTCCACCAACTTACTGTGCTGAAGTTAACTCTAACCAGCTTAGGAGAGAATGTTGTTAAATTTCAGAGTTAGCTAAACCTTGGAAATTGGTAAACATTACAAATCAGGGCTTGAGCTAATGTTTTTGTTGATTGTCTAGAATTTATAGTAATAGAGAAAAATGGTAAAAATGCAGCAAGGAAATGTGAAATGGGATCGTGGGGAATTAGGCATGACTGAAATTATTGGATAGTAACAACATTTCTAATAGAGATTGATCTTTTATACAAAAGAGAAAAGGTCATATTTGGAACTCCTGAACCTTCACCTAAGTAGCCAGATTTCACAGTGCATAGGCCACTGGTCCTAGAGTCAAGGAGACCTAAATTCAAGTCCAACTTCAGAAACTTACTGACTGTGTGACCCTGACTGTGATCACTCAACCTCTATTTGCCTCAGTTTCCTCAACTGCAAAATGGGGATAATATCAACACCCACCACTATATCAATTTCTTACCATGCCCACCCCATTCTAGCCATAGATTTCTTGATATCATTTCCCATCGGTCTGCTTTTTTGGACTTCATAATCTCCAGAAACTCATCATTCTGCAAGATGAAATCACTATGAAACTCTCATTTCCTTGGATTATTTACCCCTAGGCTGCAAGGCTTCACTACATCCACAAATCAAGGTCTTTTCTCACCCTCCCCCTAACCCTTTTCAGCTTGTTTTTAATATGTTGTGTACCCCATTGGATGGTGAACTCCTGGAGGGCAGGGCTGTCTTATGCCTTTCTTTGTATTCCCAGGGCTTAGCATAGCATTTGGCACACAGTAAGTGCTTAATAAATATTTAAGAGTATTGCCTGCTATTTGAAGAAAACCAGCATCCCCTCTCCATCTTTAGTTGACCATAATTAATCTCTTTTTGATACATTAGTCCTGTTTGGGCTTCTTCCTTTCCCCCTTGGTGCAGAAGATGAGTTAGCAATTATTTACTCATTTGTAGAAGCCTTTGCTGCCAAATATAGGAACTTCCAGTGAGAGCCCTCAGCTGTATTGAGATTATCTCTCCATCTGAAAGTGTCCTCTCTATGCTCAACACACTGTATTAGGTTTCTCTTTTGCTATCTAAGGTGCACAGTGATCTTGTTCTTTGAAGGAATGCAAAGTATAAGCAAGAACATCGAAGCAATGAATATCATTAGACTGGGAGCTGCCAGTTTTGTTGCCTCTTCTTGGTCTTTTCAGTCTTGCATGAAGGGAATTGGCATGGCAACCAGGGACACCTGGAGAGTGGAAAAGAGCCCTGTCATACCGTTCCACGTAGCTTTTAGAAGTAGGCCTTTGTGACTGGTCAGTCTCCCTTTTTCTCTCACTTTTTGGCTGCCTGTATCGTTTCTCCTTTCCTTCTTGACTATCAGATAATAGCATGATAACATAGCTCCCTCCTTCATGGAGAAGACTGAGACTATTTGGTCTGGGTTTCCTCAGCCGCTTCCCTCCATTCTTCAGAATTTCTTAGAATCATTATCCTCTTTTGTCCTTCTTCTCTTTGGTTGCAGAAGAGGAAATAACCATATTCCACATCATGAACTTCTTCTTTCTCTGTGCCTTTGATCTGATGCCCTCCTTCCTTCTCCATGATCTTGTTTGAGCAGTCATTCCTGCTGTTTCATACATCTCTAATCTTCATCTGCCTACACCCACCTTCAAGTCTCCCCAATCCTGGGTTGATCTTGCCTTGACCCTTATGTCAATCCAACTACACTGGGGTATCTATCTCCTTTTCATTACCAAACTTCTTTAAAAAGTTGGCTGCTTCTACTTCCTCCTCAATTATTCTTCTGTCTCACCTCTGCCCCACTCCTTGAATCCAGAAAAATCATCCCTATGAATAGATCTCATCATGTTATTGCTTTGGTCAGACATCTTCAGTGACTCCCTGATAGCTATCGAATAAAGTTCAAATTTCTCTGCATGGCCTTCTAGGACCTCCCAAACCTGCTGTCATCCTCTCTCTATATGGTGCTCTCTCCAGTCAACAAGTCCTCTTTATCTCCTAGGAGTGCATTTGCCCTCCATCACCCTTAGGTGTGGAATTCTTTGCTTTAAAGCTCATCTCAAGTGCTTTGTCCATCATGAAGTCTGTCCTGATTCTCTTGTTTTGTAATGACTAATCTTTCCCCCTCAGATCTCATATGGCACTTTATTTCACAATACTTAAATAGCAGTGCCTGGCACATAGTAGGTATTTAATAAATGTTTACTGATTGATTGGACAAATGTATTTGCATGTCTGTAATTCTGTGAATTATAGTAATCTCCACACCATATATACATGTTTTTGAATACCCTAATGCATGATGCTTTTGTAAAGAATATATAGGAAATACAGCATAGAAGCAAAATACTACCTTTTTGAATAAAAGCTATTCCAAAATAGGTAAGTGGTCAAAGGATATGAAAAAGCAGTTCTCAAAAGAATTGTAAACTATTTCTAACCATATGGAATAATGTTCCAAATCACTAACAAAAAGAGAAATGCACATCAAAATAACTCAGATAGAAAAAATGAGAATAATCAATGTTGGAGAGGTTGTAGAAAGATAGGCACCATGGTGCATTATTAGTGGAACTAGAAGTCAAGATAACCATTTTCAAAAGTGGTTTATAGTTATCCAAATACCTATTTTCTTTGATCCAGAGATTTTATTACTGACATATATTCCAGGGAGATCATTTCATAGAAGGAAAATCCCCATATATAGCAAATTATTTGTCGCAGAACTTTTTTATGGTAGTAAAGAACCAAAATTTAAATAGATACTCATCAATTGAGGAATAGCTAAATAAATCAAAATTTATTACATGAATGTCATGGAATATAACTGTGTGGTAGGAGATAATGAATATCAGGAATACAAAGAAGCATGGCTTTACATGAATGGATGCATAGGGAAGTTAACAGGACCAAGAAAACCATATATACATTGATTACAACAATGCAGATGGAAAAAATAACCACGAAAAATTGATAATGAATGTTGCAGAATTACAAAGAATCACTTTGGCTCAAAAAGAGATGCAAGATAACACCTCTCCCTGTTTCTTTGCAGAGGTAGAAAATCCATGGGTATGGAACATTTATATACATACATATGTATATATACAGATTTTTTTGCAACATATTGATTGGTTTCGCTTATTGTTTCCTCTTTTTCTCCTTTAAGGTATTATTTTAAACAGGGGATGGCTCTCTGGGAAGGGGAGCAGGAACACAGGAGGAAGATTTAGATAATATCAAAACATCAATAAAAATTTATTTTAAAAAATCTCTGTCTTACAAAATATCCTTAATTTGAGGTGAGAACTGGGGAGGGTGAATCAGAAATATATTCATGGAATAAATATAAGAAACTGAACACAACAAAGAATGTTACTCATCAATAGACTTTTCAAGACAGAAGCCAAAGATAGCATTATCAGTATGAAATTACATCATATCTCATAATATCAAAGGAGTAATAGCAAAAGCCAGTGAGTCACAGGACCATGGGATTATAGGAATCAGAGCTGTAATAAGCCTTGGGGAACATCTTAATTCAATCTCCTCATTTAGCATAAGAGGCCTGTCAGACAGGTAGTATAATGTCCACTGTCCAACAGTAGAAAAGCAGGAATTCCAACTCAGGCTTCCAGACTTTAAATCCAGTATTATCTTCAATTCTATAAGCATTAATTAGGTGTCTACTCTTTACCAGGGATTGCATTGATCTGGTTGAAAGAAAACTCAAAATCCCTGGCAGGTACTATAAGGAAAGCTTCCTAACCAAGCAATATATTCAAATGTCTTGATTCATGATCTTCAGAGGAATATGTTCAATTTGATTCAATCTCTGGGAGATAAATAAAAATAAGGTAAAAAAAAGGTAAAAAAATAAAACAGTTCTGTCCCCAAGGACCTTACATTCCACTAAGTATAAATATAAAATACAAAGCAATTTTCTGAGGAATGAGGAAAGCGCAATTTTTCTTATGTAAAAATTGGCATCAGAGCTCAGTCTTGAAGGAAGCTTAGGACTTCCTAGGTGGTGAAGAGTGAGGAGTATATGCAGGTATAAATGACAGCCTGTGCAAAAACATGAAGAGTGGAAATTTAATAGTTTAAGAAATGCCATATGAAGGCATTTCATACATTTCAGGTATAGACATGAACAAAGCGCTCAAATAATAAGACTGTACAAAGTATACCTTTAGGAGCAGACCTAGAAGGCAGCTGAAGCAGGTGTGAGAAATAGCTTGAGAATAATGTGGACAGTGAAAGTGAGTTCTAGAATCAGGAACTTGCATTTGATTTGGAGGAAGTTACAGTCTGTACTACTCAGTTAGGTGGTATAGTGTGTAGGTTGTTCATTCTCTGCCAATTGGAGGCAGGCCAAAATTTTTTATAGTAAATCACCCCAATAAAAAAAGGAGCTGGATGATTTAAGGAAATGTCAACAACATACTGAATAGATGCTTAAAAACTAGGTGGAAATATATCTATGAAGTGGAATTATGCCCTTCTTTTAGGACATAACATCTTTTAGCACATAGCATCCATGCCATTCAAAGATAAGCTGGAAAAAAAACCCAAGTAACCTGAGGATATTTGGCTTGGAGAAGAGAAAATTTAGGATGATATGATAATTGGCTTCAAATATTTTTAGGATGGGGCAGCTAGGCCGAGCAGTGGATAGAGCACCAGGCCTGGAGTCAGGAAGACCTCTTTTCTTGAGTTCAAATCTGGCCTCAGACACTTCCTAGCTGTGTAACCCTGGGCAAGTCACTTAACCCTGTTTGCCTCAGTTTCCTTATCGGTAAAATGAGCCGGAGAAGGAAATGGCAAACTAGTATTTTTGCCAAGAAAACTCCAAATGGGGTCATGAAGAGTCTGACACAACTGAAACGACTGAACAACAAATTCTTAGGACCGTTTCATTGAAGAGGTATTGGTTTGTTTTGAACAACGTATAGAAGTTTCAGAGAAGACAGTGCAGGTTCGATGTAAGGAAAAGTTTCCCAGCAGTTAGCCAACCAGAGGCAAAATGGGAGTTATTGGTTTCCCCTCACTGGAGATCTTCAAGCAAAGGTCGATAACCACTTGATTGGTATGTTTTACAGGGAATTCCTATTCAAGTGGAGTTTTGCTTAGGTGACTTTTGAAATTCTCTGCAACTAGGGGTGTTGTAAAGGTCAAATGAGAAAATGAATGGAAACCTTAAAGTGCTAAATAAATACCAGTTATCTTTATTATTAGTCTTTCATCACCATGTCCCCAGTCTGGTGAAGACTTCATTCCCTGAGCCTTCTGCTGCTCTCCTGCTGAGCTCAAGTAATATTTATAGAGCGATACAGGAGGGACACTGGTAAATGTTCACAAAATAAAGTATGCACATACTTTTAAGTTTGATCTGCATTATTAATACTTCCTGTAGTCTAGAAATCAACAAAACAATATAAAAGCCCCAATTTTTAGTGTTTGCAGATTTCTGAGAGGTAAAGGCTCAAATGGAAAGTTTAATAATTAGCTCTCTGAAAGCTAGCTTCAACAAACCTTGGCTTTCAACTCTGAACTGTCGTGATTTTGTGACTAAAAGTATAGTCAGTCAACTAGAATTTATCAAGCACCTACTATAATATCCCAGGCACCTGGCTAAATGTTGGAGATACCAAGAATGACAAAAACTAGTCCCTATTCATAAGGAGATCACAGATAGCAAGCAAACAACTATGGACAAAGAAGGTAAAGGCAAGACAATTTGGGAATATTCTCAGACATAAGGCACTGAGATTAAGGGGAACTAGGCAAAGCGAGGAGGGCAGCTAGGTATCACAGTGGATAGAATACTGGGCCTGGAGTCAGGGATATTCATCTTCTTGAGTTAAAATCTGGCCTCAGTCATTTATTAGCTGTGTGGCCCTGGGTGAGTCACTTAATCCTACTGTAAAATGAGCTGGTGAAGGAAATGGCAAACTACTGCAATATCTTTGCCAAGAAAAATTCAAACAGCATCATGAAGAGTTGGACATGACTGACATGACTGAAATGAGTGAACAACAAAAAGAAAAGATTTCTGCAGAATGTGGGTTTTTAGTTGAGACTTGAAGGGAGCCAGTAGTAACAGATGAGGAGCAAGAATATTCTCCAATTAAATTACTTGGAGGTGGGAGATGAAGGAATATGGAGATATAAGGAACATAGAGGAGGCCAAACAGAGTGCATGGAGTGGGAGTAAGGTGTACAAAGACTGGAAAGGTAGGAAGGGGCCATAGTATGAAAGTCTTTAAAAGCCAAAGCAAAGATTTTGTATTTGATCATAGAGGTGATAGGGAGCCACTGGAGTTGACTGAAGTGTGTGTGTGTGTGTGGGGGGGGGGGGTTGTTTGTATGTATGAGTGTTTGTGTGTAATATATTCAGGTCTTCACATTAAGAAGATCAGTTTGGTAGTTGAGTAGAGGACGAACTGGAGTGGGGAAAGACTTGAGGGAAGGAGACAATCACCATGTCATTGCAGTCTGTCCAAGTGTGAGATAATAAATTATTATTTATAATAAATAATAAAAGGGTGGTTGGAGCATCAGAGGACAGAAGAACTATTGCTGTGCTGTAGACAACAACAAACATTATGAATATAGAGAAACATAGGAAGACTTAAATGAACTGTTACAAAGTTAAGTAATCAGAAAGCCAGGAAAACAACATATGTGATGTTTCTAACAATATAAATGGAAAGAATAATAATAATGGCTAACCATAGGCCTACCATTTATATAATGCTGAAGTGCTAGGCACTATGCTAAATGTTTTGCAATTATAACCTTACTTGATCCTCACAACAACCCTGGGAAGTAGGTGCTATTATTATCCCCGTTTTACAGATAAAGAAATTTGAAGCAAACAGAGGTTAAGTGATTTGCCCAGGGTCATAGTAAGGGTCTGAGGTTGGATTTGAACTCAGGTCTTCCTGTCTCCAGGCCCAATACTCTTTCTATTATACCACCACAAACCAATAGAAAATTAACACTGAAAAATTACAAAGAACAAGTTTAGACTAAAAAAAAAAGAGATATGAGGAGACCAATTCCTTTCTAGAGGTCCATTGGTATGGAATAGTGCATGTAGTTTAAGACTCTGATGTGTTTAGGTTTAACTAAATTTTTTTCTTTTCTTTTGAAATTTTTTTCTTTTTAAAAAGTTCTTTGTTGGGAAGGAGAGAGGTAGGAAGATGATACAGAGGAAGAAATCTAAGTGATATAAAAATAAAATATATCAGTAAAATCTATTTTTTAAAATAAAGGAAAGCACAGTGACTTACTTATTGCTGATCTTAATAACTTGAAAGGTTCTGAAACTTATTCAGACTGAAGTATATATGACTGATAACAGTTTTAAAATGTTACTTCTAAGAGGATTTGCATTTTAATCAGAGATTAAACCTAAAAGAATAAGCTGAGAAAATTTTTTTTGCTGCATTTTAGTCAGAGATTAGACCTAAAAGAATAAACTGAGGAAATTTTTTTTTTTGCTCCTGAAATAGCTCAAATTCTGCTTACAAAAGAAGTAGCAAGGAGAAATAAAGCTGGCCCTGGCGTGAATTGCAATGCTTATGACTCAGCCGAGGAATCATTCACTAAGCACCTATCATGTTCCCAGCGCTGCACTGAATGATGCACTTGTAGTTACTGGAGACAAGTCAAAAAAAGGACGTGAAACAATAAAAGAACAGCATGAGAATACATGAAGTATTTGATCATCAAGTCAATCATGAGACTTTTTAATGTGCATGCCTTATGGACCCCATCTCATTACTTGAAGATAAGTGTGAGCTAAAAGCAACAGTTAACTTTATTATTATAGGCTACATGCCCAACAGAAGTTCATGAAAAGGAGAGCTTGGCCTTATCCTGAGGTGGTCAGTTTGGGTTTCAAGCAAGATTGGGACCTGAACTGATTCTTGAAGGCTGAAAACATTCTTTTTCAAATCTCACACAGTCCTTTGTTTTACTTGTTGGCATTTAATCATATACTATTTGTTATTTTAATTATATGTGAATTTATCCCCAAACCCAAATTAACAATAAGAGTCATGAAGGCTTCAACCTTATGGAAGTGAATTGGATCAATAATGGTTCAAAAAAACCTGTTAGCTAGAGTGCTAATTTGCAAATTGTACTCCATGGAATAGCCTGTGTCTCTGAAAAAAAAATGTAACTAGATTAAATTTGTATTGCTCTAATTCCATTTTCTGTCTTTATACTGCTCTAGGGTCCTAAGTTTGCAGGGCTAATTCCAAGGATTGGAGAGGTATTAAGATTATCCTACTCATTTGTCAACATTTAGCAGCAATTGCTCTCTAAATGGATGCCAATGTGGTACATGTTATCTCTCCAATACTAAGGAGGTAAAAACAAAAAGCTGAACATACAATTTATGGATAGGGTTTATTGAAGGATATTATAGTCAGCCAAATCTGGGGCAGGTATTGAATTCAAGGAACCTGAAAGTTTTCAGGTCCCATTCAGATGCTTCCAGATGAAAGGTATGCTTCTTTGCACCTGCAGAATTACTGATCCTCCACAACCTTTGACATGTTGATATATGAACTAACATCCATATGAGGGTTACAGAATGAATTGCAATGTCAATACAATTTGAAGATGGCTTAATCTTGTTTTATAAAGAAAAAAGCTCTGCATCTGATATAATGATCAGTAGCCCCACTTTCAATTGGCCCATGATTGCCCAAATGCCCACAAGTTTAGGTAACAAACAGAAAGAAATAGAGATCCTAATATAAGAAGGCAATTTAACTTCATGGGTATCATGGAGACTTAGTGGTTTGAAACCTATGACTGAATCATGTCTCTGAATGGGTATATTGTATTCAAAAGAAATAGGATAGATAAAAGGGGGTGGGTTTGGCATAGTATTATAATAAAAAAGTATATTTATGTGAGAAAATCCAGGATCCAGAGAAGGGAAACATGATAAAATGTTTAGGTGAAGGTCAAAGCGAAAGAAACAGAAGTAATTTTTTTCATTGGAGAAAATATAGAACACTTAGATGGAATGAAGAAATAGATGAGTATTTTGGAAAACAGATCACAAGACTGGCATAGAGCCATGATATAATAGAGATAGGGGACTTCAATTATATAGACATCTGCTGGAACTCTCTCTTTGCCAAAAGAAGAGCAACTAATAACTTTTTGATTGCCTTAATGATATTTCATTCTTCAGATAGTAGAAAAACCAGTGAGGCAAAATTCTGTATCTCATCTTCACTAACAGGGAAGAACTAGTTCTTAGTGTGGAAATGATAGGATCCCTGTGGGGAAAGTGACCATTCCTTCCTAAAGTTTGTGAGAGAGAAAGAAAAGGACTCTAAGCACAGCCTGCCATATACCATTGATTTTGGGAAAGTATGTTTCAAAGGGTTCAGAGGAAATATAAGTAGAATCCTAAGGGATAAAAATGCTACAGAGGATGTCACTTCAGGAGGCATAGAATATGCTTGAGATTGAAATTCTGAAGATGAAAAGGGAAACAAGTCTAGTAAGGAGGAAAAACTGAATTTATTTGAAGAGACCAAGGTGTCTGCACCCAAAGTCACTTCCCAACTTAGTTTTAAAAAAATGAACAGAAATCTATTTTCTCTCCCTCCTACATTCCATCCAATTGGGAAAAAGAAAATCCTTCTAACAAATACACGCACACACACACACACACACACACACAAATATACTTAAGCCAAACAGACTCTGTCATTAGCTATGTCCCAAAATATCTCTCATTTTGTACCCTGAGTCCATCACCTTTCTGTCAAGAAGTGGATAGCATGCTTCATCACTGGAATCATAGAAGGTTATTTTATTGATTAGAGTTTTGGTTTGTTTTTACAATGCTGTTGTTATTGTGTAAATTGTTTTCCTGCTACTCATTTCATTCACCAGCTTAAAAAAGTCATCAAAATTGTTCCTTTTTTAATATTGATGTTATATAATAAATTATTCCACTGAATGTCTCACTTCATGCCCATTAGATTGATAAAATTTATAAAAATATGAAAAAGGCAAATATTGGAGGGGCTGTGGGGAAATAGACACCATATGGTGTTGTTAGTGAGACTGTGAATTGGTACAGCTATTCAGGAAAGCAATTTGTAAATATGCCCTGAAAGTTGTTAAACTATTCCTATGTTTTGACCAAGCAATAAAGCTACTAGGCTTAAATACCTCCAAAAATTCAACGAAAGAAGAAAAGGATCCATATGTACAAAAATATAGTAGCCCTTTTTGTAATGGCAAAGAACTGGAAATTAAGAGGGTACCCGTTGATTGGGGGGAATTACTGACAAAATTATTGTCTATGAAAGTAATGGAATACTGTTGTGGTTTAAAATAATGAGAGATGGATTCAGGAATACTTTAGAAGACATGTGTGAACTAATGTACATCAAATGAGCAGGATCAAGAGAATAATTTATATTGTAATAACAACATTTTAAAAACAAAGGATCTTGAAAGATGTAAGATCTCAGATCAGTGCAATGCTAAATCATGATGGAGCATCCTACCCACCTCCTCACAAAGAGGTGATAACCCAGGGTTTATTTTGAGACATATTGTTTGGACATAGTCAACACAGAATTTTTTCTTTTACTTGACAATGCATATTTGTTGTAAGGATTCTGTTTTTTTGTTTTCCTTCTCTCTTTCACTTGGGAGGTGGTGGGTTCCCTTTCCTTGGAGACTTCACACAGAGGCTTGATGATTATGTGAGAGGTATGTTATGATGAGGATTCTTTTCATGTATAGGTTAGACTAGATGTGTACTGAATTTCCTTTCAACTCTCATATTCTATGATTCTTTAATTAAGGATATCTATTGTCCTGGACACAAGTGGTTAGACTCATGAACAATATTTTCTGAACTTATGATTAGTCCTTCAGACAACATGACCCTGTTGGTCTCAGTGGTCTCAGATACTGGTGGTTGTTATCTGGAAGAAATCTATAACAGACTGGTTATCATGATTAGACTAAGAATGATATACACATTGTGAATTTCTGATTCAGTTCTAACATAGGGAGCAGTCTGGTACTGTGGAAAGTGCATTGTATTTTCAGTCAAGATGATCTGGTTCATCACTGTTTGACAAAAATTGCAGGGAAAACTGGATAGCAGTGTGGCAGAAACTGGTCATAGACCAAATTCTGACACTGTACACAAGAATAAAGTCCAATGGATACACGATCTAGGTATAAAGATTGATACTATAAACAAATTAGGGGAGCAAGGAGTAATGTATTTGTCAGACTTATGGAGAATGGAGAAATTTATGATGAAACAAGAGATAGAGAACATTATGAAGTGCAAAATGGATAATTTTGATTACATTAAATTGAAAAGTTTTTGTACAAACAAACCCAATGCAACCAAGATTAGGAGGGAAGCAGAAAACTGGAAAAGAATTTTTGCAACTGATGTCTGTGATAAAGGTCTCATGTCTAAAATATATAGAGAACTGAGTCAAATGTACAAGAATAGAAGTCATTCCCCAATTGATAAATGGTCAAAGGATATGAACACAGAGTTTTCAGAGGAAGAAATTAAAGCTATCTATAATCATAGGAAAAAATGCTCTAAATCACTATTGATTAGAGAGATGCAAATCAAAACAACTCTAAGGTACCTCATCACACCTATCAGATTGGCTAACATGAAAAAACAGGAAGATGATAAATGTTGGAGAAGATGTGGGAGAGTTAGAACACTAATTCATTGTTGGTGGAGCTTTGAGCTGATCTAACCATTCTGGAAAACAATTTGGAACTATGCCCAAAGAGCTGCAAAAATGTGCATACCCTTTGACCCACCAATATCGCTTCTAGGACCCTATCCCCAAGAGATCATAAAAATGAGAAAGGGTCCCACATGTGCAAAAATATTTATAGCAGTTCTCTTTGTGGTGGTCAAAAACTGGAAATCAAGGGGATACTCATCAATTGGGGAATGGCTGAACAAGTTGTGGTGTATGAATGTAATGGAATAGTATTGTGCTATAAGAAACAATGAACAGGAAGTCTTTAGAGAAGCCTGGAAAGACTTATATGAACTGATACTGAGTGAAAGGAGCAGAACCAGGAGAACTTTGTACACAGCAACAACCACAGTGTGTGAGGAATTTTTGTGGTAGACTTAGTACTTCATTGAAATGCATGGACTTAAAAAATTTCCAATGGATTCTTGAGGCAAAACGCCTTCCACATCCAGAGGAAGAACTATGAAATTGGATCGTAGATAGAAACAGACCATTTTCTTTAGTATTATGTTTTGTTTTGCTTTATTTTATTTTATGGTTTCTCCCATTCATTTTAATTCTTCTATGCAATGTGTATTTAATAGAAAAGTACATGCAGAACCATATATAAGATTGTATGCCGTCTCAAGGAGAGAGAGGAGAGGGAGGGGAAAAAATATCTAAGATATATGGAAGTGATTGTTGAACACTGAGAACAAATAAAATAATTTAATTTAAAAAACAAAAAAAATAAAAATTAATTATTTCTTCTTAAAAAAAAAAAGATGATTTGGTTCACATCTTGCTTCTAATACATGCTACTTATAAGACTATGGGCAAGTCATTTAACCTCTTTTCACCACCTGTAAAATAAAAGGTGTTATATAAATTGGCTTCTAATGTTACCTTTTTAAATCCAGTATATATAATTCTATGACTTCAGGGTGGACAGACTGCCCAATTCAGGTAGTAAATATGCTGAAAATGACCTCGAAAGTAGCAATCATTATCTTAAAGTAGATAGCAAAGACATTTGTAAAACTTACCAAGAAAGAGAAAAAGAAATCTCATTGAAATTTTAGCATATAAATTATAAGGTCAAAAGTACCTATATTTTAAAGAAACATGAAAGCAAAAAAAGGTCACAATAAACAGTACTTGACAAAAATATTTCTTCTACTAAGGAAAGGAGACTTCCCAAATAGGAATTTCACTGTTAATTTCAGTTTATGGTAAGTAACAATAATTATAATGAGAGTTTAAGCCAACAGCTATTTGTTTTGTGTAGGGAGTGAGTACCCTGTGAGTAAATTTCCTCTACTAATGCAGAATTCTAAAGTTTTGGAATCTTATGGTCTTAGTGGACTGCCTGGGATACTGAGAAATCAAGTGACTTTGTTCATGGTCATATGAACATGTTTCACAGGTAGGATTTGAACTCAGGTCTTCCTGACTCCAAAGTGGCTTTATATGTACTATGAAAATGCAATGCTGTACATCAGATCTCCGAAAGCTGCCCACTCCTTTTCTGCTCCACTGTTGCCAACTATGTGTTGGCTCAACTTTGCCTCCATGTTAGCAACAAACTGTTCACACTCAGAGAAGAGCTCTAATTTGTTGACATTAAATCTTCTGGTTGTCATTTTTCCTTGGGGGAAATATTTTTGGTGAATGTGAATATTTAGCTTGGAAAGGATAAGTCTGCGATCAGTCCAGCACTCTGAATCACACATTGCCTTTGTCACTCTCACATCTTGTCTGTCTCTTCTCCTTATAATCACAGTCTATTAGATGCCAATGTTTGCTGCAAGGGTGCATCCATGAAGTTTTATTGTGTTTAGGTAAACGAGAAACAGTGTTGGTGATGAGAAGGTCATGCAATGCACAAGTCTTCAGCAGTAAGTGACCATTGCTGTTGGTGTTTCCAACTCCATTCCTCCCTAGGACTCCCTACCAAGTCTAGTAGTCTGAGCCTACTCTAACATTAAAGTCACCCAGAAGTATAAGCTTGTCCTCTTTTGGTACATTGATGATAAGGGTCTCTAGGTCTTCATAAAATTTTTCTTTGACCTCATCAGGGTTCATCATGATGGGAGCATAGGCACTGATGATGGTGGCATGGTGTTTTCCTGAGAGTGGCAATTGCATTGTCATAAGCCTGTCATTCACTTCTTTTGGCAGGCATACCAACTTACTGGCTAGATTAGTTTTGATTGCAAAACCCATGCCAGCTTCACACTCCAGAAAAATGTGTATCCAGCTCCAGCTTCAGTAAGCTGACTTTCATTTGCCAACCTTGTTTCACTCAAGGCTGCTATTTGGATGTGATACCTGTTGAGTTCTCTTGCAACTAGAGCAGTTTGTCTTTCAGGTCTACTGGATTTTGTGTTGTGTGCATGTTCCATGTCCTGATAATGAATGGAATCATCTTTGCAGATGTTTTTGTACATTTTGTACACTTTTTTGTGTTTCAACCACATAGTGGGATTCCCCACCTGCCATGGTAATGAGGCCAGGGTTGGGAAAGCAGACAATGTTTAGGGCACCTTTTCTAGCCCTCTTTCTCACACCAGGAAGTGAACAGTGTGATGCTTAAAAGGCTGCTCAGACACCCATGGGGCTGCCGAGTTCCACTGCTGCTTCCAGTGAGAAACGACCCTATGGCCTGGGTCACCTATGTTCAGGGTTGTGACTACAGCTCCCATTGTATCTGTACCTGCTGCTTTGTCACTTGCCTATTGCCACAGGACTTTGAGGCATAATAGTAAAATGGTGTGAATGATGTCTTTTGATTTGTGCATAAATTACATTTAAATGAGGCAGAGTTGCACGAAGTCATCAGTTTCACTCTCTCCTCCAGAGTCATCATAGTCCAGTGGCAGGACAGAGTCAAGACTGCCGGCAATGGCTCAGGGTGCAATGGATGACCTTGGCATCTTCCACATCATCCATATGTGGAACCATCGGTTACAACAAATGGAGATGTTTTGAATGCTGTGGATAAGTTCACTTACATTGCTAGTGTACTTTCCAGAGACGTACACATTGACAATGAGGTTGATGCACACATTGCTAGAGCTAGCTCAGTGTTTGGGAGGCTCCAAAGAAAAGTTTGGGAGAGAAGAGATATTAGACTAACTACCAAACTGAAGGTCTACAGAGCTGTTGTGCTGACCTCATTGTTGTATATCTGTGAAACATGGACAGTCTACCAGCACCATGCCAGGAAACTGAATTGCTTCCATTTGAACTATCTTAGGAAGATTCTGAGGATCACCTGGCAGGATAAGGTACCAGACACTGAAGTCCTTGCTCGAACTGAACTGCCAAGCATTCAAACTATGCTTCCAAGAGAGCAACTCTGATGGGCTGGCCATGTTGTTCAAATGCAAAATGTTCACTTTCCAAGACTATTTTATGGAGAACTCACATGGGGCAGGTGATCACATGGTGGTCAGAAGAAGTGATACAAGGACACTCTCAAGGTCTCTCTCAAGAACTTTGGATTTGACTGTGCAACATGGGAGACACTGGCACAGGGCTGCTCAGCATGGTGTGCCTACATCAGAAAGGGGGCTGTGCTCTATGAGCAAAGCAGAATTGAGACAGAACAAAGCAAAAGGAAGATGCTCAAATTTGGAGTAACCACCCCAAAAATTTGTACGGACTATCTGTGCCCAACCTGTGGTAGAGCATTCCAAGCTCATATTGGTCTAATCAGCCACAGTCAGACACACTGAAACTTCACTTTATCATGGTGAGGTCATTTTGGTCCTCTTCAAAAATGAAGGACAACAACTAACCTATGTGCTATGAAACAATGTCTTTCACTCTTGCTTCTAAAATCAGTAACACCTAAAATCATGAGATCAAAATTATTCACTGGAAAAAGCCATGAATTACAAATAAAAGTTTCTACCTTATCTAAACTTTTTATCTTCCCAAGATCTTGCTAGTGTTCTGCAAACAGTAGGCACATATTAAATATCTGTCAAAATTAATTTGGAAAGGTAGACTAGAGAAGCAGAAGACAATTTGGGTAGGAGGAAGAGGATGAATGTAGATAATGGAGTCAGAGTTGCTCATGTCATATTTATTTAGGTTATATTTAAGACACTGGTCAGATTATACTAGAGGGTACATATATCAGTGATTATTAAGAAAAAAAAAGTTGGGTAGATAGGATGGAGCAAGCTTACTATAAGCCTTAAAAGACAGGGCTATAGAGGAGTTTGGACTTACTAGTGACAGTTGAGAGTTCATCACAGTGCCTTGAGCAAAGAAGAGATGTGATAAAATGAAGTTTGATGGGCATATACTTTTCATTCAAACATTTATTAATTGATTAGAAAAAAAGAATGATTAGAGACAGGGAAACCATGGAAGAGACTATTTAAATGAATCAGGTATGAAGTAATATACACTTGGATTAGGATATTGTAGAGTGACATCTTAAAGTCAAATAATACAATGACGAAGTTCAGAAAAAATGCCAGAGACAGACAAATAGAGAAAGAGAGAGACACAGAGACAGAAAAACACACATACATACATGCACACAGAGGGAGAGAGTGAGGGAGAGGGGGAGAGAGAGAGAGAGAGAGAGAGAGAGAGAGAGAGAGAGAGAGAGAGAGAGAGAGAGAGAGAGAGAGAGAGACAGGCAGACAGACAGACAGCGTATGCTAGTGACCCAGGCTGACATGAAACCATAAGCCCTTTTCCTTCTGTCTCTTCTTACGTGAAAGAATATCAGAGATGGAATGGAGTAGGTTATACAGTCTTTATACTTCAACTACATTGAATCTAAGCTACAAACACACACACACACACACACACACACACATATATATCTTTATATATATGTATATGTATAGTCTTAGGAAGTTACTTATCAAAGCAAGTTTCACTACTTACACAGGAAGTATCAATCTAATGAATTCCAATGTGGACATTAGGTTGCCCCAGAGAACTAGAATGTTGGGAGCAAGGGATGTAGTGTGGTAGCCTGGCTACGTATAGAATATAGGACTTGAAGTCTACTAGATCTGAGGCCAAATATTACACCTGATACTTACTAGCTGTTGTTGTGTGTGGTTTGTCCTTCATTCTTGAAGAAGACCATAACATCAGGGAAATAATCACGACTTGCATTTGACTTTGATTTGAATGGAGAGCTGGGCGTGATCACCAGTCTCACTTTCTCCTCCAGAGCCATTTGAGTTCAGTGGTCAGATATTCATCAGGATGACTGGAGATGGCCCAGGTTGCAATGGGAGACCCTAGACCTTTTAGGCTAAAGTCTTTTCAGGTTCTCACTTTGAGTGAGGTAATGCTCGTTCACTGAAAGGCCTCTTTATGAAGTAGTGAGTCAAGGAATGGCCCCTTTAATAAAAAAATTGGGAGGGGAGGACCCTCAGGGTTGCTGGCCAAAAGAGTATCAGTTACTATTTACATTCACTCTGAGCCTGGAAGGCCCAATGGATAACCATTAAGTGGTGCTTAGTCAGGAGCCTACTGTCCTCCATTCTATGAGATCCAGAGTGAAATGGGTTTGTGCCAGGCCTAGAGGCCTGAGGGCTACCCGAGTCTTACCTTACCTATCGCAGGTCTTTGGTTGGCCAAACCAGATAAACGTATGAGAGAAGAGACTTTCCGGAGTTGAACAAGGGTTAGGCTTTATTCAGGGTCCTGGTTACATGTGCAGGGGGAGCTCTTCCTTAGGAGGGAGAGAGAAGTCTCCCAAGGAGGCAAAGATCTTACAGTAAGAGATTGGAAGCAGAAGTGGAAGTGGGGAGAGAGGGGGAAGGGAGAGCGAAGAGAGGAAAAGGGAAGAGGCGCCTTCTGTCCTGTAAGGGCCCTTCCCGCGCTAAGAGCGCCTTCAGGCTTTCCTGACCCTACTTAAGCTCTCTGGCCTTGTAGTTTGCACCTGAATACCGTGCCTGTTAGATAACAATAGGTGTGCCCAGATCCGGGTCAGTCTCGAGGGCGGGGATGCTCTCTCCCATCACGTTCACACGGGAAGAGGCGGAATTACTCGAGATAGCTCGGTCTCACTCCTCGATTCCCTGCTGTTTTCTGGGGGGGCCTCATGAGAACTCTAGGATTTAGAAGTTCCCACCTTTACCCGCCCGAGACTGTCCACATGGAATTGAGCTTCCACCCCCAACAGGTTTGAGGTTTGGTCTTTGAGAAAGAAATCTAGCCAGTAAACCCCAAGTTAACTAGGCAACTGTTAGGTCACCTCGCTGGGACTCAGTTTCCTCATCTGTAAAATGTGAATGAGAATTATAGGACCTACCTGACAGGGTTGTTGTGGGAGATTTAAATGACTATATGATCTGTGTAAAATGCTTTCCAAACTATCAAGTCATTTATAAACGTTAGCTTAACAACCACACAGAAAGAACCTTGGGGGCAGTGCGTTGTATACTGATCAGAGACTTGTGCATCTGGCTGACAAAGTACAGGTGATATGCTTAGGAGAATGGTTCATGCTGAGCTATCTTCTTAGAAGTGGATTTAAAAAATGTGTGTAAAATCAGAACAATGTGCTATGCTGAGCACACATAAAGCATTTGTCAGTAGTCAAAGATTATCCTTAAAATTCCTTATTACAATTAACAAACAGTTCTTGCTCTAGAAGCTGCTTGTCAGTGCACATTTTAAAATCAGAATATTAGAAAAAAGGTAATATTTACTCCTTACAATGAAAACAAAAACCCAAACATGTTTGTTTTAACTGTTTCAAGACAGCGTGTGATTAAGAATGTTAGTGATTAAAATTTATCCTTAAGGTGTTGACTTCTTAGTGGAATACATATCAAGTTTTGTTTAAAATGAATGTTCCATGATAAATTCCTTCAAAGGAATTTTTTATTTAGATTTCCATATTATAAAAATAATACTTGGAACATTATCATAAAAATAATAATAAGGTTATAAAGAAACACTTCCTTCTTATTCCCCTACTAGAATGTTAGCTTTTCATCATCATATAGCCCTTTCCAATTGCTCATCAATTTACCTATCTAGATTTCTCTTGAGTCTTGTTTTTACATTTCAAAGTTCCTACTCAGCTTTGGTCTTTTTATCAAGAATATTTAAAACTCATCTATTCCATTTAGGATCCATTTCCTCCCCTGTATCATTACTTTGAAAAGAAAGTTATTCTTGTTTGTATCCCAAGGTCTCCTCTTGTTCATGTAGAAGCTTTGAGGTCTTTAAGTGACCTGACTTGTTCCTTGGCACTTGAACTCCTTTCTGGATGCTTGCAGTATGTTTTCTTTGACATGTGAGTTCTGGATTTTGACTTTAGCACGATTGGAAGTTTTTTTTTTAACCTTTGTTTCAGGAAGTGACCAAGAGATGAATTTTTTCTTTCTATTCTTTGTCCTTTGACTCTAATACATCTAGGTGCTTTTTATCTACAATTTTTTGAAATAGTGTTCAGGTTTTTTTTCATGGTTTTCAGAAAGTCCAATGAATCTTCAGTGATTTTTCTATCACCTCTTTTCTAGATCAGTTAAAAAATATAGTCGATACTTTATATTTTCTTCTATTTTTTCAGTCTTTTGATATTGTTCTAATATTTCTTGCTGTTTCATAGTCATTGGTTTTCTGTTTTATTAATTCTAATTTGCTGAGTGTCTACTACTTGAGGAAATTTTACAACTTTTGTTCTAGGCTATTTATTTTCCTAATTATTTCTTCAAAAGTTCTAATTTGTTGATACCTTGTTTCATTTTTTTAGGTGTTCATCTAGTCCTTGTGGAAAAAAACACATTTTTTTCTTCCTTTGAGTGTTTGCTTACAGTTGCTTTGGAATTATTCTCTACTTATAGGTTGAATTTCTTGATATCTCTGGAATTATATTTCTTTAAGATGATTGTTATCTTCTTTGACTTACTCATCTTTCCAATCTTAGTTCCTGAATTGAGGTTTTGTTTCAGAGACACACTTTGCCTTCTTATACAGTTTTGGGTGGGATGGTCTTTCCTGCTTGTTCTAGACCTGGACTACTTGGGCTTCTTTGCTGACTTCCATCTCTCAGGATGGAAGCTCTGGATCTTGTGGTTTAAAGCACTGGCTCTCCAGTGCCCCATATGGCACCTCGGAACTTCAGCAGCTAGGATGACCTAATGTGAGTGTTGGGGCTCTTGGTTTCTTTGAATGAACCCATGGTAGATTTCTGACGACTCGGGTTTTTTCCGTCTTCTGCTCTTACTGCCTCCACATAAGGAGGTTTACATTTATCTCTGGTCAGCCTCTTTTTGTGTTGAGAGATTATCATTTTGTTTCCTCCTCTGGTGCTGGCTTTTCTGGTGACTCACTTTCCTATTCAGCTTCTGTCTGAATTTTTGTACAATTATGGGTTGGAAAAAGTCATTCACTATAGTTTCTCATTAGATTTCTTTTTTTTTTTCTTTTTTTTTTATTTAACTTTTAACATTTATTTTCACAACATTTTGGGTTACAAATTTTCTCCCCTTTTATCCCCTCCCCCCCCAAACCCAAGCATTCTAATTGCCCCTGTGACCAATCTGCTCTCTCTTCTATCCTCCCTCTCTGCCCTTGTCACCGTCTTCTCTTTTGTCCTGTAGGGCCAGATAGCTTTCTTTACCCCTTAACCTGTATTTCTTATTTCCTAGTGGTAAGAACATTACAGTTGATCCTAACACTTTGAGTTCCAACTTCTTTAGCTCCCTCCCTCTCCACCCCTTCCCTTTGGAGGATAAGCAATTCAATATAGGCCAAATCTGTGTAGTTTTGCAAATGATTTCCATACTAGTTGTGTTGTATAGGACTAACTATATTTCCCTCCATCCTATCCTGTCCCCCATTACTTCTATTCTCTTATAATCCTTTCCCTCCCCATGAATGTCGACCTCGGATTGCATTCTCCTCCCCATGCCCTCCCCTCTATCCTCCCCCCCACCCTGCTTGTGCCCTTGTCCCCCACTCTCCTGTATTGTGAGATAGGTTTTCCTATCAAAATGAGTGTGCATTTTGTTCTTTCCTTTAGTGGAATGTGATGAGAGTAGACCTCATGATTTTCTCTCGCCTCCCCTCTTTATCCCTCCACTAATAAGTCTTTTGCTTGCCTCTTTTATGAGAGATAATTTGCCCCATTCAATTTCTCCCTTTCTCCTCCCAATATTTCTCTCTCACTGCTTGATTTCATTTTTTTTTTTTGAGATACGATCCCATCCTCTTCAATTCACTCTGTGCACTCTGTCTCTATGTATGTGTGCATGTGTGCATGTGTGTGTGTGTACTCCCACCCAGTACCCAGATACTGAAATGGTTCAAGAGTTACAAATATTGTCTTTCCATGTAGGAATGTAAACAGTTCAACTTTAGTAAGTCCCTTATGACTTCTCTTTGCTGTTCACCTTTTCATGGTTCTCTTCATTCTTGTGTTTGAAAGTCAAATTTTCTTTTCAGCTCTGGTCTTTTCATCAAGAAAACCTGAAAATCCTCCATTTCATTGAAAGACCATTTTTTCTCCTGAAGTATTATACTCAGTTTTGCTGGGTAGGTGATTCTTGGTTTTAGTCCTAGTTCCTTTGACTTCTGGAATATCCTATTCCATGCCCTTCGATCCCTTAATGTAGAGGGTGCTAGATCTTGTGTTATCCTGATTGTATTTCCACAATACTTGAATTGTTTCTTTCTAGTTGCTTGCAATATTTTCTCTTTGACCTGGGAATTCTGGAATTTGGCCACAATGTTCCTAGGAGTTTCTCTTTTTGGATCTCTTTCAGGCGGTGTTCTGTGGATTCCTTGAATATTTATTTTGCCCTCTGGTTCTCGAATCTCAGGGCAGTTTTCCTTGATAATTTCATGGAAGATGATGTCTAGGCTCTTCTTTTGATCATGGTTTTCAGGTAGTCCCAGAATTTTTACATTGTCTCTCCTGAATCTATTTTCCAGGTCAGTTGTTTTTCCAATAAGATATTTCACATTATCTTCCATTTTTCCAATCTTCTCGCTATGTTCTGTGATATCTGTCTTTCTTATAAAGTCCTTAGCGTCCATCTGTGCCATTCTAGTTTTGAAAGAACTATTTTCTTCAGTGAGCTTTTGAATCTCCTTTTCCATTTGGCTAATTCTGCTTTTGAAAGCATTCTTCTCCTCATTGGCTTTTTGAACCTCTTTTGCCAATTGAGTTAGGCTAGTTTTCAAGGTGTTAATTTCTTCAACATTTTTTTGGTTCTCCTTTAGCAGGGAGCTGATCTGCTTTTCATGCTTCTCTTTCATCCCTCTCATTTCTCTTTCCAGTTTTTCCTCCACCTCTCTAACTTGATTTTCAAAATTCTTTTTGAGCTCTTCCATGGACTCAGCCCATTGGGTGGGCTGGGACACAGAATCCTTGATTTCTGTGTCTTTGTCTGATGGTAAGCATTGTTCTTCCTCATCAGAAAGGAAGGGAGGAAATGTCTGTTCTCCAAGAAAGTAGCCATCAATAGTTTTATTTCTTTTCCCTTTTCTGGGCATTTTCCCAGCCAGTAACTTGACCTCTGAATATTCTCCTCACACCCACCTCGCTTCCTGATCCTCCCAGCCAGCGTTTGGGGTCTGAGATTCAAATGCTTCTTCCAGCCTTAGGGCTTTTGGTGGGGGCAGGTCTGCAATTCAGTGTGAGATTAAGTTCAGGTGCTCAGATGGGGGCAGGGCTGCCTCTCAGGCTCAGTTCCCTCAGGGGGTTTATGTACAGACCTTCCACAATGGATCCAGGCTCCTGCCCGCTTGGGGAGCCCTTGTCTCTAACCACCTCTCAGCTTCTATCTCCCGGGGGGGCCCGAGCCATGGGGGCACCCCACTCCCCTCTCGACCTGCCAAAGAGACTCTCTCACTGACCCCTGTCACCTGTGGGTGGAGGGGCTTGCGCAGCTGGAGGTCCCGTCCCTGAAGCCTGCTCGGATCTGTACCTCTCGGAGCTGTGGCCACGGCAGGTCGGGGCAGGGCTCCGCGTCTGCAGCGCGACGGACCTTTTGCGAGAGGTTTGCAGGTCCCTCTGTGGGTGGAGGGACCCGTGTGGCCGCTGGAGATCCCGTCCCCGCAGCCCGCTCGGATCTTTTCCTCACGGTCGCGGCCGCTGCAGGGCTGCCGTCTGCTCCCAGTCCCGGCGGCCAGTCCGCAGCGCGAAGGACCCCCGCGAGAGGTTTGCAGGTCTCTTCGGAACAGAAATCTCCCTCGCTCCAATATTCCATGGCCTCTGGGTGCAGACTTCACAATGAGTTGGTCCCCTCTAGCCGTTCTGTGGGTTGTGGGTTCAGAGCTATGTGTATGTGCGTCTTTCTACTCCGCCATCTTGGCTCCGCCTCCTCTCATTAGATTTCTTGATCATTATTTGATCTGAAATGATTTTTAGGCTTTTTTTTGGTTTGTTTTTTGCTAGAGATATATGTGGGACTTAGGCTGCTTGCAATCAAGGGAGGTTCAAGTAGTCATCCTGGACAGATGCCTTGTTAAATGCCCTTTAAAAATTGGGGTGTAAAAGTCTGATGAGGTACAAAATTTCTTTTTATGGTACACAGAAGGTTTTTTTTTTTTAGAAAAACAACAAAACCCTATTTTTGTAAAAGCATACATCATAGCCATCCCTTCTCCTCCATTTCACTCATATCTATTTATTCTGTAGGTATCCTATTTGACTGAAATAAAAATAATTTTAATGCAAATTTATTTGCTTAGTAATTCTGACTGCAAATTTATATTTAAGGGAATAACTGGAAATGAGTGGGTAGAAACTGAAGGGAGAGAGTGCTTTAGGGCAGAAAGTATGTATGTGACTAAGAAAAACTAAAGGAGAGATGATGAAGAAAGGCTTGAGACCTAAGGGGAATTTTGGAGCAGAGAACCTGACAAAATAGCATAGTAGAATTCCAGATCTGAAAAGGTACCTTTAAAGAGAATGTAATGACACCTCTTTATTTAGAGATGAAGAAATTGATATCTAGAGAGTTTAAGGAAATTCTACTGCTGTCTTCCATCTAGTATTCATGGCCTTCCATAGCATAATCACATCTTGTTTTTGAGATTTATCTTCTGTTGAGGGCCAGGGTGGAGTGCGGTTGACAAGATCAGGATAGACCTTGGGGGAAACTGTTCTTTGAGACTGTGCTCATTATCATCCGGAATGGACCCCCAGATGTTGCTGTCTCCTTGAGACAAACAAGAGAATTACAGAAAACAAGGGATATGTAAAATAGATGCCCTCTAGGCTCACAGTCTTTAAGATAAGACTGATTAAATCACTAGGGCAGGAGACAAGCAGAATGTCAAGTAGGCTTGTAGTTTCTGTCTATAAATACCTTGACCCTCAGATCAATAAACAGAGTTGGTCTATCTTCTCCCACCTCCTGTGTCTTTCTTCTTCACCACATCACCGAGCCGTGTAGGGACACAGGCCATCTGCTACAATCTTCTACTAAGCCTCTCCTTACACTTTACCCTTCAACCAAATTACCTACTCACTGTTCCCCAGCACAATCTAGGCTTTCCTTGCTATGGGTATTTTCTTATACTTTTTCCTCTCTCTGAAATGAATTCTTCTAAAATTTCTGCTTGACCAAATCCTACTTCGCATGCTGCTTTCCTTTTCTGGAAGCTTGTAGTGACTGTCTTTTGCCTTCAGGAGAGAAAAAAAGCATACTTTTCTTCTTGGCATGATTATAAGATAACTTTCCAGCCCACCTGGCTTCCTTCTTGTTTCCTATACATCCAAATTCATCTTCCACCTCTGTGTGTTTACATAGAATTTCCTCTAAGGAACATACCCAGCCTACCTTTGACTTTTAGGATCCCTTAAAGTCTGAGCTCAAATGCTACCACCAGCTTGAGGGAGGCCTAAACTGATCCCCTTAGCTGTTAGTGCTCTCCCCTTAATTACTTTGTGTTGGGGGTGTAAGCTCAGTTCCATGTGGACAGTCTCGGGTGGGTAAAGGTGAGAGCTTCTAAACCTTAGAGTTCTCATGAGGCCCCCCAGGAAACAGCAGGGAATTGAGGAGTGAGATCTCGTGTATTTCCGCCTCTTCCCGTGTGAACGTGATGGGAGAGAGCATCCCCGCCCTCGAGACTGTCCCGGATCTGGGCACACCTATTGGTATCTAACAGGCACGGTATTCAGGTGCAAACTACATGGCCAGAGAGCTTAAGTAGGGTCAGGAAAGCCTGAAGGCACTCTTAGCGTGGGAGGGACCCTTACAGGACAGAAGGCGCCTCTTCCCTTTTCCTCTCTTCGCTCTCCCTTCCCCCTCTCTCCCCACTTCCACTTCTGCTTCCAATCTCTTACTGTAAGATCTTTGCCTCCTTGGGAGACTTCTCTCTCCCTCCTAAGGAAGAGCTCCTCCTGCACATGTAACCAGGACCCTGAATAAAGCCTAACCCTTGTTCAACTCCGGAAAGTCTCTTCTCTCATACGTTTATCTGGTTTGGCCAACCAAAGACCTGCGATAGGTAAGGTAAGACTCGGGTAGCCCTCAGGCCTCTAGGCCTGGCAACTTTGTGCTTACTTTATATGCATATTAATATTTACTTATCTGATTATGTGTTATATGTCCCTCTCCCCCACCCTCCAGATTATAAACTCCTTGAAGGCAGAGACAGTTACATTTTTGTCTTTGTATCCATAATAATGGGCAGCTGAGTAGTGCAATGGATATAGCACTGGGCTTGGAGTCAGGAAGACCTGAGTTCAAACTTGACCTCATATGCTTACTAGCTGTGAGGCCCTAGGCAAGTAACTTACTGTTTGCCTCAGTTTCTTCATCTGTAAAATGAGCTGGAGAAGGAAATGGTAAACCACTCCATATCTTTGCCAAGAAATCCCCAAATAGGGTCACATGACTGAACAACAATCCTTAACTGAATTATTCTTCATTTCCCAGTTGAAATGCTAATGCTACCTACCTCCTTCACAAAACTTTCACTAAATCCTCCACCTCATGTTCTCTCTTTTAACATGAAAAGCTGCCTGCTGTAGTGCACAGGCATCAAACACACAGCCCACATGCTGCATCTGGCCTACAACATTCCCAGGTTAAAATTCAATTAGGAAAATTTATAAAATTAATTTATTAATTTTTAGTTTTCAACATTCACTTTTAGAAGATTTTGAGTTCTAAAACCCTTGTCCCTCCCATCAATCCTCCTCAAGATAGCATGCAATCTGATATAGGGCACACACGTACAATAATGTTAAACATATTTCCATATTAGTCATGTTATAAAGAAGAATCAAAATCAAAGGGAAAAACCATGAAAAAGAAAAAAAAAACAAACAAAAAAAGGAGAAAACAGTATGTTTCAATATGCATTCAAACTCCATAGTTCTTTCTCTGGATGTAGATAGCAATTTCCATCATGTATCCTTTGTAATTGTCTTAGATTGCATTGCTGAGAAGAGCTAAGTCTACCAAAGTTGATTATGGCACAATGTTGTTGTTATTGTGTACAATGTTCTCCTGGTTCTGCTCGTAAGCTTTTCTAGGTTTTTCTGAAATCCTCCTGCTCATCATTTCTTATGGGACAATAATAGTATTCTACTCCATTCCATTTACATACCACAACTTGTTCAGCCAATATCCAATTGAGGAGCATTCCCTTAATTTTCAAATCTTTGTCATCACAAAAAAAGCTGCTGTAAATATATTTGTACATGTAGGTCCTTTCCCCATTTTTATGATCTCTTTGGGACACAGACCTAGAAGTGGTATTTCTGCATCAAAGCTTATGCATAGTTTTGTAGCCTTTTGGTTCCATATTGCTCTCCAGAATGGTTGGATCAATTCACAGCTCCACCAACAATGCACTTGTGTTCCAATTTTCCTACATCTTCTCCAAGATTTATCATATTCCTGTTTTGTCATGTTAGTCATTCTTATAGATGTGATGTGGTACCTCAAAGTTGTTTTAATTTGCATTTCTCTAATTAATAGTGGTTTGGAGTGTTTTTTCATATGGGTATAAGTAGCTTTAATTTCTTCATCTAAAAACTTCTTGATCATATTCTTTGACCATTTGTTGATTGAGGAATGACTTGTATTCGTATAAATTTGAGTTAGTTCTCTATATATTTTAGAAATGAAGCCTTTACCAGAGACACTGGCTATAAAAATTATTTTTTAGCTTTCTACTTCCCTTTTAATCTTGGTTGCATTGGCTATGTTTGTGCAAAACCTTTTCAATTTAATGTAATCAAAATGATCTATTTTGCATTTCATAATGTTCTCTCTCTCGTTTGGTTATACATTTTTCCATTCTCCATACATCTGACAGGTAAATTATTCCTCAATCTTCTGATTTGCTTATAGTATCACCCTTTATGTGTAAATCATGTACCCATTTTATCTTCGTATACATTGTAAGATGTTGGTCTATGCCTAGTTTCTGCCATACTATTTTCCAGTTTTCCTAGAGGTCTTTGTCAAATAGTGAGTTATTATCCCAGAAGCTGGGGTCTTTGGGTTTATCAAACAGAAGATTACTATAATTATTGACTGTTGTGTCTTGCGTACCTAACCTGTTTCACTGATCCACCACTCCATTTCTTAGCCAGTATGAAATCAATTAGGAAATATTTAATAAAATAATAAAAAATATAATACAATAAAAAATAATGTTAGCTTGTGGTTTTCTGAGTCGACATATGGACTACATACATGGTTTAGTGGCCCCTGTTTTTATCTGAGTTTGGCTCCACTCATATAGTAGCCAGTAGATTGGATTTAGAGTCACACAGGCCCAGTTTCAAATTCTGCCTCTGACATTTACTAATTGTGTTATTTCATCTATAAGTGTCCCAGAAAACTCTAACACTATGTGTTACAGATAAGTTGTTGATCTGTACCGGTAGAATGAATTTCCACAATGAAGATTTCCTATATGAATGAAATTAAGGTTATACTATCCCTCCCCTCCACCATAATGTCATCATATTGCTTCTTATATTTCAGCTGTTTGTGTACATGTCCAGCTATTTATTCAATTTTAATCAAGAATCAAAGGTTGTACCTGGAGGACTGCCAGAAAATATCTCCAAGATACAGGGCAGAGTTTCTAGTTAGTCTGAGTGCAAGGCAGATTAGAATGAAAAAGTCAGACTTATTTAGTTCAGTAACATTTTGTTAAGCATCTTCTACGTGCACAACAATTGCATTAATTATTAAGAGCATTTGCTTCATTTTCCAGATGACAGACTGAGGTAGAGAAAGGTCAAATACTGGGACAACTAGTAAGTGAAAAAGAAGGGACCTGAGTTCAGACCTTTTGACTCCAAATCTAGGGTTCTTTCATTATACCACAACTGTCTTCTTTTGACATAATCCTAGCCTCATCCTTTCCAGTCCTTGCTCAAACCAGTTCCTGGTTTGTAGACCTCTCTAGGGAACCACTATTGCTGCAACCTATTGTGAAATCAGTTGCCATAGATAATAGTGTCTATACAACTAATCAGAGTCACTTGTATGGACAGTATGAAAAAAAAAGTCCAGTTTTGCTTTCTAGCTCTGGAAGCTGATGAAAATACTTGCCAAATCTTTGGTTTATGTTCTTGTGACCTTTGTCTTGGTGTCTATATATCACAGAATCTCAGATCTGGAATCTCTCTGTTTCTTTATCTCTCTTTCTGATCTTTGTATTGCATTACTCAAGGCCTTTCCCCAGGTTTCTCGTTTACCTTTCAAAGCTTTCTAGCCTATAAATCTCTTTCTCAAAATGTGGCACTGCTGATCATAATTCTATATATGTGTTCTAACGAGGGCACAGTAATAGTGCAATTATTACCTCTCTCGTTTTGGACACTGCCCCTCAATGTCTCAGTGTAGCCTAAGATTACATGAGATTTCTTGGCTGCCAAGTCACACTGTTGACATATTGAGTTTACAATTCACTAAAACCCCCATTTTTTTCTTATGAACTGCTCTTTAGTCACACCTCTTCCATCTTATTCTTGTGAAATTGTTTTTTTTAACCCAAATATGAAATTTTGCATTTATCCCTATCAAATCTCATCTTAATACATTCAAGCAGTATTCCAATCTGTTGAGACATTTAGGGGTGCTTATTTTCATCTGGTAACTATCTATTCTGGTTTTGTTTCATTTGCAAATTTGATTAAATATCTACATCTCAATCCAAGACATTGATAAACATATTAGCACAGGGCCAAGCACATATCCCTAGGGCTCTTCACTGGAGTCCTCCTTCCAGGTTGACATTTAACCATTAATGCCTACTTTCTGGATCTGGTCCTTAAAACAATTTAAATTTCTCTAATTCTACTATTGCCTAGGGTTGGGAACCTGCACCTCGAGGCCACATGTAGCACTCTAGGTCTTCAAATGTGGCTCTTTTACTGAATCCAAGCTTCGCTGTGAAGCACGTGAGGACCTAGAGGTCCACATGTGACGTCAAGACCATAGATTCCCCATCGTTGTATCTAGACCATACTTCTTCATCTCGTCCATAAAAATAGCATGAGAGATTCTGTCAAATGCTTTGATGGAATTAAGAGAACTGTCTCTATTGTTATCCTGATCCCTCTGTTTATGTCTTTACCTTTATCTCTCTCTGTCATTAGTCTGACATGATCAGTTTTTTAAAAAAATATTTTTGATATCTTTTGTTGTTGTATTATCTACATTTCCAAATATATTAATATATTCCTTTACCAGAGAATTATCCTTTATAGCAAAGAAAAAAACAGGTCAGCAAATACATTACAGTATGTTGACATTGTGTGTAGCTCTCCATACTCATAGCCTTCCACCTCTTCAAAGAAACAGGGAAGTTGCCTTCTTATATCTCTTCCTAGGAGCCAAGATAAGGTCCTCATAATTATACAGCATTCAGTTTTGAATGTTTTTGTGGTTGTTGCTACTCTTTTTGTTTACATTACAGTCAATGTGTTCTTTTTGCTTCACTTTGGATCAGTTCATGTAAGTTTTTCCATGTTTATTCACATGCATTATGTTAATCATTTTTATAGCTTAGTAACATTTAATTATATTCATGTACCACAGTTGATGGTCACTTTGTTTTCAATTCTTTTCTACTCCAAAAAGTGCTGCTAGAAATATTTTTGATCATTGAACTCCTTAGAGTATATTCCTAGCAATATGAATTCTGGGTTGGAGGGTGACTCAGAGAAAGCTACATTTTAGTCAATTTCTTATAATAACAATTCCACATTGCTTTCTGGAATGGTTGTGTTAATTTATGGCTACATGAATGTGTATTGTTGAGCTCTAATTTCCATAACATCTCCAACACCAACTATTTCTATCTTTTGTCATCTTTATTAATTTGCTGAATGTGAGATAAAATCTCAAAGTTATTCTGATTTGCGTTTCTTTCATTATCAGTGATTTGGAGTTGATTTTCATGTGGTCAAATGGCTTGTCCTTGATGAAACCATGTTGGCCTTTTGTGATCACTGCTTCTTTTTCTAGATGTTCAATCTAACTGTTCCTTCAATAATACATTGTAGGGTTATGCCAGTATAATTCTATGATGGCAATAGGAATTCTGTATATAGTATGAAATATATTTTATATATGTACATGTATATATATGTATATATATGTATGTATATATATATATATATATATATATATATATATATACACATGTGTGTAATGTAAAAGGGACCTTAGAGATTATGTAGTTCAACTCCCCCATTTTATTAGCAAGGAAACTGAGGCTCATAGAGGTTAAATGATTTGGCCAAAGAGGAGGAATGTCCTTGACCTGCCCAGAAAGATCATTTCCCTTTTGAACAGCTCTAAGTATTAGAAAAGATTTCCCAACATCAATGCTAAATTTGCTGTCATTCCTCTATGCCTCCTCCCCACAAGTATTTTCTTCTTCCAAATATAGATAGCTGGAATATAAACAGATAAATAGAAGATGGATAGATAGATAGAAAGATAGACGGATAAATGAAACTTTGAATAAGCATTTACTATGTTCCGGGTACTAAGATAGCTGTTGTTCTCAAAGAGCTAATAGGGGAAACAATACAGAAAAGAGAGCTGAAAGTAAAGGGAAAGGGCAGTCCAAAAAGTCAAGTGGTGGTGGTTTGGCTTTGAAGACAGTATGCCTGGCATGAATGCTCCTTCAAATAGAGGTTGGGAAGGAATTCATCAATCAGAGGAAGAAGCCATAGGTTAAAATTTGTTATTGTTGTTCAGTTTTCCATTTTTTCTGTCATTTCCAGCTCTTTGTGACTGCATTTTGGGTTTTCTTGGCAAAGATACTGGAGTGATTTGCCATTTCCTTCTCCAGCTCATTTTATAGATGAGGAAACCAAGGCAAACAGGGTTAAGTGACTTAGTCAGCTTTGAGCTCAGGAAGATGAGGCCTGACTCCAGGCCTTATACTTTTTCCACTGTACCACATAGCTGCCCCAAACATGGCCAAATGAAAAAAAATTATCCCCATGTGGCATGTGCTCAAGTCCCTTTACTATCCTGCTTGTTCAGCTCTGGATACTCTCCAGCTTAACAAGTCAGTGAGCATTTATTAAGTACCTTCCTATATGGAAGATACTTTGCTAAGCACTGGATTGATAAAAAGAAAGGCCAAGAAGCAATCTCTTCTCTCAAAGAGCTCCCAATATAATGGAGAAATTCTATAAACAGCTACATACAAACCAAATATACAGAGGATAAATTGGAGGTCATCTCAGAGGAAAGGCACTAAGATTAAGGAGAACTGGGAATACCTTCTTATTTATGGTTGTTGTTGAGTCATTTCAGTCATGTCTGACTCTTTGTGATTCCATTTGGGGTTTTCTCGGCAAAGATATTGGAGTGTTTTGCCATTTCCTCTCCAGCTCACTTTTTAGATTAGAGAGCTGAGGCAAACAGGGTTAAGTGACTTGCCCAGGGTCATGCAGTTAGCAAGTGAGTGAGGCCAGATTTGAACTTAGGAAGATGAATCTTCCTGACTCCTGGCTTGGCACACTATCTACTGCATCACCTAGTTGCCCATAACTTCTTATAGAAGGAAAAAAATTAGCTGCTACTTGAAGGGAATCAGGGAAGTCAGAAGGCAGATATGAGGAAGGAGCAAGTTTCCGGAATAACGGATAGCCATTAAGAGTTTCTGGAGTAGGGAGTGCTCTATGCAGAATATTAAGGAGGCCAATGTTACTGGATCACACAGTACTAGGAGAGGAGCAAAGTGTGAGAAGACTGGAATGGTAGAAAGTGACATTAAAAACCAGAGAATTTTATATTTAATTCTGGAGGTGATAGGGAGCCACTGGAATTGATGAGTTGGGATGGAGTAGGGGGGAAATGACATGATTATGCCTGTGCTTCAGGAAGATCAATTGGTCATGTTGAATTTAAAATGTCTACAGGAGATCCAATTTGAGATGCCCAGTGTGATAATTGGAAATGTGATAACGGAGGTCAAAAGAAAGGTTAGAACTGGATAAATCGATTTGAAAATCATCTGAAGAGAGATGTTAATTGAGTCCATGGGAGCTGATATGATCACTAAATGAAGTAATACAGAGGAAGGAAATAAGAGGGTCAGCACAGAGACCTGATCCAGCAAAGGAGATTGCAAAAAAGTGGTCAGACAGATAGCAGGAGAACCAAAGGACAGTCATAAAAATCTATCAAGAGGAGAATATGAAGGAGAAGAAAGAGGGTGACTGACAGTCTCCAAGTCTGCAGGGTGGTCAAGAAAGGCAAGGACTGAGAAAAGACCATTACATGTGGTAATTAAGAGATCACTGCTAACTCTGGAAGGGGGTTATTTCAGCTGAATCATGAGATCAGAAGCCATATTGAAGAGAGTTAAGAAAAGTATAAGAAGAAAGGAAGGGTATGTATCAATTTTAAATGGTCTAAGAGTTTAGGCAGCAAAGAGAGGAGAGATACAGGCAACAGATAGTGAGGACGGACAGATTGAGAAAGGGTTGTTGAGGGTGGGAGAGACATGGATGTATCTGTAGGCAGTAGTGGAGCAGCCAAGAGATAGGGAGAGTTTGAAGATTATTGTGGGAATTGGGATGATAGAGGGAAGAATGTGCTTGGGAAGATGAGATAGAGTAGGATTATTTGTACACAGAGAAGGGGTTTGCCTTGTCCAGGGGAAGGGCCTCCTCTTTGTGTGAGACAGGAGTGAAGGAGCTAGGAGCAGACAGCATGAGTGATGTGAGAGGAGAAGTGTGGGATGAGGAAACTCTTGATGAATGCCCTCAATTTCTTTCAGCAAAATATAAGGCAATATCAATGTTCTTCTTAAACTATGGTACCCAGAGCTAATCATAATACTTGAGATCAGAGGTGTGTAATGGGAGTTAAAAATCTTCCCCATCCATTGATAGACCTCAGGTGGGGCTATTGAGGAAGGCTTGTTTTGTGTGATAGCACACATCTTTTGCTGATTGCTAATGAGGCACTGGGTCAGAAAGAGTTGTACCCTTGGGCTCTGAAAAGAATATATATACTCTGAGGTGAGGTTTTGCTTTGGAATTTAGATTTTGGAAGAAGGTTCAGATGCCAATGAGACTCTGGGCAGCTGTTTTAAGAAACCCAGATGTTGGTGCTCCTCTCTCTGGAAATGATGCATGTATTGTATTGCCTATGGTCAGACAGTTGGAAGCCCTGTCTGTTGGTCCTGCTTGTATTTTCTCTCTTGGTATAAGTAATTAAAGTAAGATTGTTTATCCCTCTTAAAGGTGCTTTCCTTTTAGAAAAGCAGATCTAAGAACCTGTGCAGCAGCCCCTCCTGGGTGCCAGGGTATTTGCTGATATAAGGTGAAAAACATGCAGCCTCCCCCACAACACTCTGGAATGTAGCCTGAACCAAATGGAATGTAATTGGGAAATATTTAACAAAAACACATTTTAAAAATAAGTCAATGTGCAAGGATCCTTTTGGATATGGATCAGTAATCACTGTTTCTATTACTTAGGTGATGTCTGAGGGGCACAGGAAACAGAAGGACTTTTATTGCCTTATTCCTGAGACTTAATGCATCGTCTCTGTCTCTGTCTCTGCTTCTCTCTCTGTTATATTCATTATATTTTTGTTGTTTCTTAATATTTTAACATTTTATTTATGCTGTCGTTTACATGATGGTCACTCATCACTGACTGCCTCCTTCCATGACTAGTAAAACCTTCTCATGTAACAAGTACAGTCAAACAAAACAAATAAATATGGTGGTCATGTCTAAAAAAGAATGCTTCATTATACATTTCTGGGCAGCTAGGTGTCACAGTGGATAGAGTGATGGGTCTGGAGTAAGGAAGACTCATCTTCTTGAGTTCAAATCTGGCCTTAGATACTTACTAGCTGTGTGGTCCGGGGCAAGTCACATATCCCTGTTTGCCTCAGTTTCTTCATCTGTAAAATGCGATGGAGAAGAAAATGGCAAGCCACTTCAGTATTGTGCGAAGAAAACCTGAAATAGAATCACAAAGAATCAGACAAGACTGAACATACAACATACTTCTAGTCCATCACTTTTGAAAGCTAGTTGGAATGCTTCACTATCAGTCTTCTGAATCCATGATTAGTCATAGGATTATAGATTTAGAGCTGGAAAGGACTTCAAATGTCATCATTTGCAACATTTTCATTTTTTAGATGAGAAAACAGGCCCAAAGTCACACATCTGGTATGTTTTTGAGGGGGGAATCAACCTCCATATGTGTCCTGACTTCAAGTCCAGCAATTTGACCACTATCACATGCTGCTGGCACTAAGTTATACCCCTT
This sequence comes from Notamacropus eugenii, assembly GCF_028372415.1. Taxonomy (NCBI): domain Eukaryota; kingdom Metazoa; phylum Chordata; class Mammalia; order Diprotodontia; family Macropodidae; genus Notamacropus; species Notamacropus eugenii. Next base: position 128,988,137 of record NC_092875.1, on the reverse strand, counting down.
TTAACATAGTCCAAACTTGCATCAATTTTTTTTTGACGACCACATTACAGTGCTGACTCTTATTGGGCTTGCCATCCATTAAGACCTCCTGACCTTTTTTTTTTTGATCATAATTTTTGAAGCCAAGTGTATGACTAGAAATTTATGCCTCTTAATGTCATCTTATTAAATTCAATCTCATACTTTCTAGCCTTCAAAAAATCTTTTTTGGATCCTGACTCAGTCATCCAGTGTGTTAGTCACCTCTCCCAGCTTTGCCTCATCTGCAACTTTTATAGGCCTGCCACTTATCTTCATTTAAATCACTGATTAAAAATATGAAACAGTATGGTACCAGGTGTAGATTTATGGGGAACTCCACTGAAGACCTCCTGTCAAGGTGACATCCAATTTTGAGTCCTGTCATTCAACCAGCTCCAAAATTGCATGTTAATTTAGTCCATTTCCCTGCCTATTTCACATGAGAATAACATGAGATACTTTTATTTTATATGCCAAAATCTAGGTAGACCATCTCTATAATGTGTCCCTGACCTCCTAATCTTGGTCTCTGTCCAGTATTGGAGGTCTCTCCCATGCCCTGGGGCACTGATTAATATGTATTTCACCTTATTTTGCCAGGTCTCAGCCCAACTACGCTACCCTATATCAATGTCTATGCTACACTGACAGGCTCATACCTGCTCTTTTGTGCTTCTCCCTCTAGTTCTTGGGACAGTATTGAAATCAACATTGTCCTTCCCTGTATGGTCATGTCAGCCCATTGCCGTCTTTCACCAATCACCGTTTTCTCTGACTTCTTGCCCCAAATATTTTTCTCTGGCCATTTTTCCTCCCCTGTGTTGTCTTCCCCTATTAGAGTATAAGCTCTTAGAGGGCAGAGACTGTTTTTTATATTATATTTATATCCTTAGCATTTATCTCATAGAGGTACATAATGCATTAAAAAAACTCATTCATTTAAAAAAAATAGACCATATATCTTTTTCATACCAGGTCAAGATTTGGCCAGTTTTAAATACCTCTCAGCAAGGAATTGCTAAATAAGATTGATTTTGGCTTCCTTGGGCTGTTACTGAATAGCTTTTCCCCAGGTGATATCCGTTATTGCTGTTCAGTTATTCAATTGTATCTGACTCTTTGTTACCCCATGGGCCATAGCATCCATGGGGTTTTCTTGGTGAAAATCCTGGAGTGGTTTGCTATCTCTCCAATGGATTAAGGTAAACAGAAGTTAAGTGACTTGCCCAGGATCACATAGCTAGTGTCTGAGGCTGGATTTGAATTTAGGTGATGTCTGTGGATCTCGGTTAGTCTTTGGAGAATGTGAAGGTGTTTTCTGTTTAGATCATATTCTCTACAGTTAGAGCTTAAAACCTGTAATATATATTTTAAAGATTCTGGAGTCCTTTTTTTCTGAATGCATCCATGCATGAATGGAAAAGTATTTAATACCTGCATTCTATGTGTCAAGCACTATTCCAAGTGCTGAGGATACAAATACCAAAATATGACAGTATCTGTCCTCAAAGAGTTTATATTCTAATGGAAAGAAGAAACACATGTAAGGGAGGGGTTATAGGGATGGGTATTTTGGTCTGGATAGTCACAGGGAGGTTGAATAGGGAATTTCCCATAGAGAAGTTGACTGACATGCCCTTGTAAGCAGCAATGGCGGTATTGATTTTATTATAGTTAATCCGAGGAAGAGTTAGAAATCAGAATGGAATGGAGGAGCATAAGAGGGTGATGTGAATTTGTTCTCAGGCACTCTCAATGGGGAGAGCTCAGGTCCCAGGAAGAGAGTTCCAAAGCAGAGTAGATCAAGCTCTCCAGGATATGGTTTCTGAAGGTTCAGTGTTTGGAGGCCAAACAGATGGGGTAGAATGTGCAACAATTCTCAGTGAATCAGTAAAAAAAACTAAGTGTCTCCTATGTGCCATACAATGTACTTCATGCTGAGGATACAGATACAAATGACTCTGGAGGAGAAGTGAGGCTGGTGACCTGCACAGCCCTGCCTCACTCGAAACAAAGTCAAGTGCAAGTCATGTCACCATTTCTCTGATAGCGTGGTCTTCTTCGGCAACGAAGGACGAACACACACACAGATACAAAAGTGAGTACAACACTGAGGGACAGTCTCTGAGGAGAGGGAAAACACCATATAAGAGTATGGTACCAGTGAGGGTAGTTTTGGTCTGGGGAGTCACAACACAGGTGAGTAGAGCCATAGGGTCATCATTTGTTACTCCTTTTCCAGAGGCAATGCCAATATTGATTTGATAACTATGGCTAGATCATAAGGTGGGGGTAAGTGATCAGGTGGATACAGAAAGACATAATCTTTCGTCCTCCAACTTCCTGATGCACGTTAGGAGTCTCTTTCTTTCATCCTTCTTTTCCTCTTTGCTTTTCCTTTATAGTACTTCCTTGTTTTAGAAAAAAAAAAAAACTTTTACCAATGTCTTTTGTTTTACAACACAATTATTTCCAGATATATTTTCTTGCCACAATTAATCCTTCCCAGGAATAAAAAAAATAATTAAAAAAAAAAACTAGCTGATAGAAACCTCATCCGGCAGCAGATGAAACATTTCACACTCATAGTCTGCCTCCTCTCTATGCTTCCATTCTTTCAAAATACTCTCCCTCTTCTTTGATAACTTGTATAGAAATGAGATTTTCCTTCAGTTCTTTCGCTTTTTCTCTAGGGAGGAGACCTACCTACATTTTTTTCAGGATTTAAGCACTACCTGGTATTACCAGGACCCATACTCTCTGAAAATCCCTTGAAAATTCCCCTTAATTTTCATTCTTGCAAAAGCAGTAATTGAAATGCCCATTTTTCTGTCACTCTGGCTGCTTCCTCCTCTGCCTTGTTGCCACCACTAACCACCAGGGCAAATGATCTGATTAGATGCATTGGGAAGCTCTGCTGCTGGGACCCCAGTCTATTTGGACTTCCTAAGTTGTAGAAACATAGAGGAAACATTTATTAGGATGAAGTAGAGACATTGCAATTGGTAGGAAAGGTTCTTTCAGAGTGAGCACAGAATTCCAGGACTTTCCTCACTTCTCCATTGGGATGCTCTTCCAATTATAAAGAACTAAATGTTAGGTTATGGGTGCTATTTATGATTGGCAAGAGAAGGGACATGGAAATGGATATGGTCATTTTTTTGAGTTGGAAGGTAAGAGAAATAGTTCTTTATATTTCATTTTTATGGAAGGATCCAGTGCCTAGGATAAAAGAGTGTCCAAGGTTCCTAAAGGACTCTCCTTCCTTCCTTCATTCCCTTGTCACTCCTACCTGCATGGGGAAGCGTCCCTTTTCCTTCCTAGTACTTGTGCTGGCACAAGGTGAGTCTTTGCCAGTATCTTTATAAATTTACTTATAAAATCTGTAGGGGGTGCTAAAGACAGTCTTTTTTTTGGTCAAGGCATAAGTTTTTGGCAAGGTTAAGTGACTTGCCCAGGGTCACACAGCTAGTAATTGTCAAGTATCTGAGGCTGGATTTGAACTCAGGTCCTCCTGACTCCAGGGTGGCCTATCCACTATACCACCTAGCTGCCCTTATACATAATCTTTTACAGGTGGTTCACCCATTCTTAATCCATTCATTATCATTCAGGGGAAGATATTAACATAGTAGCTGCTCAAAAATAACTCCCCTCATTTTCCTCCATTCTGAGTTTGGATAGAGGGTCCAAATAATAAATAATGTTGTTAATACTGTTTTAAGTTCTGCATGGTGCTTACAGATACCTACTTTGATTCTCATAACAATCCTGTCAGGTAGACACTACACATATTATCTCCATTTTATAGATGGGGAAACTGAGGCTTAAAAAGGTTAAGTGAATTGTTAGTGGTTATACAGCTAGCAAGTGTCTGGCACAGGATTTGAACCATGTCTTCCTGACTTCAAGTCCAGGTTGGGAGGATCGGGTCTGCTTAACTTGTATGACTCTCTATCTACATAACTAGATCCTACTTTAGGAGAAGGAAAAAAAAAGATTCTCTCAAGAAATCAAATCATCTCCTTGCCTTCATGAGTCCATTAAAAAAAAAAGAAAAGTAGATATCCCTGGGAGGAATTGCTTTAAATGTGATGTTGATAATGAAGCTTTTAACATTTCAACAATGATTATAGATGCTAACCAGTATCAGAAATAGGACCAAGATAAGTGTCCTTAGGATCAGAGAATTCCCTAAGGAAGAGGGCCTCTAGTTGGAGAGCAGAAGGTGGCAGCAATAAAAGAGGTAAAACCATATTTTGTATAATTTAGTTTTGCCTTAGGGACATCCCTGGCTGTGTCACTAAAAAGTATATGCCATATATTATTTCTATCTCCTCTAGAGAGACTTTCAGACCTTGGTGTGAGTGGGAGAATAGATAGAAAGGAGGTTGGAGTCTATGGCAATTGGGTTTAATTCCTGACTTTGCCACTGCATGTTGATGAGCAAATCACTTCAATTATGTTCAGAGATTCCTTTTTCTGAGCTTGTGTCCTGAGGGTATGAACATTAGTCTACCTCGGTCAAATTGCTTGTTCTCTGTACATCAGTTTCATCATCTGTAAAAAGTAGGGAGTGAATTCAATGACTTCTATTACTTTCCTTAATTTGCAAGTCTATCAGATGATAACAGATTTGACAAATGACAACACAAGAGAAAAACAAGGAGAGAAATATAAACAGAAGTACAAGTGTTAGAGTGAACATGGATTCTGGAGGAACATGATCATGCCACAGCCCAGTCAGACTAGTCCATGGGTCAGCCAGGGTACTACAAGGAGTGAAGAGATAAAGAAATAAGAAAGCCCATGGTTTCCTCTTCAATCCCCTCCCATTGGTTCCACTCATTTTCATATATCTTCTGATTCAGTCTTGTCATGGGGAGAAGTAGGAAGGGTGGATCAAATTGGCAGTTGTTCTGTTGAAAGTGTTCCTAGGCAGCTACAGGTACTTGGGTTATATAATGGCACTTGAGCAGTTCAGCCTGGGAAGCTGTCTCCCTAACCCTACATTTTGTTCCCCAAACTCAGTCATACACACCTTTGATCTTTCTCCATATACTGCCCAGGATTATAGTACCCCTGACATCTTCCACCTTGGCCATCAATTATTCTCAGCTAAAATCTGAAAGGAATGATTTCCCCCTAAAGGTAGACCTTAGTGAGACTGGATTGCACAGTGTTTCTTCCTTCATTCAACTTCTAACCATGATGGAGTAGTTTGGCACTTTAATGAAGACTGAGTTTAAGCCTAAGCATAGAAACAAAAGGGAAACCCTTGGTATTGTTAATGACCAGAGAGTTGAAAAGAAACCACACTATGACTCTCTGGCTCCATGTAGCTGTAGCCTTCTCAGAAACTAGACCAGGTAAGATCTGATCAGAGCCATCACTGCCCACAACCGTTAGGCTGACTTGCTCAGATCCGGCTCTCTAAGCCTCTGATAGAACTTTGAGTCACTATGATTGAAGTCATCTTGGAGGTGGTTAGATTACATTTTAGTTTGTATTTAGTTTAGTATTGCTTTATTTAGCATAGTTTGAGTGTAGGGTTGGGTTGGGTATTCATTCCACATTATACATTCTAGGGTGCTTAGGTGGTTTCCGTTGTGTGGCATTGTAATTCAAATTGGGACTTTTCTCTGTTAAGCAAACTGAGTAAAGTTAACTGAGTGCCAAATATTGTCTCAAGTAAATAAAAGCATTTTGATTAAACAAATTATTGAGTGTCTTGCCTTTCCTTTGAGGGTACATTCTCAGTTTTGGATGCTTTTTCATGTAATGTCTTTGATACTTGTACTCAACAAGTCAATATAAGAATTTTGATCGTGGTCTTTATTTAGGAATATAGTTTGCACAATTGATGGAACTCTCGATTTAGAGCCTTAGAATACCAGAGTTCCAATCTAGCCTCATGTACTTACTAGATGTGAGACCCTGGAGAAATCACCAAACTTCCACCTGCTTTGGTTTTTTCATCTGTAAAATGGGAATAATAAGAGCACTTACCTTTCAGATTTGTTGTCATTATATTTGAAAAGCATTTTGCAAAGCTAAAAGTACGATTATAAATGCTTGTTGGTGTAGTTAATATTATTATTAATAGTTAGAGACATCTGGCATGATAGCACAGTTGTGAGGTCCCTGGCTCTGACAGTCTCTTTTAATTTTCAAGAGAATTCCTTTGGGATGAAGCAACTTTTTAGACAAAGCACAGCCAACAAGAAAAAGTCAACTTCAGCTCCTCTCAAGAATACGATTGTATCATATTCAGTGTATTTTTCACCAATCACTCCAGAATGTTTCTGTTACTCTGTTTCTAAATGAGGGCCGTAGGCGTTTGCTTAATGTGGCCAAGGGCGTCAGGAGGTGCCTTTGTGAGCTTTTTTTGTTTGCTGTGGGTGGTAGAGTCGCTGCAATAACCTCTTGTGCTTCCATTAAGGATTTCCCATTTGATGTTTTGCATCCATATGTTTTTCAAAATCAGTTTCTAGGAAACAGTACCCATTTCTCTCATCCCAGAAGTCAAAAGTTCCAAAGTATGACTGCAAATTGACTTTTGTGTAATTTCCTTAGTTGATGCTGAGTAGCCTTTTTACCATCTGAGGCTTCTGAGTGATACTCAGAGGAAAGTGGGTCTTTCCCTTGAAATAGCAGGAAACATATGGGAATTAGATCTTCTGTGTTAAATTAATAGTTTGGAGAACCAGAGTTTTTGCCAAGTTTGTACTAGATTCACTGTAGAAGGAAAGTCCTTTTCCTTCATGGAAAAATTTGATTGTTAAACTGAGATTGGATCTATTAAGAATTGCAATTTGCACATTGGTTTAATTTGGAAGCTCATATTCTATTTTGCTTTCAAAAAAGGTTTCCTTGGGTTTCATTGCAGTTTTCTTAAATGCTAGAGTTTGCATCGGGGTATTTACGTGAACAGACATATGGTATGTGTAAAAATAAGACACCAGCCAATATTAAGAGATGGGAAAGTCAGCTATTATGCTGACAGGCTGCTGTTAGCTTGTGCTTTCGAAGTGTCTTTCAACTCCGTGTGGATCAGATGGTAAGAACTGAAAGTGTTGTGTACTGAGCTAAGAGACCTTTCTTTGATCTTTGCCATTTCTCCCTTTGGAATAATGTCCACATAAATATAAGAAGCAGTGTGACATGATATATGGGGGATGGTCCTGGAGTCAGGAAGGTTATGTTTGTCCTTCGTTTTCGAAGAAGACCATGACATGAGAGGAATGATGACATGACTTGCACTTGTTTTGAGTGAGGGAGGGCTGTGCAAGGTCACCAGCCTCACTTTCTCCTCCTGAGCCATCTGGATCCAGTGACCAGATATTCATCAGGATGACTAGAGATGACCTAGGATGCAATGGGAGACCTTGACCTTTTTACGCTAAGGTCTTTTCAGGTACTTACTTAGAGTGAGGTAAGGTCCATTCAGCGAATAAGCCTCTTTAAGAAGCAGTCAGAGAATGACCACTTTAATGAGAAAAAGAAAAAAATAGCTGAATCAAGCTGTTGATAATCACTATAAACCAGGAGGGTCCAGAAAACAGCTATTAAGTGGAGCTTAGGCAGAGACCTGTTGTCCAATCTATGGGCTTCACAGGGCACTGGGTTTAAGATTTTAGGAAAGACAAGAAAGAAGGAGAAGGAAGAAAGGAAGGAAGGAAGGAAGGAAGGAAGATATAGGTCTTTGGTTTGTTCATATTTAAAAGGAAGTTGTTAGATCTGATGATTTATCTGTAAGGTCACATCTGGCTCTAAATTCAATGATATTTTCACTACACCATGCTTTATGATAATGCTTTTTATCTCATGATGGCTTTGATTGAAATTCAGATTACACAAAGTGAATTTATTTATCTGATGAAATGTTTAGGTACCTAATGATCAAGTACGATAATATTTTAAAGTGCTTAGCATAGTGTGCCTGGCACATAGTAGGTGCTTAATAAACATTTTTTCTTTCTCTGCTCTACCCTACCTCCCAATAACAAGGGTTACTTATAAAGATGGTTAGTTTAATTTGTACTTTTTAAAGACCTCTTGGGAGCCAATGGGGTTAGTATTTAAAAAAAAAAAAGAAAAATATAGCCAAAAATGCATTCTAGTGATTTAAGCATGTAGTAACAAGCTTATATCTCTGAAAGATATAAAAGACATTATAGTTTAGATTCATATAATGACCAATCTTGATTCCAGAGAATAAAACCTAGGTCCCTCTTGATAGAGAGGGTGGGAAATTGCTTATTGGTAAAGAATTAGTAATTATTTGCCTATTATATGAGATCATTATGAATCCTGGATGTCAAAATGCTTTGTTCATAGAATCGCAGACTTTTAGAGATGGAAGGGACGATAGAGAGAATCCAGTTTAAACCTCCCATTTGAGAGATAACAAGGAAATTGAGGCTGAAAAAGTGACTTGTTTGCTTTCATAATTAAGTGAACATACAGTTAATGTCAGAACTTAGTCTGAAATCCAGGTCTCCTTAGTGTAGTCTTTCCATTCTGTTATGCTGTATACATATCTTGGATTATAAGTAGCCAAACTGATTCTCTACCATCCATTTTCACACTTAGACCCACAAACTCACAGCAAATACCATTCCTTTATGGGTACAGCGTAGCAATATTGTTTAGAGAAAAGGACTTAAACCTGAGTCAGAAGTAGCTGTTGTTCAGTTGTGTCTGACTTTACATGATCAATGAACTTTGTCCATGAAGTTTTCTTGGCAAAAGTGGGTTTGCCATTTCCTTCTCCAGTGTGTCCCCATTTTACAGATGAGAAACTGAGGCAAATAAAGGTCAAGTGACTTGCTCACCATCACACAGCTAGTAAGTGACTGAGGCCAGATTTGAACTCAGATTTTCCTGACTCCAGGCCAGCGCTCTATCTATTGTACAACCCAACTGGCCCTTAGGTGAGAAGACCTAAGTTTAAATTTTGGTTCAGACTCAACCTTAGTCAAGTAAGTTTAGTTCTCTGAGACTCAGTTTCCTCATCTGCTCAATGGTAAGAATGCTTGTATTACCCATCTCATATGGATGCTGCAAGGAAAGTGCCTTTCAAATGTATTCTGTAGATGTGTTTTTATTATTCAAGTTCAACCATCTCCTTGTGCTAATATTTTAGTTATTATACTGATTTTGTTTTCCTGATACATCAGGAAATTGGGCTGTAAATACACAAGCTTTTAATCTTCAGTTCAGATCTCAATTTAATTTGAGAAATGTGTAGCTAAATATCCTACAATGCAAAAAGAAGTACAAGTATATGATGAAAGATTAAAAATGAAATGAAAGATTAAATAGAGAATTTTGGAGAAAAAAGAAAGCAAGAAAGAAAGAAAGGAAAGAAAAAAGGAAGAAGAAAGGACAAAGGCAAGAGGAAAGAAAAACAAGGAAGGAAGAAGGAAAGAAATGAAAGAAAAATGGAAGAAGTAAAAAGGAAAAGGAAAGAGAGAGCTAAAAAAAAAAAGGAAGAACCAAGAGACCCTCAGACTTAATCACTCAGTTATAAAAACCATGATTAAAACAATAGTAAGACAAATTTCATGTGTCTTTGAAACATAGAATGCCTGTGCTGGAAGGGGCTTGAAAGATCAGATAGGTTTTTATTTATATGAAGGTATTTAGGGGCAAGAGGGGGACAGTAACTTCACTTTGTGCAATCTGAATTTCAGTATAAGTGACTGTTAAAAAAGCATCATCATAGAATGTATGATGTAGTGGAAGTTCCATGGAATTTAGAACTCAAAGTGACCTTAGAGATAAATCAGCAAGTTCAATGCCTTCCTTTTAAATAAGAATAAACTGAAGGCCTGAAATATGAAGCAATTTGCCCAAGGTAGTAATTCACACAGGTGGTAAGCAATAGATCTGGGCTTCAAATCAAGCTTCTCTGGATTCCAATCAAGAAGCTCATACACTGCTGCCAAGAGATACCAGCCTGGGAATCACAAACTTAGGTTCTTGCCTTGGCTGTGACAGGAATGAGTTTGGGGATCTTAAGCAAGGGATAGTTAGTATTTATGTAGCTATGTCTAGACAGGTTAAGTTTTCTCAGTTTCCATTTCCTATCTGAGAAAAAAGGATAATAAGATGTGTACTCCGGTTCTGCCCAAACTCCCACACCATTTTGCAACTTTTAGAAGTAGAGAGTTGCCTGGGGTAAGTGACCTGCCCAGTTCACAGAGCCAGTATAGTGTCAAAGGTTGGACTTGAACTAACATTGTACTGATCTTGAGACCCGCTCCCCATCCTCTAGACTATGCTACTGAGGGTCAAATAATTACTCTTTTTTTATGGGCCCAAACTTTTCAAATGTAACAGAGTAAATTACAATCTGAGAAATATGTAGCTAAAAATCCTAAGATGAAAAAAGGGGTACAAATATATAATAAAAGATAAAATAATACATAGAGAATTTTGGAGAAAAAGTAAAGGAAAAAACAAAAGAAAGAAAAGAAGGAAGGAAAGAAAAAAAAAAGGAAGGAATTAAAAAAAAGTATTATTACCCCCAATGCCAATGTTCCAATAAGTTCCTGTATTATATTTTTGTTAATTTTCTCTGGAATAGGAACATTTTTATTAAAATAGAAAAGGTAAAAGGTGAAAATATTTTGCCAGGAACCATTTTGGTTATTAAATACATCCCTGTAGATATTTATGATCATTGAATCATGGAATAAATTTTGTCTTGCTAATAGCTAGTTCAGATTATGCTACTCAGGAGGAATCATTTATGATATTAATAAAGAGATGCTGCCCTGACAGGTTTAATAGTAATTGGAATCGGATAGTGTTATTGGTGATATATTGCGCATGTGAAATAAAGTTTTCCTCTACTGAATATCATTCTGTTTCACTTTTGTTTAATAACTATTGTGATCTATTTCATTCCTCTTATTCTTTTATTATAATTCTCTGTGAATATAATTTAGTTTAGTTAGGAAGTTTCATTAATTACATATAAATTGTAATAAGTCTGGGCTGGAAGTAATGAAGTTATGCACACATGTCAAAATATCTGGGGGTAAGGGATAAGAGCCTAACTAATCAAACTGCAAATGATGGAAATAAATGACCTTGAAACGAGTAAAAACGTGGACTTTGATAGTTTAGAGTGGAAAAAAAAGTCTCCAACTGTTCTATTCTGCAGGTGGCTGAAACTGACATAAAAAAAGTGGCAATAAAACATCTCCCCCATAAATGTGGGGCACACTTTCCCACAAATATACCCAGCAGTAGCAGGGAGAGTAAACACACATGGAGGTGATGGGTAGAGAGGCACATATTTAAGGAATATGTGTGTCTAAGGTATATATAGGGTGGCTAGGTAGCATAGTGGATAGAGTGGCAGGCCTGGAGTTGGGAAGACTTCATTTTTGTTAGCTTAAATTCAGTCTTAGATATTTACTAGCTGTAGGGCAAGTCACTTAAGCCGGTTTATCTTAGTTTCCATATCTCCTTAGCTGGAGAAGGAAATGGCAATCCACTCCAGCATCTTTGCCAAGAAAACCCCAAATGGGGGTCATGAAGACTTGGACACAACTGGAATGACTGAACAACAAAGTAAAGTATATGTGAGTGGGGGCAGTTCACATTTCTAATTGTACAGAACTTTAGGGCCAATGATATTCTCACCTTGCTCCCAATGATCTTGGTCTTGCAGTCACTGATCTAAGGGTTGCTAACTCCAACTTCTGGCTCAGCTGAAATCCTCAGTGAGTTTATGCTCCAAGCTGAATGTGGTATGAGGACCATGTAAATGGATTTCATCCTTCTACAAGGAATAGGAAGCACCAAGAAAATTTATTTTTCTAAAATATCCAGTGCTCTGAACTTTCCAATTCAAGAAATCCTGAATTTAGCATTTCTTATGAGCCAAAGCTGGTTTGCCACAGAAATGTCCTTTCTCTTCAAGAAAGCAGGATTTTGAGATGATGCTATTGAGGGAATTCAGAATTGTTCTTCTTTAACACACAAGATTGGAGATTGGAAAGCCATGTCCTTTCTTGAATTCCCATATCAAACTATATAAATCCTGTCTCCTACAGCTATGTGCTTCTGCTGTTAGACACCATTGCCTTTGGCTTGGGGTGGGGGCAAGGAAAGGGGAGAACAAGCCTCTCCCTCCTTCCACCTTCTCTAAGAGTTACAAAGGAAAAGATAATGATTGAGTTTCCAAGAGCTAAAGGCAAGAGACATTTAATCACATATATAGAAGCAGTTAGGTAGTGCATTGGATAGAGCTCTGGGCCTAGAGTCAGAAGATCTGAGTTTAAATCCAGTATTGGACACCTACAAGCTGTGTGACTTTGGGCAAGTCACTTCACTTCTGTTTGCCTCAATTTCTTCAGTTGTAAAAGTGGAATGTGTTGTATAGATGCTTATTTCCTTTCCTCATATAAAACAGTCAGAAAACTTGACCGATGGAAGACAGTAGACTTGCTCCTGGGCATGCATTTGCTTGCCTTGGTGCCCTTTCTCACATACTCATTTACATGGATGAACACAAAAGGGGCAGAGTTTAAAATTGGGAGTATTCAGCAAGAGGAGAGGGTATGGCATCTGGGCTATGATCCTGAAACTGGGGAGATGGAAGATGGTAGGCCTCAAAGGTGAGGGAGCAGAAGGGAAGAGATTTCCTGCTGGTGTCTTTCTGAAGGAACCTAGCATAGTTTATGGAGTGTTGGATTTTAGTTACTACACGAGAAATGGTGATTTCTTGATAGAATTGTAGTTATAATTAGGATGAGGTTGCTGGAGCTTTCCTCCAAAGTACCAGATTAAGAAAAGTGCTAATAGCACCTGAAGTCTTCAAGCACCATACAAATCATAGAGCTTATCACTTTGTTAGTCAGTCAACAAGCATTTATTAAGTACCTTCCATGTGCCAGGTACTATGCTAAATGATGGGGATACAAAGAAAGCCAAAAAAACAAACAAATCCCCAAAACCCAAACAGTAAGAGGGATTCATGTTAGGAAGGACTTAAAATACTAGACAGGGCATTTTATATTTGATCTCAGAGGTGGCGGAAAGCCACAGTAGTTTATTGAAGATGGAGGCAACATGATTAGACCTGTACTTTAGGAAGATCATTTTGATAGCTCAGTGGAACATGGGTGAGAGTGGGGAGACTTGAGGCAGGGAGACAAACTGGAGGAGAGAAAAGGCATCAGAGGAGGAAAGGGGATATATATATCTATATAGATATATATATAGAGAGATATAGATATATCTATCTCTCTCTCTCTCTATATATATATATGAGATGTTTGGAGGTAGAAATGACAGAATTGGATATGGGGTGGGATAAGAGAGAATGAGGAGTGGAGGACCATACAAAGATATGAACCAGGATGATTGGGAAGATGGTAGTGCTTCAACAGTAATAAGGTAGGTAGGAAGGAGGGAGGATTTGTAGAGGAAAGATAATTTATTTTTGGATGTATATGGAGTTTAAGATATAGGACATCCAGCTTAATAGGTCAAGAGGCAGTTCGAAATGAGAGATTGGAGGTTCCCACTTTATTTTTTGGTAAGAAAAATTAGGCAAAATAGGAAAATGATCAGATAAAGGGCTGAGGTTGCCTTCTCTTCATCATCCCTCCCAATGTGTTAATTCTCCCTTATCTTAACTAGGGGTGTTCTTCATGTCATTTACTATGGGCTTGGCTTATACTATTTGCCCTCAGCAATAAAAAAAAAAAAAAAAAAAAATCCTACTCACATCTCTGCTTGCCACTTAGTCACTCACTTGTAAAAACGTTAAACTTAGTCAACCTTGGAGCCAACTACATTTAGGTTACAATATATGACAAGACATATCTATATTGAGCAATATTTCAGGCTTATGATATTAAAAGAGCGTGCCATTCCTTTTACTGAGTCAGCATAAAAGAGCTCCTAGAGGCAAGGAAAGCTTACTCATGTCAGGAGAGTGACTCACCTTGCTTTGCTTTGGCTAAGATGCACATGGGCAAAGCAAGCCTGCAGTGATAAGTCTTTCATGTCCTTCATGGACAATGCTCTGGGGTTGAGGCAGAGATTGTAATGGATGAAGCTGAGAGGCTGGGTGTGGGAGGACAGGGGTGCGTTGTTATGACAATTCTTGTTTGGAACATGCCTGCAAAGCTTCTAAGATACTGGTTTTACCTTAAATACACAATGAATAAGGCAATAATCAAGAATTCTTGTTGTGAGGATAGAAACTTGGAATAGGAGAGACATCAGAAACCTGGCTGATTAAGGAAATAATTTAAAAGGGAAGAGGAAGACTTTTCTCCTACTTTGCACATTGAAAGGCATTATTTTAGGCTGGAGGAGGGGAATTGTCTTTTCTGTACCAACAACTTAGTCATTAATTATTTTTTATCTTCATAGATATTTTTCTTTATTGAAGTTATATACTAAGACCTCTTTTCATCTTGTTGCCTGAACCAGAGACCAGAAGGCATGAGCCTTTGAACTCTGGAACTGCTTCCCTGGGGCCTTGCTGTCTAAATGGTGAATGCCTCACATGGCACCCTGTATCTGGGATATATCAGTAATGTTTAATTTTAATCCCAAGTCATCTTGACACTACTTTGCTGTTCCATCTCTGCCAATCCTTCTCTGCTACCCATTCTTCACACTGGTCCCTTCCTACTCTTAAAAACTGTGTTTTTTTGTGTTTGAGTAGAGCCTGGATGGCCTCTTATCAGGAATGTTGTAGAGTGGACTCCTGTTTCAGAATAGGTTAACATAATGCCTATCAAATAATAAACACTTCATAAATATTTGTTGACTGACTGACTAGATAACACCTGTCAAAGTCGGTCAGAAAAATGATCAGCTGTCAGCAGTTCTACACCACCCCCCTCCCTGATGGGCTTGAGTTCAGTCAGGAAGAATTACATGCTCGATTCTGAGGCCAAATATGCAGGACATATAGTCACTAATGAATGAGTGAATAAATGGAAGACTACTTAACTTATTAAGTGCTGGCTGTAAAAACAGAAAAGCAAGACAGTCCCTGCTCTGAAAGAGCTCATAATCTCACTGGGGGTGGGAGAATGGGGGGTGGAGGAGTGGGGTGGGGTGGAGAGATTATCTTTCCCAGTAGGGAAGCCATATTGGGAAAACTCCAACTCTAGTGTCCTGGCTCCATGGCTCTATATAGGGACTGTGCAGGACTCCTAATGAAATACAAAACCCACAAAGCTTCTAATTGTCCTCCCAGTAGGACCAATAACAGAATCAGTGAAGACAGTAGTGGAAATTCCCAGACCACCACAGCTGAGGTGATTTTCAAAACTTTACCTTCTGCCTACTTAATGTTGTATGAAACTCATACCAGCGTTGATCCGGTCTTGCCAGGGTGCAAGGTACCACCTTGCAGGCTAATTTAAATAACGGTTTGGTCTTGGTGGAGTCCTCCAAGCCCATTTCCAGTGTATCATCTCAGATGAATTCCTTTTCTTTCTTGTTGGCACCCACTCATGGTTTGTGACTCCATTCACCCCAGGCTTGTTGCTCACATTTGCAGAAACTTCTGACTCTGAGATTCTATAATAAAGTGGTAGAAAAGGTAAGAAGGAAATATATATAGCACTTAAAAAACTTTTTTGCTTGTTTGACATTTACAGAGAAAAGATAAAATGCTTTATTCATCTAAGCTATAATTTAATTTTATATGCAAACTAGTAAATATTTAGTGACATAATGGGATCAAGTGTTATGATTTTATGTACTGTATTATACCCTAGTAAAGTCATCATTATATATATTTTTTTCTTTTATATTCATCTCTCTGTTTTTAATGTATTGATTTAGGAAAGAATATTTTTCTGGTAGTATTTGGAGAAAATACATTATTTGATCAGTCTGTTTGATCAAGATTTTCAAATTCATTTAGTGACTGTCAGCTTTTCTTACACTCCTTTGATTTTGTGTGTTATAATTTCAATCAATTTACAATTAATACTGTTTTGTATATCTTTTCTTTTACAACTTTCTGTTATTAAAATGAAATGTTTAATCTATTATTTTTATATTAAGCTATTCAAATATAAAAAGAATTTGTAAAAATTATATCATACTGAAAATTTTAAAGATTAGCTTATTTTTCATTAAAAAAATGTCAAGTGGGGAATTTCCAAATTGTGTATGTTCTAGTTCTTACATCTGTCATATCTATTGTTTTATTTCTACCTGTCCTGTCCTGTCACCCCTTATTTCACATCCTTATTACTTCTTGCTTGGGCTACTTCCACAAGTAAACCTTATGATCAAAGAAAGACAAATAAGTTCTACATGTACAATACTATTTATAGTAGCATTTTACATGGTGGCAAGGAACCTATCAATTTGGGATGGTTGATTAAATTATGGTCTATGAATGTGATGGAATACTATTGTGCTGTAAGAAATGACAAAGAGTACAGTTTCAGAGAAACACAGAAAATTTTCATCAGTATAACCTGATGCAGAATGAAGTGATCAAAATCAGAACAATTAAATTTTGTAACAAAAAATTATAAAAATGAACAAGTTTGAAAATGTTAGAGTTATCTACCCAAATGGATTTTGTGTATGGAATTGATACAAATACAAAAAGTACATAAAGGTAAGTGTTGCATTTAGAGTATCTACCCAAACGTTCATCAGCATAATGATCAGCCATCATTCTAGAAGATTTATGATGAATGTTCCCTACCTCTTAATGGAGAAGTGATGGATTAAATATGCAGAGTGAGACAAATTTTGGACACTGCCAATATGGGGTTTCATTTTTCTTGACTATGAACATTTGTCACAAGTATTTTGTTTTTCTTTTCTTCTAATGATGGGGGCTAGAAAAGAGATAAAATAAATGATTATTAATTGTAAAAATAATTTAAAAAAGACTTTAATCAACTTTTTTGTCTTCTGTGTTATACTATTAACTCATATAACCACTCTATCCATACATGGAACCATCAGTCACTGAAAATGGAGAAGTTTTGAATGCTGTGGATAAGTTCACTTACCTTGGTAGTGTAACTTTCCAGGGGATGTACATATTGCAAGAGTTAGCTCAGTGTTTGGGAGGCTCTAAAGCAAAGTATGGGAGAAAAGAGGTATTAAACTATCAAACTGAAGCTCTACAGAGCCCTTGTGCTGACCTCATTGTTGTATGCCTGTGAAACCTGGACAGTTTACCAGTGCCATGCCAGGAAACTGTCTGTTGGAATTGTCTTAGGAAGATTCTGAAGATAACCTGACAGGACAGGACAATGTACCAGACATTTAGGTCCTTATTTGAACTAAACTGCCAAGCATTCAAACTATGCTTCAGAGAGTGCAACTCCGATGAACTGGCCATGTTGTTTGAATGCAAAAGATATACTTGCCAAAAGGACTGTTTAATGCATAACTCACACAGGGCAAGAGTTCATGTGGTGGTCAGAAGAAGTGATGCAAGGACACTCACAAGGTCTCTCTTAAGTACTTTGGAACTGATTGTGTGACATGGGAGACACTGGTGCAGAACTGCTCAGCCTGGAGTGCCCATATCAGAGATAGTTCTGTGTTCCATGAGCAAAGCAGAATTAAACCAGCTCAAAGGAAATGTAGGCTGCACAAATTTATAGTATCCACCCCAAATGTTCACACAGATTATTTGTGCCTGACCTGTGGCAGACCATTCTGAGCCCATATCTGATCAGCCACAACTGGACACATTGAAACTTGACTTTAGCATAGTGATGTAATTTTGGTCCTCTTTGAGAATGAAGGACAACAACCAACCAACCAACCCACTCATATTGGGCTGACAGTTCATTAAAGTCCCCAGAACTAATTTTTTTCAAAAGATACATTATTGGATAGCCACATGACTTCTCCATTCTGTTTCTATGGAATTGATTTTTTGAATTTGAAATTTACCTTTATACACCCAAATACAAAAGGTAAATAAAGGTAAGTGCTGCATTTAGATTCAAACTATCAATATCACTGTAAATTAATTGTAAAAACATAAATTATTTGTAATTATTTCTAATCATTAATTGTAGATTATAGATACAAAGGGTAAATAAGGGTAAATGCTGTATTAGGATTTTAAAAATGATCAAATTTATCAGATTTATCAAATTTCAACTTACAAAATCCCTTTTCTATCTTGTTTCAATTTTCCATGATGCTTTCTTGGATATTGATTTTATTATCATATATATGTATATATATACACATATATATCCTTATATACACATATATATCCTAATATATATGCTATATATCCTCACATATATATGGGTGTTTATATATACATATGTATATATATAAACATATATCCTAATTTTATGACTTCTGCAAATGTCTTTCATATAAATACTGACTAGCATAGAAGCAAGGCCAGATCCCTGGGATATTCCACTAGAAACTTTCATCCAGGATGACATCATCTCATTAATCAGCATACTTTGGACCCAATCAAACCAATTCCAAATCCATCTAATTTTGATATGATTTATATATAGTTAATATGTATTTAACACTTTAAGATTTACAGAATATTTTACATATATTATCTCATTTGATCCCTCTACAACCCTAAATTTGTGTTATTGTTATGAGAGAAGTTAAGTGGCTTACAGGGTTACACAGCAGGTATGGTGCATGGCAGGGTTCAAACTCAGGTCTTTGTGATGCTGAGTCCAATACTCTACAACAGCTGCCATATCTCATCTTCTCCATAAAGAAATCATCATTTCATCAGTTTTTGTTTGTTAAGTATTTTGGTGAAATCTAGGTACGTATACCATATCTACAATGTGGCTTTGATCTAACTCTTCCCAAAAAAAGGAAATCTTTTATTCTGCCATGAACTATTCTTGATGAACCCATGATGGCTCCTAGTGCAGAAATAGAAAACATACTCCCATTGACTGAGTCTCTCCCAACTAAAATTTTCCTAGATTATTTTTGCTTTTATTATAAACGACCAGTTATCAGGCTTAATGGGATATATGTCATGCCTCTTAACACTAATTAAACTGAAGCACCTTGATAGTAGAGACTATACTTTTATCATAGACAAGAAGCACGGTTTTAAATGGATTTTTAATATTTCAATGGAGATTCTCCACATTAATATTCTAAATTATACTCAAACACATAAACTTTGGTTAGCTACTTAACTTAATGAGCTGCTTGCCAATTACCAGAGTTATTTATTCCTCAGGATGAAATTAAAACATTGTCCTGACTGGGAAAAGGCTCAGTCTTCAAAGACCCTAAGAATAGAGCTATTGCCATCCATCTTTCTAGGATTCACTTGCTCATTCAGTTAATGAATAAATATTTTTTAAGCATCTGCTATGCACAGAAATCTGTGCTCAGCAATGGGGAGATAGAAGCCAGATTTTGATATGACATAATGCCAGGGGTAGGGAACCTATGGCCTTGAGACTGCATGTGGCTCTCTAAGTCCTCAAGTGCAGCCTTTTGACTGAGTCCAAGTGTTATAAAACAAATCCTTTTATTAAGAGGATTTGTTCTGTGATTTGGATTCAGTCAAAGGGCTGGACTTGAGGACCTAGAAGACCACATGTGGCCTTGATGCTGCCCCTGGCATTATGTCATAATCCTTGCCCTCAACAGCCTTATAGTCTAAAAGGAGATACCTACACAGATGGTTATAATATGCAATATTACATGATTAGTGCATGAGAGGCTTGATTTGGTCTTTATAGCTACAATGCACAATCCAGCTGTAGAATAAAATCCTCATTTTTCTTAATAGTAGGGATTCCTTCTTCTCAAATTATCTAAATAATTATCTATTGTGTAGTCACATCCTGGATAATAATTAATTTTTTGCATGAATTTAAATGATATTGCTTTACTTGATATTCTCTGCACTTTCATGTTGCCCTTCTAATTGGAAGCCCCGTCAGTTTTGAGAAGGATCAGGAAACCCACTCTCAGCTTTGGGGGTAGTTATGAGGTGATGATGGGGTAGAAAGAATCTAACACAGGTTAGGTCTTCTCGATACTCAGGCTTGTTTACATGTTAGGGAATCTATGGAGGGATAACCTAAGTAATACCTTCTGACAGCTAAGTATCTCGGTGAATAGAATGCAAGACTTGCAATAAGGAAGACCTGAATTCAAATTATACCTGACACTTCCTAGCTATGTGAGCCTGGGTAACAAGTCACCTAACCTCTATGTGCTTCAGTGTCCTAATCTTAAAATGGGGATGATAATAACACCTACATCACAGTGTTGTGACAATTAAATAAGTTGGTATGTTAGAGTCAGAGCTAGTAAGAATGCTAGCTATGAGGATGATTGTGATTACTCAATAATGTCTTTTGAAATTATCCAGATAATTTCCTCAACTTTCTATTTCTATATACTTCCATAGACAGAGCCTACAAGACACATATGATATATATATATATATATATATATACATATATATATATATATGATCTCTCTTTGGATCTCAGCTGTTCTGTTATGATTCTGGTATCTTGTTTCATCCCACACTTTCATCATGCAGGGGAAGCTAGGTGGTGCAGTGGATAGAGCACCAGTGCAAGAGTCAGGAGGACCCGGGTTCAAATTTCACCTCAGACGCTTGACACTCACTAGCTGTGTGACCTTGGGCAAGTCACTTAACCCCAATTGTCTCATCCTGGGTCATCTCCAGTCATCCTGATGAGTATCTGGTCACTGGATTCTGATGGCTCTGGAGGAGAAGTGAGGCTGGTGACCTGCACAGTCCTCCCTCACTCAAAGCAAAGTCAAGTGCAAGTCGTATCATTATTTCTCTGATGGCATGGTCTTCTTCAGCAATGAAGGATGAACACACACTTTCATCATGGTATAAAGGGATAAAGCACTGAATCTATGAGTCAGAAGACCTGGATTTTGAGTTCTATCTTTGACATGTGTGATCATGGGCAAGTCACTTACCTTTTATGGATCTCAGTGCTCTTATCTGTAAAATGGGGTAATAAACATACATGACCTACTTCACAGAATTGTTCTGAGGAAACAACTTGGGGACAATAAAGCATAAAGTTCATAGAAATGTGAACTATGATTATAGGACTGCCTTTGTGATAGTAGACTGCTTATTGTAAATGTACCACCTAATGCTGTAATTGAATTGGCCTTCAGCATTTACAACAACTTGGTATTTTCTGAAAGGTCTAGCCAAATTACATGGACTTCTGGCACATATGATGTCAATATAGGGACTCGCAGTTTAGGCCCAGATCCCAGAAAGATTTCCAGAAGAGATTTAGTTGAATTTTATTCTTTTTAACTGCATACTGCCAACAGGCTAACAGCCAAATAAAAGAGGCTAACAGGGGAGGCAGTTTTCATGCTGCTTACCCCATTAATCTATAATGGGTACAATATTTGCCTGTGGCTAAATTTGCCTATAATAACACTGTGTCCTTGGTTCTCTGATGCTCCACGTTCCTTGGGTGTGTGTGTGTGTGTGTGTGTGTGTGTGTGTGTGTGTGTGTGTGTGTGTGTGTGTGTGTGTGCCCCCTATGCTTTGTCCTAATGGATATACTGCAGATACAACAATTGCTGGGTCTGGCAGCATGAAAATGGCCTTCAACGGTGGAATTCTGTGCTATCCAGCAAACCCTGGGGGGAGAGGGGAACTCATATAGAATGGATAGTCCCCAGCTGGATTCAGGAAGCCAGGTGTGGCTGGACCAGATATACTTTGCAGCACAAAGGCTCCTCTGGATCCTTAATGTGCATTATTTAAAGTACTTTATCATCACTGAATGTTTAAATCTGGTAACATATAAAATGAGAGGGAACATGGTATAATAGATAGAAAGCTGGCCTTGAAACCAGGAAACACTGGGCTCTGGTTCTGCCTTTGATCTGTACTGGCTGTTGCATTCATCCTTCAATTTTGAAGAAGACCATGGCATCAGAGAAATGATGACAAGACTTAGACTTGACTTTGTTTTGAGGGAGGAAGGGATGTGCAAGGTCACCAGCCTCACTTTCTACTCCTGAGCCATTCGGGTCCAGTGACCAGATATTCATCAGGATTACTGGAGATGGCCCAGGATGCAATGGGAGACCTTGGACTTTTTAGGCTAAGGCCTTTTCAAGTACTCACTTAGAGTGAGGTAATGCCCATTCAGTAAATAGGCCTCTTTAAGAAGTAGTCAGAGAATGGCCCTTTTAATGAGCAAAAGGAAAAATAAGTAAATCAAGCTGGAAGGGAAAGGGAAAGGAAAGGACTGATAATCATTCTAAGTCAAGAGGCTCCAGAGAACAGTCATTGAGTGGAGCTTGGGCAGGGACTTATTGTTGTTCGATCTATGGGTTTCAGAGTATAGTGGGTTTAAGGTTTTGGGAAAGACAAGAAGGAAAGAAAAAGAAAGAAAGGAAGAAAGAAAGAAAGAAAGAAAGAAGGAAGGAAGAAAGAAAGGAAGGAAGGAAGGAAGGAAGGAAGGAAGGAAGGAAGGAAGGAAGGAAGGAGGGAGAGAAAGAAAGAAGGAAAGAAAGAAAGACATCTAGCCAGTAAACCCCAAGTTAACTGGGCAGCCTCTGGCCATCCAAATTTACCTTCCTTTGGAGAAGAGAAGGAAGGGGAGAGGGAGACAGAAGGGAGAGGATGAGCTGGGTCCTCATATGTGACACTGGCTAAGTCACTTAATTTTTCAGAGCTCTAGGCAACTAAGACTGTAAATTACAGAGAAGGTGCTGATCTGCATTGATACAGAGTTTACTCACCTAGGGGTGAACCAAATGAAGGCCCAGTTTCTAACCCTGATATATAAATTAAGGCTATTGAGCGCCTGAAAAATTCAACCAGTATTCCACATGTCCTTGATTTTATCAGTGTAAAGAAGTCCCAGTGTGAAAATTCTCTTCACCAATGCAGATCTGTCCTCTGCAGCTTCTAGCCTGAGAGACTCTCTTGGTGCTCCGAGAGGTTAGGGACTTGAGTTGGAGTAAACAAGGAATGGTACCAAATAGTGGCATCCATTATATGAACACACAGTCCTTACCTCCAAGGGGGTAGTGAATCTCATGGTAGACAGAATATTTAAATTTAGGCTGCTGCCTCAAATGGGAAAGCAGCAATAAAGGTGGGCCCAAGGTGGGCCAGAGGTTTGCCCCTCCTGGCAGAACCCTAGAAAGATAGTCAGAACAGTCTATAATTGGAATGGCTGAACCATTCCCAGCCCCTAAAGTGCTAAGTAAGAAGGAAAAGCCCGGGGAAAAAGAGTGGTGGGCATGGGAAGGCTATGACCTTTCTGGGTCTGAAATAGCTGACAGGCACTAGGGAAGGAAGCCAGTCGACAACAGGTGGCTGTAGACACTGGCAAAAAGACAGCATATCAACAAACAGAGGAAAAAGGTCTGTGTCCGTGCCAGTGTGAGCCTGTTAATCCCAGACAACAGCCAAAGAGGCCGAACATGCCTCACCTTCCAGGAAAAGGAGAGGGGGCAGGGAGAGGCATGGGAGTGTTAGAGGAGGAGCCTACTTTCAGCAGATGTGCTGAATCTGAGGTTGACTCAGGGAGCACTAAGTATGTAGCCACCCAAGTAACAGTCCCAAGGCTCTCACAGCCATTGTAATCTCCAGGCAGAGGAAAAGCAGATATTCTTAGCAAGGAGAACAAAATGTTCCTGGGGTACAGCGGACTCAGGCAGGCAAGCAGGCAGACCCACATTTTCTGTTGTCTGGATCGTTTGTCCAGGGAGCTAAGGCTTGACCTATCCATGCAGTTTCTAGGTTGCCTAATCTAGCATGCAGGGGGCTGGGGTATTCCTGAGAGCTGACATCCAATTCTGATTGAATGACTCCCAGGCCAGGGTAGCTGCATCCCAGTAAATCAATGCTACATCCGTGTCCATTGCATTTTTCATGTACTTTTAAGTCAATGTTTCTTGTTACAAGTTTTATGTTCTATAAAGTTGGGCTAGTTTATGTAGAATGGATGTTCCTCCCATATCTTCTTTTACCACACTTGCCAGATTAATTTTCTTAAAGAAAAAAAACAGCCTTTGTTATGGCTCCTGTTCAAAAACCCGTAATGGCTCAACAATATCTACAGGGTCACATTCAAAGTTCTTCCCCCAAGACTCTCCACAATCTGGCCCCAACGAACTATTTCAACCTTCCCATCTCTTGCCAATACAAGCACCTAGTAAGTCAACAGGCATTTATTAAGTGCTGAGAGTGGATCAGACATTGTTCTAAGTGATAGAAATGCAAAGATGTATATGTATATACATATACATAACACACACACATATACATATATGTGTAAAATAAAGCAAAACAACAACAAAACCAAAAGAGGTCCACATCCTCAAAGAGCTCATATTCTGATAAAGGAGACAACATGTCAATAGCTAGGTACATACAAAATATTTACAGAGAAGATGGAAGGGAAGCCGAAAGGGAAGGCATTAGCAGTTAAAGGTTACCAGGAAAAGCCTTATAAAGAAGGTAGGTTTTGAGCTGAGTCTTAAAGGAAAATAGGGAAACTGAGGCAGAGGTGAGAGGACAGAGTATTTCAAGTGTAATGTGGCAAAAGTGAGACATCAAATTACAGTAGAGTGCCCATATGCTCACTCCCCACAATAAAATGTTGGCTTCTTAAGAGTCAACCCAATATGGCGAATCTTTAAAAACTTTGTTTTACTTTGGCCGAAAGAAGGCTTGAGTCGAATTTATTCAGCAGGGACCCTGCATGTCAGTATGTTGGGGTTCCCAGCACCCCACACCTCACCATTATGGTTCCCTCACCTCATCAGAGTGAGCTTCTAGGGTGAAAGAAATTCCTAAGGCTTGGTAGAGTAAGTCCTATGGAGAGGAGTCAACAATGCAGTCTCCAAAGGAATGAAGAAATGAACATATTATTGAGACTGACGTTTGAAGCTAGTTAGGAATATGTCAAATTGCATGGATTAATCCGGGTCACCTTCTCTCTCCCTCCAAAGCACTCAATGTCTAGAGTGAAGAACGAGTACTCATAGGAACCCAGCTGGAAGAAACAGGATGAGGATGACGATGATGACATTTGCATTTATGTAGCATTTCTGATAAGTTTGAAAAGTGCTTTACAAATATTACCCCACATGGGAAAACCCAGGTGCTTAGGGTAACACGGCTGTGGAGTGCAGCTTTCAACATGACTGATCCATTTAGGAACATCTGCATCACACAAAACAGTTTCTCTGCTCGCTGCTTGACTATTGATCCTCGCCACTCTTTAGCGGGGAAAATCCTTTTCTTTTTTAGAATATAGCTTTTACAAGCTCTTTCCTTTTACCACCGTCCTTAAAGGGTCATTTAGAAAATGTTAGGTCTTCTTATGAAGCCAGAGAACTGTAGAGCTCATCAAACTGGCTGTCCTTGGTTATACAGACCAGCTCAGCCAGTTATTCACTCATGTCCAGAACAGAGCTCACAGCAGCTCAGTTCAGGATGATTCTTGAAAGCCAGCTCACCAGAGAATGAAAGCGGGGCAAAGCCCCCTCTGCTTTACCTTCTCCAACCAGAGGCGGCAGCAGAGAGCAACAGTCCCTAATGAGACGCTTCCCTTCTCTCTATGTAGTGCAGAAGGGCAGTAGCTGTCACGGGAGCTCTCCATCGCTGAAATCAACCAGTCAAGAACCACCCAGCAGGAGCCCTCTATCATCTAAAGTCCTCTAGCTGCCTACCACAGCTTTCCAGAGAAGATTTTCAGTACTCTTGCTGTTCTCAGATTTTGCCACCTGTTCCTCTGCATTTCATGACTTAGATGACTCTCAGGAACTTGCCTTTTACTATAAAAAAAATCACCACTTTCCACATTTCCCCATCTCAAATCAATAGTCTCTTAAAATCAAATATTCATATGATCTCCTACTTTTCAATCTGATGCTCTTGAGTCACAATATGGGGCAGTTAAGTAGAACAGTGGAGAGAGACTGCTGAACCTGGAATCAGGAAGACTCATTTTCATGAGTTCAAATCTGACCTCAGATGCTTACTGGCTGTATCTGATTTTTGTCATTTCCTGATCAAGAGGGTCCAGCGGTTCCCTGTTATCTCTAGGATAAAATACAAATGCCTCTATTTGGCATTTGAGTTTTTTCAGGCTCCAATAGTTCTTTCTCAGCATTTTTCAGATTACTTCCTCTTACATACTGCAGTCCAAGTAAATTGGCCTAACTTGATGTTCCTTGCACAGGACATTCAGTAGCATTCTTTTCACTGTCTGTTCTCTGTCCCCAAAATGTTATCCTTCTTCACCTCTGCCTGACTTTCTATTTCCCCAAATTATCAATGCTCTCCTTCCCACTCAGTGATTACCTTATGTTTATTTTATATGTATGATGTGGGTTAATAGCAGGTCCCTTTCCTTCAGTAGAATAGAAACTTCTTGAAGGCAGGGGCTGGTTCGTTTTCATCTTTTTATCACCAGAGCTTATCTTAGTGCCTGCCATCTAGCAGGTACTGAATAAATGTGGTAATGTTGCTAGGGTCTGTCAATGATATACCTTTCTCAACATTACATAAAGGGACCTTTAATGTTTGGCAGTGCTAACTACGTAAAGGTTTTGCTATTGATTATGCCCTATGAGCAACATTTATACCATTAATATTATGACCTTCCCATAACACCTGGCAACTTTCTTGTAACCTTTCATACTGTACTTTTATCATAGTCTATACTAATGATACCAGTGATTGAACATTTCTAACAAGAGCTGCATGTACACACAGTTTATGCAACCCACATTCTACAGTGTGGTTAGAATCAGAGTAGGATGCAATTAGGAAATATTTAATACAAGAAATAAAAATGCAACAGAGCATAGATAATGTTAAATATGTGAATTTCTGAATCAATAAGCAGCCAGCAAGGATGTTTATGTATGGTTTAGTGGGGTGTCTGTATTTGAGTTTGACACCACTGGTCTATACCATATATTCAGAGCTGAAAGGGGCCTTCGAAGATTATTCAAGAACAAATTCTTTATCCCCAGTAGAAAATAAGTTCCTTGAGGGCAGGTGCTATTTCATCTTTGTTTTTCTATCTCTAGCATCCATCACAAGCCTGTAGCAGCAGATGCTTACTAAATGCTTACTGAATGAATTGAATTGAAACTAATTCCTCTTTACAGAAGAGGAACAGAAAAGTGAAAGGCTTGGTCAAGGTCACATAGGTGGTAAGCAGTAGAGCTGCATTTCAATCCCAGGTCCTTTGATTCTGAATGATGATGAAAATAATAATATAACTGTGACTGTTATAGAATAATATCCTATACTCTCACCACTATATGCCTGATGCCTCAATATTAGCTCCATTAGGGCAATCCTAAACAACGTGAATCAATGGGACCAGTATATCTGGGCCAGAACACACAAAAAATGTTTCCTTTAATTTTTTTTCAGTGTTAAGCAGGTAACTATGCTTAATTTGCAATCAGAGATTGAGTTACAGAGTTTAGTGCTATAATAAAATAAAACAACAACACTAAACTGATTAATGATGTGTACAATATATTTTTTATTTGTGAATAGGGTATCCTACCCACTAGTTTGTAAAAATGAGCCGACAAATTAGAAGATCTCCAAGGTCCCCTCCTGTTATAAATACTATTAATTTAAATCCTACTGCTTCTTGGAAGCAACACTTGAGGCTTCTGCTGCTTACACTCCCTTTGGGGTTTAGCTCTGTGCCTTGTAGAGAGTAAGTTCTCAATAAAAGTTTGTTGAATTGAATTAATAGAGATATTGATTAGTCAAATATTATTTATAGGGTAGTTATGAGAAAAAATGGTTCTCTTTGATCTAAAATATAAATGGTATACCTTTTAGTTTACAAGCTTATAAACTGTCCATGGCCCTGGGAAAAATGTTGGCAGGGTATGGGACTTTTTATCTTTTTGGACAGCAGGGGGCTCCCAGGTACTGGAGAGTAGCAAGTAAAAAAAAAATTTTTTTTTTTTCACGTGTTTGAATTGGGTAGGCAGTCATTCCCAGAGCTTTGGCCTGCTGACTTTCCTGTCTGTTGTTTAGAAAACTGAAGCAATCCCATCCGGGGCTATTGTCAAGGCTGCTGTCAAAAAACTACAGAGAGAAGTAGCATCAGTACTTCTAGAGTCATATATATGTCTCTTTTTCTATTAGAGACGCAAGATTCACTTGGACCAGGGGTTGAGACTAAGCATCATAGGTGTTTAAAACTGGATAAGAATTTAGAGATTATCTAATTACTATTTTTGTATATTTTAGATTTTATAGATGAGAAAACTGAGGGTCAGAGTGGTCAAATGATTGGGCCAAGGTCAACAACTAGTTAGTGCCAGAACCAGGACTAAAACCCAGATTTCTTTTACTATAACTCTGCTTTCCATCTAAGTGTGTGTGTTCGTCCTTCATTGCCGAAGAAGACCATGCCATCAGAGAAATGATGATATGACTTGCACTTGACTTCGTTTCAGCTAGTGAGTGTCAAGTGTCTGAGGTGAGACTTGAATTCAGGTCCTCTTGACACCTGCACTGGTGCTCTATCCACTGTACCACCTAGCTGTCCCATACTGCTTTCCATCATATGTTATCAGAAGAACTGTGAATCTCCAGCTTGTTGATCTAGGAATCTCCCTCTCTTGTTTCTCTGTCTCTGTCTCTCTTGCTCTCACATAATTCTTCTACAATATGTTTTTCATAAAATGTTTATTAAAACTACTGTTCACAATAAAAGCTTTTCTCTTACTTATATTTATTTTCCAATTTTTATTTAGGTATTTTCTTTGTATTTTCTCAGTTTGCAGTTTCCCAGTACAACTATGTTTCAGTTATCAACTTAAATAATAGTGATGATAATGATAAGTCCTGTCAAGAACTTAGCTTGGTGCCTATCTTAATCACCTAATAGTTGCTTAATAAATGTTAGTTGATTAATTGCAGAGAATCACTAATCTGAAAACATTGCAATTCAGCCTTGTATGTGCAAAAAATTCTACAGTTACCCAAATTTTTACTGTCCCTACTCACATTTACTAATTCTTTCTCTAAGCTCATATACTCTCCTACAGAGCACAGGTTGACGCCTACAGCCAAATTCATACAAAATGGACCCATTCAGTCAAGTTCTGCTGAATAACATAAAACAGACATTTAAAGAAAGTCAGGACTTATTATTTTAATCTTTTTTTTAGGTTGAGCAATTTATTTTAAGCCTTGGGCAACTAATGATAATATTTAGTTTAACATTTCAAAAGACCCATGATTTCATTTATATGGGCACTTCTCTCCTGGACACAGATTGCAACTGCCTTAGGAGATAATCTTCTCGAATTACTGTGTTTAAAATAATAATGTTAACTGGTGGCCAATCTTTTGGTAAAGAGGCCCCCTAAACTTAGCAAGAATGATTCTCCTATGGCAGTTGCACAGTCCATTCCTAAGCCTATCCCCCTCCCAACATTGCAAGACTGGCAAGAGCCATTGCTTCCTTAGCCCAGATAGGCCACCTACTTACCACAGTAAGGCACTGGAGGAGCGATTTTTTTTGTGGGACAATAATAATAATAATGTATTGCATTTCTACTTTTTACTTTACAATTTATAAAAGTATTCAGATACATTTACTTGTTGGATACACATGGGTAGGGAGAGATAAAGAAGCTAGATATTATCCTCATTTTACAGATGAGGAACCTGAGGCACTAAGAGATCAAATGATTTGCTCAGGGTCTGTTAGCTGGTGAGCATGTACCACAGAATTGGAACCTACTCATTTCTGACTTAAAATTCCATGTTCTAATCATGACAACATGCCAAGTCATAGAGTGAGAACTAGATGGTTCAAAAGAGGCTAATCCATAATTGAAAAAGAATTCCTTCTATTACATATCTTATAAATGATCATCCAGACTTTGCTTGAAGATCCCCAGTGGAAGGGAACTCCTGTGGCACCCCAGGTTATTTTTGGAGACAACTGTTTCTGGAATTTTTACTCACATCAAACCAAAATCTGCCTCTTTGCAACTTTTGCCCATTGTCCCTAGTTCTTCTTTCTGGGCCTGATCAGAATGAGTCCCATTCTTCTTCCATATGATAGCCCTTGAAATACTTGAAGACAATCATCAGCCCTTTAAATGTAATCTTTTACAGGTTAAATGTCATCAGTTCCTTTAGCTGAGCTTCCTATAGAGTCAACTCTAGACCCTTCATCAGTAGCCTAATCTTAGAAGAAACGGTGTGTCTTTGAGTACTGACCCAGAACTAAGATGCATGAGAAATCAAACTAGTTAAGCAAAATGTATTCCAGATCTATGTGTTCCAGATGCTATGTGATTCGGGCAGAGGATAGCTAGGTTACCACTCTCCTTATCCTGGACACTATGTACTTTCACCTGACCCAAGAGTCACTGGTGCGTTGTAGCAGAACAGCTGTCCCACTCTTGGAATATGAAATTTCACATGCATAGATACACACAGCTTTGATGTCAAAATACTTTTTAATGTGATCAAAGATGATTCTTACAGTTGATTATATTGATGTTTTTCCTAAAGCAACAAACCACAAATTGAAATATAAGTTGTTTGATTTTTTTTTTAGGTTCACAAACGAAATATTTTGCTTTACTCCATCCTATGCTTTGCGTTGCTTTGTTTCAAGTGTTTCTTTTCTTACACTCTGAAATTTTCAGCATTATTATTACTTCATGAAAGTGTCCTTTTCAGAGGACTTTCATAAAAGCAACATTTGTGTCTGAGTTGGGGAGAAAGTGAAATGTCCTTCTTTTCTCTATTTAATAGGAAGAAGATAAAAAGGAAAAGAATAATCATGCTTTCTTGGGGAAATTCTGATTTCCTTTCTGATCAAACTTCCTGTAGGTCAGATGGAAGTTGCCTTTTGTTACAAGAAATAGTCTCCCTATGCCTAACAAATCTACTCCATCTACTGATAAAAGCCACTTTTGTTCAACAAAACGTAATTAACTCTAAAACTCACTAGGTTACATGCATGCTTTTTTCTTTTCCCTTTTTCTTTTTTTTAGACCCAGACTTCTTCCCCTTAACAATGATTAGATGTTATATTTCTTCTAGTTGACAGGAAGAATAAGATACATTAAAAAAATTTTTTGTTTAAATACTCACATCTAGGATCTGTAATATCAGTTCCACTTCTAAATAAATCAGAAAGAATTCCACAAAGCACCTGAAGATTTACAAGTAAATTGTACAAATAAAAATAAAATGAAATGAAACCAAATACATTTTCTTTATTTTCAGGGCTTTTAAGGATAAAATTTCAACTAGCCTCTGTGAGCCTCAGTTTCTTATCTGTAAAGTGAGAGGCGTTGGGTTAGATAACTTTTACCTTTTGAAATCCTATGACCATGGACCCAATGCCTTGAAAAATTTGTTTTGATAAATAAGAGAAGAAAAACTTTGGAAATCATCTTTTGCTGGTATGTAGAGGATGAGATGTTGTACCCCCTTAAAAAAACCCTCAACATTTCACTCTGAAGACACTTCATGCACTCAATTCATGGTGCGACTCCCACTGACTTTTACGAAATGTCTGTTTCATTTGACCAACTATTTCACAAAGGATGCATTGACTTTTAAGTTGTCCCTCTCCTGTGGCATTTTGACTGGTTTTTCAGAACCAGGTAAACATTCCCTATTTTTCACTATGTCATCAAGGCTAAATCATTTGTGATCCAATAGAAAGAATTCATAAAGATATAAATCAGGCTGGAAATAGATGTAATTTAGTGTTGTAATTCAGTCCAGTCATTTACATTTTGTTTATATATAATTTTGAAATGAGAACAGAAAGAAAAATAGAATCAAAATCAAGACAAAATGAATCAATTCTAGGCCCCAGATATTCTAATCCAGTATTTCTGTTTTCACAGTGTAATTGAAACAATGTTCTTCTCACGGTATCAATTTAATTCAAAAAATACCTTTTGAAGCCCCCACAGTGTAGAGCCCTGCACTAAATATTGGAGGATATGCAAAGTTTAGGTAAGGCTCTCTGTGTCCTCAGGGAGTTTATAATCTAATGCGGGGAGGGGTATGAGGCATAAGCATACTACTGAAGTAATACATGATAAGTTCATTAGGGGGGAATCCAATTCACTTGCAAGTCATGGCATCACCTTCTTGATGTCAGGGTTCTCTTCAAGAAGAAAGGACAAAAAAACAACTTTATATGTTACTATTTACAGAAGCTTTAAGATATATATTATCTCATTTAATCATCACCTCAACTCTATGGAAGGAGACAAGGAAGGCTGAAAATTTTTGCTGTTGAGGACCAAAGATTCAAAGAGTTTATGTGACTTACTGTGGTCCCACAACTAGTAGGTGACTGATTCTAAGTTTTCCTACTACATTGTTTGGCCTCACAGGCTAATTTTCAGAGTTAGTAAAATTTGGAGGTGGGAATTTCCCCTACTTGAAACAGAGCCCACCTATGTATTAATATCTGGAAGACCAGTTAGAAAGTGGGGGATTCCATCATGTCTCTCTTTTCCCAGAAGCCTCATAGAATCCTGGCTAGAGTCAAGCTGGACTTGAAGTCAATAATTTTGGGCTCAAGTTCCACTCCTCATTGGTTGTGCTCCTTTGTTCCTGATGAGGACCAAAATGACATCACCATGTTAAAGTGAAGGGTCAGTGTGTCCAACTGTGACTGATCAGACCAATACAAGCTTGGAATGCTCTACCACGGGTTGGGCACAGATAGTCCATATGAATTTTTGGGGTGGTTACTCCAAATTTGCATATCCTACATTTCCTTTGTGCTGTCTCAATTCTGTTTGCTCATAGCATCTTTTCAGATGTGGTCACACCATGCTGAGCAGTCCTGTACCAGTGTCTCCCATGTTGCACAGTCAAATCCAAAGTTCTTAAGAGAGACTTTGAGACTGTCCTTGTATCACTTCTTCTGACCACCATGTGATCGAGTTCTCCATAAAATAGTCTTTTTGGCAAGTGTACATTTTGCATTTGAACAACATGGCCAGCCCATCAGAGTTGCACTCTCTGAAGCATAGTTTGAATGCTTGGCAATTCAACTTGAGCAAGGACTTCAGTGTCTGGTAGCTTATCCTGCCAGGTGATCCTCAGAATCTTCCTAAGACAGTTCAAATGGAAGCGATTCAATTTCCTGGCATGGCTTTGGTAGACCGTCCATGTTTCACAGGCATACAACAATGAGGTCAGCACAAGAGCTCTGTAGACTTTCAGTCTGGTAGTCAGTCTAATACCTCTTCTCTCCCAAACTTTTCTTCAGAGCCTCTCAAACACTGACCTAGCTTTGACAATGCATGCATCAACCTCATTGTCAATGTATACATCCCTGGAAAGTACACTAGTAAGGTAAGTGAACTTATCCACAGCATTCAAAACTTCTCCATTTGTTGTAATTGATGGTTCCATCTATGGATGGTGTGGTGGTGGCTCATGGGGCACCTGTGTTTTCTTGGTGTTAATTATTAGGCCAAAATTAGCACAGACGTACTACATACTTACCACCTGTTCAACCATATAACCTCACTGAGCCTCAGTTTATTTATCTGGAGTTAGGAAAATAATGCCTGTAGTACTCACCACACAAGGCTATTGTAAGGTGTGAGACAACATGTAAAGTACTTTGGAAGCTTTAAATCACCAGAAAAAGTCAATGATGATTGTGGCTTGGGTGATGCCTTTCTATCTCAGGCTAGTAAAGGAGGATTTCTGATATTGATCCATATTCAAAATAAGTGACTTTGGCAGTTATCAAGGCTTTCAGTTTGTCCTTGATTTGTCAGTCACAAAAGGCACATGTTGTTGTCCACACCTGCCTGTTAAGGGGCTCCTAGTATGGGGCCACAGCTACCGCAATGCCTGATGACTGATTTTACTTTGGATAGTGTTTCAATTTCACTTTAAAGGAAGGTCACATTGAAAATACTGTAAATATTGGCTCTAGGAAAGACTGCCACGGTCTTCAGAGTGTTTCTTAGAAACTAAAATTCACAGTAGAAGTAAATAGCACGGACAGCAATATCTGAATCCATTCATTGATATATGTTTGGGCAAATCTGATGCTTGTTTGCATTTCCCAAAGTCCTTGATGATACTTGACACTTAAGGTCCCCTAGAGATATTGTCATAAACTTCGTGCCAGCAGCTTACCTGGCAGCTTTAGGTAACTCTGAGGACAGGCCCTTCAAAGAGATAAACTTCTGATGCAGAACTTGAGGGCAAGATGAACGTTTAAAACAAATGAAAAAATAAAATCTTTTTGATGTGGAAATGAGACTATGATTGCATTCACAGGCTGTAAATTGACAGATTAAAATTGTATGACTCCCTAGGAGCCATTTCATAATCTCCATCAACATCAAAATTATTTTTAAACACACACACGCACACACACACACATACAGAACAGACTCACTAAGCTCACATACTTTATCTAAGAAAAAAAGTAAACATTTATTTGAACAGTTACCAGAATCTCCTGGTTATAGCGCTCATTTTTCAACAACCTCATTGTCGTGTGAGACAAATATATTTAGCTCTATTCATAGGAAATTAAAACTCTGGTTAAATGGAATGCTTAGGTAACCAGATCTGTCCCTCCCTCCCCATCTTGCTATCCACATTTAAGAAAAAGAAGCAGATCAGAAATACGATATTGCAAGAGTTTTTTTTTTTTCCTCCAAAGCAAACTTTTAGGGTCAGGATCTATTCAATTGCCTCCCCAATCTTCTTTCTTCTATAATCCTCACATCTAAAATGCTCTAGGATTTAATAATTCAAAAGGAATTCAGTATACATTAAATGCACATAGGGTACAGGACACTGCTGGATATTGGGTGAGAGACTGCTTAAATAAGACATAGTCCCTTATGCTCATGAAATCTACAATGATGTGGCAGGTACACAATTAATATAATAATACTATATAATATGTAATACCAATCAATCAACAAGCATTTATTAAGCTATTACTATGTATTAGGTCCTATACTGAGCTCTAGGTATTTAAAAGAACGGCAAAACAGAAGTACAAGTGAGGTAAAGAGCTAAATGAGGTCCACGGTAAAGATGGCTATTATTGATTGGAAGGATGGGAAAAAAATTTCCTTAAAGATATGGCATTTGAGGTAGATTTTAGGAATGGATAACTTCGTGGGATAGAGAAAGAATAAAGGCATAGAGACAGGAAAGTGTGGAGGCATGTACAGGGGTTTATAAATAGCACAATTTAGTTTATGTTAAGAGAATGTGGCAAAGAATAGTATAGATAAGGCTGGAATCACAGATTGATGCCAGATTATGGATGCCCTTGAATGCTAGGTGAAGGAATTTACTTAGTAGTGAACAGGAAATCACTAAAGATTTTGGAACAGTGGAGTGATATGGACAGATGTTTATACAAATGATATGTTTATCATTCTGTGTAGAATGATTTTGAAGTTAGAGAAAACAATGGCAGAAAGATTTATAGGAGGTTTTTTTTTAAAACAGTCATATGAATAGTTGCAAAGTGCTGTATTAATATAGGGATAATGGAATAAGAGGAGGGGAGCAGTTGTAAGAGATATTTTATTGACTGGATTGAAAACTAATTGGTTGTGAAAGGAGAAAGGAAAGAATCAAATCTCACCAAGATTTCAAATATGGGAGACTGAGTAAAATGGTGGGGTCACAAACAGAGGGAAATCAGAAGGAGCTGGTTTAAGGGAAAAATAATAAATTTGGTTTTAGACATGTTAAGTTCAAGCTGCCAGTAGGATAGAGAGATGGTGATGTCTTATAGGTGACTGAAAATTTGGGTTTGGAGTTCTGGGCGGAGGTCAAGGTTATAGATAAGGAATAAGGAGATATTTGCATATAGCTGATAGCTAAAATCATGGGAATTAATAAGGTTGTCAAGGCAAAATGGGAGAGTGATCCAAAGAGCAGAGAACTTTGGGGAATATCCATCTAAAGAGTTAGAAGGAAGATGAGAAGTTTGCAGAAGGAGATAGAGAAGGAGCTGTTAAGAATGGCAGAACCAGGAGAACTTGGTATCTCTTTGGCAAAAGAGAAAGTATCCAGTAACAGAGGGTGATCGACAGAGTCAAATGTTACATTTGCAAGGAGGATGAAGAGAAAGAAGAAGCCACAGGTTTTGGTATTTAGGAGATTACCTGTCAATTACCTTTGAGAATAGAGCTCTAATATGGCCAGAAAAAAAGCCTAATTGCAAAGGATTTCATTGAATCCTAGGGTTTAGATCTGAAAAGGAGCTCAGATATCATTGAATATAGCCCACTCATTTTGTAGGTGAGGAAACTAAGGTCCAGGGAAGTTAAGAGACTTGACCAAGGTTGCACAAATTTCAAGGGGAAGAGCTGGGATATAAACCTAGGTACCCTAACTACAAATCCATTGTGCTTTTACATTGTGTTATGTTGTCTCCCAGGCAAGAGTGGGTGGTAAGAAATGCACGCATTTATTATTGGCAATCCCCGCCGCCCCTCCCCCCAATATATTTGTGAGGGAAGGGGAGGAGAAAAGTAGGTTGGTAGATGAATGGGTTTAGAAGGGTCAAAGGAAGGAATTTTTTTCTTTTGTTTTGGGGAGAACATGTCTTTTTACTGATGAAATAGAGCCAGTGGAGAGTGAGAGATTGATGATGCATACAAAAGGTAGGATGAATGACAGAGCAAGGTCCTAGAGGATACAAGAAGGAATAGGATGCTGGGCACAGGATACAGTAGAAGAATAAGCCTTATTAAGGGAAGGGATACCCCTCATTCTGAGACAGGGAGGAAGGATGAGAGAACACAATTCATTCATTCATTTTTACTGTGTCATTATAGTATAAATTGTTCGTTCATTCACTCATTTAACATACATTAAGGACCTACTGTGCACAGATAAATTTTGAAGATGAAGAGGAAAGGGATTCCACATGACATGGCCTCATTCTTTTTAATGAAGTAGTAGGTTAAGTTATCTGCAATACATGTGAAGGGTGAAAGTAACAATAAAGAATTCAAGAAATCAGAAAAGGCATACAAGAACCTAATGGAGAATGCGATAAAAGAGGTCAAATAGAAGAGAAGGACTGCTGAGTATCAGTGAGGATCTGGTTGTGCTTACTTATCATATATTCAGAGTGAATAAAGGTCAGCTTTTTAAAAACACTGATGTTTAGATGCTTTTAAAAAAAATGATGACTTTAGAGTGAGGAAGATCTGAGTTCAAATCCAGCCTGAGATATTTATTTACTCAGCCAATAAAGTTTATTTACTCAGTCAATAAACATTTATTAGATGCACACTATACACTAGGCCCTGCATTGTGTTGGAGATACAAAGAAAGGCAAGAGTCTCTGCTCTCAAAGAGTTCACAGTCTAATGGAGAGAAAACATACAAACAATTATGTACAAACAAGCTATGTATAAGATATAGTAATAATACGGAGAGAAAGCACTAGAATCGAGAGGGATTAGGAAAAGTTTCCTGTAATAGGTGAGGTTTTAGTTAGAACTTGAAGGAAGCCAAGGAAGCCAGGAGATGGAGATGAAGAGGGAGAACATCTTAGACATGGTGGACAGCCAGTGGAGCTGGCTGAAACTGAAGTAGGAAGTCTCTTGTTCACGGAACAGCAACGTGGACAGTGTCACTGTATCAAGGAATATATGGAAGGGAGTGAGGTATTAAGAAGTCTAGAAGAGCAGAGGGAGCTTGGTTATGAAGGGCTTTCAATGCTAAATAGAGGAATTTATTTTTGATCCTGGAGGTAGAGTTTATTGAGTTGAGGAGTGACGTGGTCAGACCTGCACTTTAAGAAAATCACAATAGTGTCTCAATGGAGGATGGTCCAAAATGGAGAGATTCTTAAGGCAGGCAGATTTCCCAACAGGTTATTTTAGTAGTCCAAAAATGAGATGATGAGGCCTATACCAGATTGGTGGCATTGTCAGAGGACAGAAGGGAGTGTATTTGAGAGATGTTGTAGAGGCAAAATTGATAGGCCCTGGCTCCAAATGGGATAAAGAGGAGTAAGAAATAGTCAAGAGAAGATGATGCCTATGTTTCAAGCACTGGGGATTTAGAGAGTGGTGGTGCCCTTGACATTAATAGGGAAGTTTTTAAGCGGGGAATATTTTGTTGAGGGAAGGGGTGGGAAATAATGAGTTCAGTTTTGAGTTTAAGATGTCTACAGGGTCATGAGTAAGTCACTTAATTTCTGTCTAATTCAGTTTCCTCATTGGTAAAATGAGGACAATAGTACTACCTCCCTCCCAGGGTTGTTGTGATGATAAAATGAGATAATATTTGTAAATTGCTTTGCAAACCTGAAAATGCTATAAAAGTGCTAGTTAGATGTTTTCCTCTGGGTCATTAACAATTATAGCATCTTAATAAAAAGGTCAGTGATATACACACTCTGTCTGTATATATACATACACACATATGTGTGTGTGTATAAATGTGTATAAAAATTTTCCCCCCAATTACATGTTAAACCTTTTTTTAACATTTAAAAAAAAATTTGAGTTCCAAATTCTATCCCTCCCTCTCTCCTCTCCTTCCCTCCCTGCTTTCTGAGATAGTAAGCCATCAGAAATAGGTTATACACATGCAACCATGTAAACCATTTCCATATTAATCATTTTGTACAAGCAGACTAGAACAAAGGAAAAAGAATGAAAAAAAGAAAGTGAAAAATAGCATACTTCAGTCTGTATTCAAACAATAACAGTTCTTTCTCTGGAGGCAGATAGTATGCTTCATCATTAGTCCTTTGGGATTGTCTTGGATCATTGTGTTGATCAGAATAGTTAAGTCATTCACAGTCCTTCATTGAATGATATTGCTATTACTGCATATAATGTTCTCCTCGTTCTGTTCACTTCACTTTGCATCAGTTCATGTAAGTCTTTCCAGATTTTTTTGGAAATCATTTTGCTTGTCATTTTTCATAAGTGCTGGTAATTATTATAGTACTAGAGAGTAGGAACAGAAGGATCTGGTGGATGGGATTATCCAGCGTCCAGAAGTGGCAGGTGAGGAGAAGAAGAAGGACAAGGGATTAACTTAAAGTTTTAATAGCCAGACAATGAAGTTGAAGCTGATGGTAGAAAGTAAGTAAAACCAGAGTGGGGATGTGTGGACAACTGAGGCCAAAGGACTCAGGGAGTGTGAGGAGAGTGAAAATCAGCTTTGGTATGAACGAACAAGTGAGTGGAAGAGTCATTAATAGTCAAAAGCATTGCCTAAGGCAAGATTCTTTTATAAGATTAACTTTTTTGTTGTTCAGTCATGTCTGACTCTTTGCCACCCCATTTGGAGTTTTCTTGGCAAAGATAATTTCCTTCTTGCTCATTTTGCAGATGAGGAGACTGAGGCAAATGGGGTTAAGCAACACGTCTAGAGTCACAAAACTAGCAAGTTCCTGAGGCCAGATATGAACTCAGGTACTCTTGACTTGAAGCCTAGTGTTCTATGCACTGTGCCATCTAGCTGCCAAAGATCAAATTATGCTCAATCAACTAACTCTATTTAATTACCAAGACAGAAAAGTACACTAAAACATTTTATATATTTGGTAACAACCAACCAATCAATCAATCAATATACCATTTATTAAGTACTTACTGCATTCTAGGCCTTGTGCTTGGCACTGAGGGTATGAAGAAAGGTAAAGTTCCTGCCCTCTAGGACCTTACAATCTGGTAGGGGGCAACCATATGTACATAAATAGATACATTGAAGGTACATGCAGTGTAGATTTAAGATAACTAGAAAGGAAGGTCTGGGCAGCTGGGGACCTGGAAAAAGTCTCCTGCAGAACAAGGGCTGACAGAAGTTTTTGTCTGAGCACCATAAGTAAGCCACAAAATGTCTTTAACACATGACTTAAGCCTTCCTTCTGTTTCCTATCCCAGATGTCATCCTCAGGAACAGCACTATTTGTGTTGATCCCTTTAACAAGTTGACCTCTCAATTCCTTAGCCTTCTTGACTCCTCCATCCTTCTTTCAGTACATTCTCGGATCAAATCTCATGTACCACCCTCAAGATACAGAACTTTGAAATTATATTGTCTGCTTCTTTTAAGGCTCAGGTAAAATCCTATCTTCCACAAGATACCTTTCCTTGTCCCTCTTAATTCTAGAGAAGGTAAATGGAAAAGGCGTTTATTAAGCACCTACTATGTGTCAGGCATCGTGCTCGGTCCTTTCTAAATTATCTCATCTGATTCTCACCACAACCCTGGGAGGTAGGTGCTATTATCAACCCCATTTTACAGATGAGGAAATTGAGGCAGACAACTAGTAGGTGTCTGAAACTGGTTTTTGAACTCAGGTCTTCTTGATTCTGGATTTATTGATGTATCCGATACACCACCTACTGCTTTCCCTCTCTGTTATGTTTCTTATTTACCCTGTATGTAGCTTATTTATACAGTTACTTGAATGTTGTCTCCCTTGTTACATTGTGAACTCCTTGAAAGCAGGAACTATGTTTTTACCTTTCTTTGTACACCCAGTGTTTTGCACAGTAACTAGCACATAGCAGGCACTTAATAAATTTTTACTCTTAATAACCTCTTAACTTTATGCCTTTTCTACTATTTTATTCACATTAAACCTATTATTTTTCTTTTCATAATTTCACTTCCAATCTTTCAGTCTGTCTGTTCTCCCACTTCATCTCTTTTTACTGTGGATCCATTTGCCTCCAAGTTCTAGCATTGATGCTAGGATCCTTTACAATCCAGGACCTTTTTCCATTCTAGACTTCTGAATTCTCAGCAGGAATCAATTCCCATTACTCCATTTCTCTGCTCCTACTGGCATTCTCCTGCATGACTGATAAGCTTCACTGGAGAAATTCATGTAATGAAACCCACTAGAAATATTATGGTATATAACCTCAGTTATTGTCCAGATTATAATATTACAGTTGGATGGATAATTTATTGAGCTAGTCCATCAGCAAATTTATCTTGGACAAGCACTAAAGATGGATGATTACTTTTTTAATGATCTAAAGCTGCTTCCTGCCATGGAAAACCTCTTTTAAAAACCAATATTCTCTCCTGAGATGTTGTATGGTTGTGAATCATGGAACATAATAAATCTCAGAAGAATCAAAATTATAGGTGACCTAAAAAGAGACAATTTTTCCTCCAAGACCTTTAGCAGTGAAGGAGAAGAGAGAGATGGAACAATACCTAAATGAGATAGAGGAAAGATCAAGGGAAGATTTTTTTTTTTTTTTTTTTTTTAGAATCAGAGAGACTAAGAATTTTCTTTTGGCATATGAGAAGGAGCCTGCAGAAAAGGAATGACTGAAGATGCATAAAATATAGGGAGTGATAGCTTAAAGCAAAGTCCTAGAGTAGGAGGGGAGGAATGAAATTAAGGGTTCAGGTAGAGGGATTAACCTGAGTGAGTAGCATGGATACCTTTCATGATCAAAGAGAAGGAAGAGAAAGGAGGAATTTTGAGGTATAGCAGAGGAGCAGTGATGTGATGGCATCTATCTTCTACATCAAGTAGAGTGTAGATCTTTTGCTACAAGTGTGTGTGAAAGGAAAGTAAGAGAAAGATGAGGGGAGGAGGCTACGACAGTAGAAAAATTGTGAACAGATTTAGTCCCTGGTTCTAGCATTTTCTAGTTTTATGAATTTAGTTAACTCCTCCAAGGCTCAGTTTCTTTATGTGTAAACATATCTCATAACTGCCAATAAGACATATCTTCTTGGATATACCAATAGCACTTCAAATATGAGTCCAAGATTAAGTTTATTATCTCTTCTCTATATCTTTTCTGCTTTCTGATTTGACCACAGCATGACCATTCTTTCACTCCACCATGTTTGGAACCTTGCTATTTTTATTTCTCCAAGGTCTCTCATACTTTCTCACTTAACAAGTCCTTTCACTTTTCCGTCAACACCATCTCTTGCATCCATCTCTTCTTCTCTTAGTCCCATAGCCATCCGTGTGTAGACCCTCACTGCCCTCTGTAGGTCAGTGAAATAGTGAAGTGGATAGAGTGCATCGTCTAGGGTCAAGGTTCAAATTTGGCCTCAGACACTTACTAACTGTGTGATCCTGGGCAAGTCACTTATCCCTGTTTGCCTTAGTCTCCTCATCTGTAAAATGAGCTGGAAGAAGAAATGGCAAACCCACTCTAGTATCCATAAATGGAATCATGAAGAGTCAATTGTAGCTGAAACAACTAAGCAACATTGCCATTTATCTAGACTATTGCAAGTGTTTCTAACATGTCATCCTGACACTGCTTAGCACAATGTCTGGCACACAGTGCCAGTGCTTAATTCATAGTAACTGATTGATTAAAATGCAAATCATAAATCTTTAAATGCAATTTCAAAGTCACCAGATCAGCAGCCATAAATAAAAGTGACACAACTCAATGTTGAGGGATGTTAAGAAGAAAAATGTGCTCACATACATTGCTAGCAGAACTGCATGTTGGCAGAATATTTATGAAGAACAATCTGGCTATGTACAGCAAACACCAACAATTATTATTATTGGAGATATAGCCTATAGCTACTATCATAAAGAAAAAAAGATATTCACTTACACATATATTTTATTATCATATCTGATTACAAAGATTTGGAAGCAGCTAATTTTCCAATATTTGTGAATGTCAAACTACTGTGGTATATTTGCCAAGAAAACCCCAAAAGGAATCATGAAAAGTGGATTGTTACTGAACAACATTGCCATTTACTGAGACTATTGTGATGTGTTTCTAAGATGTCATCTTGCAACTACTCTCTCTTCTCTCCTTTCTGTCTTTCATAATACTGCCAAAATCTTTCTTAAGCATTGGTCTGGTCAGGTCATCTTCTGTCTAGAAATATTTAGGAGCTCTATTGACTGTTCAATAAAATTTATGCTGCTTGACATTAGTGGAGGGTATTTCCACCTAGGGTATTTCTCACATTGATGAAATCACAGGTCTGGAACAACAATAACAAAAAATGTCACTATAATGAAATAGTACAATGCCATTAAAGTGAAAGTCAGATGAAGTAATTCAAAGTAAAGAAAGCATAACCAGAAGACAAGTATACATGACTACCAAAAGAAAAATACCTGTGAATTAATGGAGAGTGGAAGGGTATGTAGAATTTGTGGATATATGAGACAGAGAAATTAATGTTGAAGTGGACATAGATGGAGATGAATGTTCACATGATATTATATTATTAATATACTGGTATTTAAAAGTAACTAATAATTTATTTTGAAAAGTTAATGTTACATTTCCCTTGATTCCTAGAACAGAATTTGACAGCCAGTATCTAAAAAATGTTAGTTGATTTGACTGAACCAGAAAATTTTACAGATTTAGACAAAATGACAGCAAAATTTGCATAGAGGAGCAAAGGTTCAAGGGAAATAGTGAAAAAATAGGAAGGACATTTGATTGCCAGATATTAAATTATGGTTCTGAAAAAGTTAAAAGAGAAAAGCTGACCAACAGAATAGATCAGATAATGAAGTAGCAATGACAGTCTAGTGTTTGATTAACTTACAAACAAAAATTACTTCAGAAAAGACTTACAGAAGAACTAATGAGAAGATAGAGTGGAAGTTTGGTGGAAGATGGATTTAGAGCAACATGTTATAGCATGTATCAATAAATTCCAAAAGGATATAAAAATTGGATGCAAATAAATTATACTCTTAAAAGTTTAGGGGAAAATAGCTTATAGCTCTCAGAACTTTGGGCAAAGGAAGAATTCAAAACTAGATTCAAGATAAAGGAAATTATAAAAGACAAAAATAAATCATTTCAATGACTTAAAATTTTTAAAAGTTTTTGCACAGAAAGAATCAATGCATGCAGAATAAGAAGAAAAATATGAATCAGGAAAACACATGTATTAAATATGTACGGTTAAAATCTATTATCAAATCTTTAAGGAATTCATATTAATTTATATAAATAAAATCCATCCCC
Source organism: Notamacropus eugenii (assembly GCF_028372415.1). Lineage (NCBI taxonomy): Eukaryota > Metazoa > Chordata > Mammalia > Diprotodontia > Macropodidae > Notamacropus > Notamacropus eugenii. The sequence goes on along the minus strand of NC_092875.1, from coordinate 128,944,094 downwards.
CAATAGGTTAGTGCTAGAAATTCCTAAAGAAATAGTTTTCAAAAGAAGAAACGCAAACTATCAGGTATCTGAAAACCCATTCAATATCAACAATAATCAGAAAAATGCTGATTAAAGCAACTTTAAGTTATTCTATCATACCAATCAAATTTACAAATATGGAAAAATTCAATATTGGAGAGGCTATGGGACAACGGGTATACTTACTACTGATAAAGGTGATAATTGGTACAATTGTTTTGGAAAGCAATTTGAAAACTATGCAATAATAATCAACAAACATTTATTAAGCACCTACTATGTGCCAGGCACTGACATTAGCACTTTAAATGAGTACTGGGTTTATATCCAAAGAAGGTCAATTATTACAAGAAAAGGGTCCATATATAACAAAACATTAATAACAACACATAACAGCAAAAATTTGGAAAATTGTATATGTGATTGGAAGATGATTGAAAATTTTGTTGCATTGAAATATAATGGAATTGCACTATGAGTATTAATGAACATGAAAAAATTGGAAAATGGAAAAACTTGCATGAGCAATGAAGAGTGAAAAAAGCAGCCCCAAGAATAATTTATGCATTGTGAGCTCTGTTTCCATTTTTCCAGTCATATTTTATTCTTCTTCGCATATTCTATAATCCAGCAACACTAGCCTTTTTTGCTATTTCTTCCTTACAACACTGTAAGTCCCTACTTTGTGCCTTTTCACTGACTGTCCCCCATGTCCCTCTGTGCTTTTACATTCTGGCTTCTCTAGCTTCCTTTAAGACTCTCTTCCAATCCTACCTAAAGCAAGAGACTTTCCCCAGTACTCCCTACTGCTAGTCTTTCCCTCTGACATTACCTTCCATCTAATCTATGTATATCTTATATGTAAATTGTTGTTTGCATATGGTCTTCCCTTTGAAATGTGAGCTCTGTGAGAACAGGAACTGTGTTTTTATCCTTTTTCTTGTATACTTAGTGCTTAACACAGAGCTTGGCTTTTAATAGGTGCTTAACAATCCTTGTTGATTGATGACTGCAGCAATATAAATGAAAGTGAGACTAAAAGTCAATGAAATTGAGGTCAAATGCAATGTTAGCATTAAAGTTTTAAGATCAAAACTCATATCACTTTGTTTTATCAAGTGGTAAACTACAAAACGTAAAATGACATAATGTAAGTTACAATTATCCTCTGAATGGTGAAATGGGAAAGGAGAACTATGAGAGGTTTGAAGAAGGACGAAAAAGTTTGGCAGAGCCATTGTGGAGAGTGAGACAGTGAATTGACAAGGGAGATACAGTATACAAAGCAAGCTATATATAGGATATGTATATAATGTTATATAATAGGCATATAATAAATAGGTAATAATGAACAATGTGCCTTCCTCCCTACAAGAGGTCCTGTCTCCAAGAGAGCACTAATAGCCAGCTTTTCATGGTGTTTTAAGGTTTGCACAGCGCTTTACACGTTATCTCATTTGATCCTCACAATAATCCTAGGAAGCAGGTGCTATTGTGATTTCTTTTTTCACAGATGAGGAAAGTGAGGTTAAGTGACTTGACCAGGGCCATACAGCCAGTAATTGTCTGAGGCTAGATTGGTGTTCACGTCTTCCAGATCCCAGATTCAGCTCTCTATCCACTACCGACTAGTTGCCTGACTTGTAATAGGTTGATTTTAATATCCCACCTGGTTGCTATAGAGATATTCTATCAAATCTGAGAGATAATTAGGGACACATTGGATTGCTTTGTCAGTTTTTGAACAAGTGTAAATTGCTTTTTTAGGAGGGCAGTCTTCCAGGGTATCTAAAGGAAAAAAGGATGTTAAGAGTTGCAGTTACCATATTCAAACTTTGTCCCACTCTGTCACATGTTGTTGTAGATGGAGGGTTTTGGGGTTCTGCCCACTATGTAATTAGGAGCAGTGGGGAAGGGAAATAGCCTATGAAATAAGGTCCTCAGCTTGGCATTGTGACACCAGAGCCATACTCACGTCTATCAGGGCAATGAATGTAATTGGACCTTGAAAGTGAATGCCTGCTGGTGGGCAGAAAATCTCCAGTGTTATTTTACAAAAAATAAGCACTTGTTTCTCCCTCAAGACAGGGAAAATTCTAGAGGCCACCTTCTCCCTGGTATGAGGAGATCTCAGATGAAATAGAAAGATGTGCCCAGACAGAGGGTTTGACTATACCTTAGCGGAATGATAGAGATCTGCAGGGAAAGTCATTTTTCCTACTAGGAGGGTAACACCTGAGACCATCTGTTGGCAGCTAAGAAGAGTATCCATGGGAGACTAATGTCTTTTGCTACCTTCTGGGAATGATGTGGAACTTCAGAAGGTGTCAACACCAGCCAGAAGCAGCAGAGGGGGAACCTATCCATGGATGTATTGGAGATGGTCCTTATCTGCTCAGAATTGATTGTTATATTTTCAGTGTGAACATTTAAACCTTAGACATCAGTAAATATTACAAATCAGGGTTTGATTTATTGTTCTGTAGATTGTCTAGACTTAAGAGAGTGATACAGAAAATGTTAATAGTACAAATTAAATTTAAAAAGGGGTTGTAGGTACATTTCTTTTCCCCCTCAGAGAGCCAGTCGTTAAACATTTACCAGTACACCAATGAATCTGTCTTTTTATGACTATGATAGTCAATGACCACTCATTAAGTACATGTTATGTGGCAGGCACTGTACTAAGATATAGGGAGATAAAGGGAAAAGACAGTTCCTACCCTTAAGGAGTTTATAACCTAATCAGGGAAGACAACATATTTAAAAGAAACTGGAAAAGGTGAGGGGAAGAGGATACTCTGCCAGAGGCATGATGGATTCCTACAGCCAGATAGGAAATGATACGATGGCTGCCCTGGACTCCCTCCTTAAGTGGATGATCTGGAAGGAAATCTTCAATGTCCACCCTCTACCCTTTCCAACCCAAGGGCAGTAGACAGTTCCTGCCTTCGTGGAGCTTATCTATCTATCTATCTATCTATCTATCTATCTATCTATCTATCTATCTATCTATCTATCTATCTACCTGTCTGTCTGTCTGTCCCTCCGTCCGTCCTTTCGTCTGTCTCTCTGTCTGTCTGCTTATGAAAGTCTTACATTTTGACTCAAATAATCAACTTCCCAAGTTCTAAATGGGGGAAGGTGGCTACATAGCAAATTTTCTGACGATCTGGGGGTTTTAGTGGAGTTTGAGGTTAATATGAATCAACAGTATGGTGTGGCTAACAAAGGCAATGTAATGGTAGATTGTATTAAGAGTGGCCTAATGTCCAAGACTAGGAAGTTACCTAGGATAATAGATTTTCTGTACTCTGCTTTGATCAGACCATATTCAGAAGACCTTGTTCAGCTGTCAGTCATTTTTGGAGAGATACTGATAAAGTGGAGGGTCTTCAGAAGAAGGTAATCAGGATTGAAAAGGACCTCAGGATCATGCCATAGGAGAATCAAATGAAGAAACTGGGGAAGTCTAGTTTGATGAATAGAAGACTTACAGGTGATATGGTAAGTGTTTTCTAGATTTGAAAGACTGAAGCATGAGAAAGGTACTAGATTTGTTTAACTTGGTCCCAGAGGGTACATCAACTGGTGAAAGTTTACAGAGAGGCAGATATAGAATTGATGGAAAGAAAATAGTTCTGAAAATAAGAACTGTCCAAAAATGGAACAGCCTACCTCATAGAAGGGACTGAGTTCTTTGTCCCTAGGGGACTTCAGACAAAGGCAGGATGAGGACTTACCAGGAGTGTTATAGAGTGGATGCTTCTTCAGGAGCAAGTTGGACCAGAGCATCTCGGATTTCTCTTCTAACTCAGAGATTCTATGATGGCAAAACTTTTAGAATGGGAAATTCATTACAAGCCCTGAATCTGACCTTGTCCACAGAAGTATGGGTATAAAGTCTTGGCTAGTCACTTGACAGCTGTTATATGCTTTCACTCTGAGTAACTACAGGAAACTGTTATTTATTGTTTATAGGAGATGCTGTCACCTTAAGGGAGAAATTTGAGCTGTGTCTGCCATATGCTCTGAGATGTTACAAGAATGACAGGTGTCAGGCACAGAAAAAGCAAAAACAATGTCTAGAGTCTGCTCTTCATGTGTTGTGGATGTTAAAAATGACAAATCTTTACTCTCACAGTGAATGTATGCTTGAGGGAGAAGAATAATCACTTTGGGGGCATGGAGAAGGCTGAGTACATTTAATTCCAGTCCCCAAATACAGATTAAGAGAGAGTGAAAAAATTTCGACCTACATAGAAGTTATAAGAGGTATTGACCAAAGTGGTCATTAAAGGTGCAGTAACAGTAGGGCACACTCACTGTAGTTGCTGTTGAATTGTGGCCCCATTTTTGAGGTTTTCTTGGCCAAGACAATGGAATGGTTTGCCATTTCCTACTCCAGCTCATTTTACAGAGGAGGAACTGGGGCAAAAAGGATTAAGTAATTTTCCCAGGGTCACAGAGGTATCTGAGGCTAGATTTGAACTCATGAAGATGAGTTTTTCCTGATTCTAAGCCCATGCTTTATCCACTCCTCCACAAAGCTCCCTAATTTGCTGTAGTAGCTATAGTAATAATAAAGCTAGCTTTGCAAATTTTGCAAATATGTTTGCAAATGTTATCTCATTTGATCTTCACAATAACCCCATGAGGCAGGTGATATTATCATCCCCATTTTACAGGTGGGGAAACTGAGGCTGAGAGAGGTTAGCTGATTTGCCCAAGATCATACAGCTGGAAAACTTTGGGGGCAGGATTAGAACTCAAGTCTTCCCAGATCTAACTCTAACACTATGTTAACTGACTTAGTTGCATTTCTTTGGCTTCTACACTGTTCAGAAGAACCTTAAGATAAACTATTACCATGGCAACTATGACACTTTGAAAAGTAGTACCCAGTTGCTCACAATTAACAAAATTGATCACTAAAGATTGTAAGTCAGTAAATAAATAAGAAAGCTGGCATGAAGCAGCTTTGGGGTGTGGGAAAGGGTGGGGAAAGTCATAGATCACAGGGATCATAGCTCACAGATTTAGAGGCCATTTGGTGCAACACCTTCCCTCATTTTATAGTTGAGCAGACTGAGGCCTCAAGAAATGAAGTGATTTGCCCAAAAACACACTTAGTAAGAAAGGAAGAATTTGAAATGAGTCCTCTGACTCTACCACCAGTGCTTCACTTTTGAACCTTTTGAGTTTTTAAAAATTAAATATGATTTTTTTCTGATGAAACAAAAATCCCCCCTTTTTGTCTTCCATCTGTCCCCCCCACTCCTGTCCCAATGAAAAGAAAAAGAAAACTTGTGAAAACATGCATAGTTAAGCAGAACAAATTCCAGAATTGGCCATGTCCAAAAAAATATATATATGTTTCAATCTACACCCTGAGTCCATCAGTCTGTCAGGAGGGGGATAGTATGTTTCCTCTTTAGTTCTTTGGATTGTGGTTGGATATTCAGTGGATGAAAATTCTAAATCTTTCAAAAATTGTCCTTACAATGTTGTGGTATAAACTGATCTCCTAGTTCTCCTCACTTCATGCTGCATCAGTTCATATAAGTCTTCAAAGGTTTCTCTGACTCTGTCCTTTCATTCATTTCTTAGGGCACAATAGTATTCATTATATTTATACACCATGTGTTGTCCAGTCACTTCCCGATTGATGGGCATCCCCCTTGGATTTATACATGTTGAGTTTGCAGTGCAGTGGGATTTCCAAGTGGAGATCTTGGAGTTACTGGCAGAAGGTTGAATCTATGAAGGTGAGATTTTAAATGGAGGGAATAAAAGGACAGAAGAGGAGCCAAAGACGAAGATTTGGGGGAACATCCACAGTTAAAGGTGGGAGGTAAGACAGTAAACCGAGTCAGGTTGCAAATGAGGAAGCCGACTAGGGCTGTTTTTCAGTCCCAAATCTCCCAGCAGTTACCCAATAGAGCAGGGACTATTCAGTTCTCCATGCCTTATGCGGTACAAGCATTCTTCTTTAAACGGAGTGATTTACCCTTGCTCTCGGGTTACCCGGCTGAACCCTCTTCTCAAATTTCCCACATCTACTTTCTCTGCAATGAAAGAGCGGGAAAGAGGAGGAGAAGGTGGTAAAGGGTTGCACAGATAGAGATTTTCTAAGCTGGGAAGAAACAGTAGCGTCTCACATTTGCAAGGGGCTTGTTTCCCAGAGTGACACTTAGAGAGAGGCCCCTTCCCCTACCTGACCCCTACCTAATGGCTACGACTCCAAAAGACTGAGAATAAGAGGGAGCTGGAGGTGGGACTGAGTTTCTCTTCTTTCCACTTGGGCTAACAATGACATTTCCTGTGCTGCTAAAGAAGGTAGCACTGCCCTGGGACTTCGGAGCAGACTGAAGGGAGGTCCAGGCACTGGACCACTTTGCCCTCTCCTTCCCGGCTTCCCTTCTGGGGATCAGCACGGAGGCTTGAGTGCAGAAGCGCAGGAGGAGGACGTCACCTCTAGCTTGTTGCTGGAGGACCTCCAGAGGCGGCTTCGGAGCGCTTTCCGCAGCCCCTCACTGGAGCCTGGGAAGCAGCAACAGGAACCGCAGCAGTCCTGGGAAGGCCCCCGGGGGCGGGCCACTGCTGTGCAGGAGGTGCTGCGCAAGGCGCGCATCGACGGAGCCCTATCTTGGCTGCGGGCAGAACTGGTGAGCCCTGCCAACAGGGCCTGGTCCTTCTAGCTGTCCCTGCTTTCCTCTTCTTTCCTCTTCTTTCTTCCTTTTTCTCAGCTCTTCTCCCCTATCCTAACTTTTACTTTATTATATTTTAACATTTGCCTCCAAGTGTTGAACCTCTAGTAGGAGGGGAGAGAGACAGAGAAAGACAGAGAGACAGAGAGAGACAGAGAGACAGAGAGAAAGAGAGAGAGAGACAGAGAAACAGAGAGAGACAGAAAGAGAGAGAAAGAGACAGAGAGACAGAGAGAGACAGAGAGAGAGAAAGAGAGACAGAGAGACAGAGAGAGAGACAGAGAGACAGAGAGAGAGAGACAGAGAGAGAGACAGAGAGAGAGAGAGAGAAAGAGAGAGAGAAAGAGAGAGGAGATGGTGAAGGAGTGGCTTGCCTTTATCCACCCTCATTATCTCATCATCCACTCAACAGGTTAACATCCCAAAGAACGTCCAATCATTCTCACTCACCCACTCTTCTGTCCTTCATCCTTTGAAAGGAAAAATGATAGGAAGATTCACAAGTACTACCTGAGTAATTGGTTATATTCCTGACAGGTGGCAAGTTCTCTATTCATATATTATAAAGGATCATAGATTTAGAGCTGAAAGGGAATGTAGAGGTCATCCAATCCACACCTTAGTTCACTTAGGACACTAAAGAAATTGTGCCTTGCCTGAGGTCTCACCAGAAACAAATAGGACAGAAACAGCATTTGAACCAAAGCAGGGATGGGTGGCCCTCTAGGTCCTCAAGTGTGGCTTCAGGCCTTGAGGCTGCAGATTGCCCACCCCTGAACCAGAGTTTTCTGATTCTTACCACACCATGTGTGGTTTACTTTTGTCTTTTGCATTTACTTTTGGTAATGATTAATTCTGTTTGAAAGGTCCAGTTTCAAATGGCAGATCCTTCAATATTACCTGTGGCATTTTCATGATATAGATTCAAATCCCACCTCTGATACATATTACCTGAGTGAACTTGGGCAAGTTACAACTTCCCTGAGTCCCAGTTTCTTCATGTGTTCAAGGACTAGACAGCCTTTAGGGTTCTTTCCAGCTCTCAATCTATGATCCCATGAACAAATTGGGTGCTGGCCCACTAGTGATGATTGTGACTGGTCATCTGTACACTGAAGACCTTGAGTCATACTCATCCTCTTTCTTTTCTTAGAGAGTAATATTTTGGAAAATTAAATATAATTTAAGTTCATAGGGGTATTTCCCCAATCTACAGAGTGACAGCATCCATTTCCCTTTTTGGTAGTTCAGTAGTGCAGATAAAATATTTAACAAGTAGATCAAATATTTTAGATTTACTTTTTGGTTCAAGTTAGAGTACTGAAAGTTACCAAAGCATCCTTGCTGAAGCTCAAACAGAAATGTTGAATCCTTTAAATACCTACCTGGCAGTGTGTATGTGTGTGTGTGTGTGTGTGTGTGTGTGTGTGTGTGTGTGTCTCCCTCTTTCCCTATTATCTTGTAGATATTCTCTCTATACTTAGGTATGTTGTCTTCCCAGATAGAAAATACATTCTTTAACTGAACTATTTAATTTTTGTCTTTATACCTCTAGCTTCTAGCACTTAGTAGGCACCTACTAAGTATTAGAAGCTAGAGGTATAAAGACAAAAATTAAATAGTGCTATTAGCATTTCGTGGGTATTTAATAAATGCTTATTGAGTGATAATGGGGAATTCTACTTAGCAAAATGATACTTTTCTCCATTAAATTACATGGTATTGCAAACTTCAGAAGCTAAGTTTCTTCCGTCAGCCTATTTTAAAACACTTTTTAGACTTTTTTCTTTTTTGTGCAATAGAGAAGGCAAACGGCACAGTGAAGAGAGTGCTGGATTGGGAGTCAGAGGGCCAGGGTTCAAATCCTAGTTCTGTTGACTTATATGACCTTGGACACATCACTTAATGTCTCTGAGCTTTAGTTTTCACATATGGAAAATTAGGGAGTTGGACTAGAGGATGTCTGCAATTCCTTCCAGCACCGCCTATGATCCTATGAACATCAGGTCTATTATTATGATTTGCTGTGTCCAAAATAAGAACATTATTCTTATATCAAACATTATTTAGAGAACACTAGGTTTTCTTTGTGGATCTCTGAATAGTTAAGAAAGCAGAGAGACATTTTTGAATAGGAAACAGATGATCATCCCAGGAAAAACAAACTATCTAGAAATGGCCATAACAGCCAATTTTTATGGACAGTGACTATGGTGCAATACAGGTGATTGATGTTATGGAAATAGATTTAGTACAGCCTGATGGGAAGATGGGTTGGGTATCGACTCATTCACTTGAAACATTTGCAAGATTAACTTGCTATTTGCTAATAAATTTATTCTGGGAGTGATTTCCCAACTATGGGGTTATTTAGAACTTTTGCTTTAGGTGCATTTTCTGAACAGTAAATATGGTTGAATAGGGTTTTGTTTTCAATGATATAGTATTCCCTCCGCTGGTTTAGACTGTAGCTCCTCCAATACTTTTCCATCCTTTATGACTCTTAAGTACATTTTCCCATATATTCTCCATGGAGGATTTGCTCAACAAGATAGAGTCCCTCCTTTCCTTTTACTATCTCAATTGTCTCAGTGTTTCTTGGGTTCTCTGTTGTCATGTATTTTCACACATCCAGCTCATTTCTTCCACTAATTAAACATCCTCAATCATGTTTTCTTACTTTCTTCTCATGTACAAGTCATGGTTGGCAACATGCTTATCACCACCATACATTGTCCTTTGGTTTGTCATTTTAATTCTTTGATGACATTCCCTGGTTTGCAGCCATATAGCTTCAATGGGAGAACATTGGTGTTGAAAACAAGAGCTTTTTATAGCAATAAACAATTTAGGAACGATGAAAAAAGCTGGTAATTTCTGTCTTGGCTTCCTAATAAATTCTGGGCACTGCTCTTTATCTGCATCAATACTCTATAAATATGTACTGCTGGGCCAATTTAATGGGATGCTTTACCACTGGGGATATAAATGTCTTAAAACTACAATATTGCAATCTTTTGACTATGCAAATAATCATAATAATAAATAATGCAAACAATAGACATTCAATAGGTGTTTGTTGAATAAATGATTGAACACCCTTCCTTGAAAGATTTAAAAGGCAGAAGAGACTAATAGCTAAAATGAATTTTGCAAATTACTTGTAGATTTTTAAATGTCTATTCTAATTTAAAAATCAATATCAAAACCCATTTGTTGGATTTTGCTTTTTTGATCATTTTTCTTAAGTGGTACCTGAGTAACAGTTTTTTTTGTATCCTTTCCCTTGCCTTCATAATATACATACTGTATATGAGGGGGACATGTTGTATTGAAAGGACAATAGGTATGTTGATATTCCTCTCAGACACCTAAGACTTCCAGTTTATAGGGTCATAAAAGCTAGAAGAGATCCTAGAAGCCATTGCATAGATGAGAATACAGAGGCAGAGAATTTGTGACTTGCCCATGGTCACATAGCTAATAATTGTCTGGGACAGGATTTGAACTCAGGTCATCCTGACTCAAACCCAGCTCTTTATCCAACATGACACCTAGCTATCTCCGCCCCCTCACTTCCCATAAACTCCGTCTTTACTCATAAAGGTTGTTATAGGTGTGTCTCGCCAATCATCCATATCAATGTGATTTCTATCTTCCTGAACTATGAAATTCTCGTTTTATTATAGTCACCTATTCTTTCATCTTTCCTTGTGCTATACTTCTTGTAAACACACTCGTTTTGCCTACTGTGACCTTCGGTCCCTTTATCCTTTGTTCTCACAGTCTATCACACCTTCTCTGGGTTTGCCATTGTCTCTTCACAGTTTTGCTCCTATAGTTCATCAGTTCAACTATACCTTGTCCTCCATCTTTGAATTATTTACCTTCAAGTCCTACTGCTATTCACATCCTTCTAGTCCTCAAACAGAGAATATGCATTCTCTTTTTCTGTCTCTATGTTACTGAACACAACTGGAGGGAGCAGTCACGCAACTGTGCTAAATGTCCAGCAAATTCATGCTATCTAATCTCAGTTTTGCCATTACTGATGTATAACAGTCCTTTTATTCTTCCCTGATTCTCCATCTCATTACTTGAAATAGCTATTCTAATCATTATTTTAATGCAAGTGTTTCTATACATGTCTTTTAAATCTACACGTTTAGTCCTAATCTTTCTCATGTCCCACATTACCAACTGTCTATTGGACTATGTCTTTCCTCACCTTGGATATACTGTCAGATTATCAAACTAAACATGTCCAAAACATTTTCCTTCTCTTTTCTTCCAAATCTGTCCATCTTCCAAACTTTCCTCTTCCATCTTCTGGTACTACATCCTCCCAGTGACCCAGGTTTATAGCCTCAGAATCTTCTTTGACTTTTTCTCTCCCTTATCAACCTCACACCTACCCCCATTCAATCATTTGTCAAGTCTTGTCTTTCATGCCTCCTAATCTGCACTCTCTGTCCACTCACATAGTCACCCTAGTTCAGGCCTTGATCTTCTTCCATCTAGACTACTATAATTGGTCTCCTAGTTTCCAATTTTTCCTCTCTCCAATTCCTTGTCTCTTCACACAGCTTCCAAAAGGCATACAAGTCTGACCATGACACTCTTGTTTTCAGAAGCCTTCACTGGTTCCCTGTGTCCCTTAGGAGAAAATACAACTGGATCAGCCTGGTATTTAAGACCATTCACATTCTATCTCTAGTTGACCTTTGCAGCTTTATCTCACATTACTTCTCTTTATGCATTCTCAGTTCTGAACAAACTGGATGACTATGCACATTTGTAAATCGCATTGTCCCCTAAGGTTGAAATGAATTCCTTCTTGATCTTTCTTCTTAGAATCTATATATTCCTTCAGGGTTCAAAATACCCTGAATCCTTTCAGCTGTTGATGATTCTCTCTCTCTCTCTCTCTCTCTCTCTCTTTCTCCTTCTGTCTCTCAATCTCTCTCCCTCCCTCCAAATTTCCTTGTATTTGCTTATCTGTGCACTTGTTATATCAGTCCCCTAGTAGAAAGTTAGCTCTTTGAGGACAAGGAGTTTCTTTTTTGTATTTGTATGACCAATACCTATCTCATTGCCTTGTACTAAATAGGTGCTTAATACATGTTTTTTAAAAATAGGTGCCTAATACATAGTTATTTATAAATAACAATTTATTTAGCACTTTAAGATTTGCAAAGTTCTTTACAAATATTATTTCATTTTATGTTCTAAATAACCCTGAGAGACAGGTGCTATTATTTTCCCAATTTTACAGATGGGGAACCTAAGGCAGACAGAGGTTTAGTGACTTGCTGGAGTCACATAGCTAGTAAATGTCTGATGCTGGCTTTGAATTTAGGTCTCCCTTATTCTAGGCCCAGTGCTCTAACCATTGCATTACCTGGCTGCCTTATCTATCTATCTTTAAGTTATAAAGTAAAACAAGCATTTCCATAGCATCCCTTAATAAAAAAGATGATTGCACATGAAATTACAAATTGATTATATATTACTTGCTATTCCTTTTAAATATATAATATACTTATTCCTTCTCCATTGTGACTTTCCCCATCATGGTTTTGATATACCATGGGTGGACATAAGAAATTAAATGGGAATTTTTTGGGAGTTTTTCAAAAGCCATGGAAGACACATGAAGGCCTGCAGATGACACAGAAAAGGTTTAGAAACTCAGAAATGCATAAAATATATGAATAGCTTTGTATAACATCAACATATTTTATTTTTTAATACCGTAATAATTCAGACTTCTTCTCTGGTATGGAGGGTGGGCCAAAAAAATTTTACACTGATTTTCCAGATCTTGAGGCCATGGCACCCCTAACCCCCACAATGTAGAAGGGATAAATTTAAAGTTATTGTGTAAGTTTCTATTTTTTCATCCCCCTTCTCCATCCTAGAGATGGTTAGCCTTAGGCACAAATAGGTATATGTAGATAAAATTTTCTATACATCCTTCCACTTATCAGTTCTTTCTCTGAATGCAGATAAGCTCTTCATATATTATTATTAGTTAATCTGGATATTTATAATAGTCAAAATGACTTATTCACTCGAGTCATTCTTAAAACAATATTATTGTTACTGTACACAATGTTCTCTTGGTTCTGCTTATTTAACTCTTTATTATTTCGTGTAAGTCTTTCCATGTTTTTCTAAGATCATTGAGTTCATCATTTCTCACAACTGCCACATATATTTTGATACCCTACTATACCCTATGACAAACTCTGTGTGTCTCTAGGCACTCTATCTTATCTGCACTTTGTGGCTCACTCAGAATCTAATATAGTGCTCGGCAAATAGTGATTGATAAATGTTTACTGGATTGAATCAAACAGTATTCTAGGAGGACTAGGGCAGGTATGTGGCATGGTGGATAGAATGCTGGGTCTGAGGCCAGGAAGAACTGGGTTCATATCCAGCCTCAAACGCTTACTCTTTGTGTGCCAGAAATAGGACTTGAACTAATAATAGCTGCTAGCATGGAGTTTTTTTAAGGTTTGCAAAATGCTTTACATGTGTTATCCCTTTTGATCCTCACAACAACCCTGACAGGTAGCACTATGGTTATTCCATTTTACTCACAACAATGCAGTGTATTATAATGATAGCAGTAGGTAGTATTCTCTTAATTTTACAGTTGAGAAACTGAGTCAAATAAAGATTAAGTGACTTCCCAAGGTTACACAGCCAATGTTTGAAAATGAATTTTAACTTGGATGTACCCAACTTTAGGTTTAGTGCTCCATTCATTGTCCCAACTGGTTGTAAGGTCCCTTGTATGTGTGTGAATGTGTTTGTGTGAATTTAGATATCTATAAACATTCTTCTAAGGCTGCAGATGTCAAAGTGTTGCACAAGGACCTCTGACAGTCTCCAAGACTCTTTCAGAGGGTTCATGAGGTCAAAATTATTTTCATAATAAAACATATACATTATTTATCTATTAAAATACTCCTCATTTTAAGTACATATCTGTGCTAACAGCAGATTTTCTTCATATATTTAAACTAAAACAACAGATGGAATGCAGAAGCCGATATGAGAATCCAGCTGTCTTCTATTAAACTAGACATTAAAGAGATCTGCAGAAATATGTAAAATAGTATCACTCTTCTCACTATAGCTTTTTTTGGGGGGAAAATATAGCTACTTTTCATAAAAATGGTATCTATTTTAACATGTAATCAGTTTATTATTGTTATTTAAAATGAATTAATGCATAAATATTTTAAAACTTTATCAGTTTTAATTTCTAATATAGTAAATATTGATATATGTGACCCACATAAACAAAAGCTCTTTGGGGTGCTCAATAATTTTTAAGAGTGTAAAAGGATTCTGAGACTAAAAAGTTTGAGAACTACTTATAGTTAAGTGTTTTCACTGAAAGGTAGGGGGAGCACTTACATTATTAGAAGCATCCATAACAAGTATTTTGAAACTTCCATGGACCCACAATTATCTAATATGGGTATTGCCTCCTCTTTGCAAATGGGAAGCCATTCAGACCATCTGATTCCATGGGATTCTTGCACATAACCTTTCCAAAGTTCTCCAGAGAATATCTACCTGCACAGCCCTCCCTCCCTCAAAACAAAGTCAAGGGCAAGTCATGTCATTATTTCTCTGATGGCATGGTCTTCTTCGGCAACGAAGGACAAACACACACACCTAGTGCTCAAGAATTATTTTGTGAGGCCTTTTAAAATCTCACAGGTACACATTAACACACAAAAACTAAGCTTCCTATCTGTTAGTCATGGCTTTTTCTACATGGTTGGGCCTCTTCCTTTCCTATAGCCTGTATCCATGACAATGCCTTTTATATTACTTCTTGCATGACGACGATAATGATGATGATGGTAATAGCTAGCTAGTTTTTCCTATTCCTAATCATCACGAATTATTTTTAAACAAATTTATTTGATTTCATGACTGGCTTCCTACAGCATTGCAACAGCAAAGTCACAATGGTGATAATGATAGTGGAGGTGGTGATGGCTAGCATTTATATAGTGCCTTGAAGTGTACAGAGCACTTTACAAATATCTCATTTGATCCTAACAACAGCACTACAAGGCAGGTCCTATTATAAATCCTCATTTTACAGATGAAGAAGCTGATAACTCTTGTTAGTAATATGGTGTGTCCTTATATGCCCACTGTGTATCTTTCTAGAGTTGGAATATTCAGGTAACCCTTAGACATGTATCTTATGGCCCTATAAGAATGGATGAATTTATATTTGGACACATGAAATTGTATGAAAATGGTTTTCCATACATAAAAACTAATTTCTAACAATTTTGCTCATCAGTTACTTTTGCTTCAATTTCACTATCACTTTGGAAGTGATTCATATGGACCATGCATCATAAATTCAGAGCTAGAAGAGAATTCAGAGGTCTTTTAGTTTAAACCCCTCACTTATAGATGGGGAAGTAGAGGCCTAGAGAGAGGAGTTGTAGAAAGAGAAAGTGGAGAGAGAGAGAGAGAGAGAGAGAGAGAGAGAGAGAGAGAGAGAGAGAGAGAGAGAGAGGTTAAATGATTATCCCAAAGTCATACAGATAGTAAATGACAGAGCTAAGCTTGAACCCAAATCCTTTGACTTCAAATCCAAACGTTCTTCCTACTGTACCTATTTGTTGATGTAAAAAGTTCCTTTTTTAGCTAGTAAGAAAGATATAGCTAACGAGCCAAAAGGACAGTGAATTTACTACCCATCTAATTTTTCTTCCCCACAAACTCCTTATTCGTCTTGCACAGTCATTCTTCTTGATGATTATCATCAGCTAATAAAATCTCCCTCGTGGATTTTTTCCCCGATGCGTTTCCAGAATTGGCAGCTTGCCAAAACTTTGGTGGATTTAAACTTGGAAATGCAGCAACTGAAGGTTGAAAATGAACTGTCCACAGCTTCTGAATATCCAACCCTGGGAAAGATCACTGTGAGCTCAGAATAATAAAACAATATGTCAGGAGACATAAAGCCCAAAGACAAAACATGTTTTCCACAAATAATTCTGAC
The DNA here is from genome assembly GCF_028372415.1 of Notamacropus eugenii. NCBI lineage: Eukaryota > Metazoa > Chordata > Mammalia > Diprotodontia > Macropodidae > Notamacropus > Notamacropus eugenii. The sequence continues at coordinate 128,928,308 of NC_092875.1, read as the reverse complement.
ACAAATATCATGAACAAGATGCACAAACTTCCAAGTTAAATTCTGTAGAACAGAACCAGGTGTGATGGGAAAATGAAAGGAAAATGAAATAGTCAATGTGGAGAAAATTCTTCCTATGTACATTCTGAAAGGTTCCTTGGAAAATAGAGAAGAAAAGAATGTGGTCGGTGTATGAGGCTGCTTTGACTTCTTCCCCCAAGCATCCCCTACTGGTTTCATTTATCTTTTGCTAATTTAGCTGTTCAAGGGCATCTTAAATTTCAGAAATGGTGTGCCCTGTAGTTAGTTATTCATCACTTCACATTTTGGAGAGTCAAAATATCTCCTCTTGTTGAATGAAAACATTTAAAATACATCTTCAAAACACTGCATACTTTTCTATTATTTTAGAATTTTTCTTCCCATTAAAAAAGATGAAATAGTTTAAAAGCTGAGAAATCAAAAGAAGTCTATAAACCTAAGCATCCCTTTCTGTTAAAAGATACTCATGCGCGCCCCTCCACAGCCCACTAAACAAAAAGCACCCTTAGAATATATGTAACTTTAACAATAACTGATGATAAAAATAGAGTCTTAAGGTCATGAAAAACAGATCTTGTGCACTTGTCTGTCTTTTCCTTCCTTCCTTCCTTCCTTCCTTCCTTCCTTCCTTCCTTCCTTCCTTCCTTCCTTCCTTCCTTCCTTCCTTCCTTCCTTCCTTCCTTCCTGCTCTTCCCTCTCTCCTCCTCTCCTTTCCTTCCTCTCTCCTACCTTCTTGCATGCCCCTCTCCCTCCCTTCCTTTCTTCACCTCTAATTATTATGCCTGTGAAAAGATTTGGGAATCACCAGAACTAGGTTAAATTAGTAATTGTGTCCTCAATTATGATAGCGATGATGCTCAAATCACAGAATTTTAGATGTGGAAGGGACCTCAGAGCCCATCTTGACCGAACCATACACTCCAAAGAACCCATAGTATAACAAACCTAACCTCTGTTTGAAGAACTCCAATGAAAGAAAACCTGCTCCCACTGGAGGCAGCCGATTTTACTTTTGGACAATTCCAGTTGTTGTCAATTTTTCTTCATGATAGTTTAAAGTGGACTCTTTGCAACTTCTATCCATTTCTCCTGGTTCTGTCCACTGGGACCAAAAAGAAGAGTGAGAGGACATGGGTTTGAATTCAGGCTCTACAGTTACCTGGGTGATTGTCAGGTCACTTTTCTGGGGCCTCACTTTTCTTGTATCTACTATAAAATGAGAAATTAGAATAGGAGATTTCTAAGACCTCAATCCAGCTCTCAGTCAATTATTTTTATAGTTCTAAATTTAATCCATCTTCCACAAGATAGTCTGTGGAGGTCTTCTCCAGGATGACTAGAAAGAACTATCATCTTTATTTAATAATAATAGCTCAAATACACACACTGTTTTCAGTTTACAAAGCACGTTCCTCCCCACAGCCCGGCTGGGTGATATGATTATCACCATCTTATAGATGAGGAAATAGTTTTAGAGACATTAAGTGACTAGTCCATCATTAGAAGCTAGTCATATGAACAGCTAATTTAATTTGAACTCAGATCCTCCTGACTCCAGGGCTGGTGCTCCATCCACTGTGCCATCCCTTTAATGTTAAAAGTTGTGTTATTTCCCAATACATGTAGTATTTTCAGTGTGCTCTGTAGAAACGAAATCTCATTTAAGTCTCACAAAAACTTATTGTGAGCAAGGTATTGTATTATTCCTATTGTTTCAACAAGGAAACGGGCTTTGGGAGTTACATAGTTTGCCCTTGGTTGCACAACTAATATGACAAGATTTGCATCCAGGTCCAAGTTCAGCACTCTATCCACTGTTTCACAGAGCTTTTTTTCCCACTGGTATAATGGATGAATTACTGTGTGATATTTGCCCATGGCAATTGGTTTCTAAGAATAAGAGAATGGATGAATTTCCAATTGAAGGATTAGCTGGCACAAAGAGGATGAGAACCTGGCCTAGTCTACCAATTAACTTTATGGCCTTCGGCTTGAAGAAATTCATTGTTATTCTTTAGATAAACTGAGTCCTTTGTCAAGATGAATCCTAATTCAAAGAATAGACTATAAACCTCTGTCCCCCAGTTTCTAGCACCTCTTACCTTTTAAAAGAACTGATACATTTTCCAAGAAATGACTCTCAGTAAAAGGTGTAGTTTCTTTCCTAACCATTGGGTGCTTTGCTGCCAACATGTATAGATCTTTGTGATTAGTACACATGAGAGGTGATCAGTTTTGTGGATGTATAAGTAATTAATGCTAAGTAATTCAGATCTACAGTTTGACTTTGTTGATGCTATGTTGTATTTTGGGATCCAAACACTCTGGTAAGGAAAAAGTAATTTAAATAGCTTCATTGATGCCTTTTAAAAATATTACAGTCATTTCTCTCTCCCTCATTATACATATGACAAAGAATAATAGTGAAGGAGGAAAAAAATATCACTACAATGATTGAATTAGATGAGAATGTATCCAACATTCTGCCCTTGTGGTCACCGTCTCTCTACTGATAAGATGAATGTAAGATGGAGGTATATTATCTCATCTGTTCTTTCAGACCATTCTTGATTTATGAATCAGAGGTTTTGAAAAAAATGGACTTTTCTATAATTCTGGTAGAGAAAGTTTTTTTTTTTTTAATGTTCTTCCTTTGTTTGGGGATGGCCTTTCTTAGGTCTCCTGTATGTCGTTGTTGTGGCTTCATCAGTCATGGAACTTGGCCTGTGATATGAGCCCAGCAACATGGAAATACAATGGAAGCTTCTTCTTTAGAGCACTATAGTTATTTTAAGTTTTCCAATCTGTATTCTACCATTAAGTGAATTTTGTAGTGAATGATACTCTCTTTATTCTAGTAACAGAAAAATGAGTTTCCTTTCATTAAAAAAAAATTCTTGTAAATGGTTTTCAGCTATTAAGTGTTAATATGTTAGTCAGTGATCTTAGGGGTAGAATGTGGAGAATCAGCAGGGAAATTAAAGGATGTGCTTTCAACTGTTAACTTTTTCTCCTTTGAGCTGCCTTTTAAATAAACTAGAGGAACCTTGTGACTTCTTAAAGAAGTGAGAGATAAAAGGAACCAAGCCATTACCATAAGGGAACTAGGGAGAGTGAGAAAAGGGAAAGTCATTGTAATCAAAATGGTACCCTGTGGGCAGTCAGTCCTTCAGAAAAGAAGAAAGGAAAGTATTTAAGATGATGGTAGACACAGAGAGCAACCAGAAGGGATCAAGTAGTTTAGTGAGAAAAGTAGGGTGTTTAGATTTCTTAGAAGATACATTCTCTTTCAACTCTTTAATTGGAGGTGGGAGGGACAGGAAGAAATCAACTATGGCAGAGAAATTCCAGTCTGTGTGTTTCCTGCTATATAATAGCACTTTTGCAACACCTAGTTGAGAGTGGTGAAAGAGATTGACTTCCTAAGGTTTCTTCCAGCTCTAAAAATCGAGGTTCTGGACAAGAAAAGAATCAGTTTAAATAATCAGAACATATAGCTCTACTTTCCTTAGCATAAACTATCTACCTTTTAGTTTTGGGTTCAGACCTATGATTTCAAAGACCCAGGGAACTCTTGGTAAAGCAACATTGCTTATTAGTGTAAATTAGCAATTGTCTTTCTACTTACCGTCTTAGAAAATTGCCTAGGTCACTAAAAGGTTAATTGGCTTGCCCAGGTTTGCACAACCAATGGGAGTCAGAGATGGAACTTGAACCTAGGTTTTTTTGTTTTTTTGGCTCCAAGGCCATCTCTCTAAAGCCTAAGCCATGTTGCCTCTTATACCTAACAAATAAGTAAACCAATGAATAAAGGAATGAATGAATGAATGACATTTAGATATCACTTTAAGGTTTGCAAAATGCTTCCCAGATATCATCTCATTTGATTTTCACAATAACTCTGTGAGACAGGGGGACCTTCCAATACTGTTATTGCCATTTTATAGATATAACATGTGGTAAAGGACTTTGGCAAGACTCTGGCCTCATCAGAAGGATTAGGTATGATTCTAGGGGCTAATCCTGGAAGGCCAGTTTCTCTCTTTGGCTCATTACACCCTTCTGGAGTAACTGTAAGAAAATCTCTAAATATAGCTAAGGTTTAGCTCATGTCTAGGTTTCCCCAAATGTGAATAGCAGAATCCCAGCCCTCAAGAAGTAATACATATGGGTAAGACAGCTTTTATTGTAGTTGACTGAAGACACAATTAGTCTATAGCAGCCCATAAACAGATAAACACATAAAACACTGATATAGCCCAATAATTCCTCCCAGGAGGGTACTGAAATTGGGGTTGCCTTTAAAGCAATTCTTTGACACTCTAGGTGATCCTTAGCTTTTCCACAAGGTTCTACACAGTCCCTCCTAGATGACTGCTTCACGTGGGGGTTTAGATTCCCCCTAGAAGGCAAATATATTTTGGGTCTGCCGAGTTATCTACTTTCCATTAAACTTGCACTGTCGGAATAACTTGCTGGCCAAGAAGGCTGCTACTCAGTAACTATAAGACCAATTCTTTTTTTTCTTAAAGGGGCATGTTGCATCAAGAAATCATCTTTCCTTGTAAGGTTTAGTATCTGAATTTTTGATCTTGGAAAATCTCAAACTGGGAAACTACTGAACTTGCAATTATTCAGGCAACTCTTCAAAGCTGGCCCTCTCTAGGAAATCCTTTTTTTTTTTCTAGATAGATGGCTAGATTCTAGAATCACACTTTCTGGTCAACTAAAATCTTTACTCTTTTGTTGAAGTCCAGGAAACAATGTCAATGAAATCCCTTCCCAAACCAAGTCCATGAATGCCTAACATTTAGGTATCACTTTAAAGTTTGCAAAATTCTTCCCAGATATCATTTCTTGTTGTTTCACAAAAACCCTATGAGGTAGGGAGAATTTTAAGTATTATTATTATAATTTTATAGGTGTAATATTTGCTACAGGATTCTTTCAGTGTAGGCTCAAGGGACCCCATATTTAAACCTCTGCCATGTGTTTAATGCAGGAAAAATCTATTGATGCCCTAGCTGCTGTCATCTCTTTGACTAGGAAAGTCTATTCAGCATCTTTCCTCTGAGGCCACAGACAAGGACATTCTTTTCCCATGTACCTCTGTCCCAAGGCAGCTGTTTCCAATTCCTGATGAGGAGAGACCATGCATGGGCATTCAATTGTTCTCTCTGGAAACATGACAGCTCTGAAGCAGGGTATTATGTCATCCAATGTGAAAAGAAAGTTGGTGAGAGGTATCATTTTATATGCCTTAGATAAGAATTTACTCCTGCCAAGTATTCACGAAGAAGTAACCTTAGTCTCTGGGAACAAAGGAGGAGTATTGTGGACTCTCATTCAGGACCCTATGCATGTTATATTCACACTTTCTGTAGGGAGGTGCCCTTCATCTGCCTCCCCAAAAGGGCTCATGCTATATAATCCTATCAAGATGAATGCAGAACTTCACTAATTGATCTAGGATTCCTCTCGATGAACCCATCTTACATTGATAAAGGAAGGACCAGATTGGCCAAGTCAACTGAACAGTTATACAGGTAGTATGTAGCAGGATCAAGGTCTGAAACCAGGCTGCCCCAAATCAGGCACACCTTCCTCAGACTCTTGGATTTTTCCAATCAGCATTTTAAACTTTTCTATAAGATAGCAAGATTTCTATCAGATTGCAAATTTCCATTAGATTGATACATCTATCAAATATTCAAGGACAAAGATTTTTACTTATTTATCTTTTCTGCGATTTTTATCCTAAAACTTTTCTCTCTAATATGCAGAGCTAAGGGTAAAATAGAAGCGTCTATATTTTGGGGTATGGGATTTCTTCAGTACTCTCCATGCAGGGATATTTTGGTAACTGCTTAAAATAATCAACTCTCTGAAAATGCACAATATATTTTAGCATTTAATCTGCATTACTAACATTTTCTTCACCACTTCTCGTTTATATGATCAACAAAACAATGAATTGAGGCCTGATTGTAAGTTTGCTGATTTCTGAGGTGTAAATGCTCACGTGGAGAATTTAATAATTGACTGATCCCAACAAACCCTTTCTTTTACATATAAGAAGTTGATACTATAACTACAGTAAGTTTCCCTCAGTGCAAAAGCACCTGCCTCCTACCTGGGTCCAGTTGCCTTTCAAATTCATCTGCATATAATATTTCATAGATTTATCACAAATTTGCTCACCATGCCCCCATTCCATATGATTCTTAACTTCTTCCCAACTTTGTGTGGACCACATGAAAACACTATCAAATTATAGCTTAGAATGTATTAATTGCATGAAATAAGAATTAATTAGATTGTGTTAAAATTCGGAGTGGCTCTTCAGTGCACAGGTAAAAAGGTTGTTTTTTTCTGGGCAGCAGTGCTTCACCATTGAGAAGTGGGTTCATGACATCAACTTTTATGGAGGGACTCACTGTGCCCATTAAATTAATGGACAGGGGATATCAGCCTATCACATCTAGAACCACATCTAAAATGGTCTGAACTCCCCTGACCTTTTGTTCTCAGCCTTCAGTACCTTCCAGATGAGTTGGAATGCTTTTGTTAGAGCATTCATTGTTCTCCAAACATTGCAAAATCTTAAGGAGAATAGCTAGCATTTTCATAGCACTTTATACAAAATATCTTATAACTATTATCTCATTTAGTCTTTGATACAACCTTGTTGGGTACTATTATTACCTCCATTTTCAAAATGAAGAAACTAATCCATGAATTGACTTGCCCAGGGTCACATAGCTTGTAAGTATCTAAGGTAGTTTTCCTAAGCCTAGGGTTCCACAAACTCAAAACTTCAATCTTACCAACCATGCCATGGCTAAGAAAATATTTCCCATCCAGGCAGCTGAAGTGGTAGCTTCCTTTTTGATGTCTTGGAAGCCAACACTAACTCCTGGATCCACAGGAAGGCAGTAGAGGCAAGAAAAACAGAAAGATTCTCCTAATAGATATGCAATATGACCTCTAGTATGGTATGCAACACTCTTCATGTGGTCTTACTATAGAGTTCCTCTTTAGACCAGCTGCCTGGCATACCCTATAGATAGGCCACTCTAGTATGGTATCATTAAAGTAGACAGATTCTTTGGGTTTTTGTTTTAACCCACAATCTGGGGTCAGGGAATTCCTTTTTCACAAAGGAATTTGGTTCTTGACTCATGTGGACCAGGGTCCATCCTTGTGGAAGCTTGATCCTAAAGAAAAGTCAGTCTTTTCTTAAACTCTCTAGCTTACTATGTGCTCACCCCAGAGTAGATTTCTGTGGAAAACTTCTAAAAAAGGTTTAGTTTTGGTTCATGTCTAGTGTTTTCCCAAAAGAAATTAGCAGGGAATCTCTTCCAGAAAAGTTACTCACAGTACAAAATATTAGATATCAGGAATAGGGCAGGTATTTAATTATTCCCTTGACTACAAAAGAAATGATTAAAACAAAATACTCATAAATGTTTTGGCTGTTGATCAGTTGTTTCAGGTTCTCCACAGCCCTACTTTTGGAGGAGGGTTCCTTGGCAAAGATACTAGTTTGCTATTTCTTTCTCCCACTCACTTTACAGATGAGGAAACTGAGGCAAATAGGGTTATGACTTTCTTGGGTTCACACAGCTAGTAAGGATCTGAGGCCAGATTTGAACGCATGAAGATGAGTTCTCCTGACTCCCAAGTCCAAAGCTTTATCCACTGTGCCACCTAGCTGCCCCAACACTCATAAATATATATTGACAAATAATTGAAACATGAAAAGGTAACCAATCACTCCTATTACACTTCTCTGGGAGGTGAGAAAGACTGAGAATTAATGCACACAGGAAAAAACTGAACAGCTAGAGAATAATTATTTTTGGCTGTAAAAAAGATTCTTGCTCATTTTTGGTATGATGAAAGGGATCATTGGATCACAGAGTTAGGGCTAGAAGTCACATAGGCAATTTTCCTCATTTTATAGGAATGATTTGTCCAAGATGAGTGGTGGAGTCTGAACTGAGATCCTGATTCCAAATATAGGATTGCTTCCGATGTAGCCCCTTTTCAGCACCTTCTGATTTTTAAATTCTGTGATTATGTGTAGTGTGAGAAAGAGGTCAGAGTGCAGCACAGATGAAGAATGAGCAAGGACACAGAGATACAGGGGTAATCATTTGGTACTCCTGGATTTTCTCCTGTCGCCTCTTTGCTGTGTATGGGCTTGGAGTTCCTCTCTCCCCTTTTCTACCCCACTACCCCACCCAAGGAAGGGAACCAAAAACATGTGGTAAGAGCTCCAGGTAATTTTCTGGTAACTTCATAAAAAGAAAGACACAAAACCTGTAATGGTGATATTAAGGCAAGATGCCAGGTTACTAATTGGTTCTTTCAAGGAACTTGAAGCTGAGAGTTGTAATGGGCATGGAAGTAGCAATGCTGATTGAGACTTTTAAGAGGGGATTAAATGAAAAGCTTAAGGATCAGTTAGCCAGGTGCATGGTGTTTCAGCATATTTAAATACTAGTAATTTGACAATGTACTTAGTGAACTTCTCCGGAAATGAAAGAGTTGGTATCTGGACAGAGAACCTTGAAACCAGTAGAAGGCTTCTGAGGCCTGGAGCTGGTTCAGAGTGGAACCAGAAGGATGCTTAGATATATGAAAATATTGGAGTCCTCATGAACTGTGTTTTAGTTGTGATACTTTGAATCTTACTTGAATCCTGTCTCTGGCCCTGTGTGACTTTGAAAAGTTAACTCACCTCTGTAGACAATATCCATAAAGCCAAGGGAATTCTGTTAAAGGACAAAAATATATATATATGAGTTCAAGTGGGAATGAAGTAGAAATTTTGGGCTAATGGTCAAGATCAAATGCCATAAGGGGAAAAAAATCCTTTTCATCTTCCCCTTTCTCCATAAGGGAAAAGAATCCTTTATCATCTTCCCCATTTTGGGTAGAGATGCTGGGAAGCCCTGCTATGGAAGAGATAAGATATCCTATGATGTTTAGAGGCTCTGGTGCATTGAGAAATTCTGCATCCCTAAACACGGTGATGAAGTGGGGAATGCCTCCCTACCAGAAAGCTACAGTTGGGTAAGTATTCAATGGGGGGGATGGGAGGGTCTGATTTGATGAACTTTTCACAGACATAGTGTGGTAGGAGACACAGGTAGGCAGTCTGAGAAGAATCAATATGGCAGCGGCACAGGTGATACTTGGGTAACCCTGTTTATAATACTCTGTAATTTTTTATAGATTTATGTAATTATATCATAATTATCATTCATGTAGCTATTTATATAATTTATAAGTGATAATATAGAATTATAATTTATAAACCAATAATTTATAGTTATCATATAATTATATTTTTATAAATTATAATATGTATAATATGTATTATCCATTATAATAATTCTTTATGTATTCTATTTCTACTGGACTAGAGAGTAGGGAGTAAAGTGAAGCATGGCTGGGATTGGTCTTAAGCCTTTAAGAGCCTCTCATTTTAATTCAATAAACACTTATTAGGTACCTATAGACACTATAGTAGGTTAGGATAAAATGGCCCTATTTTCTAGGATTCAACTGGAGGGAAATAACCTGTACATAAAGAACACTTACTAGAGGAATAAGGAAATTAGCCTAGGAAATTTCTTTAGACTAGGTAGCCATAGGTAAGAGGTGGGAAACAGATACTCTTAAAGGATTAAGATTTGTAAAAGGTAGTTAGCAAAGGGTAGCGATGGGGGTAGTTCAGCTGCCATTACTGGAGAAGTCTGATTATTCAAACAATCTCCTGCTTATTTTCTTACTATCCCATAAAGTCGTAAGATAACTCATAACTCTCACAAAAGACCTTAGAAGCCATTTGGTCCTACCTGCTAATTGTCCAGATGAAGTAACTGAGACCCAGGGAGATTAAGTGATACCCAATGGGCATCTTAAACTACAAACATATCCCAAACAGAACTCATTATCTCTCCCTTCTTCATAGCTTCCCTGTTGATGTCAAGGGCCCCATCATGCTTTCACGTACCCAAGTGAGTAACCTTGGAGGCATCATGGACTCCTCACACTCCCTCACCCCACATATCAAATTAGTTGCTAAGTGTTACAAATTCTTCATCCCATTCTATCTCCTGGGTCTAGGACTCTTCCTTTTTTCTTTTCTTTCCTTTTTTTCAGATTTGTTTTTATTTTTAATTTATGGAATAAAGCAAGCATTTCTATAATATAGAATGAAAAAGATGATTGCACACGAAACTTCAAATCTATGATGTACAATTTCCTATTTCTTTTAAAGACACAAAATTGTCATGTAAATTTTTTTCCTTTTTTTTCCCCTTCCTCCCTACCCTAGAGGTGGCTACCACTAGACACACACACACACACACACACACACATACACACATATATATGTAAAATTATTCTCTATATACTTCTATTTATCAGTTCTTTCTCTAGATGCAGAGAGCATCTTTCTTCATGTATCTTCTATAGTCAACATGAATATTTACAATGGTCAAAATGACTTCTTCACTCAAAGACATTTTTAAAACAATGTTGCTGCTACTGGATACAATGTTGTCTTGGTTCTGCTCATTTCAGTCTTCATTATCTCATGCAAATCCTTCTGTTTTTCTAAAATCATTGAGCGCATCATTTCTTACGGCACAGTAATATTCCATTACCACCACATAGCACAACATGTTCCCTTTTCTCCATCTACACAGCCATTCCCCTCATTAAACTCCTCATCAACTTTTGCCTGTTCTACTGAAGTCATCCTAATGGGTTTCCTTGAATCTAATATTTCCCTTCTCCAATCCTTCTTCACATAGAAGCCAAATTAATATTCTTAAAAGTGACATGACAATGTCACTCCCTTGGTGAAATAGCCCAATGACTTTTTATTTCTTCTAGTATAATAATGATAACATTCTGGTAAATAATATTCTGTTCATTCTACTGTTAGACAAATCAGAATAGACTATGTAGACTGAGCACAACTTATTGTATGCAGGTGTATGTTTCAAAGTAATATTTAAAGTAATTAAAATTTAAAAGTAATTAAAAAGTAATAAGTTCCCAGAAGGGTTTCTTATTTTATGAATATAAAAGAATCATATGTAGTAATAATAGCTAACATTTATATAGCTTACTGGGTTAAGTAAACACTTTATAATTACTTTATTATTTGATCCTCACAACAACCCTGGGAGGTAGTTGCCATTATTATCCATATTTTACAGAAGAGGAAACAGGCAAACAGAGGCTAAATGACTTGCCTAGGGTAGCACAATTAGTAAACAGCTGAGAGCAAATTTGAAGGCAGGTCTTCCAGATTCCAGACTCTGTACTTTTATCCACATTGCCACCTAGCTGCCCATGAACAATAATAAAATGGAAACTGCTTTGTTTGGCAACAGCCTACTTAGGTTCCAGCCAAAGTGACTTGCTAACTCTTCCTGGAATATAACATTCTATTTCCTGCCTGGAATACATCTACCAACCTGGAATACTACATCCCCTCCTTACCTTCAGCCCAGAATTTCTGACTTCCTTCACGGTTGAGTTCAGATGCCATCTGCTAAAGGAAGACTATTCTGATTCCCAAGATTACTAGTACCCTCTTTCTTCAGAAATTAGTTTTTATTTATAAACTAGACAGCTAGTTGGGCAGAAAACCAGGCCTGGAGTCAGAAAAAACTGAAGTCAAATACTGTGTCAGATATTTATAAAGTGTTTATCCTTGGACAAATCATTTAACCTCTCAGCCTCAGTTTTCTCTTCTGTGAAATGAAGACTTCATGACCTTGTACATTTCTACTCTAACTCTCTGACTATGCTCCTTTGTGTATATTTTGCATTTGATATTTAATGTACATCATTTCCCCCACTAGAATGCAAAGTCCACTGTTTGGTTTGTCTTTTCTCCCTGGTGTCTTAAGTGGGCATGTGAATGCTTTTGGTTGTTGCTTCAGGGACAGATTTATGTTAAATGAACAAGACAGGAGCTATGAACCTTATGAGTATATATTCAGGATGACACTACAAAAACCTCAGGAGCAGCTGGGTAGTGCAGTGGTTAAAGCACCAGCGCAGGAGTCAGGAGGACCTGAGTTCAAATCTCACCTCAGACACTTGACACTCACTAGCTGTGTGACCTTGGGCAAGTCACTTAACCCCAATTGCCTTGTCCTGGGTCATCTCTAATCATCCTGATGAATATCTGGTCACTGGATTCAGGTGGCTTTGGAGAAGAAGTAAGGCTGGTGACCTCCACAGCCCTCACTCAAAACAAAGTCAAGCGCAAGTCATGTCATTATTTCTTTGATGGTATGGTCTTCTTTGGCAAAGAAGGACAAACACACACACACACACACACACACACACACACACACACAAAACCAGAGTCCCTTTACTCTTTGCTCTCACTGGAAATCCCTGCCCCAAACATGCTGTTGTATGTTCCTGGCTTCTACCTTTGTCTAAGATCATATGCTGACTTCATGCCAAAATATATACTCCAAAATGCACCCTCAAAACTACTGCTTCACTTTAGTGTTCAAGGACACTTAGGTTTGTGGCTCCTTATTCCCTGTCACACATGCAGACACCCTGTCTACTTTCTGATATGCCTAAATGGCCCCTGAAAAATTATAAACGAATGTCTCTCCTTCCAGGCTCTTCTGCAATAGTACCATCACCTTTCTCCGCTTCAGTCCTGTAGTATCTTATTCTTCTGAAACCTTGCTTAGGAGTGGGGGTAGACTTGTGTCAGCACATCATCATCACCAATACAGAAGGCCATTCTCATTATCATGGTCCACCTTCCCTACCCCCACCCCCAAATCCATCACCTGGTTTCATGAGTAAAATTTCCCAGAACATCACAAAAGGCTCAATACTTTCAGAATAATATGGCCTCATTAGATGAACTCAGACATTGGTGGATTAGTGATTAGGACAAATTTCAGAGGGCCTCTTGAAGAAGGTAAAAGGATAGCTTTTTACAAGGCATATTGGCCCACTAGATATCAGTCCAATTTCACACACTAACCATTAAAGTAAACAAGTTCTGTGTTCCTACAAGACCCGTGAATAATGAAATGATTCACAATATTTATTCATAATAGACTTGGTGCATGACAGTGAGTGGTACATTCAGTTCTCTGGGGTGTTTCAGGTCACCTACTGAGACATTCTGTGCCTCTGCTTGATAGCTATTTCAGGGGCATGGTGGCTAACTGCTTTAATGCAAAGGAACTGGACCTACAAGTGGGAACTGAGGCCAGATTGTAAACTTTGGAATGACTATGGGAAGAAACTCAAACAAGGGAGGATGCTGGAGAGAAGGACCAAGAGATCAGTCCTGGCTATACCATACTGTCCTTTCATGTATGTGCCTTCCTTGGCCCTAGAGGATTAATACTTCAGATGGCTAATCAACATTCATTATCTAAATTTTGTTTTGTGATATAGGGCTACTGAGTTCCTGGGAAATGAATCTAGTATTCCCTATTTTCTATCTGAAATCTGAGTTCCTAAAGACCTCACATACTACCAGGAATCCTTAAACAAGATAACATTTGTAAAACACTTAGCACAATGCCTGGCACATAGTAGGTGTTATATAAATGTTTGTTTTTCTCCCTTTGCTTCCTTCAACATTGGCTTGTAGGATAAGCTATGCCACTTGCTAGACCAGTGTCTCCCAACTCCAATTCCAATCAACAAACATTTACTAAGTGGCTTGCTACATGCAAAGCACTGGATTTAGGATTTGAAAACACAAAGACAAAACGAAAAGCAGATCTCACCCTCAAGAAGCTTACATTTTGCTGCAAAAGTAAATGCCAAATAAATATGAAGGGGTTTTAGGTAGAGGAGGAGACACTACTAATAATATGAACAACTGAGGGGATAGATCAGGCCTCTTATAGTAGGGATATGAACTGAGCCTGGAAGGGAGCTAGGGATTCCAAGGAGAGTTAGAGAAGGGGGTTAATTAGAGTGTGTGTGTGCATGTGCGTGTGCATGTGTGCATGTGTGCATGTGCATATGTGTGTGCATGTGTGCGTATGTGTGTGCATGAGCATGTGTATGTGTGAGTGCATGTGCATGTGTGCATGTGTGTTCCTGTGTGTTCCTGTGTGTGTGTGTGTGTATCAAAGACTTCTGGGAGGTAGGTAATGTATAAGAAGTGGAAAGGTAGAAAATAGCCAGAATATAATAATGTCACCTACCTCCCAGGGTTGTTGTGAGGATCAAAGGATATAATAACCTCTTAACCCTCTGTGGATATAAATCTTGTAGAATTCAGAGGCAAGAGAATGCCATGAGGATAACAACAGGAACAGCTGGCACCTGGGAGTCTAGAGAAGTTGACCTTGGACTTAGGACTGCCCTTATACCTGGCTCTTCCATTCATTGTAGATTTTGATGACTTTCTGACACTTTGCTGTCTCTTCATTTGCTCTGCTGCTGGCGTTGCTCAGAAATCAGACTAGAGGCTCTCAGGTCCTTACTCTGATCAGTAATACCCAGCCACCTACACCTCAACACTGACAGCTAAGCAATTCCCTGTCACCCCTGGATATCTGTCTGTAGTTATTTTTTACATCCAATCTGTAACCAGGAGAAAATGTCACATTTGCACTTCAGGGAAAAGAGAAAACTACTCAAAACTTTGTTTTTATTTATTTATTTCCAGTAGCAAGTGCTACAATCTAGTGAAGGATTGAATAATATCAGCTTTCACCTTAGGGACTATGTCCATGTCTTTAGTGCTTGGGACACTGAAATTTAAGGGCATACTAATTTAGTATATAGGGCCTATTTCACACATGAGGGACTGGGAGAATGGTACTGACCTCTCTGGTATGAGGGAAAGAGAGTAGGGAATGTTTAAGAGGAAAGAAAATGAGTTTGGTTTGGACACGTTGAGTTTTAGGAAATTACTTAACCCTCATTTTATCTAAAAAATGCTAACCCCTAAAAAGCTAACCCAGGTGTGAGGTATTTTGTTGGGTTAGCCACTCATTCAAAAATCATAACTAATGAGCTCCAAACAATGCGTTTCCTTTCTACAATGGCTGAAAGGCACATTTAAAACAATTAGTCTACTAAAATATATGATAAAAAAAGATTGGCTATACATACTCTTCCAACTCACCAATTGTGAGGGAGGGAATAGACAGAATATATGTGATTAATACACATATGTGGTTGAGCATGCTATGTCTTTGATAATGATGTCTGGTTATAAGTAATAACTACAGACAGATATCCAGGGGTGACAGGGAATTGCTTAGCTGTCAGTGTTGAGGTGTAGGTGGCTGGGTATTACTGATCAGAGTAAGGACCTGAGAGCCTCTGAGTCTGATTTCTGAGCAACGCCAGCAGCAGAGCAAATGAAGAGACAGCAAAGTGTCAGAAAGTCATCAAAATCTACAATGAATGGAAGAGCCAGGTATAAGGGCAGTCCTAAGTCCAAGGTCAACTTCTCTAGACTCCCAGGTGCCAGCTGTTCCTGTTGTTATCCTCATGGCATTCTCTTGCCTCTGAATTCTACAAGATTTATATCCACAGAGAGTTAGGAGGTTATTATATCCTTTGATCCTCACAACAACCCTGGGAGGTAGGTGATATTATATTCTGGCTACTTTCTACCTTTCCACTTCTTATATACATTACTTGCCTTCCAGAAGCCTTTGATAACACACACCGGCACATGCATATTATATATATATATATATATACACACACACACACACACATATATATATATATATACACACACACACATATATACTGATTTTTAAGTATACTCATATTTCAGCAAAGATGGGGGCTTCTTCTACTCTGACCTCTACCATGCCATTTTGTACTTGATATCTATCAGAAAAGAACCCCAAAGGAAGCCAAAATGCTGCTTGCTGCTGAAATGTTTCAAATGTGTTTTTAAAAGAAAAAAAGTAAAGGACCCATCATTATTAAATTGGAGTCATTTAGATGGAAATACAGCCTATTCTTCTGAAGATTCCAGTGTTTCATGTTCCAGACTGCCAAGAACTTGCCCCCATTCTTCCACTCCCTAAATACCTCTTGGTCTTGGGATCTGTTTAAATTTGATGGATATGAAATATTCTATTCAGTAGCTAAAAAAATGAGTGTTAAGTAATTTCCTAAAACTCAACATGTCCAAAACCAAACTCATTTTGTTTCCTCTTAAACATTCCCTACTCTTACTTTTCCTCACACCAGAGAGGACAGCACCATTTCCCCCAGTCCCTCAGAATGGCAACCTAATTATCATCAGCTTCAAATTTTTACGCTCTATGTCCAATCTGTTTTTAAGGATTGCTAATTGAATACTTCCCCTTCTCTCCTCTGATACTGCCACCACTCCAGTGCAGTCCCTCATCACCTCATGCCTGTATTATTGCAGTAGCTGCCTCAAGCCTCTCCCCACTCCAATCTATCCTCCATACAGTCACTAAAGTGATTTTCCTAAAGCACAGGTTTTACCACATCACCCCTCCTATTCAATAAACTCCAGTGGCTTCCTATCGTCTCCAAGATCTGCTTTGTTTGGCATTCAAAGCCCTTCATAACCTAGTATCTTTCTACCTTTCCAGTCTTTTTACAGCTTACTCTATATATTCTTTGATCTAGCCACACTGGTCTCTCGGTCATTCCATGAAGAAGACACCCCAGCTCTCAGCTCCAGATATTTTCTCTGGTTGTCTCCCTTGACTGAAACATTCTCTCTTTGCATCTCTGCCTCCTGGCTTCCTTTAAGTTCCCAACTTAAAATCTCATCTTCTAACGAAGCCTTTTCCAACTCCTCTTAATTCTGGTGCCTTCCATCTCTAATTTGTTTCCTCTTTATCCTGCATTGAACTTGTTTGCCCATATTTATTTGCTTGTCTCCTCTCATTAGATGTGAGCTTCTTGGGGGCCTGGAATAGGGTAATAAATTGATAAATATTTATTGGGTTACATCAATACTTTTAAAGCATAAGTTGGTAAACTAGTGTTTAATGTTGTTCAGTTGTTTCAGTTGTGCTTGACTTTTCATGACCCTTCTTGGGGTTTTCTTGGCAAAGATATTGGAGTAGTTTGCCATTTCCTTCTTCAGCTCATTTTACAGATGAGGAAACTGAGGCAAACAGGGCTAAATGACTTTCCCAAAGTCACACAGCTAGAAAGTATCCCAGGACAGATTTGAAATCAGGGAGAATAGTATTTCCAGGCTCCAGGTTGGCACTCTAGTGCCGTAAGCTAGTTTATCAGATTTTAAATTTTATATCTTCACAAGGTTTTAGCAAAAAGTTAGCTCTTATAAGCTCCATCGCTCTTATTGAAACGATTTTTTAGAAACAATTCGAAGGGTGTGCTTATTGCCAAATTCCAGTAACATTGTATGAAGGGTGATGGTAGTTGCCTTCCCCCAAATGTCCCTAAGTGTTGGTACTAAGTAGAGTTCTGCAGTTAGGGTGAAAAGTGATAGCAGGGCCAACTTTACTTGTAGATGGAGGTAGTGTGATCTGAGAAATATTCATTTTTCACTCCCCAAATTCTACCACTAGGCATTCATTTCTTTGTGTTAAACATTGCCTTTTCTGCTCAGTACTCTTTTATAATGCAACCCCCTGACAGGGGTGATAGATTACACTAATTCATGCTAAGGTATGAGGGAAAAGATCTGATAAGTCACTGCCAAGAAGCAATGTGATAGCACTGAGTTACTGGTAGGAGGATGGGGAGGACATAAAGAGGAAGGAATGAGTGAGCAGAGACACAGAAAGGGGAGGTCATTGGTGGCAGTGTCAAGGACAGACTATCTATTTCATCATTTTGCCCAGGGCTGATTTTGCATCCATTCTGGATGCTAATGGACTGAATATCTTCAGATGAGTGAACTTAACCTTTGTTGTGTCTCAGTTACCTCATCAGTAAGATAGGGATAATGAATTTGTCTCCCTGAGAGTTTGTGAAAATTAATGAGCCGCCTGGAAAATGCTTTTTTGCTCCTTTGAAGAAAGACCCAAGTATTATCTTCATCTCTTTGATCTTAATTTAAGGGAGAGAGATATGGTTGCTATCTTTCCTTACTACTAAAAACAAAATCTTTGAATCAAGGAGCCTTTTCCCATTACAGAATCTAAGATGAACAGATCAAACCTTAGATCCTGCCTGAAAGAAGTCCTGACCAAGAATCCTCTATCTCATTTCTGTTGCTACTTTCGTCCCCCTCACACAAAGTGCAGTGCTGAAAGGTTTTGTAATTTGAAGCATTTTCCCTTATCAGACAAATAACTCTGTTGATTTATGCTAAGTCAGTGTTCACAAAACACTACTTAGGGGAAAAAAAGATTCTTTCTGGTAAAGACCCCTCTGCTGAAGGTGTAGCTAGTTTCCCTCCCTCCTTGGCCCTCTTTTTTTTCAGCCAAATAGTTGTGTTTTGTCCTTCATTTTCAAAGAGGACCATTGATATCATGGAGTCATGTCTGGATTTGCAAGTGAATTGGATTTAAGGGAGGCAGAGTTGTGCAAAGTCATCAGCTCACTCTCTCTTGCAGACTCATTGAAATCCAGTGGCAGGCTAAAGGTCGATATCTGTCTTTGGCCAGGGAGGTACACCAACTAGTTATTTTGAAAGGAACTGATTGAATGAATTTAAATGATGGGTTACCTACATTCAACTGTTTGTGCAGGGCAGAGTTCCCACCTATTTGTTTGCAAAACTAAAATTGCATAGAAATATAAGGATGATAGATTTAGATCTGAGAAAGAACAGAGAAGAAAACTAGTCAAAGTCCTTCCATGTGCAGATGATGAAAGTGATACATAGGCAGGTTCAGTAAATTGTCACAGATCTCGTAGTTAGTAAATGGCAAAGCCCATATCTGAATATTTCCAGTTCAGTGCTTGTTCCCTGCTATACCCAGAGAAAAGAGAATAGGAAAGGGAGCCTAAAGATGTAGATGATTTACCCAGAAATGTCTCTTTTCTTTGATTTTCAAATGGGCAAGCAGAGTTGCTGTTAATCATGATCTGGATGTGCTGAGATTTTTCATTCTCTTAACTTCTGTTCTTTTCATGACTCTCAACCTGATCTCTGTAAGGAGGTGTTTCCCCACTCCTCCCAGGATGTTAGTGCTATGAAAGTAACACCAAAAATCTGGCTGTCGGTGGTTTCCGAGGAGGGTTGCTTCCTTCTAATGGTACTGGAGGAGTGGGAATGTATTTTTGAATAGAGGATGGAAGTGAGCTTTGTATAGTGGATAGAGCACTAGGAGGAAATGGGTTCCAAAACTGCCTCTGATGCTTACTACCTGGCTGACTGTGGGCAAGTCGTTTATTGTCTCTGGACCTATTCCTTCACAGGAGATTGTACTCTGAAGTCCCTTCCAGTTAAAGGCATTCTTCCAATGCATTTAAGGGCTCTAAGGATGGAGAAGTTCTCTCAGATCCTCGAGATATAGGTTCGCTGTGTGATTCAGGAGAAATAATTTCAGCTGTGATTCCATTTCTCTTATAAACCTTAGAAAGAGCCTGTATAAGGTTGAGAAGGTTAGCCTTACCCCAAGTCTTCCAGACCCCTAAATGAAGCATTCTGTGAGAGTGAGAGTCTTTCTTAATATTAAAAAGAAGAATATTTCCTTTAGTATCACCCTACCCTTCCCCCACCATCTGCCCTTGGTAACTCATTCTTCCTAGCAAATTCAAAGAGGTATTACGAAGATTAATAATCTTTGTAAAACTGTTTTAGACCTCTATTCAGAAAAAAGACTTTCTATAAATTAAAGGTATTATGTTCTCAAGCATCCATTAAGGACTAATTTGCGAAGGGGTTGATAGTTCCTTAAATATACATGAAATCTGATTAATGTGTGTGTGAGGGTGGGCTTTCTTAATCTTTGGGGGACACAGTTCAGAGGATACAGGTAGGATGAAGCTAACCTTTGCCTGTGTTCAAATTATTGTTCCTAATAAAATTTCCCTAAATAGTTTTCTTTATTAAAATAGACATTTATTGTGAAGTATAAGCATACCAGTTTTGGTTGTTAAATCTATTAGCTAATTTATCTCTGTTCATAAGATGGCTCTGCATGATGGTGAACCCAAGTTTGAGAGCTATTAATTTAAAATGAATTGTGAAGCTGTGGCTAAACAAGCTACGCACTCTGATTTAGCAGTATTACACAACGGCTTCTTGGAGATAACAGTGTAAATGACAAATTAAACTCAGACAGTCTTGTTGCTGCAGACAGTGCCTTTAAAAGATACTCACCAGCTATTCACTCACAGCTGCACTACAGTTGCTTATCAGGCTTATAGAAGGTTCTTGGTTTTTATTTTTTTTTAAAGGAAACTTATCTGCCAGCTGTGTATTTAAAGACGCCCGTCACCATAGAACCTGGGTGCTTGGTTACAAACAAGGCTCTTTGAGAAAAGGCTAGTTTATGGAAATTAATAAAGCCAGAGCTTGTACACAGACATCGATCTAAGCGGCCAGCTGACAGTAACTTAATAGGCACAGTAGAGAAAATAATACACAGTGCACTATCTTGAAATATTTTCATCCTGTGAAATCCTGTGAATCCCCCTAGTGGATTTGTAGAAAGTCCCACAGCCCATAATATCCTGCCCTTCTGTCCCCCTCCCCTCTCTAATCCTAAATGATTTCACTCTGACAATATGATGGACAAAGCTTGGATTTACAGGTTTCAGTGGGCCAAAAGGGGAAGATCATGGAAGGTTTCCTGAAATAGGTGACATTGAGTTAGAGATTAAAGGCTGGGTGTGAATTCAGCAGGTGAAGAGATATATGGAATAGTGAGATTGTTCAAAAGTGGAGAGTGAAGAAAGCACAGGGTAATTTTAGCAGAGTAGTCTAGTCCATCTGGAGCAAAGCAAATTTGGGAAGGAGTGAATGAAAGAAGAAAAAAAAAACATTTATTAAGTGCTTACCATGCGTCAGGTACTAAGCTGTGTTGGGGATGCAAATATGAAAATGAAGCAGTCCATGATCTTAAGGAACTTATATTTTAATAGATTATGCAAATAGAGGAATTCTGGCCAGGAAAGAGTGTGTCTGGTGAGTCACAGGGATGGTAAGTAGCTTCACAGGGCAACTGACTGACATGCCCTTTCCATAAACAATGGTGGTATGGTAGTATTATTTTGATTACTGAACTCAGAGCAAGAGGTGGAAAGCAGGGAGTGGGGAGGGGGCCAGCATGGAAGCCAGACAGGTGGCAAGATGATAAGGGCCAATAGCTAGAGGGGATGTGAATTTTGGACTGATATGAGGTACACCGGATGTAGTGATGGTGAGCTTGTGCTTACTGTGGGAGGCCTTGAAGGCCACTCCTTGGAGTGTGAACTTTAATAAGTAATAGAACACTGTTGAAGATTTTTGAACACTGGAGTAAAATGATCAGATTGATTTCAGTTCAATTCAACAAGTAATTATTATGTATCTATGTGAAATCCAGAATCCCTTCAAAAGTAATCTCCCTCAAGTGGAGTCTTACTTTGGGTCAGCATTTATTAAAATCCACAATTCACATGCCCTCATCTGATATTTTCCTTTCACCAGAGCAAGCAAAAAGGAAGGGAGAAGTGAATATTTATTAAAAGTCTACTATGTGCCAAACACTTTTCAGATATTATTTCATTCAATTAAGCAAAATAGCAAAGCAAATAACAAGGGAAAAATAGTACCAAACACAGAGAGGGTAGGTACATTCTTTTACCTACATCACCAGTAGGAGAGAGAATATGCCTCCCAAACAACATATTCTCCTAAGAATGTATCCCAACTTGAACTTCTGTCTGCTTACAAAGATGCCACGTGGGCTCTTCTACAGAGATGCTCATTTTATCTCCTGATCTACGGACGTCATTGCCTGAGCTGATTTCTTACTTGTAAACTGGGCTGCTGTCTTAGCTATAAATTGTAAGCTGCCGTTGTAACTAGCTGGCTCTTTACTGGGCTACTACTGGCATCTACTGTTTTCCCTTTTACTTGCGACTGGCAGGAAGGTGCATTGCTTTTGAATACTTGGCCCATAATCCCCAGCTTCTTTTAGCTCTTTTGTGATTCAGACTTGTAGCAGGACCCAGCCAATACAACTAAAAAGTCCTTTAGGTCATATATGTCTTTTGTCTTGCTTTTTCTTTCTCAGAGCAGCAATTCTCTGAACCTAATCTGCTACTGAGGGATTATATCCTTTTAACTTCTATCATGAACCAAGTTATTGAGTTAAGGTCATACAAATTACCCGTAGTGATTTTTCTTTAACAAGGCCAATGAAGGAGTGGGGTGGAACTAGTGACATTTATTCTGCATTTTTTTAGGTATCGTCAAGTTTCTCTCTTTATATGTGCCTAAGAAGGATCAATTTGACAGTAATAGAAACTTCAGTTTGTATTAGAGAGAAAGAGAAGATAGAAAGAACTATTCAAAGGCTATTATGACAGCTATGGGTGGTAACATAGGCTTATATTAGAGTGGTGGCAAGAAAAATAAAAAAGGAAGGAAACAGCTGAAGAAAAGTTGCTGTTGATAGGACTTGGTTAGTAATGCACTGTGTGCTGTTGAATTAAATTAAATAATGTTGTGATAATCTCCTACTCTGTGCACATCATTGTACTTGGCACTTGGGTAAAGAAATAAAAAATTATAAGGTCTCTGCAATTTAGGAACTTTATAGTCTATGAGGGAGTTAAGGCATATTTGCAAAGAAATAGGATACAAAATAAAATGTGATAGAGACAAATGACACATGCAAAATACTCCAGGAAAATGTTAAGGAGGAGAAATAACTTTCAACTGGAGGAGGGAGGAGTGGTAGTGTCAGAGAAGGCTTCATGTCAAAAGTGGTACTTGAGTTTACAGGAAGAGGAGGTTTTTGATCAGAAAAGTGAATAGTTTGACCAATGCATTGGAAGACTGGTTTGGAAGCTGTTTAAAGGATAAATTATAGAAAGGATAGACTGAAGACAGGCAGACTGGTCAGGTAGCCATGATAATAGTCCAGGAGAGAAGTGATAAGAATGTGAATTAGATTAGTGGCAGGATGTGTGGAGAGGAAGAGATGGATAGAAGGAATAAAATGGGATCTTGGCAACTGATTGGATGTGAGGGGTGAGAAATAAGGGTGAGTTGGAGATTACTCAGAGATTTTGAGCTTAGGTGAAAGGTAGGATGATGTCATAAAAAGAAATAGGAGAGTTGCAGATGTGTCACATTTGTCAGTGTAGTATAATATTTACTAAAATTTTCCAAGAGATATTGGAGATGTGGAACTGAAGCTCAGAGATTAAAACTAATTCAAAGGTCTGATTGTCATCCATACAGAGTTTATAGTTGAAGTCATGGTAGAAGAATAGATCAATAAAGGAGAGAGAAGAGAAAAGAGGGACAGAGCCTTGGAGGATAGACAAGCAAGAGGCAGGAGAGGGTGAACCGCTAAAGGAGGACAAAGAACCTCAAAAGTAGGAGGAAACAGGATCTAGAGGAGGGAGTTGTCAATGGTATCAAATGCTGTGTAAAATCAAGTAAGATGAGGACTGAGAAATGACCACAGAATCTGGCAGTTAGGAGATCCCTTGGAGAGAGCAGCTTTGTTAGATTTGAGGGATCAGGAACCAGACTGCAGGAAGTTGAAGAGAGAGTGGTTGGTGGGGCAGTGAGGTGGTGCAGTGCACAAAGGGTTAAGCCTGGAATCAGGAAGACTCATGTTCCTGAGTTCAAATCTGGCCTCAGACACTTACTAGCTGGGTGATTCTGGGCAAGTGACTTAACCCTGTTTCCTTCAGTTTCTTCATCTGCAAAATGAGCTGGTGAAAGAAATGGCAAACCACTCCAGTAGCTTTGCTAAGAAAGCCCCAAATGGGGTCATGAAGAGTTGGATCTGACTGAGACAACTAAACAACAACAAATCCCTCCCTTAATCCTTCCTTTTATTCTCTTTTCATCCCTTTCCTTCCTATTTCCCTGTTCCATCTTCTGTACTCAATTGTAAGTGTGTATATTTGTGTATGTGTCTTCTTCCCTCATATCAATTCAAATGAGAGTGAGACTCAAAGCATCAACAACTTCCCCCACAACTTTGCCCTTGTTTGCTCTATGAAAATATACATAAAAGAGGGCTCATGACAAGGCTTCTATTTACATATCCTATGTGATATAATTTTCCCTATTTTCCCTCTCCTCCCTCACCCTCTGCCCATCCAGTGCATTTCTATTCCAGTCTCTTTCCATTCTTCTTTTAAGACCATTGAAATAGAACCATTTCCAGGCCCTCTGTCTAAGTCAACTTCTCCCTATGACCCCTCACTATAGTAGGGTCTAAAGGGACATATATATATGTATATATATATAAAATATTTCCATATTAGAATGCAAACAATTTCAGTCTTTTTTAGTTTCTTAAGATGGCTTACTTTTATTTACTTTTTTTTGAATCAGACTTAAGTGACTTGCCCAAGGTCACACATAGCTAGTAAATGTCAAGTGTCTGAGGCTGAATTTGAACTCAGGTCCTCCTGATTCTAGGACTGATGCTCTATCCACCGTGCTACCTAGCTGCCCTTATATTTAATTTTTTATGTTTCTCTTGATGCCTGTGTTGACCCTTCAAAGTTTCTATGCAGCTATCTTTTCATCAGTAATACTTGGAAGTCTTCTATGTCATTAAAAATTCATTCATATTTCAAGCTCTCTGCTCCTTTTCAGTGGTGGCTACCAAACCATGTGATCCTGACTTTGACTTCTCAGGACTTGAATTTTCTTTCTGGATGCTTTCTGTATTTTTAATTTGATTTGGAAACTCTGGACTTTGGTTGTAATGTTTGGGAAGGTTTTGTTTTGGGATTTCTTTGAGGAAGTAACTGGTGGATCCTTTCTATTTCCACTTTGACCCCTAGTTCTTAAGAGATATGAGCAGTTTTCTTTTATGACTTCTTGAAATATGTTATATAGGTTCTTTTTTTTTTGGGCATGATGTTCAGGCAGTCCAGTGCTTCTTAAAATGTTTTCCAGATCAGTCATTTTTTTTTACCATGAGATATTTCATATGTTCCTCTACTTTTTCAGTTTTTTTGACTTGGTTTTAATATTTCTTGTTGACTCCTGGAGTTTTCATCTTCTTTTGACCCATTCTAATTTTTAGAGAGACTGTTGCTTGGGCAAGATTTTGCACCTCTTGTGCCAGATTGTAAATTCTCTTTTCATTTCTTTCTCCCATAACTGTCATTTCTTCTCCCACCATCAGTTTTTCCTCTAGTGTTTTCAACCAATTTAAAAATATTTTAAAGCTCTTGCTTCAGTTCTTCCAGGATGTCTAGCTGAATTTGTGTACAAGCTATTTTTCTTTGATGCTTTACTTGTAGATGTTTTGGAGTCATTCTCTTCTGGCTTTGTGTCTTTAGTATCCCTTTCACTACAATAGCTTTTTATAATGGGATTATTCTGCAGCCCCCTCATTATTCTAGTCTACTTTTCTTTTTAAATTCAGACCTGAAACGAGGGTCAGGCTCTGTGCATTTATGAAGGGAACATCTGGACTGATATTCGTGTCCTCTAGATTCACGCTACTACTATTTTTTGGGTATTGAGTATTGTATTATAATGTTCCAGGATTTCAGGGACAGCTCAGGGTGGTGACCCTTAAGTTTTTAGCGCTTTCAATATGGTCTGATCCAGGGCAAAGTGTGATCACTGTCATCCTGATCTGACTGCTCCAAGTTTCTGACCTGGATTCAGGCCTGAACAATACACCTATGTTCTTGTGTGGAACTCAGTAGTAAGCAATAGAGCTGCCAGCTGGTACCTATGGTATTCTACACAAGTTTAAGCCCCTTTGTGGTAGATTTGGAAACTTCTTCTTCCCTTGGTGCACAGCTTTCCCCTGTGCTGGAATGTCCTCTTTTACAGACCTCTCTGTCTGCCTGTCTATGTTGACCAGGGCTGAAAAAAGGTATTGACTGTGATTTTTTTAAAAATAGTTTTCACAATAAGAACACACAATCATATGTATTTCCTGGATCAATTTGGAGAAGTTATGGTGTACAGCTCACTTGTGTTTCTTTTTACTACTCCACCATCTTGGCTCCATTCCCCAATTCTTGCTAACTGATTATATATCTCTGCTTAAATGTCTTTTGTTTTGAACTGTTTCCTCTTGTTGGCATAGTAAAAGAAAACAAATTAGTAGGGGCGTATCAACTGTGGTTTGAGTGGGAGGGGCAGACAGAATATTCAGGGAGGACAGACTTAACGCTCTTGATAGGAGTTATGCAAATTGAACTAAATTCGTCAAATATATATAGATGGAAGAGGATAGAATCAAAGGTAAAAGTAGAAGGGTTAGCCTTGGCAAGAAGACCATGCCATCCTATGAAATCAGAGAGAAGGTGAGGACATAAAGGAGTTCTAAGGTATGAAGAATCATGAATAGCTTCCATTTTCTTAGTGGATTAGGAGACAAGGTCATTTACAGAGAGGTATTGCTCTTGGCAGTCACTATAGGGACAGAGTCCTACTGAATTTCTTGAAACCCTTGGCAGTTTGGCAGGTAGTAACAAACAGAAAGGAGAGGAAGGCTGGCAATTCTGAGTCTCCCTAAAGTGTTAATTTAAACCTACCTTCCATCTGGTAGGATTGGATCTACCCTTTTTCCTCTGATACTGGACCTTGCAAGTATCTTCTTTCTTCATTTCTTTGAATGGGTAGACTTATCCAGGCCCATTCAGAGACAAATCAATCACACTTAAGGGAAGGTACCACATGAACTCCTCAATTCATTTCTCCATTTTAATTCATCTTGTTGAATCAGAGAATTTAAAATTGGAAAGGACAGAAGGGATCATCTAGTCTAACTGTGGTATAGAGCAAGGTAGTGATATTCACAGCGCCTGTGGAGGCCATGAATATCCCGGCACAATTCTGAATTGCAAAATACCACACTCTCCCCATGAAAGACAGAACCAAAACATCCATTCAGACACCAGGAAGCCAAATCCATCATAGCAACAAAAATCTGTATACAGTAACAATGTAGAGAACAACTCCATCCCCAAGCCTTCCCCTGCCAGGCTTCCCACAAACCAGTTCAATTAAACAAATCAGAAACAGCCTTCCCTTAAACAAAGCTCCCTTCTCACACTCACAGCCTGCTGTGGAATTGCCCCCTGCCTCCTTCACCTCTGACTACTCTCTCACTCACTTCCTCTCAGCTCTGCTCTAGCTCAGCCTCTTCCTGTCCCATCCATTCAGCAAGCTCCTCCCACTACAGGCTCCATGTGACTCAGGCTTCCATGTAACCTAAGCAGGTCACATGGGCCTATTAATGAATGAGAAAGATCTTCCCATTTAAATTACCATTACAAACGAATTAATTAGAAGCAAAAAGTTACTTCATGTGAGACTCAGATTCCTCATTGTTAAAATAGGAGCTTCATTGTTGACCTGACTAATTCAGAAGGCTGTCGTGAGGCTCAAATCATATCAAATACATGAAAAGAACTAAATTGTGCAGTTAAAGAAGCAAAGGCCCCCAAAAAACAATGACCTAGATAATATCGTACAGCTAGCTCATATCAGAGTCAGGGCTAAAATTCAGGCCTCATGACTCCCAGTCCCCTGATTATCTCATTACAACACAGCAGGCAATTTAACAAACTTTTGTTAGCCTGGATCCCCTAATACTTTCCTTGCTTTATAGCTAAGCTAAAAAATTTTGGATTGTGAACTATAAAGAGGGAAGGTTTGGAGTTATTAACTAAAAGATAGCACCATAAACTTTACCTGCATCCACTTTGCATAAGCATTTCTTATGACAAACCTACTTTTAGTGGCATGCAAAAGGGAAATGAAATTGTTCAGAATCTGCTTTTGTTTCCAATAAAAGAGCCCATTTCAGAAAGAAATTGGGTTCATTACGTGAACATTAATACTCTCTTCTCTGTAGGCCTGTCATCTTAGGCATTATAGATATATTATAAATTCTTCTACCTTCCTGCTCTATTTTGAAGAATAACCCCAAAGGGACAATTTTCTAAATAATAATAATGGCAATAATTTAAAGTGCACCATTGCCATGGTGAAAAGGATTTCATGCCGTAAGATAATTTTTGCAAATGTGGCTTTATTTCCAGTGTGTTTAAACATATTACATGGTTCCCACATGAAAATTCAACCTTAATTTCCTTCCGATAGAGAACCTGCAATTCACTTGGCATTGAGCAGTATTTACAATTCATAAGTGGAGATATCTTTGCAAATAAACTTTTTAATTAAAAAAGCCATTTGCCTCTGTGCTTCTGGAAGCAGGACAGGTGGCCTTATGAGAACAAAGTCCATATGCCCCCAAACCCCACAGCTGACAATACTGAATTTTATACAAGTGTTAAAAACTCAGTGGGAAAGAAATCTACCGTGTAGTCTCTTTTTAAAAATGCTAGGTAGGTTATGTTAGAAAATGGAATCTTGTCATTCCTGCCTCAAATAAGCTCAAATTTTTTAACAAGTCACACTTGGTGTGCCCATCTACTCCTTAGCACAAAGGATTTATAGCCTAAGTGTCTCAATAGAGGGTTCAGGAATTTTCCAGAGTCAGGTGCTAAATGGCAGTGAAATGCTTCCTGTGACAATAGCCCTTCTCAGGGAAGCAGCCCCATCTTTAGGAGGATTCTGCAGCTAAAAGACTAAAGCCCAAGCCTTACCCTGCCTTGATCCAGATGTTATAAATTGTTCAGACAGTACAAACCCAAACTGAATGTGAAATATCTCTTCAGCAGTCCCACAAATCTCTGGGGAGTCTTTTCTACCTCCCAGGAAAGCATAAGAAGGAGTGATGAGTTACTTTTTCATGTTTAAAGTATTTGTTAAAGTTCACTCATGATTCTTTTGTGTTTTAGGCATTTCTTCTGTGAGATAGCTTTCCTGTATCTGATATCTATTATTTTGTATAGTGAATACCTTTCCAGAAGAGATTCTATCCATCCCTTTTGGGGAGAACCTAAACATGAGCCATGCCTAAGATTTATTTAAGAGATTTTCTCTGTAATTCTGGGATTGGGGCCTAACATTGGCCAGAAAGTACTGGACAAAAAAATAAATTTTTCCCGCTTTGAGATCAGACTTCCCCTTCTTCTCCCATGAGTGAACTTGTCAGAGCCTGAGTCTAGAGCTTGGAGTCTTTGTGGGAGAGCCCCAAGTCTCTAGCAGGACCACAGGCAACATGCTCTTAAACAGAGCTAGACAATAGTTTTATGTTGCTGTTTTTTATCGGTGACAGATCTGCACATTTTGAAGACATAGCAGATGAACTCAAAGTTGCTGCCACTAATCGGTGTGTTATTGGTTTATGCACAGATTTTATTCTCTCCTAAAAGATTATAAACTCCATGAGTACAGGCAATGTGTCATACCCATATTTATGTGAACCAGTCCCATCTCCTACCTAGCAGAATACATGGAAGTGGGTGCTTGCTCTATAATAAATATTTATGCCTACCAAATAAAATTTTTGAATGGTATTCAAGAGGAACAAAACAAGAAAAAATTCCATGCATAATTATTCTTACCTCTGCCTTTTATTCTCTTTTGAAACAGTGTATCAAGTGTTCTTTTTCTCATTTTTCAAATTCTAAATTTTCACTTTATTGATACCTAATTTTTACATTATCTCCATTTCTCAATATATTAGTTTTATTACAAGTTGCAAGAGCAGGGGGAACAATCTAGCAAGATTAGCCAGCAAATGAACCAAATCTGACAGTACGTACAGTGTTCTACCCATAATCCCCCCCACCTCTGCAAAGAAGGTAGATAGGTGCATTTTTATATTTCTTCTTTGGGACCAAGCTTGGTCATAATAATTTTGCATCATTTTGTTTCAATTGTTTTTTTTTTTTTTTGCTCTTTCCATGTATTTTCTTGTAGTTATAGTATATATTGTTTTCTTGGCTTTGTTTACTTCACTTTGCTTCACATTTTATGGCTTCCCATGCTTTTCTGTATTCCTGGTGCCCACAATTTCTTACAGCACAGTATTATTCTGTTATATTTATGTACCACATCTTGTTCCCCAATCAATGCGCTTATACTTTGCTTAAAAGTGCTGCTAAAAATTTTTCAGTTAATATATGAAGGTTTTTCTTTTATTATTGTCTTCCTTGAATTAAATGCCTATTAATGCAGTCAGTTTCCTCTCTAAGTACGTTCTTTTTTGTTCCTTGGATGGATAAATGGAGGAACTCCTCGCTGCCTCTTCCTCTTTCCTTGTAAATAAATAATTGACATATTGGCCATGTCCAAAAACATATCTTTGATTCTGCATCTCTTGCTCACGCTTCTCTGCCAGGAGGTGGGAGGCATGCCTGCTTCATCATCAGATTAGCCACTGAGTTGATCAGGGATCTACTACAGTCTTTGTAAATTTTTTCCTTTATGTTGTTGTGCTCATTGAGTAAATCACTGCTCATTTTATTCTGTATTAGTTTATATGTTTCCTTGTGTTTATCTGTATCCATCTCATATCATTTATTACTGCATAATAGTACATTTCCTTCAGACGCTGAACCAAATTTTGTTCAGCCATTCCTCAATTGTTAGGTATTCATTTTGTCTCCAATTCTTTGCAAAAGAAAAAAGAGAGTTCTATGAATATTTTTGCACATCAAGGTCCTCCTGACAAGGTTGTCAAATAGTTGAATAGCATAAGCCCACAGATGACAGTCATTAAATAAAGCAGTACTTTAAGCCCTAGAACTACATGATTACATGCCATGGGCAGAGAAGAACCTGGAGCCACATCGTAGCAGTGATGCATTCACAACTCCTCTCCATTTGCCTCAGACTTACATAAGTGAGCTAGTGGCCCCAAATGTCCTTCACTAAAAGGATTTCCCTTTCTAGTTCACAAATCAAGTGCCTGTGACTTACCATCATCTTATCTTTAAAGGGTTTTTGTCTTCAGAGAAGGGAGTCTTGACTTTTCAAGGTATTCTTTGTAGGAGTAATTCAATAGCAATTGGGTCTGACATCACTCTTTCTCCAGATAACCTAAGGAGTCCAAACACAGCTAGAGATTGACTGTCAAAGGGAATTGAGAAAGGAGATAGGGAAGCCTTCAGTTTCCTGTCACTTTCCCGAGACCTAACCAGGTCAGCAGAGATAGGAGATTTGTTATTCTCTGGTGATTCCCCAATAGATCATGTGGAGTTAGTGTTCTCAGACCCATTCTCAGGATTCATTTATCAGTGTCACAAAAGGTGTGAGCTGAAATTCTTTGGAGTTAGAACGGAGGAGGAGGATGGAGACCTCTCTGAAGGACAGAAGTGCACATACTTAGGGAGTTACTGGAATTATTTTGCTGCCTCATTCTGTGAATAGAGGGTTTCTGCCTTATGTAATGAGAGGGACATTTTAAGTCAAAGGACCTACGTTCAAATCTGGGCTTTGCCAGTCAGGTCCTTAATTAACTTCTATGGACTTCAGTTTCCTAATCTGTACAGGGAGGGAGGATGGGTCAGTTATATGAAGCGTAACGTCCTTTTCACCTAGATAATCTACAATGCCCCGCTTCTTTTTTTTTCAAAATTAACTAATTCGGCCTCTTTTTTTAAATTAAAATACATTTAAAAATTTATTTTGTTAAGTATTTCCCAATTACATGTAATTTTTTTAACCTTCCTTTTTTTAAAAATTTTGAGTTTCAAATTCTTTTTCTTTTCAGACCCTCCCTTACTCATTGAGAAGGCAAAGCAATATATTAATTATACATGTGAAGTCATGCAACATATTTCCATGTCAACTATGCTGTAAAAGAAAACACACACACACATAAAGAAGAAAAATAAAGATTGTAAAAAAAGAATGCTTCAGTCTGTACTCAGAGTTCATCAGTTTTCTCTCTGGGGAAGAACAGCATTTTTCATCACAGGTCCTTTGGAATTATCTTGAATCATTGTCAAGATTGGAGCAGTTTTTTACAATTGAGCATCCTTACAATATTTAATCCAGACTCTTTCAATTGTTAGGTACAACTTCCTAATAACTGGACCTGTCCACAGGTAGAACGGACCACTTAATGTGGTGGGTTTCTACTCCTTGGAAATCTTCAAGCAGGGACTGGAAAACCACTTGTTGGGTGGGTCATAGTGAAAATTCCTTTCAGGCATTGATTGGACTAGATATCTGACCACTGACATCCCTTCCATCTCTCAGATTCTGAGATTTCTGTGATTTTGTAATTCAGTGAGTAACGTAACCATACAACCTGGGTATGTGGGGGGAGGTAGGAGTCACAGCTTTTATACAATGTGAGGTCTGGAAAGGACCTTAGAGATCACCTATTCCAATCCGTTCATTTTACACAAGAAAGTGACTTGCTCAAAGCTATGTGGCTAGTAAGTGGCAGAGTCTAGCCCAAGTCTCCTAATGCCATCTCCAGAGCACTTTTCTCTGTACTAATTTGCCCATTGGTACCATTCATTTAGTACTAATTTTTTCTTAGAGACTTAATCCAACAAACTATACCAAATCTTAAAAAAAATCTCCCTGGTAGCAGAAATAGGACATCAACCAGTCAATCAACTGGCATTTATTTATGTGCCCCCACATTCCAGGCATGGTGGGAGTGAATATAGAGCTGCCTTTGAAACTATAATATCCTAGGTTTGAGTGTCTCCTCTGCCTTATACTGACTGTGTGAACTTGAAAAAGTAATTTAACCTGTCAGTGCTCTAGTCAACTCTTTAAGAATATAAGTTGCAGAGGTATATTGGTAGAGAGTGTTTCCTGATTTGGGAGTTCCCTATACCCATAAAATTGCATGTCCCATTCTTATTCTTATGATGTGACGGGCATTATGCTAAGCCCTGGTGACACAAAGACAAGAGAAAAATGATCCCTGCCCTCAAAAAGTTTATATTTTAGAGGAAAAAACTGTCATTTTTTAATACAGTATCAGAAGCAGTATTTGAACCAAGGTCACTAATCTAACGGGCTTTCAAGCTCTACCCTTTATATATTGTGTCATGTAACCATACCCAAGGGAAGTTGAAAACTCTCTAGGTTTTCCAAAGGATAGTGATAAAACAGAAGGAAGGCTAAAGCGCAAGAATGAATCAGATTTTTCTGTATGACCATCTTATGATGTCATAAGAATAAAGATTTTCTATAACAATGCTACACTTGTCAGCTGACAGCGTGATATAATGAAAAGAACATTGAATTTGAAGAAAGAAGAAATGAGTCCTCTCTCTGCCACTTACTATATAACTTTGAACAAATTACAGATCTTTCTGAACCTCAGTTTCCTGCTCTATAAGAATCTCTATCCTATCTATCCCATAGGGATGTCGGTGAGATAAAATAAGATAGTGAATGCCAAGGATGTAAGCCACAATTCTTCCTAGTCCTTTTGGAATGCAGGCAGATTCCAATAACTTCCATTAATTAAATGCTTAACAATTATAACACATAGGTGGCCAGGGACTATATTACTTATTTTTCATTTTTGAAAACACAAGCCTCAGGAATACACAAATAGAAGAAAGCTATATATGAGAAAAGAAAAGCTATCTATCTGAGATCAAGCTTTTTACAAATTTATTTATTTTTAACATTCATTTTAAAAAAAATTTTGAGTTCCAAATTTTCTCCCTCCTCATTCCTCTCTACCCATTGAGAAGTAAACTGTCTATCAATTATACTTGTGAAGTCATGCAAAATATTTTTCCATATTAGTCATATCACCAAAAAAGTAAGAAAAATAAAGTGAGAAAACTGTACTTCAATTTGTACTCAGAGTTCATCAGTTTTTTCTCTGGAGGTGGATAGCTTTATTCATCAAGAGTCCTTTGGAATTGCCTTGGATCATTCTTTTGACCAGAGTTAGCTGAGATCAATCTTATACTTTACTTTGAGGACCAATTCCACTGCATGCAAGGATGAACTCCCATAAATCATTGCCATCATCAGCGTCATCATCATCATCATCCTCATCATCATCACCAACATTTCTATAGCACTTTAAGGTTTTCAAAGTGCTTTGCTTATATTTTCTCATTTGAGCCTCATAGCAATGCCTTGAGATAGATAACAGGGTAGCATTAATCCCATTTTACCGATGAGGAAACTGGGGTTCAATGAGGTTCAATGACGTTTCATTTTGTGAAGTGAAAAATCCTTGATAAGCAGAGACAATTTCTTGGTCTAGAAAAGTCCAAGACTTTGAATGTTAACATTCATTGTTGTGCAAAATATTGAAGAAGAAATAGAAAAGCAATAGCGACGGAACTAAATGCTGGGCTTTCTTGAAGCAGGATCAAAAAGAAATATGATTGATTCCTGGCTATTACCTTCCAGAGGAAGTTGAAAAGAAACATATAGCAGAAAAGACTGGTGGAGTCCTGAGAGCTGATCTCAGATTCTCTAAGGTAAGCACTTGTTCTCAGTGGCAGGTGTGAGAAGCTGACGTAGTTGCTGGTAAGGAGGGGAAGAGGAATATACCTTGACTCTCACAGGAAATTCAAGAGAGAGCTATCAGAGTTCTAAGTCAACTGTTTAGAAGAGAGGAAGAAGAGACAAGAATAGAAATTATCTCTCCTGGCCTTGCTGCTCAATGACCAGTCCTCTTTGACTCAGTGTCCCAAGAGAGTTTGAGGAGTTGGAGAGGGGTACCTCATGGGGAGCCGATCATAGGCTCCTGGTTGTGCAAGAGGCCAAAACACATCTACTGGAAGTAGCCAGGATTCAGTTTCAGTGTTTCTTGTGTCCATTTGATGACACCCCTACCCCCATGCTCATCCCAAGCCTGTTCCCCATTCAGCCATCACCCCACCCCTTTCATACAGGTCAACTGTAAATTTAAAAAAAACATGCAAGTTGTAGCTTTTGCTATAAAACATGGAAGTTGCATCTGTTGCTATTATGTACTTGGTCTTCACAAAGTTTCACAGTGACAGCTCACCTTTTAAACCTTTAAGGTTTATAATGTACATTTTTCTGTGTGAAGTATGTAATACAATATTACACCTATTTTACAGATGAAGAAACCAAGGCTCACAGAAATTAAATGATTTTCCTGGGGTCACATAGTTAGCTTGTGTCAGAGACAGATCTGACTCCAAAAACACTATTTCCAGTCTACTATTTGGGTCATTACCATTGAATGACTCATAAAAAGGTATTGATGGTTTTTCTCCTATTAGAATGTAAGACCCTTGAGGAAAGGTACCATGTGTTCCCCAACTTTGATTCCCAGTTCTAACCAGTCACATTTAGTACCTTTATCCATAACAGCAAGAGTAATGACAGCCAATATTTTTATAGCACTTTCAGGTTTGTGAAACATTTTAATACATTATTTCACTTAAATCTTATAGCAACCCTGTGAGGTAGATGCTATGGATATTATTAATATTGAAAAAATATTAAAAAGGTATCAATCCACAAAAGAAGAGGGGAGTTTCTCAGAGATTTTTAAAAAAAGGATCTCAGAGTGCTATCCTGGCAGAGATCAGGAGAGCTTTCAGATTCAAGTAAAGACTGTTAGAGAATACAGCCATAGCCAGAAAAGAGACTGCTAGTGGTGAAGACCAAGACTGGAGTTTGTTGTTTGCCTGTTGTATGGGAATAATAAGGGAGAAGCTTGGGAAAGTTCAGCCCATGCGGAGAAAGTAGGTACTAAGGGAACTTGTCAGTGAGAACTAGACTGTTGAAATACCTAGGGACTCCCTAAGACAATGCAGGATCCTGTGAAGATGTTTGATAGAAAAGAAAAAAATCAGTTTGCAAAGTTTTTTTTTTTTTTTGACCTGGCCCTCTAATTCTGTTGGTGTAGGAGGAAACTCCCAGGGAGGAAACTCCCTCTATCAGAACAGATTGACACCTGCTGTATCACTTATCTCAGAGAGTGGTCTACTGTCACTACTGAGAGGAAAGGTGACTTGCCCAGGATTACATACTCAGGATATTGTCAGAGGCTTGACTTGAATCCAGTTGTTTCTGGCTCAGAAGATACTCTCTACCCACCATGCCATGGTGCCTTTTCTATGCTATTGGTTGTACTAAGGCTGTTTATATGTTGCATCTGCATTTTTGAAGAATAAAGTTGGTCTCTTCAGTAAAGAGATTTTCCCAGGACTGTGGGTGACATCTCTGAGCCAGAAAGCAGTCTGGGCCCTGACTGTCATAAAGTTTCCAAAATAATTAGAAAGATTCCTTGTACTTGGATTGAAAAAGAGTTGCACATGTACAAGATGGGGGTTATATGTGGATAGAAAGCAATTAAGACTACAAAAAACCCAGAAGTTGTAGTGGACTGTGAGTTTAACACGAGCTGTCAGAGGTACATGGAAATTCTCCATCTCCATACCCCACCACGAATACTGACACCCCCCCCATCCAACCACAAAACAAACAAAAAATTCAACAAAAATCCCAATCCCTGCTTTGAGAGAAGAAACTTAGTGATGGGTGGAGGTAATAGTCATGTTTGACTTTACCCTAGGCAGACTGTGTCTGTAATATTATGTTATGTTCTGGAGAACAAGCTGGAGAACACAAGGGGAGGAAGGGTGATCAAGATAGTAAGGAAATCATGTCATATAAAACCAGCCAAAGGAACTGGGGATGCTCAGCCTAGAGAAGAGAAGACAGAAAGTATGATAACTATCTTTCAAATATGTGAAGGACTGTCTTATGGCAGAAGAATAAGACTTGTTCTATGTGCTTTTACAGAGCAAAATAAGTGCTAATTATTGAATTAAATTCTTTTAAAAAAGTTCCAAACAATTTAATTTTAAAGCACAATAAATAAACCAAAGTAGTTAGGTGGTACAGGCCTGGAGTCAAAAAGCCCTGAGTTCAAATCAGGCCTCAGACTCTTACTAGCTGTGGGACTCTGGCAAGTCACTTATCCCTGTTTGCCTCAGTTTCCTCAGCTGTAGAATGAACCGAAGAGGGAAATGGCAAACCATTCCAGTATATTTGCCAACCCCAGATGGCATCACAAAGAGTTGGACATAACTGAAACAACTGAAACTCCACCATTACCATGACCACAAGTACACCAAATTCTCAAATTTGAAGAAATTGTTTATCCAACTTTAAAGTCATGAGCATGATGTTAGGACTGGCATTTTTAAGTCTACAGATTGAAGTAATGCTTCTGATATTTTCCTACTCTCAGTTCTTCTCCAGACTTGACAAGAGTCTCATACTCATCTCTTGTAGGAATTGAACTCAGGTTGTGTGGAATAGCCTCTTGAAAGTCTTAACAGATGCACTCTGGGCTACATCTCAGTCAGACACAGATAGAAAGCAGGGCTCACTTGTAGACAATGGTGTTTCTCC
Organism: Notamacropus eugenii; assembly: GCF_028372415.1. Lineage (NCBI taxonomy): Eukaryota > Metazoa > Chordata > Mammalia > Diprotodontia > Macropodidae > Notamacropus > Notamacropus eugenii. The sequence goes on along the minus strand of NC_092875.1, from coordinate 128,890,903 downwards.
AGCAGGTTCTTCTTTAGAATATTCAAACTCTTGACTACTCTTGTGCTATTTCTTCCAAATATCCCTTAGCTGGAATCAGTTTAGTAAGTGTCTACTATGTGCCAGTCTTAATACCATTATTAAGCTCGTAATAAAAAGACAAAAAATAAAAGTTCCTGAAAAGAGTAACAAGTACAGAGATGAATAAATGCACAGTACATACCAAGTAATCTTGGGGAGGTGGAATGATATACTCCTTGTTCTTTGTTTGTGAAGAGGAGCAGTGATATCACATGGTAATGTCTTAGCTAATGTATGAATTGGATTTAAGTGATGCAGAGTTGCTTCAAATTGTCAGCCTCACTTTCTCTTCTAGAGTCGTTGAAATCCTGTGGTTAAAATGAGAGTCAAGAGGATTGCCTGAGATGCATTGGATGACCTTGTTGTCTTTGATGACTGACCAAGCTCTTAGTGCTCTGCAATGCCTGCCTTGGCTACCTTTGTGGTCATTATGACAGATGGTTCTCATCTGCCAGTTCCACCAGAGAAAGTCTTTACATGCTTGAGGTAAACATTCTCCTAACTCACCTAAAGGTTTGAGGTCTGTTGATTCTTTAACTTGGTTTAGCCTGTTTGCCAAAATGGTCTTATCAGAGTGTGGTTAGTGCTTATGCTACAGCTTCTTGGAGTCAAAGGTGAGAGTTGGGGGGCAGATGGACACCAAAGTGGATGAACAGTCTTGAAAAGGATTTGGCAAACCTCACACCAGAGGTGCCAGTCCTCCTTGAACACCCCATACATCCTAGGGGAGAGTATACTAACAATTGAAATGACAATTAAAGGGAGCTAGATTTCAGCTGAGTATAAGATAAAACTTTTAAACAATTAGGTTCTTAACAAACATGGAGCAGGTTGCATTGGGAAATGGTGGACTCTGCTCCTCCCCCCACCCCAGACCCCTACTAGAAGCAAAGGTGGAACTAGTCTAATTATTTATCTAAACTTGAAGCCCAGTACAAAGATATAGAAATCAGGAGTGTCTAAATCTATCTTTTTCCCCCACGGGCTTCCAAAGTATCTGCACCACAAAAGGAACATTCATGTAAAGCATTTATCAAGCATTTATGTGCCGTGTACTAGGAGAATTGCTGGGATACAAATTCAAAGAATGAAATGATCTACTCTCAACAAGCTTACATTCTAATGTCAGATTATAAAAATACAAGTGTATCTAAAGTTAATAACAACTAAACTTAATTTTCAAAATGACAACTTAAAAATGTAAAGCAAACACCTCTTTTGAAAATTTGTTTATTTTTTAGACATGAGTCTATATTGTGTATCTTGGGCATACTTTGAATGCATGCCTAGACAGAAGTGTTGGAAATTTTAAAAACTAAAAGATTAATTTTTACAGGATGCTGTATATTTATTTCTTACAAGATAATGTCCTTAATTTCTAGCCAAAATTCTCAATATACTTACATTTGATTTTCAATTACCAAAATGAAATAACCCTATTGTATTAGAAGCCCAGACCTTTCTCTTGTGATTTGATTTGCAAAGCCACCATTTACTTTTTAAAAATCAAACAGATGAATAAGTAAGGAAGGAAAACATTAGCAAAATGATGTGATTTATCAGGGTTACCTTAGTTCAACTTGATTTACAGAATGTAACCATCAATGGAAAGGATTCACATAAACATTCCCCTGCCATATGGTACAGAAAGGCAAATATTCTGAGTTAGAAATACTGGTTGATATTGACAGAGTTGCAAGATCAACTTCGATCGTTGGATCATGGCATGGAACTTCTTCGGCAAGGTGTCTTTAAAGGAATTTTATGCAAAAAGAAATGTTCTGCTAATACTGGTACATCAAAATACACATCTTTGGGATTGTCCATCTGGTGGTAGTCGGATCCTATGTCTGTCATATCACTGTATTCTTTCTTCAAGTGTTGGATGCCAGCATGAAGTTCCATCAGCTGCTTAATGAGTATCTGATCCAAGCATCGTATCTCAATCTGCAAAAGAAACAAAACCACTCTCTTTAGGGCTGACATCAGTGTAGCCTATATGCCCAACAAAGCTACCCGTGGACAAATTATGGGGATAGGTGGCAGTAGTTTGACTTTAGCATCCTCAGATCCCATTTTGGCATACTGTTCCTGCTCAAACCCCAAAGCAAAGTGCCCAGTCATGTATTCAAACACTTTATCAAGGTTTTCACTCTGAGTGGTGTTACTTTGGCCACCTATATTCCCTAAATGTTTATTTTTCTCCTTGTATACTCTGTGTCTATGTCTAGTCTCCTCACTATTACTGTGTCTAGTTGCAGAAGAATGTGCCCCAGATTTTTGGGGAACCATGTCTTATTACTGTTAATCATACTATGTTGTCTCGGTAAATATGTTTTCTTTGATCTCATTGTGTCTAGTGGCTAACTATTAAAGGTTTAACAAAACTGGAAGGGACACATGAGCTATTGTTTTAAAAACTAGGACCTACAGAATACCTCAAATTTCAGAACCTTGGTTGTTGCTGTTCATCCCTCGTTTTCAAAAAGGACCAATGACATTGTGATGTTGGGGTAAAATAGCAGAGGATGAGTGATATCTTGACTTGGATGTGAATTGGATTTATGTAAGACAGATTAAGTCAAAGTCATCAGCCTCATTCTCTCTTCCTGAGTCATCAAAGCCCTGTGACAAGACAAAAGTAGAGACAACTAGAGATGGCCCAGGATGCAGTAGTTGATATCTGAACAAGCTCTGCTGCTTCAGCTACTTTCATGGCCATTGGGACAAATTGTTCTCATCTGCCCATTTGGCTGGGGGAAGTCTTCACATGATTGATGTGGACATCCCTCTAAGTCACTGACAGGTTTGAGGCCCGTCAGTCACACTTGATCCAGTTTAGCCCGTCTACCAAGATGGTGTACCAGCATGTGGCCACTGAATGTGCTACAGCTTCTTGAAGTCACAAGTACAAGTTGGGTGACAAGTGATACCCTAGAGCTGGTGCTGTCCTTACTCCTAACATAAGCTGGTGATTGTCCTTAAACCCCCCAAAACAAACCTTATGACACACACAGATATTGGTCTGTCTCATGATTAGAGTTTCTTTCCTCCGCTTTAAATTGTGGTATTAAGACTTATATGAGTATTCACTGTTGAGGTAGGAATAGAAAAAGGGGATAAAATCTCTGAAGCTGACAAGTCTTATCAGTGTCCATCTATTTCCATGGCAAGGACCCTGTCTTTCACCCTGTTGGTACTGCTAGTGAACAGGCCAGAGACTACAGACTCCTCACTCCTGAAACTTATGTAATTAACTTAAAATGAATTGTTCTGGTAGAAGATTTCTATCTTTTTTGTGTGTTCATTATTAACTAGGCATAATGTACTGGGGAGATTTATTTGGCTAAAGCACACTGAAATTACTTGCATCATTGAACTGTATTGTAGGTGAATCTTTCCATAAATTATGTAGTTGGGAATTCAAAAATAACCAAGTAGCAAAGCTTTGAAAATGCAGTCATGCTGAATTTCCCCTTTTGATTTGATTTTGCTTTACTTGAGTCTTCAGGTGATTTGCTGTCTCCTCTGAAAAATGATTGTGAAGAGAAACTCAAATAAAATAGGAAAAACAGGTCTCAAACTTCAAGTGTCTATCATCTCAGTATATTTAGGGCTATGGAAAAAATATTTTTTGGTCTTGGTTTGTGCTAGCAAGGGAATTCTTCAGAAGTATAACAGATATAATTATGTAGGAAGAATGAGGTAAGAAATAATCCCAGTTGAAGATAGCATTCAGATTTCTTCCTGTCTATACCGCTCTCACCAATAATTTCACGATATCAAAATGTGCTCCCACTTGTGCGTACTCACAGGCTTCAAAATAACTGAAAATGAACTGAAGTTGGAGTCAGAAAGAACTAAATTTACATTGTCCCAGTTCTTCCATGTCTAGTAATAGAACTCTAAAGAATCATTCTAATGTTTTTATATGATATGATACGGATAGAAAGTTAGTCTTGGAGTCAGGACAATATGGATTCAAATTCTGTTTCAGAAAGTTAGTTGTGTGACATCGACCAAATCACTGAGCATAATAGTTTCAGTTCTCTCATTTGTGATATGGTGAGACCAATTCCCAACCCATGCTCATTATGAGTCTCAAAAGAGATAATGCATTTAAAGTGCTTTGCATACCTTAAATCACTATATAGATGTCCGTTATGCTTAATGTTTGCATTACTAACTGCTCCAATGTGGAATGAGTGTAATAATATTTACCTAGTCTCACAGAGGCTTGAGAGATATTTGTTAGTTACTTGAAGATTTTTAGGTGCCCTAGAAGTACCAAGAACTTTCTTTTTTATATGAGAAACACAGTAGAACATTTATAGAGGAAGGGTCTTTAGATCTAAGAAGGAATTGAAAATAAGCTGCCTAATGCAAAGAGAGATTCTAAGATTGCCAGCAAATGTCTACTTCTTTCCTCCACTTCATGGTAGAGCCTTAAAATTCTCTCCCTTACCGTAGAAATATTCTAGTCCAGTGAATGCATTTAAACTTAAATTCAGTGACCATTTATTCTGATCTAAGAAAAATTAAAATTGAAAATACTCAAAGGGTTGACATGATAAATGGTGAACTTTGCATTCTGTTGGTTATTTACCAGTGATAACTTGTACATGAGAAATAATATAGGGCAGAAGGAATGGACCTGGAATTTCATTGGTATAGGGATAAAATTAAAGATATAAATGACCAGAGAAAGAAACCAGCAAAGGAGATACAACAGAGAGCTGAGAGGGTAATTGGTACTCCTGAGACATTAAAAGATCAAGAAGAAGGCCTTTAAACATGTTGGGTATATTCCCTAATGAAATCCTAAAGGAAACTTGGATAAAAATTGCACAAAGTGAGAAGGCACAATGGAGTAGCAATCTGCATTTGTGAAAGGATTATTCAAGCCAATGTAATCACAGATCCCCCAGAGTACCAAAGTTTGCATTTTCTTTTTTAGCAGCCATACTCCCCTGTTGATTCATATTCAGCTTATTTAGTCCACCAAATCCTCAGCTTTTCTTTTCTTTTTTTTGCACATGAACTAACGTCTAGTTATATCTCCCTCCTCCTCTATTTATGCACAACTATAAAACACCTGCAGAAGCTTCATTGCCCCTAAGGGCATGAAATACTTTGTCAATGAGGTCAGTGCTTGGGACACAGCAAATGTTTAATAAATGTTTATTGATTAATTGGTTGATCATATGAAAAGAATTCCGGGCAGTGCTAGAGGGCCTGAGAATCTCCAAACAACTAGTAAACTTCTCTTAAGCCTCTGTGTGACAAGCTAAATATTATCATATCCATTGTACACTGGAACAATTAGTGATTCAAATGTTAAGAATAATCAACTTTTATAACTTTAGACATCTCAGTATATAGAGCATGGAACCTGGAGTCAGGAAAACCTGAGTTCAAATCTAGCCTTAGACACTGACTAGCTGTGTGACCCTGGGTGAGTCACTTAGCCTGTGTTTGCCTTAATCCACTGGAGAAGGAAATGGTGAATCCCTCCAGTCTGTTTACCAGGAAAACCCCTTGGATGGTGCTGGTATGCTATGGTCTACAGGGTCACGAAAAGTTGGCCACAACTGAACTACAGTAACAGCTTACTAGACAATGACTAGTCAGTCATTCAACTATCATTTATTGAGCACTTACTATGAGCCAAGTACTGTGGCTATCAGAGGCAAATAAATCCTTCCTGAAGAGCAGAAGACTATGTTAACCTGTGGAAATACAAAGAAAAGCAAAAAGCAGTCCAATCTCTCAAGAAACTCACAGTTAAATGGGGAAGACAACTTGTAAATAACTACGTACAACACAAGCTCTATGCAGGATAAATAGGAAATGATCAACAAAGGGAAGGGATTAGAATTAAGGTGGATCAGGAAAGGTTTCCTGTAGCAGGTGGGCTTTTACCTGGAAACTGAATGAAGCAGGAGGCAGCGATGAAGAGGGAGGGTGTTTCAGGTATGGGGGACAGTCAGTGCAAAGGAGATGGAGGATCTTGTTTGAGGGACATGCACTGCTGGTTTTAAAGGAGACACTCGGGGAACAGAGAGGATGAACTAAGCTGGTTCTGCTTGGCTCCAGAGGGCACAACAAGGAGCGACATGTAGAAGTTAGAAGCATATTTCCAGTTCATGAAAGGAAAATAGTAGGATATTTTTGTTAGATATATTCAAAAATAGAATATGGGCCACTAGATAGCACCATGGATAGAGCATAGGTGTCAGTAGGACCAAAATTCAAATCTAGTCATACACACTTACTAACTTCGTGACCCTGGAGAAATCACTTAACCCAATTGCTTAAAAAAAAAAAAAAGGTAGAAAGAGCTATCTCAGGAGGAAGTTGATTTTCCATTACTGGAGGTCTTCAGTTGGATTCACCATTTCCTTCTCCAGTGGATTAAGGCAAAAACAGGCTAAGTGACTCACCCAGGGTCACACAGCTAGTCAGTGTCTAAGGCTAGATTTGAACTCAGGTTTTCCTGACTCCAGGTTCCATGTTCTATCTACTGAGATGTCTAAAGTTATAAAAGTTGATTATTCTTAACATTTGAATCACTAATTGTTCCAGTGTACAGTGGATATGATAATATTTAGCTTGTCACACAGAGGTTTAAGAGAAGTGTACTAGCTGTTTGGAGATTCTCAGGTGCTCTAACTGGCTAACTGCTGAGGGATATGCTCTGGAGAGGACTCCACCTCATAGATGGGTTGGTATCTGAGGTTCCTTTCAACTCTGAGATTCTATAATTCTTCACTCTTCCTAGATGTCCATACCTTGAGTTTTACATTCTCAAATGTAGGGTTACATGTTAAATGTTAGGGTTACAGTCAGAAGTGTGTTGGTAAATGTTTAATAGGCTTCTCTATAAAAAGCCACATACACTTGACACACTTCTAAGTTTAATCTGCATTATTAATATTTTCTCCATCATTTAAAAAAGTATAGATAATTAACAAAACAATAAATCAAGCCCTAATTGTTCAGTAGTTTTTCAGTCCTGTCTGACTCTTCATGACCCCATTTGGGGTTTTCTTAGCAAAGATACTGAAGTGGTTTGCCATTTCCTTCTCCAGCTCCTTTTATAGATGAGGGAATGGAGGCAAACAGGGCTAAGTGACTTGCCCAGGGTCACACAGCTGGTTGTTGTCCTTTGTTCTCGAAGAGGACCAAAATGACATTACTGTGCTAGTCAAGTTTCCCCAAATACTGAGCTAGCTCTGGCAACATCATGTATCAACTTCATTATCAATGTGTACATCCCTGGAAAGTACATTACCAAGGTAAGTGAACTTATCCATAGCATTCAAAACTTCTCCATTTGCACAGCAATTAAGTGTCCGAAACCACATTTGAACTCAGGAACATGAGTCTTCCTGACTCCGGGTTTGGTACTCTATCCACTGTACCACCCAGCTGCTCCATTGGTAGCATTGCCCTGATTGGTAGCATTGACCTACTTCCTAAATGTAAATGCTCAAACTGAAAATTTAACAACCAGCTCATTAGAATTGATTCGAACTGGTTCTGGCATAACTATGTACCACCATCTTTGGAACTATTAGATATATTGTTTCTTTTGTTCTCCCCAACTATGTTCTAGATGCAATAAAGTGTTCTTGGTCCTTGTATGGAGTACTGATCACCATCCCCAGAGAGGCTAAGTCTGGCATACTCATAGGACCATTTAGCATTAGAAGGGATCTTAGAGGTTATTGAATGCATTCTCTTTATTTTGCAGCTGATGATACTAAAATCTAGAGAGGTTCAATGGTTAGCCCAAAGTCTGCAGTTAGTTTGAGCAAGAGTTCAAACCTGTATCTACTTGAGTCCAAGTCCATTGCTTGATCCAATATACCATTCTGCCTCAGCTGTCCACATGGCTATTCTCATGCCAACCTACACTTTCTTTGTCATGTTCATATATTTACCTTGCCTTTGCTGACCCACGCGGCTCATGTAATAGTCTATGACTCCACATATCCTTGCTGCCTAGCCCGGTGGTATCTAGGTACTTGCAACAAAACAAAGTACATTCCATTCCTGTGGCTATAATAGACAAATAAATACTTTCTGAAAAGCAGAAGCAAAGAAACCATAAGTAAATGGAAATGTGGCCAAACTCCAAAGCTTTAATATGTTGTACCACTTCCTGTAAATAGAAAACAACTCAAAAAACCCAAACCTGGTTGCTTCATTGTTGAGAAACCATTAGGCACATGTTCACTCATCAGAGTCTAATTTAACAAAGAAAATATGTACAGTATTTGTGCTACAATCAAGACAGTTAAAGACCTGAAAGATCTTCAAAATCTCTGGTTCTGGAAACCTGTACAGGCTAATGGTATGGGAGCACTACTAATGCGGGAGCACTACACATGCTGCGTCAGGCTAGTCTCTTAATGTAACTTAAAAAAAAGACAATTTTAGGGACAATGTGTAACAAATGAAGAAAAGAAGTGTTTGCTTGCTAACCTCAGGACGATATTTAGGAAATGGGGATGTAGGATGGTCCTGACATTATCCATAATTTATTGCAAATGAGTCATAAAATGTAAAAACATTAATTTTTACAACAGGCACTCATTATTTAAAATGTTTTTCCTGTTTTCTCTGAAAAGCTCCCTCACACATACTGGATTATTTACAAGGTAGCTGATGAACAGCTGTGAAGACGTTAGCAATTACAAAATTGGAGGGTAATAAAAAAATATCAGTAATTTGCTTAGAAGACATTTTTAGTCCCACAACCTCTGAGCTGCATTAAGAATGAAACAGGGAAATGGCATTTATGCAACACTTTCAAAATTGAACTGTGCAAATTTAATTCAAATGGAGTTCCAGAGAGAACATGCTGTAAGGGGTTTTGAAATTGGAGAGCAGTCATTGAATGCTACAGCTGGAAGGGACCTTAGAGAATATTTTATCCAATCTCTTCATTTGACAGATGAAGCCTAGAAGCCTAGACTTGCCCAGGGACACAGGTGTAGCTGGCAGCAGAGCTGGGTTAGAATACAGGTTTTTAGACTCCAGATCTAATTCTTATATTCTTAAAATGCTGTCTATAATAGTCCATTAGTAACTTATGAGTTGGTCTCCAACAGTATTAAAATTGGTAACTTTATTTCCAACACAACTTGATAATTTACATGTGCATATTAAAAACGAATCATGCAAATTGGTGTTACATCAAAAGTAACACCAATTAGGAAGACTTCTTATGAGGGTTTCTTTTTAATTAATATTTTTTAAAAATGATAGTATGACTGGTAAAGAGCTGGGTTCTGAGAAAGAGAGTGAGATTATATTTGGGTAATTGTACAATTATTCAATAAGCATTATTAAATGCCTACTATTTACCAGGCATGGTCAGTCACTCAGCTAACAATTGAGCTCTTACTATGAAAGGCAGCTTAGGTGGCTCAGTGGATAGTGCGCTGTGCTTAGAATCAGGAAGACTTATCTTCACTAGTTCAAACCTGGCCTCAGAGGCTTACTAGCTGTGTGACTTAAGTTACTTAACTCTGTTTGCTTCAGTTTGCTCATCTGTAAGATGATCTGGAGGAGGAAATGGCAAACCACTCCAATATCTTTGCCAGGAAAACCCCCAAAGGGTTCACAGCGAGTCAGGCATGACTGACTAACAACTCCTGCGTATCAAGCACAGGGTACTAGAGGTACAAATAAAGGCAAAAGAGTTTCTGCTTTGAAGGTATTTTTATTCTCATGGAGGAGACAATCTTTAAGGAAATAAGTACATACAAGATACATGCAGAATAGATAGAAGGTGATCTTAGAGAGAAGACTCTAGCAATAAGGAGAACTGGAAAAATCTTGTTTCCAAATTGCCAGCTATCAAAAAAAATTTTCTCTTTGCAGGTGTTTTCTCTTGGTGATGCTATATGGTTGTCAATTATATAACATAATGATCTCAGAAGAATTAAATTTCAAATTTAACTCAATTCAAATGCCATTTTAAATTGGATGAAATATAAGCTCCTTGAGATCAGGGATTATTCCTCTTTTCTTTTTGGATTCCTAGCCCTAAGTATAGAGTCTTGCACATGATAGTTTAAAAAAGAATGAAGTGCATGGAATATGCACAATATACAATGAAGGAACAAATGATATGTATAAATATGTGTGTTACCAGCAGCACCTTGCATTCCAGAATGGTATAAAAGATTAAGGATGGGGTGATCAGAAAAGGAAGGGAGGCAGTTGCCTATGGAGAATGAAAGAGACAATGGTACAAAATGAAAAGGAAAGAGGCCACCAGCATGCTGAGTCAACTCTCTCTGAAGAATTTAAAATAATAATACTAAAGGTAACTGTTAAAGTTTGCCAGGTGCTTTATATACTTTTTAAAAATCATTTGAACCTGTGGGTATTTGACAGGTATATTACATACATTTTTTAAACCATCTGAACCTATGCAAATTTACCTTGCAAGCAATTTATGTTTTGTATATGTGGTCCAAGCGCAGCTCAAGCTGATAGAGTCTCAGAATTTCTTACTTTGGTTACAACTTTGAACTTGACTTTCTATAGATAACGACCTTTCTTGAATCTCTGCAAGATTTCCTCTTCTTTTTGGATATTCTCACTCTTCATCAGGTTTTCATGATACTGCCCTCTCCTGCTTCTCCCATCTGTCTGACCCCTCTTTCTATTATCCCCATTTTATGAATGAGGAAATTAAAGCAAAAGGAAGCTAAGTGACACATAGGTCACATAGTAAGTGTTTCAGGTCAGACTGGAACTCGGGTCTTCCTGACTCCATGAGCAGCAGTAATGTGGCACCTAGCAGCCTTAACAACAACCAGTGAAGTAATTATTACAGTGATGATTAGTGCCATTTTTCAGATGAGAAATACTGAGGCTCAGATACTCAGTAACTTGTCCGTAGCTAGTTAGCGATAGAAATGAGGTTTTAATCCAGATCTTTCTGAGTATAGCTGTAGTACCTTACCTTACTACTCCATGTTGCCTGTCTACTTGTAACAGCTGCGTCAGCCTGAGAAACATCCCTCCAGAAAACAGCACAGTGTTGGGTGCCCCATATGTTTTCTATGGGATGTTATATATTGTGGGTATTCCATACATATTAAACAAATATAATATATGTATATATAAATAACATATATCTAATATATACAAATGTCCCTTCAAAAATCAAGTTGGAAGGGAAGACTCTCGGGGTTGTTTTTCCAAAGAGAAACAGTTACCATTGACATTCACTAGCTATTGTAGTCCAATCTATGAGAGTCAGAGAGTGAATGAATCCTTTGGAACAGAGCTGCTGGCTTTGGGATCTATAAAGCAATTACTACTTCAGTGCATAGTTTATTTTTGTCTCTTCCAATTAAAAGTTCTCCATAAAATGACTTCAGTCATCTGTCCAACTCTATCTCTGACTTTTCCCTTACCCTGCTGGGGTCCATGTATATATTTATATAAATAAATATATTTTCTATTAATAGTAATAATATCATCTATGTGGTACCTTAAGGTTTGCAAAACACTTTGTATATATTATCTCAGTTGAGCCCCACAACAACCTTGTGAGTCAAGTACTATTATTTTTCTCATTTTACTTATGAGGAAACTGACATCAACAGATGTTATCTGGGATGAGACATGAACTCAGTTTTCCTTGACTCTGAGGCCAGTAGTCTTTCCATTAGGCCATCTAAGACTTTGGCCAAAGCTGGATAACACCTGAATACTCAGAAGAAAAGGGAAAAAAATAATTTCCATCTATATGCATATATATAATATATATCTATATATCTAACTATATATATATATTTGCAAATAATGGAAAATGGTGGCATCATAAAAACATCCAAATGGCTAAATGAAACTTTCACTTTTTATCTGGGAATTGTGTTGACATAGCTTTTTTGGATTAAGAAAGTGGGCAAAGTACATATATTTTCTTTTCAGTAAGAAAACTGGGCTAGGGCAGTATCCTTTGGTGCCTGGGGCATGAGGTAGGGAGGAAATCAAATTGTCTAGGGCAGCTTGCTTCATGCTCCAGTAGTCCAATTTCATTAGCAGTGGAAGGTCTGGTCCTGGTTCCACAAGCTATCAAAAGAGTAACCAAGTTTTCTTTCCAATGCCCTCAAAGCTCATCAGTCCCAATTCTTAATTTGGGCATGTTGGCTATTTTAAAAGAAACTAGACTTCTTATTCTATAGCCACAGGCAAGATAAGGATGTGTAAATGCTAGTTTGCTAAGCTCAAATAATTCCTAGCACTAGGTGGAATTCTTTCCGTTGCAAATTACACATCTCAAGTTGCTCTCCAAACTGCTGTCCTAAGGACACTAAATAAAGTGGACATTATAAGCCCTTGAAAGTTTGTGCTTAAGATTCAAGACTTTTTGTTTTCAACTAAAGGCTTGTCTACCTTTAAAAATCTGAAAATTAAAAAAAAAACCCAAACCTTCTATAAAAACACTTCCAAATCTGCAAGTCTTTTTTCTTTCTTTCTCTTGCCCAGTCATTCAACATACAATTTTCCTCATGAAGTTACTTGGTCAAAATTACAGTCAGACAACAACTTCATTATGAAGCAACTTTATATTGTAGTGCTGCAAATAAATGCAATTTGATTTGATGACCATAGTCAAACCAATTTAGATAGATTTCATCGGTGAAATGGAGGTAAAATATCTAGGTTGAAGACTGATCATTTATTTTTAGCAAAACTTGAAGCATGAAGAAAGGTTGTCATTAATAATTTAGACACTCTTCCAAGGCAAGAACATAACCTTCTCAAGTTCTTAAGGCTGTTGTTGGAGGTGCTTTCTTTCTGCTGAGGTGTTAAAACTAAAGCCCTGACTATCTCTATGAAAGCTTCCTGTCCCTCTGTGAGCAGAACAGGTAGCAATTTGGGTACTAAGCTTTAATGTGCTGGCCAGGTTCCAAATGGATCAAAGTAAAACATAATTGAATCATGTCACTAATCCACACTGACTTCCTTTGCAGTTTTGGAAATCAGTGACATTTTATTGTATTAATATCTCTTCATGCCTGATTCAATGGGAATAATCCCTGCTCTTGAGGAGCTAATATTCTATCGAAAGAGAAAACATATACATATATTTTATAGTGACCAAATTTATACAGAATAAATATGAAATAAATGAAAGTGAATAACATAGAAGATAGTTAAGGACGGAGGACATCTCATTCATGTCAAAGCTGATCTTGGCACTTTAGAAATTCCTGGGGAGCTTTGAGCTGTGCTCTGACATGCAGGGACTAAGAGCAATGTTGATGGGCAGGTCAGGGTCTCCTGTCACAAAGGAGTCTCCCCAGGTATTTTTCATCTGATCAATGACAGCTGACCTGACAGCCTTTGGAGCTGCCGCTGTTGTTTTGAGTGAATACTTGACATCACCACAGTAATGTTCATTCCTGCCCAGGCTCTCTTTGATTCTAGAATACTGGTACAATTCCAGAGCAGGGATGCCTTCTCATTTAGGGTTAAGAATTAAAGGTCAGTGAGAGCACCAAAAAAGACTGAGAACAGAAGCAATCTCTCAACACTGGAGAAAGACCGGATTGGACACATGAGTTGAATGGAAGACAATGTGTAACAGAGCAGAACAGAGTCAGAGAGAGAGAGAGAGAGAGAGAGAGAGAGAGAGAGAGAGAGAGAGAGAGAGAGAGAGAGAGAGAGAGACAGAGAGAGAGACAGAGAGAGAGACAGAGAGAGACAGAGAGAGACAGAGAGAGAGAGAGAACTCTGTACTGGGAAGTCAGGTAGTCTGGCTCTGAAACTAACTGCCTATGTGACCTGGGATAATTCAACTCAATTCAGCAAGCATTAATTAAGCATTTATTGTAAGACTGACACTGTTAAGTAGTGGAGTACTGGGGGTACAAAAATAAACATGAAAAAAATCCTTGCTTTTAAGGAGCCTACATTTTCTGCCCTTGTGGCCTTTGTCTCTGATTGGCTCGTTCTTCTCAGAACAGGCTACCAATGTCTTTCCAGACTACACTCCTGACTCTCCACCAGCAGAGGGTACTTCTAAGCGTGTGAAGTCAAGGGTTAGAGTGAAATTCTAAGGAGACGAGGTTTCTGGAACATTGTAAGAAAGTCCTGGCTGAGTCTGGAGTTAGGAAGTCCTGAGTTCAAATCCAACTTCAGTTAGTAATTGTGTGACCCTGGGCAAATCACTTGACCCTATTGGTCTCATTTTTCTCATCTGCAAAATGAGCTGCAGAAGAAAATGGTAAAATACTCCAGTATCTTTGCCAAGAAAATCCCAGATGTGGTCAGACACAAGTAAAAACAGCTGAACAACAAGAAGAAAGGACTGAGAGGCAGGGTTTGAACCCAGAGCTTCCTCAATCTAAATCTACCGCTTTACCTACTCTGCACTGTTGCCTTTCAAGAGTAATAATTCATATTCATATAGCATTTTAATGACTTTCAAGTGCTTTACATGGTATTATGAGGATCAAATGAGGGTAAAGCATGAGATAGGTGCTACTGTTTATATCTACTCTGCATCTCTGTAAATATATTAACTTAAGTCTGGGAGGTTCAATGACTTGCCCAGGATTACATAGTCAGTAAATGTCTCAGGTAGGATTCAAACCCAGGGCCTCCTGATTCCAAGTCCATCATGAATTCAGCTGTAGCACTGTCAAGGGACTTAGCTATTTGGTTTCATTTTCCTTATCTGTCAAATGAGAGGACTGGATTATCAATCAGTCAATCCCTCAATTAACAATCATTTATTAAGCACCCACTATGTGCCAGGAGTTACAAATGCAATCATGAAGAGACTATGTATACATATGAAAATATATACAAAACATATGTGTGGATATATACATATCTATTATCTCTCTCCACACATACATGTATATGCATACATATACACATACATATATGTATCTACATATATATATATACACACAATATAAATATATGAAATGCAAGGTGGGAAGACACACTACCATCTGACAGCATCCCACTTAGCACTCCATTTCGCATCTCCTTACTTTTGCCTTGGCTATCCCTATAACCAGAATACTCTGCCTTGTAGAATCCTTTGCTAGCTTCAATGATCATTTCAAGTGCTACCTTCTATATGAAGCCTCTCCGGAGCGTCCCATTTCCCAGTAACTCCCCACCCCTCCACAATTGTCTTGTATCAATTTTGTAGATATTTTGTATTATAGGTACAGAGAAGCAGCATGGAATAATGAGTATAAAGTTGGCCTCAGAGCCAGAAAGATCTGGGTTCATATCCCACCTCTGGTATGTGTTGGCTGTGAGACCTATAGTAAGTCACTTAATTTTTCAGTATCCTAGTTGGTACAAGTCAGCCCTAGCACACCACTGGATCTCTCTAATCAATTTATTACAGCAAAGGGAATAAAGCTTACTACTGAGGTGAAGGTGTTGTGAGTTGGGGCTCTCTATGTATGTACTTGCTGTCTAAGGTCACAACTTATCTCAATATGTGGGTGATTTTAAGTTTTGAGGAAGAGGCAAGGACTTAGACTTGACTGGAGAAAAGGGCTAAGGGGCTGGAGGACAAATCAGAATTGAAGAATTTGACAGCGTGAAGAGACCTTAGCAGATATCTAGTCCAGTTCATTAATGAAAGAAACCTCCACTATCACAGACCTGATAAGTGATCAACCAGCCTTTGAAGACCTTCAAGGAAGGGAATTCACCAACTCCCAAGGCAACCCATTCCACTTCTGGCAAGCTTTAGTTGTTAGGAATTTTTTCCTGACTTTAAGCCTCTATTTGCCTTTTTGCAACTTCTATGCATTAGACTGCTTGAGAGTAGGGACTGTTTTTTTTTTAAATTTTTGTTTGTTTTTATCTTTATTTGTATCCCCAGAACTTAGCATAGTGCCTGGCACATGGTAGGAACTTAATAAATGCTTTTGTCTTGATTTTTTTTCATTACAAGGCTTCTGCACTGGATACCTTAATCTCTCTCCCCCACTGCCTTTCCAGCTTCCTTTTATGTGTTGTGTTCTTCCATTACAATGTAAGTTTCTGATCCTAAGTGAGATGAGCAGAACCAGGACAACACTGTGATGATCAACTATGACTATGACTTCTTAGCAATACAATGATCCAAGACAATTCCAAAAGATTCATGACAGAAAAGGCTATCCGTATTCAGAGAAAGAACTATGGGGTCTGAATGCAGATCTAGGCACACTGTTTTCACTTTTTTGTAGCTTTTCCCTTTTGTTCTGTTTCTCTTTCCCAGAACGACTAATGTGGAAATATGTTTACATGATTGTAGGTGTATAACCTATATCAGATTGTTTGCTATCTTGGGGATGGGGAGGAGGAAGGGAGGGAGGAAGAAAAATTTGATAATAAATGTTGAAAACTATCTTTACATGTAATTGGAAAAGAGTAAAATACTATTTACCCTAAAAAAAAAAAGTATGTTCCTTGAGGACAGGGACAGTCTTTCTTTTTCTTGGTATTTGAATTCTCAGAATTTACCATAGCATCTGGTAAACACTTAAATCTTTGTTGACTTCACTTGATTTGCTCTTAACTCTGTCCTGCTGGGGCCAAACAACAAAGCTAGCTCCACCATTACATGATAGCTTTTCAAATACCTGAAGACTGAGATCATGTCTCCTTGAGTCTGCTTCTTCATGCTCTTTGTTCAGTGATTTCAGTTGTGCCCAACTCTTTGTCACCCCATTTGGGATTTCTTTGGCAAAAATGCTGGAGTGGTTTGCCATTTACTTCTCCAGCTCATATATATAGGAAACTGAGGCAAACAGGGTTAAATGACTTGCCCAGGGTCATATAGCAGGTAAGTGTGTGAGGCTGGAATTGAACTCAGAAAGAAGACTTCCTGAATTCATGCACTCTATGCGTGGCACCCATTTCCATCGGCCATTCTTCATATTACATGAACTCCTCATTCTATATCTAATAATAGGGTGGAAGGACCTACAAATCAAATTCTAATATATCCAAACTAATTGGTGTTTGTCACTATGTTTAGATAGATGCTAATGCAGAATTGCACTGCCCACTTTGTAAAGAAAGCAGACAGCTAATATTTTTATAACAGAGATAGACAGTCTGTCACAGTTTCCAAATATACTGGGACCACAAGTTTTCAATAACAGATAGATTGCCCAGGAGAAGACAGGCAGGAGATTAGTATTTACAAATATTCGTAATATTCAACAGAAAAAAAAATGGATTTTGGATGCTTAGGATAGTATTAAAAAGTTCCTTTCCTTTCTTCCCTTTAGTTTTATGCTTTATGGTTGCAATTACACTCTCATCTACTTTTTAAATAGGTTTTTTATCTATGTCCCTAGTACATGGTTTGCAATATCTTCTTAGCAGGTTTATAATAAGATAAAGCTAATAAAACCAGGGAAAGTCTGTGTGCTTAATGTGGTGAATATTGAGCCTGAGGCAGAAGACTTGATTTTTCATTATACTGTTGTGACGTTTTAGAGCTGTTTGCTTGCTCTCTGCCTCTGTTTCTCCCTTTGTCAAATGGGGATGCGGAGTAAATTAAAAAAAATAATTTTCCTACAATGATTTTGTTTCAATTCCTTCATGATCATATTGTATCATCTGACCTCACTGGTCAGCTGAAATTGCTCTCCAAAATTATCAACAATCTCTTAATTGCCAAACCTTATTTCCTTTTCTGATTTCATTTTGTTTGATCTTTCTGTAGCATTTGATATTTCATTACCTTCTCCTCCTGTGTTTTTCTGACATTGTTTTCTCTTGGTTCTCTCATTATAGGCCATACTACTTTTATCAGTTTCCTTTGCTATAGCATCATCTAAATCCCATCACCTAATTTGGGGTGGGCTCCAAGGCTCTGGGCTGGGCCCTCTTGTTTTTGCCTATATACTCCCTTTTGGGGACTTCAGTGTTTATCATGTGTTCAGTGATTTCTATGCTGATAACTATAAATCTATAGTCTTAGTCTTTAGTCTATAGTCCTAGTCTATAGTCCTAGTCTTTCCCCAAGGTCTAGTCCTGCATCATCAACTGTATGTTGGACATTTCAAACTCAGGAACTTCAAATTCAGTATGTCGAAAACAAAACTTGTTTTTCTTTACAAACTTCTTCTGATCTTTCTTTTCTTTTTTTCTGTTGAGGGTACTGCCATCATTCTAGTCAACCTTGGTGCCATTCTCAACTCCTCATTCTTGTTCACTCCATATTTCCAGTCAGTTGTCAAGTCTTGTCGATTTTTCCTCTTCAACATCTCTCACATTCATCCCCTTCTATCTATTCAGATAGCCAATACTCCAGTTCAGGCACTTATCATTTATTACCTCAAAGGTGGCTGTAGCCTCCTAATTGCTCTTTCAGTTTCTGGTCTTTCCAGTCTCCATTCCCTCTATCACACAGCTGTTAGATATTCTCATCATGTCCATTCCCTATTAAATAAATTCTAGTGGTTCCCCTTACTTTTAGGATCCAATACAAATACATGTTTTTTACTAAAGCCTTAATTTTTCCAGCCTTATTTACTCCTCTTCAGAATTCTATAGTCCAGTTGAACTGTCCTTATAGTGCCAATGTGATATTCACAGCACCTGTGTGTTAGTCTTTCATCACCGAAGAAGACCATGCCATTAGAGAAATAATGACATGACTTGCACTTGACTTAGTTTTAAGTGAGGGAGGGCTGTGCAGGTCACCAACCTCATTTCTCCTCCAGAACCATCTGAATCCAGTGACCAGATATTCATCAGGATGACTAGAGATGACCCAGGATAAGGCAGTTGGGGTTAAGTGACTTGCCCAAGGTCACACAGCTAGTGAGTATCAAGTGTCTGAGGTGAGATTTGAACTCAGGTCCTCCTGACTCTTGCACTGGTGCTCTATCCACTGTACTACCTAGCTACCCCTCTTGCCCAGTGGCTATGAACATGCCAGTGTAATTCTGAATTGCAAAGTATAACAGACTCTCCACATGGAAGACAGAACCAAAGCATTTATTTAAACACTAGAAAGTCGAATCCCAACACCAGAAAAGCAAATTCATCATAGTAACAAAGAAATCTATACACAGTAACAATGCAGGGGGTACCACCATCTCTAAGACTTCCCCTGGTTAGGGCCTTCCCACAAACAAACACTCACAGCTCACTGCCTGCTTCCTCTCTCTCCCTCAGCTCTAACTGCTGTGTCCAACTTCCTCTCAGCTCTGCTCCAACTGTTCGGCAAGCTTCTCCCACCACAGACTCATGTGACTCAGGCTTCCATGTGACTCAAGTCACATGGGCCTATTAATAAAAAATACATTAACAATACACTCACCTACAATCCTCCTTTCTCTTTTGAGTAAACTGTCCCTCATTGCCCCCAGTGTATTTCCTTTCTCACTTCTGTTTCAGAATTCCTGTTGTTGTTCACTCATTTCAGTCATGTCTGACTCTTCATGACTGCTTTGGGTTTTCTTGGCAAAGATATTGGGGTGATCTGCCATTTCCTTCTCCAGCTCATTTTATAGATGAGGAAACTGAGGCAAACAGGGTTAAGTGATTTGTTAGCTAGTGTATGAGGCCAGATTTGAACTCAAGAAGATAAGTCTTCCTGACTTCAGGCTTGATACTTTATCCACTGCACTATCTAGATGCCCATCCCTAGCTTCCTTTAAAATTTAGCTCGTGTCATCTTTTACATCTATCCTGATCCAAATATTTACAGGTGCTGCCTCCTTCCCCCTTCCCCCCACCCCAATTCACCTTCACAAGAGGGAAATCAATTAACCTTGTGTTTATTTTCTATGTATTTGGTAAAGTAACAAGTAAAAAGTAAGCTAGGTAAAGTAATAGATAGCATGTTAGATCTGGATTTGGGAAGACCTGACTTCAAATATGGCAATAGACATTTACAGCTTTGTGATCCTGGGCAAATCACTTAATCTTTAGGTCTGCTTCAGTTTCCTCAATTATAAAATGGTGATAATAACACCCACCTCACAGAGTTATTTTGAGGATCAAATGAGATAATATTTATAAACTATTTGTCACAATACATGACACATTGTAGGTACTTAACATATATTTGTGATTTGTTGTCTATTTTCTGTCTTTGTTATGGTTCACTCATTTATTCAATGCACATTTATCAAGCATCTACTAAAAGAAAGGCATTTTCCTAAGAATGGGTGAAAGTAGTTATCAGAGAAAAAATTGAAGGAGGTTCTGAAAAATGTATTTAAAAAATTTTATCCCACTCTTTTCAGCTCTGTGTCTATGACCTATCCAAGAATTTAAATAGGCTAACAAAACCATCCCATGGATGAACCTCAGGGGAAAGACTAAAGATGAACATATAGATCTATAGTTACCAGCACAGAGATAATTGAACCCATGTAAATAATGAAGTCCCCAAAAGACAGTACGTAGAGAAAAAATCAAGAGGGCCCAGCACAAAGCCTTGGAGCCCACGTCAAATTAGATGATGGGATTTAGATGATGATCTAGCAGAGGAAACTGATAAAGAGTAGTATGGCTGGTAATTGGAGAACCAAGAGAGAAAAATGTCAGAAAAACCAGGAGAGGAGTATCCAGGAGAAGAAAAGGCGTATTTAGTATTCATATTTGGATGATTTTTCTTCAAGTATAAAAATCATATAATTTCTCAAAAAGCTCACTATTGTAAAGAAGTTATAACTCCTAATTATAACACAGGCAGCCCCTCCAGGCTCATTAATTCTAGCTGCCTAATTATCTTATCTGTCCTTATCTGATTGTACAGCAGTTTCACCAGTGTCCAGACACATGAAGCTAACAGCCTGCCACATGTGTATCTTAGCCTTTCTGAAATGTTTTGAAACTCTTAAAAAAATTACTTAATGAGTAGTAATTTGGAGGAGGGACAGTGGCTCTGTGTGTGTGGCTGTGGGTGGGGGATTTGGGGAGGGAGGAAGGAACTTTCCCATGAAGTATAAATTTCTCTATTAGCTGCTTTGATCTGATGCTGAGCCAAGTTTGGAATGAACTTGAGACATTTAGGAGAAGCTGAAAAAGATAGAAGTGTTGAGACAGCCCTTTTAAAAATCCTGTTCAGAAGGAAAAACGTTAGTTCAATGCAACATATCTTTATTTATCTACTATGGACAGAGCATTGTGTTTGCAACTTGGGAAGATGCAAAGTTTGAATAATAAAAAATGCAGCTCCTGCCTTCCTGAAACTTCCAGTCTGGGAAGGCGGATGTCACATCTTCTCCTGTAAATAACACCAACACCAACACTGTTATGTGCTGCAATGCATTTAAATCAGTTAGATTCCTCATGTGTAATGAGTGCATTGGCTTAGAAAGTCTAAGAGTCCTTCCAACTGTAAATCTACAGTCTGATGATGAATAACAAGCCAATGTGGCAAACAATCTATTTTGAGGCATCCCTAAGGCCAGTAGATGATTCTGAATGTCTCTGCTTGCTGCAGGGCAACAAAAGGTTGGACCTGTCTTGTACATTTACTCTACTTTTTGTCTTGTGTTAATTTCTTCTCTAGAATAAAAGCTCCTACAGGGGAAGGACTATGCCTTATTTATCTTTGTATATCCTTTAGCACTTAAAGGTGTTCTGCATGTGATAGGTGCTCAATAAAAGCTTACTGGAGGCAGCTAGATGGTACAGAGGATAGAGTGCCAGGCCTAGAGCTGGGAGACATCATCTTTGTGAGTTCAAATCGAGCCTCACACTTACTAGTCGTGTGACCCTGTGCAGGTTACTTAACCCTGTTTGCCTCAGTTCCTCATCTGCAAAATGAGCTGGAGAAGGAAATGGCAAATTATTCCAGTATCTTTAGCAAGGAAACCCCAAATGGGGTCACAAGGAGTAGGACACAACTGGAGGAAAATGACTGAACAACCAACAAAAGTGCTTTCTGTGTTGAATTTCAAAATATTAAAATTATTTTTTTATAAAGAGACCTGGGCCGCCCAAATAACTCTCTGACCCTCAAATCCCTTCTAAATTCTAAAACATAAGATGTTATTAAGTAAATAGCTATTTTAGTTAGCACATTAGTCCTACACTGTAAGCTAAAAATACACGATATGGTCAAGTTGTGTCTATTATTCCTTTTTACCAGCCAATTTTGAGAAAACTGTGATAGGTTTTCATTATAAGATACAAGTTTTTGAAGTTTTCCCATATTCAGTGCCTGGCTAAAAAAAAAAAAAATAAGATGAAATGGACTTGGACACTGTTTCATTCTATACAAAGGATTAAGACCTTTCTTTTCTAGGAAACATCTTTATTATCCTGGAACTACCAATCAGGCTGTTCCCATCAGTGTGACACCCACATTTCCCCTTCCAGCTGAACTCAATTACCTGCTTTCACCTGTGGGATCTGTACCACTTCTGACCTTATTTGACTTTAATCTTAGTAGGAAGTACAAAAAGAGTTCTTGACGGCACCAGAACCGTTGTTCATGCCTTTTATCTGTTCTACCCAACTTACTTTATACCTTTCCTTCCTGGGAGCATCCTGATTCCTGATTACTTGGGCTTTTGACCATTCGCCTTGCACTAATCTTTCAGAATTCTGGGTTTTTTTCCTACGTTTTGACTTAGTTCCTAACCTTCCACTTTGCCCTAACTTTTGACATATATTTGTTCTCTGGATTCTGTTTCTTTCCCTGTTTTTTGACACTGTTTTCCACTGATTTTTTGATTTGCAGGGTCTCTTACGCTCGTTAGTAAACTGCCTGATTAAGGATGATGATGATAGTGATGGAGGTGATGGTGGCGATGGCATTTATATTGTGCTTTAAGGTTTGCAAAATATTTTGTATATGTTATCTCATTTGATCCTCACCACAGTCTTATGAGGTTGTTGTTATTATATTCACTTTACAGATGAGGAAACTAAGACTAAGAGGTTAAGGGACTTGAGCCAGTCCTTTTAAAAATGCTTATCAGAAGGAAAAACATCCCTTCAATCAACATGTCCTTTACTATTTACTGTATCCTTTACTTTTCTATGGGCAGAGGATTGTGCTAGGAGCTTGGTAAGGTACAAAGTTTACATGTGAGATGCAGGGTAGGAGACAAAGTTTGAATGTAGGCTCAGCTCTCCATCCATGCATCCATCTAGGCAACCTCACTGCCTTCGTATACTATCAGTTTGGATTGACTTCTCTGCCATGCCTTTTTTTCCTCCTGGTCACAGACCTTCACAGTTTTTCCTTGAACCCTGGCTA
The DNA here is from genome assembly GCF_028372415.1 of Notamacropus eugenii. Taxonomy (NCBI): domain Eukaryota; kingdom Metazoa; phylum Chordata; class Mammalia; order Diprotodontia; family Macropodidae; genus Notamacropus; species Notamacropus eugenii. The sequence goes on along the minus strand of NC_092875.1, from coordinate 128,867,598 downwards.
CCCACTGGACTGGCCCCACCATATTTACAGAGTACTAATATACTCAGGCATTACGTCTGCATGCACATGTCTGCACATTCCTTATGCATTTTATGTAATCTACTGGCTAACGATCACCATCTATCAGCAAATTAGGAGACTCTGCCCAGTGTTGACACTTCTATTTCCAACCTAATGTTATTTAACTGAGCTTACTGCCCTTATTATGAAGTCTTAGCACCTCGAGAGGGTATTTAAAAACAACAATTAGCCTTGGGAAGCAGAGAATGTAAACAAACTCACTTTATCACTTTGCCAAGCTAAACACATTGGTTTTTTTTTTCTAACAGACCCTAACGATACTAGCTATCTGTTAAATAAACAAAACATTGGAATGAAAAAGAAAGGTCAACATAAGACCCAGTGTGCAATTTGATGATCCGTGATGGACATTATCCAGTTGATGGACTCTTCCTGGTCCATTAGATATATGGGGTAAGTCTCATAATAAGTAAGGACTGAACATTTTTGTCCCCTTTGCGTTATGTAGTATCATCTCCCCACATGAAATAATACCGTAATAAGTTATAAGATAAATATTGCTGGACAAAAGAAGGCCAGTAAATGCAAAAAATGGGGGAAAAGTAGAATTATTATTTCATAAATAAAGTACAATGTATTAAAATAGCTTGAATGTTCTGAAGAACTTGGCCAATCTTCAAAACCTCTGCTACATGCCCAAGGCCCTTGTTGAATACCCTTTTTCAAAGAATGGGAAATGAAAAACTAGTCCTATTTAGACAGACCATAAGCCCCAGGCTAGATGTGACCATTGATTTAGCATTGTTTCTTCACCCAATTTTAGTGTATATGGAGCATGGGTTTTTGAGTAACAGGAGACTTAATTCTAAACTGACACAGACACTTGTGAACACCCTGATGGATCACAGTTAACACACAGGGAGAAAAGCCTGACCCCAATACTACTGGTTCTCTGGTTGTTCCAAGACTCCCAGGTTGCCCACATCCTACTCATGTTCCTGGACACAAAGACACTGACTTAAGTCAAGTCATAGCAGCCCTGCACCTGCTTCCTCTAATTAGTCTGGTAGAAGTGATGGTGCTGTCAGATTCCTCTCATTCAGGGCTTTGCTACAGACCTAATACTATGACAGCCTCCTGGAGAACATGTGCTTCTTCTAGCAGTGCCTCTGATGTCCAAGACCCCATAGCACCTCCTTCTCAATACTGCACAGGCAGGCTTAAGGATCACTACTGTATGTACAGTCAGAACAAAATTCTAGGCAATGGAGAGGTGAAAATCACTTCTGTCTTGTAGGAGTGACAGGAGAAATAGGAGGACTGACGTGGTATCTCTCTGCTCTTGCAGAAAGAAGATATGAATGTTTCATCAGATAAGAGATTTCCTTGAGAAGCCTGGAGTCTCTCCATGATGTCCTAAGTCAAATATTGTTTGGGCCCTGATTGCTTAGAATGAATATAAATAGCAATTGTTTCCATTTTGGTCAGAAATCCTGAGGGTCTGCCCCTCCCAGATTTTCACATACTTACATATATATGTATATATGTATGTATGTATATTTTACTTAGTCAAATATACAGATACATATTTGACTAGGTAAAAGAGGCCATTCTTTGCCTCATGTCCTACCTAGCCTTAATCACTGATGGGAGTTGCCTCAGTCAAACCAAGACTTGGAAAAGACTGTAGCTTAAAAAAAGGCCATTGTTTCCCACTGCATTTGGGGTCATTTCCAGTCAGCCTGATCTATGTCTTGCCATTGGACTCAGATGGCTCTGGAGGAAAAAGTGAGGCTGGTCACTTTGCACAGCTCTGCCTCACTTAAATCCAATTCACTTGCAAAAAAGGCATTACCTTTCTGATGTCACCATCCTCTTTAGGAATGAAAGACAAACAAGTTAAATATGTTTGGCAAGTGTTTATTAAGGTCTGACTATTGATAAGGTACTGTGCCAAGATAAGATAAAAAAAGAGAATACTCAATTTCTGCCCTTGATGAGTTTACAGTTTATTAGGGAAGGGAGGTAGGTGATAAAGTGGGCATCTTGGGGGGTGCAGTGGATAGAGTGCCAGGTTGGAGTCATGAAGACTTGAGTTCAAATCTGAGCTCATATATTAAATGTGTTAACTTGGGAGAGTCATTTAACCCTGTTTGCCTCTTTTTCCTCATCTGTCAAATGAGCTGGAGAAGGAAATGGAAAACCATTGTGGTATCTTTTCCAAGAAAACATCAAATGGGGTCACAAAGAGTCAGACATGACTGAAATGACTCGTCATCAACAGCAAAGGGAGGTTATGGTATGTGGACAAATAAAATAGAATGAAATAAAGGCAAGGAAGAGAGCCTTTCTATGATCCATTGATCAATCAACAAACATTTATTAAGCACCTACTATATATCATACACTGTGCTAGGTGCTGGGCATACAAATAAAAAGAATGAAATAATCTGTACACTCAAAGAACACACCTTCTTGAAGGAGAGATCAAGGCAATGTGCTGTAGGAAGATCTGAGGTGAGAGATCACTCTCAGTTACCTGAGTTTATTGGAGATGGCATCTGAGTTGAACCTGGAAAACTTGGGAAGAGAATTTCATCAGAGGAAGGAAGGGATGCCTTCCAGGATGGGAGAACTGGGGAAGGGATGACTGAAGTTTGAGATGGCAAGTAGCTGTGGGGAAATAGCAGTCCAGTTGGCTAAAACACAGAGTATGTGAGAAAATAAGAATTTCTGATTCTTTTAGGAAGCAAGGCTGTGAAGTTTAGATAGAGGCAGGATATTCAATACTGTAAATGCCAAGCTAAGGAGTTTGTGTCTTATCCTAGGAACGATAAAGAGCCACAGAAGGCAGTGCAGTGTAGACTGCTGGCTTTGGAGTCAGAAGACCTGGGTTAAAATCCTGGCTTTGCCTCTTACAATCTATACGACCTTGGGAAAATTACTTGGATTCTCTGGGCTTCACTTTCCTCAACTATAAAATAAGAAGATTGCACTAAATGACTTCTGAAATCTCTTCCATCTCTAGATCTATGATCCTATAATTTAAGTTCTAATCCTTGTGTTAAAAACCCAGCTTTGTCACTTACTACTGGTGTGAACTTGAGGATTTTAACTTCTCAGAGTCTCACTTTCTTTATCTATAAAATGAGGGGATGGGACTAGATACCCTTTAAGGCCTCTTCATCTCTAAATCTGTGATCTTTTGAAGTTTGTCAAGCAGATAAATGGCATGGATAGATCTTTGTATTATGAAGATTTTTTTTTTTGGGCATTAGTATGAAGGATGAGCTGCAGGAGGAAGACCCTCATTAGCAGGTTGTCAATATTCCAAACAAGAGGCTCTCATTTGTAGAATACCATCCAATAGCTGATCTATGATAGAAATAACCTTCCCTCACTACCTTTCTGCTCTTCATCTCCTAACAAGTCTATTTATTCTGTCTATTGTTTTGAACCAAGGACAAAATCTAGAGTAGATGAGTAAAGGAAATGAGAATGGGAAACTGACCTTAGGAGGCATAGTCTGTCTCACCTACTTACAAACTATGTATTTATATAGGAAAGACATACCTGCAAAAGACTCTGTAAATCCCTGAGGATCCAGCGTAAAGCTTTGTACCCTGTGGGGGCACTTGAGAAGAATTGGATAATGATGATATATTAGGTGGGGAGCTGGTGGTACACCTCCTTTCAAATGATGTCATTTAAAACAGAAAGATTCCTCTTAAATGAAACATTTTTCAAGGTGCCTCCTTCTAGCTTTATGCCCCACCCCCTTCTGGCAGAGCTCAGTGTTTTATTGTTTCCTGGGTTAATAGCTAGCAGGTTTTTAATATATGCCAATCATATTCTGTTGAAACACCAGACATGATGATAAAATGACAATCACTGGCAAAACTTGTAATTATTCAAAGGTGTGATTTTTAAATCTAAATTAACTGCTAAGAGTTTATTGCTAATTTTTTTTTATTGGAGATGAGTGCTGCAAAAGGAAAAGGGGAACCTGTTTGCCAACCAGCAGATCTGGATTCTAAACAAGATGTGGTGGGAAAATCTTGTAATAAAGGGATTACCCTTTTCTTGCCATCAGGTAGATATTTTTCATCTGATAGTACTGCCTAGACAAAGTTATTTGTAGATGAAAAGCTTTTATGAGTTGGCAGTTTTCCCTTTGCTTATTATCTCCTTACCCTGCTATCTTTTCTCCCTTCAAATAAGCAAATTGAAAGTTGTCCTCTAAATGGTGAGCACTTTGACAGAGGAAATGCTTTCAAATGTTTTTCTCTGTGATTGATTATTTCTTCAACAATAAAAGGGGATAGCCTCCTCTAGGTCTTGTAGACCCCCTTCTCTTATGGAGTCCCAGAAAGCCCTGTTAGATTTGAAACCCTTCATGAGTCAACCTCCACTTATAAGCTCATGAGCCCCCATTGATGTTTTCATTTATTGGCCAAGCAGAGGACATATTAGTTCAAGGCTAAAGATGTTTAGTAAAAATAAGTGACAAGAAAGATTTCTCCCATATGTACAGGAATACGTTCTCTCATAGGTTAACACATTGTCATTAGGGAGAGAATACAAACAGAGAATGCACCAAAGAGCAAATATAGAGGAACACATATCTAGAGAACATGGATAGCCATACACAGAAGGCATTTACAAGCAATATAAATCCTGCCACAGACACTGAAGAGCCATATGGACTCTCCAACAATGCGATTGCGCTTCTCTCTTTTGGGTATGTCTGCTAAGTCTCCTTCTGCTATGTTTTAACTGCTTTGCCTGGATACGTACTGATCTTCAGGTGTGTGAGGCAGCTTACCTCTTAGGGAGAAGGCTTTATTAAATTTTTATATAGCTTCAAGGGCTATCTTTCATTCCTTTGACATTACAGTCCCAAGTTAATCATTGGAGAAGCCCTTAGGGATTTTAAGTCTTTCCTTTACTTCTGTTGTCACTCAACATCTTCTAGTCTAAAGAAGTCATATGAATCATGGTCTAAAATTCCTTTAAACTCCCTATAATGTTTTTGGTTCCCTAACCTGGATCCCTTTAAATCATCCTGGAGACTCCCTTTTAATAATAATGCAAAGGAAGTTAAGGGAGGAGTTCAAAGATTCTTTCAACTTACATTCCCATAATATACCTGGTTGCTGTGGAAATCCCCTCGGGAATGAGAATGAAAAAGATAGAGTTATTGAATCTGGCAAGTCTTGCTCTCTTTTCTCCCTCCCCTTATCAACTAAAGTTGATGTACTCCTTATATATATGAAATAGTATGTTATTGGTGTATTTTAATGTATTTTTACATAATGGGAAAATAGTTCTCATCCATTAATAGGCTCATGTGACCTTCTTGAGTCACACAGAAGCCTGAGTCACCTGACTCTGGTGGGAAGAACTTGTTGAACTGATGGACCAGGAAGGGGTAGAGTAGGAAGGGTGGAACTGGGAGAGAGAGAAGAAGCAGACAGCTAGGATTGTGAGTGTTTGTTTGTGGGAAGGCCCCAGCAGGGGGGTAGGCTTGAGAAGGGAGGTGTCCCCTGCAGTGATAATGTGTATTAACTTCTTGGTTGCTATGATGGATTTGGTTTTCTGGTGCTGGGATTCAGCTTTCTGATATCTCAAGAAATGTTTTTCTTCTGCCTTCTATATGGAGAGTTTGTTATACTTTGGAGTTCAGAACTATACTGGCATATTCATAGTCTCCCTTGGTGTTGTGAATATTGCCTTAGTGATACAAACGGGTATTACAGACCCTGTTGGTTTTTACAGATGACAAAACTGAGGTAGAAAGAGATTAAGAAGCTTGTCAAAGGATATATGACTAAGAAGTATAGGAGGAAGGATTCAAATCCAGAACTTTCTGACTTTAAATCCAGTGTTCCCTCTGCTATGACTGTGCTTTCTTAGTTGGGGTCTTAGACTGATTTTTTGACTTGCTGGTATTTATTCAGAAATATACTGGCTTTGTAATTTTCTGACCTAATATGAAAGTGTCCAGACTGCAAGCAAGCATTATGGGGGAGCTGAGTAGCAGCTCGGATTTGGAGTGAGAAGACCTAGATTTGAGCTGAAACTCTGCCATTTGACAGCTGGATAATTTTGGGCAAGTCACTTAACCCTTCTGAGGGTCTATTAATTCATCTTTTCAAAGGGAACAGGGAAATTAGGCCAGATGATATCTCTAATGCCCCTTTTATGCTCTGAATACTATGATTTTCACCTCCTGATCAGTGACCAAATAAGCCATGGGTGGAGTGAGGAGTGGAGCTCATGGTTCCCACTTTCTGGAAATGGGGCCACCGCTAATTCCTTTTATTCTTGAGCTGACTGACTGACTAGTCAGTGCTCACTTGTGAAAATTTTGTTTTGTTCAAAAGAGCTACAGCTGCTGAAAATTCAGAAGAGGATAATTAATATAGCATGAGGGGTTGCTAGCAAGAGGTGCTCCCTTGATACTCATGAATTCCATAGCTGGGGTCATAGGATCATGGTTATAGAGCTGGAGGGGAGCCTTCTGGTTCAACTCTTATTTTACAGAGCAGGAAACATCTACAGCTTAAAAATTACTTCCCAAGTTCAGTTTCACCCCCATATTGCCCCTCCCACCCCCACTCAATAGATTCCAATCTCTCCCTACTGCCTCCAGTATCTAATACAAAACCCTCGAAGGGCATTCAAAGCTCTTCATAGTTCACTCCACTCCTTTCCAGTATTTTTACACCTTACTTCCCATACAGTACTCAGAACCATTAGTACTGACCTCCTTGAGGTCATGGACATGAACAAAACACTTCATCTCTCAGCTCTGGGCATTTTTTCTGGCTGTCTCCCATGCCAGGAAGGCTCTTTCTCCTTATCTCCACATACTGGTTTCCCTGGCTTCCTTCAAGTCCCACTAAAATTGTATCTTTTTCAGCAGTGGTGTCAAACTCAAATAGAAATGGCGTCACTAAACTGTACATAAGGATCTCTATGAGCCACATACCTCTTAGGGAGAGGGCTTCCTTAACTTTATATAGAGCTTCAAGGGCTATCTTTCAGTCCTTTGTGTGACTTAAAAAAACCCAAACCAAGAAAATTTTGATAAATATTTCCCAATTACATTTTAATCTGGTTTGAGCCATACTCCTGAATCATGTTTGATACCTCTGTTCTGTGAGAAGACTGCCCCACCCTCTCTTAATTCAAGTGCCTTTCCTTTTTAACTTATTTTCTATCTATTCTATATGTAGCAAGTTTGTGCATATTCATTTCTTAATTAAATTAAATAGTGAGCTCCCTGAAGGCAGGAACTGAATTTTGCCCTTTTTGCATCCCTAGTGCTTAGCCCAGTGCCTAGCACTAAGTAGATACCTGATAAATATTTACCCACTGGCTGATTTATTGACTAAGTGTCAAATTCAGGTTTTGAATACAGAAATTTGAACTTAAAGTTATAGAATCATGGAGTTCTAGTTGGAAAAGGAAGGAGAAAGAAAGAAGGGGAAAGGAGAAGATAAATATTTATGAAGAATATACTATGACTGTGCTAGGTACTAAGCCAAGTGTTTCACAGATATTATCTCTTTTGATCTTCATAACACAACTGTCGGGGGTAGATATCATTATTATTATTCCCACTTTATAGTTGAGGTGAAGTGATTCCCCCAGGTTCACATAGCTAGCAAGTATCTAGGGTTGGATTTGAACTCAGGTCTTTCTGACTCCAGATCCAGTTACTATGTCACCTACCTGGAACCTCAGAGGTCAATTAGTCCAACCCACTCATTTCGTAAATAAGGAAACTAAGGATCACGGATGTTATGTGACTTGCCCAAGGTTATCACAGTTAAGTTTTGAGCCTAGATTCTCTGACTCCAGAATCAGTATTTTTTCCACTCTTCCAGCAGTGTTAGAGGTTCAGTGATTTTTCCATTTCAACATGCAGGCTCCTTAAACCCCAGTCATGTGTGCCCTTCCCTCCACACAAAAATCACAGAAACTCTGAGATGGAAGATGACTTTAAGGCCATATAGTCCAAACTCTGCCTACATATAGAGTCTGTATTGGACCTGACACCATAGTGAACTTCCGACTGCCAATATAGAAAACTTATTCTGTTTGACCCAAGAAGAAAGAACCAGAAGCAATGGGAAAAAATTGTAAAAAGACAGATTTAGAATTGATATAAAGAAGAACGTCCTAATCCAATATGTGGGTGCCTCTGGAAGCAATACTTTCTCCTTCATTGTAAGGCACCAGAAAAGGCTGGTTGACCATTTATGGGTTATGTTGCAGCAGGGATTCCTTTTTAGATGTTAGTGGGCCTAACAAATATTAGATGGCCACTGAGGTTCCTTCCAACTCTAAAACTCATTGATTATGTGAGCAGATGAGATTTTAAAGTACAAGGCCCAGAAACCATGCAAAGCTCACTGAGGTCTTACTTAATCTCAATACTGCTTATGTTTCAAAGATCAGGAAATTTGCTGTTATGAATGTTATTTCCATCTAATCAGATGAATGGATTCCAAGACTTTATGTAGTTTCATGAGTTGCTTCAGTCATGCTCATTCCCTCCTTGCCCTCAATTCATTCCAAGTATGGTATTAATAAATACCATATAGTCATATGCTGTACTCATATAAAAAATCCTCCAAATTACTATTAGAGAAATGCAAAGGTGTATATCTTCTGGATGAATCTTAATGTACTTAACCATACTGGAGCAAATGGTACAAAATATATTCTCAAGTTAATATTTTTAAGAGACAAAATTCGTTGGGGAAGGGTAGAGTGGAAAGGGGCTTGGTTGGGAAATAGTTCCTCAGGGGCATGGAAACCAGTGAGAAGAAGGGTTGTCTGGTAACTCCCTATTATTTATTAGTATGTGTATTTATTCACTCAATTGATCAATTAATTGGTTGAGCAGAGATCATTATTGATATCTTTTGTTTTTACATTGTTCACATTTTCTCCTATATTCCTATCTTTCTTATAACTAAAAGTTTATTTTTTAAAAAAGAAAGGGGAAAATCATCAATAGCAGTGAAACTAAGGGTTATTTTACAGAACTAGAAAAAATAATAATAAAATTTATATGGAGACAAAAGAAGGTCAATTCCCAATTGAAATAATGAGGGGAAAAATGAGAATGAAAAGAGCCTAGCACTACCAGATCTCAAACTATATCACAAAATCGTAATTCCCAAAACAATTTGGTACTGGTTAAAAAACAGAGAAATCGATCAGTGGAACAGATTAGGTACACAACATATAGAAGCAAATGAAGCTAGCAGGCTAGTATTCAATAAATACACAGACTCCAGCTACTGGGATAAAAACTCACTATCTGATAAAAACTTCTGGGAATTAGATAGTAGCATGGAAGAAATGAGATTTAGACTAATATCTCACACTTTATACCAAGATAAGCTCCAAATGGATATGTGACCTAGATATAAAAGGTCATATCATAAACAAATTAGAGAACAAGTCAAAAACTTCCTATTAGATCTATGGAGAGAGGTAAAGTTTATAGCATGAAACAGAGAGGATTACAGAAGGTAAAATGGTTAATTTTGATTACATAAAATTAAAAAAATCTTTTACACACACAAATGGAAAGTATCTTTGCAGCAGGATTCTCTAACAGGTGTAGTTGTGTGTGTGTGTGTGTGTGTGTGTGTGTGTGTGTATTCACTAACTGATACATGGTCTAAGGTTGTGGATAGACAGTTTCCAGGGAAAAAAATACAGACTATTTTGTTATTCAGTTGTTTCAGTAGTGTCCAACTCTTCATGACCTTTTGTGGGGTTGTCTTGGCAGAGATACTGGAGTGGTTTGCCATTTTCTTTTCCAGCTCATTTTACAGATGAGGAAACTGAGGCAAACAGGGTTAAATGACTTGCTCAGGATCACACATATAGTATGTGTCTGAGGTCAGATTTGAATTCAAAAAAATGAATTTTTCAGATTCTAGGCCCAGTACTACATCCACTGCACCAACTAGCTGCCCCCTATCTATATATGCTACCTATAGCCATATGAAAAATACTCTAAATAATTAGGGAAATGCAAATTAAAGCACTTTTGAATCTCTACCACATACCCATCAAATTGGCAAAGATAACAGAAAAAGTAGAAAATTTTGGAGGGAAAGAAGAGAAAACAGGCACATTGATGAGCTGTTGGTGAAGTTGTAAATGGGTTTGAAATTATGTGTAAAAAGTTACTAAATAGTGACCCAGCTATGGCACTGCCAGGCCTGTACCCCAAAGAGATCAAAGAAGGAGGAAACATTCATATAATAAAAAAATATTTATAGCAACTCTTTTTGTGGTGACAAAACCCCCTCCAAACTAAGGAGATGTTATTGATCTATTGAGGAATGATAGAACAAGCTGGTATATACAATGGAATACCATTGTGCTGTAAGAAATGGGGGAAAAGATTTCACAGGGACATGAAAAGACTTGCATGAACTGATACAGAATGAGGTGGGCAAAAACAGAAGAGCCATTTATATAACATCAATATTATAAAAATGAACTATTTTGAGGACTGGTATAAAAAGATGAACAACAAAATGAGCAGAACCAGGGAATAACTTATTTGATAATAATAACACTGTAAAAAACATACAGTGAAAACCTTTAGACCTCTGACCAGGTCAATGGTCATCCATGATTCCAGATGATCAGTGATAAAACACACTACTTTCTGAGAGTGAGATGGTGGACAAAGGTACAAAATTAGACATAGAGTTTTTGGACATGGCCAATGAGGGAATTAATTTTGATCCATTATGCATATTTGTTCCAAGGTTTTTCTTTTTTTCTTTTTCTATTCTTTGGGGTTGGCAGTGGGGAAGAAAATAGATTTTTTTAAAATAAAAATTTTAATTAAAAAAAAAGCCAAAACCAAAAAAAAAAAAATACGATGTATACAACATTCTGAACCTGTAGATCATCATCTCTGAACACAAGCAAAGGGATATAGCTTCTCATACATCTTCAATCTTGGGATCAAGTTTATTCTTGATTCTGCAATATTTTTTTTCCGTTATGTCATGGTTGTGTTTTTTTCATGTACATTGTTGCAGTCATTTTGTAAATCGTTTTTGCTGATTCTGTTTACTTTGCTTTGCCTTAGTTCATCTAAGTCTTTCCATACTTCTCATCATATTCATTGGCTCTCATAACTCATTAATATTCCATTACACTCATGTACCACAGTTTGTTTTAACTCTTCTCCAGTTGATAGGCATCTACTTTGTTTTCTTTTCTTTGCTACTATGCAAAATGCTGCAATAAATATTTTAGAGTTTTTAGGACATTTCTATCTTTGAACTTCTTTTTTTTTATGGTATCAACTTTAAACAGGTTTTATTCTCCAGGACAAGAATTGTTTTTCCACTTGTTTACAGTACTGATAAAGTGCAATGTTCACTTCTCTCCTTCTGCAGACATTCAAGTACTCAGAATGTCTAGACTGTATAGTAACTTCAGTGTTAAACTGCTATTGCCTTGGCTACAGTTTTTGGAAAGCTGTGTGGAATGCTCTTTGTTCTGGAGCATTTAGTCCACCTCCTCAATGGTGGGTCTAGAAGAAGCACCTCCAGATGGGGTTGCTTCACCCCCTAGGAACCTACCAGGCATGCCCACTGGCATGTCCCCTGTATTCTGGTATAGCTTAGTAATGATGGGGTTGCAGACCTTCTCCACTTCTTTCTGCTGATGCTCACAGGTTCTTAACCAGCCAGCTGATTACATTTGCTAAGGATCTTCTGTTTTTCTTCATCACCAATTTTGCCTTGCGGTTTTTCATCATTTAGAGTAGCCTTCATGGTGAAAGCATAAGATTTAAGAGAATTCTTGGAAGACACCTTGTCTCTCTGCTTCTCATCCTCAGCCTTGTATTTCTCAGCTGTTTGGACCATACATACACTCAATGTGTTCTTTGCTCAGATGACCTTTGTCATTGGTGATGGTATATTGCCAATGCAATACCCACAGCAGCTGCTATGAATATGCAGATGTATTTCCAGGGTTGAATCACAAAATATAACAAATTCTCTTCCTCAAAGACAAAACCAAGATATTTATTCAGATACCAGAAAGTCATTTCCTCCATGGACACAAAGAAGTTTATATATATCACCAATCCAGGGAGCACCGACTTCCCCAAGCCTTCCCTTCACTAGGCCTCCCCACAAGCAAGCTCCCCTAGCAAAATTCCTCCCTCTCTCACTCATGCTAGCTGCTCTGCCTTAGCTCTGCCTCACTCTCACTTCCTGCTCCGTCTGTTTGGCAAGCTCCTTCCACCATGCCATGTGACTCAGGCCCCATGTGACTCAGGCCCCATGTGACTCAGGTTCCCTGTGACTCAGTCTCCATCACAGCAGTCAGCTGGACCTGAGCTCAAAGCAGGTCACATAGGCCTATTAATGGGTGGGAAAGATCTTTCCATTCCATTAATATTACAGATGGTGACCTGTTCTCCTTACCTATGCTCTTATCTACAGCAGAAACATTGAGGATGCCATTTGCATCAGTGTCAAATATTATTTTAATCTGAGGAACACTCCTGGGTGTTGGGGGGATTCTTGTGAACTCAAACTTGCTAAGCAAGTTGTCATCCTTTGATGTTGCTCTTTCACCTTCATAAACCTGAATAAGCACACCAGGCTGGTTGTCCAAATAGTAAATGGCAAAGGTCTGTGTCTGCTTGGTGGGGATGGTGGTATTATATATGACTAGGACTGTCATAATTCCACCAGAAGTTTCAATTCTAAGGGAAAGAGTAGTGACATCCAACAGCAGCAAGTCTTGCACATTCTCAGATTTATCTCCAGACAAAATGGTGGCCTAGACAGCCATAGGCAAAAGTCTCATCAGAACTGATAGCCTTGTTGAATTCCTTGCCATTGAAGAAGTCTTGCAGAAGTTTCTGAATTTGGGGGATGTAAGTGGACCCTCCCCCCCCCCCCCCCGCCCAGGATGGTCATGAATATATGAATTTTCTAGCTTGTCATCTCTCAAGATGCCTTTTCCACAGGGTCCAGTGTGCCATGGAAGACATCAGCATTCAGCTCTTCAAAACAGGATCGAGTGATTGAGATATAGAAGTTGATGTCTTCATAAAGGGAATCAATCTCAATACTGGCGTGGATACTGGAAGAGAGTGTATACAAGTGGTGCATAGATGGTAAACAGCCCTCTTGTTCTCACTGATGTCCTTCTTGTGCTTTCACTTGAACTCGGGAAGGAAATGGTTGATCATGCAGTTGTCAAAGTCCATCTAAGTGAGTGTCTCCAGCTATGGACTTGACTTCAAAGATGCCATCTTCAATGGTAAGAATGGAGACACCAGAAGAGCCACTTCTTTCATTAAAGATCAGCACATTTCTCTCAGCACCAATCTTTCTGTTCAAGCCATAAACAAAAGCAGCAGCAGTTGGTTCACTGATGATTTGGAGCACATCGAGACCAGCAATGGTTTCAGCATATTTGGTTACCTGACATTTGGAATCATTGAATTCCCAATGGCTGGTACTGTAACTATGGCATTTGTGACAGTCTTCCCAAGGTAAGCTTCAGCAATTTCTTTCAATTTGCTCAAGACCATGGAAGATAATTCATCTTGATAGAAACTTTTGGCCTCTCCTTTGTACTCCACTTAGTCCTTAGGCCTGTCTACACCATCCACCATCGTGAAAAGTCAATTCATGTCTGACTGCAACTGCATCACCAAATCTGCAACTAATCAGATGTTTGGCACAAAATAAATGGTGTTGGTGGGGTTTCTTGCAACTTGATTCTTTGCAGCATCACCAATTAAATGTTCTGTATTGGTAAAGGTGATGTAGCTTGGGATGATCCTGTTTCTTTGGTCATTAGCAATGATCTCCACTTTTCCTTGTTGGAAGACTTTCACACAGGAACAAGAAGTGCTAAGATCAATGCCAACTGTGAGTCCCTTTGATATGGAGGTGGGGGTCTCAGCTGGCCACTGTGAAGGAAGAAGGGCCACTGCTGTACTGAATAGCTATCTTTGAACTTCTTGGGGCATATGTTTGGAAGTGGGATCTCTAGGCAAAAGAGGATGAACATTTTAATCACTTGCTTTTTCTAATTCCAGATTGCCTTCCATAATGTTTATACCAATTTATAGAAAGACACTATCTATCTTTCTATGACTTCTTCAACATTAATTACTCCTATCTTTACCTATTTGATGGACATGAGGTGAAACCTCAGGGTTACTTTGATTTGAATTTCTTTTATTATTAGTGATTTGGAATATTCCTTCATATGACTGTTAATAATTCACAATTCTTTTGATAACTTTTTTGTCATATATTTTAATTACTTATCTATTTATTAGAGAATGGTTTTTGAGGTAGATTCCTCTTTAAATTTCTTATTCTTCTAAACTAAATTCAAATGTTTTTATGGCGCTTCAGGCCTGCAAATCCAGTGGATCCTTAAGTTTTAGCACTCTGAAGCAAAGTTTTAGGTATCTCTACCCCTAGGATGGCAGATATGCCTTTTATCTATCATGCCATATTTGAAACCCATCTATGTACCTTGGTAGGAGTTGCCAAAGCTTGCACTCTGCTATTATGGTTTTATGAGCCCAGAGTCAATTCCACGCCATAATGAGTTCATTAAAGACAAGTAGGCAACTGTACACTGAGCATTTTCATTGACTACCCACCATGCCTGGAATATTGCCCCTCCTAATTTCCACCTCTTGGTTTTCCTGACTTCCTTTAAATCACAGCTAAAATTCTACCTTGTGTAAGAAACCTTTCCTGATCCCTCTTACTGGTAGTGCCTTCTCACTATTGATTGTCTCCAGTTTATCATGCATATTGATTGATGGTACATACTGTTTTTGCTCTGTCTCCCCCATTAGACCATGAGCTGCATGAGAACAGGGACTGCCTTTTGCCTTTCTTTGCATTCCTATTGCCTAACACAGTTCCTGACATACTGTGGGCGTTTAATAAATGTTTAATGTCTATGACTTCAGGGTGAAGATGAGTGGTGACACTGGCTGATTTGAAGTTTCAAAGTCAAAGCTTTCAATAAAGGCTTTTAGAGGGTTTAGGCACCAACAGATTCTTTTTTTCATTTCAGGTATTCAGTCTTACTTGTTCTTAGCATTAAGCCTGTCTTTGGGAGTTTGGAAATGCAGACCAAGGAAGAGGAGGGGAAGGGAGAGAAAATGACTTGTCTCTTTAGCAACCACTGAGTGCTCATTCATTGAATCTTGCTGATTACAATCTTTTGGTGACTTCTACATGCTTCACTTATAACTAACTTCCACATATTTTATTGGGATTAGTGACTTGTCAGCATTTTTGAAATTTGTACTCAATATTTGGAATAATAACACTATTTATCTTCTATGTTTTATTTTGGTGGATAAGTGAGGAGGAACCGTAAGTTTTGGTCTAACTATTTTGCTGGTTGTTTCTTAAGGGGACTCTTACAAAGAAAAAATACATTTTAATAGGAAACAAATATGCTCTCGGGAAACTTTTGTTAAGGTTTTAGACTAAAGCACAGTCCAAAGTTACTCTCTTAGTAAGTTCACTTCCCATCCCTGTGGATTACAATATTCTGAGGGCACTTAGAGCCTCAATCACACCCTTCTCTCCTTTATTCATGTTCATACTTATTCTCAGCTCTCCTGTATATTCTAAGAATGAAACAGAAGTGGAGACAAAGGAAAATAGAAACCTTCTTCCTGGTTTCAGGACAGCTTCCTTGATCCTTGGGTAGGTAGTGTATTACAACAAAAAGACGGATAAATTTGAAGTTGAAGGAACTGGGTTTGAATCCTCGTTCTCCCACTTACTATATGTGTGATCTTGGGCAAGACACTTAATCCCTCTAGGCCTCAGTTTCCCCATTCATAAAATAAAGGCGATTGTAATAGATGGTCCCTAAGCTTTCTTTCAGCTCTAAATCTATGATCTCATTTACCAACACTCTCTAGTAACCTTATCTCGTGTGATCTCAGAAATTCTTGCTGAGAAAGATACATTAAAGGTGAGTAACATGTAAACACACTTTTCCCCACTTCTTGACTGGCTTAAAATTTTTTCCCAATGTACTATGAATTACCATTCTACTGTTAAAAAGCCAGGTCATTCTCTTTCCCTGGAGAAGAGATGACAAGATTGTGAGCAGAGAAGTGAAGATCTCTGGAGTGGAGAATGATTGAACATGATTAAGAGGTGTACGCATGGCAAGGAGCAGCCCAAAGCAAAAATGTGAAGTAGGCCAAGTGTGTACTTAGCATTTGATGCAGGCTGTCTAGACTGGGCCTTTTCCTCAGAGGAAGGGTGGATAGAGACAGCTTGGGGATTAATAAATATTCATGAGTACAACTCCCGAGACTTCATTTCTCTGAGCTACAAAAAGATAGGGACAGAGTGTGTGGCGCTGAAATGAAATGCACACTTCTGAATCCTTTTTGCATGAGTGAGTATGTTCAGTGTGGATTTGCATGCTATCAATATATACCCGGTACCTAGGTCAACTAAATGCAAACTTTTGCCTTTTATTCTGAAATCCTGAAACTTGTATATCTACTTTCTTTACTTGCTGTCTACCTCTGACTTCTAAGAGTTGGAAAAAGCCCAGGAGCTGAAGACAGAAAGATCTGGGTACAAATCCTGACTTTTGATACTTAATAGTTGTGTAGGGCAGCTAGGTGGTGCAGTGGAGAGAGCACCAGTGCAGGAGTTAGGAGGACCCGAGTTCAAATCTCACCTCAGACACTTGACACTCACTAACTGTGTGACCTTGGGCAAGTCACTTAACCCCAACTGCCTCGTCCTGGGTCATCTCCAGTCATCCTGATGAATATCTGGTCACTGGATTCAGATGGCTCTGGAGGAGAAGTGAGGCTGGTGACCTGCACAGACCTCCCTCACTCAAAAAAAAAAAAAATCAAGTGCAAGTCGCATCTTATTTCTCTGATGGCATGGTCTTCTTTGGCAATGAAGGACAAACATACACAATAGTTGTGTAACCTAGTCAATTTACTCCTCTAAGCCTCAATTTCTGTATTTGTAAAATGAGGATAATCATTTCGTGATTGTGATACTTAATAAGATTATACATATGTGTATATATATATATATGTAGATTCATCCAGTTTAAAGCTTAAAACTACCTTAAGACTTTTTGGATGTTATTGTTGAATTGTTTCAATCATATCTGACTCTCCCTGACCTCACTGGGGATTTTCTTAGCAAAGATACTGGAGTGGTTTGCTGTTTCCATCTCTAGTTCATTTTACAGATGAGGAGCAGAGGCCAACAGAGTTTAGTGACTTGCCCAGGGTCACACAGCTACGAAGCATCTGAGGCTGAATTTGAACTCAGGAAGATGAGTCTTCCCGATTCCAAGGCCAATGTTCTATCCATTATGCCACTTAGCTGCTCTGACTTTTGGGCAGACCTTGTATTTTTATACACACACACACACAAATGCATACATATATATATATATATACACACACACATATGTATGTATACATCTATACACACATAGATGTGTATATAAACACACACTATATGTGTAGATAGTGCTTCAAACACTTTTATGCAACATTGGTTGACAGCTTTCATGATTATTTTTCAGGCAACCAGAGAATATTTCACTCAGCAGTGCCTATACTTTGAGGTCTTTCTCACTTTCTCCATCACATCAAAGCCCAAATGTTTTCCATCCTATCCTCTTGGAACTCTGATTTCTAGGAGGTGAAAGCCAGTAACAGCCCTTTCCACTCATTCAGAGTAACACATAGGAATTTGAACACAGGCTTGTTAGAATAAAATTTCAGGCACTATATCTTTTGTGCAAGGGGATTTTGGGGTAACTCCTCAAACTGTGTGATCTCCCTGATTGCTGGGCCAGCCTGCTTTCTCCACCTTTTCTGTTTGAAGAATTCTTCATATCTCTGCAGTCTTCAGACCTTTCACAACTTCTTTCTTATGTGTCTGGATCATCATGTTAGTGCACTGTGGCTAATTCATAAACCTATTTTAATTTATTTTCCTATACTTCCCTTTTTGTTAATAATCTTCCACTAGCTGGCTCCTATATGCCTTTCTTTTCTCTAAGGGACTGTTTATGAGAACTATACCTTAGTTGTCAAAATCACCAAGGAAGGATGAAGTCAGTCTGAATAGCTTGTAAAGCAACTGGAGTCTTAGGAGAAAGAATATATTTTATCTTTTTCCCACTTCCTTTCCTGTCCCCAACTTCTTCCCTTCCAGAATACTCAACAGTTTTGGAAGTATCTTGAGCTGCAGGTATGAAATCTACTATTAGCTAGCCATGATTTGGCAGTGTAGCTAATTGTCATATTAGCTATACACACATAACGATGTCTTTTTTGAAAAGTTCACATTTTTAAATTGCGATATCCTTGAAGATAGGAATTATAGCTAACCTACCCTCAAAATTCCCTTTGGAATTTAGAGTACACTTCTGCTATCAATGAATCATTCCATACAATGTTTATTGAGCTGCCTTAAACAAGGTTGTCCAGAATCAGCCAGCTCCTTTATGTAGCAATGAGTTTAGTCAGTCATTTAGTCAAAGAACATTTATTAAACACTTATTATGTGCCAGGCACTAATTTGGAAGACACAGGCCCAAGAAATATTCTACTATGTGGATAGAAGGTAGAAATAGAAAGAATTGTACCAAACCAAGCTTCTGGAGTTGGTCTACAGGATTTGGTATGGCAGCCAGGGACATCCTCAAATAATTTGGGAAATTCTAGGTTACATGTAATATGTTTAGATGTGCGGCCTTTCTAGCAATCCAATTTCTCTTACTTGTAATTGTTGTTGGATGAAGAATGTCCCTCTTCATCTTAGAAAACATTTAAGCAGGATCATGGAGGGCCATCCTATTTGATAAAACCACAAGAATCTCCCCTCCTCTACTAAAAAGATCTTTGCAAGCCTTGAATCAATTTAAACCAAATTTAAACCTTAAATCTAAAACCAAATTTAAATCAGGAACAAGTAGAGGAATATTTTGCATGTGTCTATGTATATAAATATACGTATTTGTATGTATGTCTGTTTTTATGCACATAAATATACGTGTGTGTCTGTATATAAATGTACATACATATGCATCTATGTATATAAATATACATATAATATACCATATATACTGTAAGATACATTGAACAATTTTGAAGCTTAGCAAACTTAACAAAGGTTTACAAAGCCCTTTACAAACATTAGCTCATTTGATCCCCTCAATAACCAGGAGGTGTCATTACCCATTTTACAGATGAGGAAACTGACGTTAAAAGAGGTTGTGACTTTGCCAGAGTTGTCTAGCTAGTAAATATTTGATGCAGGATTTGAACTCAGCTCTTCCTGACTCCAAATCCAACACTCTATCCACCATGCCAACTAATTTTTGACTATTGTAACACTAAAGGAAACCAGGAATAACAGCCTGAAATGTTTTGTGCTTTGCTACCTACAGAAATAATTGTTTTAGTTATATTCGGTTTTGGTGACTGAATATTTCCTGATGAACAAATCTTTGTTTCATGGCGTAATAGAAAAGGAGTAAGTGCCAGAATAAGAAACGCAGTCATTTAAGATGGTACCAAATAGCACGGTCTCTGTTGGTAAAGGTAACATGACTACTCCCCACACATTTTCTTTTCACATCCATGGGAGGTATGTACATGTCTCCCAGTACAAAATTTAGCTTATTTTTCCTATGAAATTTATGTTGACCCTGTTGTGCCCAATCATTCTCCCCTTTATTCTCATGTGAGGCCACTTTAAGGAACTTACAATTTAATATTAGCCTTTTTCATGAACCTATAGGAACCATAAACTTCATGTTGGTGCTGTTAGGTGCTGGAGCTGATTCACACACTTGTTTTGATTCTCTTAAAATAATCCTACATTTTTGATACTCGGGTTCTTTTCAGTCATTACATCTAGTCAGCCTAATAACAAATACTGTGCTGTAAATGTTTGCCTCTTGATTTAGAAAATAATTCCTATTATTTTAGTTACTAGTATGATTGTTCATGTGCTGAAAGCTCCTTTGGAGTTAAATATATTCAATTTTGTTTTGTAAGATCATGTATTTAGAGCTGGAAGTGACCTTAGAGAACTTTATTTAAAAAATGTATTGAAGCTTTTATTTATTTATTTATTTTTGCAAAGCTCTCATTTCTCTCAACACTCCTATTGCCTCTCATTTTACAGAAGAGAAAACTGAGGTGATAGAAAGTTGTAACTTGTCTAAGGTCATGCAACTTGTATGAAGCAGAACTAGGCATTTATTTTCATCTTTCCATGAGTATTTTTTTTTTCTTCTTTGGGACTTTGTATTTCTGCTGGAAAGTTAGGTAAAGGTTAAATTTGCAGGGTCAAAATCCCAGAGCCAATCTCTTCTCTATCCAAAGCACACAGGCAACAATGAAAATTTTTTTTCTTATTTTTCTTAAAATGGATACTTTTAAGGTTATCTTCCTTTTAACTGTGGGCTTTTAATTTTATTCAAATTCTCTGTTACTGGATTGACAGGCTCAAATTTCCTTTATGCATTGTGTTCAATGATACCTTACTGTCTTTCATGTTACAGCAAATCAAATAACCATTCTAAGGGAAAAGTCATTACAAACAATTTGATGACCAGTTGTTCTTATTCAGTCATTCACTCATGTCTGATTCTTCATGACCCTATTTGGGGTTTTCTTGGCAAAGATAGTGGAGTAGTTTGTCATTTCCTTCTCCAGCTCATTTCACAGATGAGGAAACTGAGGCCAATCGAGTTAAGTGACTCGCCTAGAGTCACACAGTTAATAAGTGTCTGAGACCAGATTTGAACTCATGAAGATGAATCTTTCTGACTCCAGGCCTGGCACTCTATCCACTAGAGTTGAACACAAAACCGATTTTCAAATAACACTTTTTTTCTTCTAAAAAAAAAACCTTGATTTTATAGAGCTATGTGATTATCAATGGATTCAAAATGGCTTAGTTTGAAACCTAGTTTTGACATTTAGACAGAGTAAGTTACGATCCTAAGATTATCCCGTGATTATATCCCAACCATCTGTATGACTTTAAGCAAGTCACTTACCCTTTTTGTGTCTCAATTTCCTCCCCTAAAAATGAGAGGGAATGCCACTTAGGAAGCAATACCTATGTAAAAAATGTTTCCTATATAAAAAGAGCTAAAAAATTAAATGAATAAAAGGAGAGTGTTAGAGTAGATGACTTCAAAGTTCCCTTCCAATTTTAAATCTTTGATCCTATAAATCCAAGTTGAGTTGATTCTGAATGAGCTTTCATTATATGAGCAGTCACATCTGTAGCACAGGTAGTAAAAATAATTTTCAGATAGAAATGCAAAATTTTCAAGAACAGCATATTATGTAAAATTTTGTCAAATTTATAAGAATATGAGTCATTCCCCAATTGATAAATAGTCCAGGAATATGAACAGCCTGTTTTTCGATGAAGAAATCAAAGCTATATGAAAAAGTCATATAAAAAATGTTCTAAATCATTATTGATTAGAGAACTACAAATTAAAATAACTTTGAGATATCATCTTACACCTATCAGATTGGCTAAAATGATAGAAGGAGAAAATGACCAATGTTAGAAGGGATGTGATAAAATTGGGACACTAATGCAATCATTGGTGGAATTGTAAATTGATGCAAACATTTTGTATAGCAATCTGAAATTATGCACAAAGAGTTATAAAACTGTGTATACCCTTTGGCCTAGCAATACAATTATTAGGTCTGTTTCCCAAATTGATCAAGGGAAAAGGGAAACTACCTCTATGTTCTAAAATATTTATAGCAGCTTTCTTTGTTGTGGCAAAGAACTGGAAATAGAGGGGGTGACCATCAATTAGGAAATGGGTAAAAGAGTTGTAGTATATGATTGTGATGGAATATTATTGTGCTATAAGAAGTGATGAACAGGTTGTTTTTTTAGAAAAATACATGAAAGACTTGCATGAACTAATAAAAATGTGAAATGAGCAGATCCAAAAGAACATTGTATACAGTAACAACAAAGTTGTTTGAAGAATAACTTTGAATAACTGTGGATATTCTGAGTATTATAATTATTCAAATCAACTACAGTAGGGCCTGTGGGGGAAGATGCTATCTATCTCCAGAGAAAGAAGTGATAAATATAAGTATACATAGTATGGTTTTATATCTATCTGTCTGTCAGCCTATTCAAATAGTGACCTAAGGCAGGGTGGGGAGGAAGGAAGGAAGACACTTCAGAACTTAAAATGTAACAAGCAAATAAACGCAATTAAATTGAAAAAATAAAATACTGGATTTGTAATTGAGAAGAACTGGATTAAAATCCCATGTCTGATGCTTATTAGCTGTGTGATTGTAGGCAAGTGCTCAGTTTGCTCGTGTGTAAAATGGGGCTCTTAATATCTGCAGGACCTACCTTAGAGTTTTGTCATGAGGCTTAAGTGAGATGCTATATGTTATGTACTTTGTAAACTTTGAAGTGCTAATGAACTATTTGACATTATTATTTTGACCATGACTCTAAGAGAACCAACCAATCACTTTATGAGAGGCGGAGGTGGGAGTAAAAGTAGAGCCTGTGTTACTAAGATTTGCGTTTGGTAACAGTATTTGTTCAGTCATTTCAGTTGTGTCTGACTCTTTGTGACCCCTTTTGGGGTTTACTTGGCAGCAATAGCTAGCAACTATATTTAATAAAGTCAGATCTTCAGTATTTTCATAACATGGGACATCACAGCCTTAATAAGTGGGACTTTGGAGCAAAATGCAGAGTTCAGAGACTATCCTGATATGAGCTCATCCATATCTCTGAGCAGTGTGGTCAGACACATAATGGCTAATGACTGAAAAAGCTGCTCGTTCCCAAGCACTTTTGAGCTATAAATGGTCATTATGGTGGGTATTTTCTGGATTTTATAAATGGCTTCTCTTAATAATAGGGAATGAGTGCCCCATTTGGGAGCATGGGCAGTATTTTCTTGTCTCCCCAAATCCTTGTTAAGGAGCACTTTTATTTCCCATGCTTTCCCTTGGTGCAGGGGTGGCCCCCAAATAGTGACCTTGGTGAGTGGATAATATTTCAAGCATTCTTACCAGTTCTTTTCTGAGGAAAGCCAAGGCACTTTCAATGTCTAAGCTCTGTCTATTTGGTCCATCTTCTTTGCTGTAATACCTCAAGGAGGAAGCTTCTGCTGGGCTACAGCTATTAAATGTAACAGATTTTGAAGAAAAATCTTTAAGCTGTGTCAAAATGACCTCCATTTTTCTAAATTTAAATTCAGTCGAGAAGGATACAGCTTGGTCAAGGTCGGTTTAGCTTTTGCTGAGTTATTTAGATGGACTGGAATGTAAATCCTTGAAAACTTGCAAGGATCTGAATTGCAAACACTGATGTAATGTAATTGAGATTTAATTAGCCAATGAGAAATGCCCATTACTTCAAAGAGTGGAGCCTCTCCCACTCTTCACCAGAGATCTTTTCTTCTATAATCACCACTGAAGTAGGGGGGAGGACCATCAAAGCGATGTGTGCTTTGTCTGCTGTGAACACTTCCTGAGAGGTCTCAAGTAAAGTGTTGCACTTGTACAAGGAACCAGAAATGGACAGTTTTCCTTCAAATTTCCTAGCAAGGAATCCTGATTTTTTTTTTTTAATATATTAGGAGATAAAAGCCCAAGGGCAGTTGCTGAGCTCCTAAAGTAAACAATTCATAAGAGATGGCTAAATGTCACTTGATTCTCCAAGGAAATCTTCAGAAATCCGTAATCATACAATCATGTAGTACTTTAAGATTGACAAAACAAATTTGGAAACGTGCACCTGGAAAATCAGGGTGTTCACTCAATCATTCTTCAGTTGTGTCTGAACCTTTGTGACCCCATTTGGGATTTTCTTGGCAAAGATACTGGAATGCTGTTTCATTTCCTTCTCCAGCTCATTTTACAGATGAAGGAATTGAGATAAACAGGGTTAAGTGACTTGCCCAGGGTCACACAAACTTGTAAGTATTTGAGGCCTGATTTGAAATCAGTTTTTTTCTGACTCTAGGTTGGGCACTCTATCCATTGTGCCACCCAGCTGCCCTAGACTTAGGGATGGTAGGGACTTTATGAACCACTGAATCCAAATCCCTCATTTTACATATGAGGAAACTGAGACCCAGAGAGGTTAAGTGACTTGCTTAAAGACATTTAGTCTGAGGTGAGATTTGAAGCTAGGATTTCCCAACTCCAGATTCAGTATTTTCACTGGCTGCCCCTATCCATGGAATGCTCTCCCTCCTCCTTTCTGCCTCCTGTTTTGGTTGACTTCCTTCAAGTTCCAGCTACAGTTCTACATTCTAGAGGAACCCTTTCCTCATCTCTCTTAGTTCTTGTGTCTCCTTCTGTTGATCATTTCCAGTTTATCCTGTATACAGACTGTTTGTACATAGTTATGTGCATGTTTTCTCTTCCATTAGATTGTGAGCTCCTTGAGCCCAGGGACTGTTTTTTGCCTTTCTTTGAATCATCAGCGTGTAGTATAGCTCCTGGCACATAGTAGTAGCTTAATAAACACTTATTGATTGACTGACTGACAGTACTGTCTGGCCAGGAGGTACAATGAGAGTTCTAATTCTGTCCCTTGAGTGAATCACTTAACCTGTTTTCAGTCTCCTCATCTGTAAGAAGGTTATAATAATAGTAGCACCTATCTCATAGGATTATTGTGAGGATCAGTTGAGATAAAGTATATGAAGTACTTTGTGAACCTTAAAGAGCTACATAACCGCTAGCTAGCTCTTATTATTACACTATGATGCTTCTCATACCATCCCCTTGAGAAGAAAGGGGAAAGGTTCTTATTTTATATGTTTTGATCTGGACCCAAGCATAGATTACTCTGGCAGATCTTTTTGCTTGAGCAACAATTCTTAGTCAAAGAGCCTTCGAATCCTTTCCAGTCTTAGATTTATTTATCTCAGTGTCTTCCAGGTTAGTTACATTTAGCTGCATGAGCTGGATCCTAAATCGAGCCAGGCTGAGAAATTAATATCTCAGAGCTCTCTCACCAAATAGTTGTAAGTTAACTTTTTGAAGGTTTTTCAGGTCATTGAAGGAATGTTTTGCAGGAACTAATTTACCAGATTACTGTAGAAATAGATTCAGTGGGATGAATTGCTTTCTAAAGGCTTAGTACTAGGTATTTATTAATTATTGTCAAAGCTTACCCCCAAATAAATTGGTTTTGACCTTCAGAACTGTAATTAGGGTAGGAATACGAGACATTCCCCCAGGGCACTGAAATTTAGGGGGTACAATAAATTGTCCCTTACACTTCTTTAGCAGAGCAGAAGAAGCTGAGGGGAGCCTGAATTTCTGGCTGGGGCACTGATCCATATGGCGTTTTCTTCTTTTTGGACTGTCCCAGATTTCCTCAGATACTGGTGAAAGAGCAGTGCAAAATAAGATTGAGTTTCAATGAAGGGGGCACTGATGGGACAGAAGAATAGTCTGTTTATGTCCTCTGTCTCATCTTCTGCCCCCTTGAAAGTCTCCAGCCCACCTCATCCAACCCTTAAATGCAGTCTTCTTTCCTTCATCTTTTCCAGGCAAACCAGCACCTTCCCTGTCCTCCCTCTGAAACAGCAAGACTTTGCCAGTAAGGGCAAACAATCCCCATTCTACCTTCTCTCCCATTCTTTGGGTGGAAAAACACTTTGCTGAAGTCTCTGTGGCAAATTTGAAAGCTGAAGGGACCAAAGTCCTGGGCCTTTTCAAGAAGTAACTTCCAAAGTCCGCTCAATTTTGATACTTGCTTCGATTAACCACTCCACTAACTGATTCTCTCTTTTGTACAACCTAATTTGTCTTAATAACTGCTTCCATTATTTTTACATCATGAGTTACAAAGCTGATTTAAGGACTGTCTTATGTCACGTGCTAAGAGCACCAAAATGACTAGATATGGCTCTACTGACTTTATATTACACACTTTGAGTTTAGCAAATGTGAACCTTCTTTGGGCATGTACCCATGAAAGAAGTTGTCAGCCTAGAGGCGTTAGTCCTAAATCTACCTTTTAGAGTTCAATAATATTATCATGCCTGAATCTTCCTGGTACTTTAACACATATAGAATTAATGAATCTTTCTCTTGGGATCTCTCATAGTATTTTGTGCCTCGCTTATGAACTTACATTATTCTAATTATCCGTTGTAGTTGTTTGTGTTCCTATCTAGCTAGATTGTAAGTTTCTTGAGAGAACAGAGAATATGTATTATTAATTTTCATATCCTTAGGCTTAGTATGGTGACTTACACTTGTTGTTCAATTGTGTTTGTGACCCCATTTGGGGTTTTGTTGGCAAAGATACTGCAGTGGTTTTCCTTCTCCAGCTCGTTTTACAGATGAGGAAACTAAGGCAAACAAGATTAAGTAGCTTGCTCAAGGTCAATCAGATACTATGTGTCTGAAGTCAGATTTGAACTCAGGAAGATGAGTCTTTCTTGTTCCCAGACCAGTGCCCTATCTAGTGTATCATCTAGTTGCCTGGACTTACACTTAGCAGGTCCTCACTCTATGTTGGTTGAAATAAATGGAGAGAGCATTTTTTTGTGGGCTCCATAGATTGCTACTTAGCAACTCAGACTCTCAATAACCCTCACCTGAAGTACTGTAATAGATTTCTAATTGGTCTCCCCTCCTCCAGTTTCTTCCCTCTCAAATTCACCCTTTATATTCCTGCCAAATTAATATTACTAAAGAATAGATATGGTCATGTCACTCCTTTGCTCAATAAGCTCCAATTATTTTCTATCGTGTATAGACTAACATATAGACTCCTATTTGGATTTTAAAGCCCTTCATGCTCTAGTGATAACTTGTTTTTCCAGGAATGGAACATGACAGGAAGGACCTTTCTGAAAATATTTGCTTTTAATTTTATACTACTAACAGGTTTCCTTGCTTTAGAAAAGCATTCAGAGAAGATGAAACACTCTCCCAGAAAAAGGAAAAAGAAATCAAATTTTAAAAAAGGTTAGATGCTATTGACATTCATTCAATAAATAATTATTAAATACCTGCTGAGAAGGGTATTATTCTAGATGTTGAGGGAGATGCAATGTTTTGATAAGATAAAATAATCTCTTTTATCACAGAGAGCATTGTACTGGAAGACACCCATATGATCCAGTTTGTAGAAGGAAAACTCGGGGATATGACAGAGACAGGGAGACAAAACAATAGGTGGATTGCATTTACCAAAAGGTAAACTCACCTCACTGGACACCATGTACGATAATAAAACTGCAGATTCATAAGTAACAAATTAAAAGCTAGTGAATGCTCAGAGAATATCCAAAATGAAGCTTCCACACCTTTGATGAGCAATGGACGGTCAGCACTGCCACCCTGAGGCAAAACATTCAAAAGCTCTCTCTTCTGAGTTTTCTTCAAAGTATTCTGGCCTCGAGTGGCATTTCTTCTTGGGCAGGCAAGTCTGATGTCATTAATTAACTTAGCTATAATGTGACCTTAGGTAAAATAAGGATATGGGAGTATCGCCAATGCCAAAAATATTTCATTAGTCTAGGAAGGATTTCTGTAATGAAAGGAAGGCTTTGATTATAATATATTAACAACATCCTTCCAAAATAATGTTGCATAGAGCAATTTTAGCTGGGACATGGCTACACCCAAAGATAAACCTTTACTTTATTTCCTCTAAATTCGCATTTTTTTGGGACAGAGAGAGAGAGAGAGAAAGAGAGAGAGAGAGAGAGAGAGAGAGAGAGAGAGAGAGAGAGAGAGAGAGAGAGAGAGAGAGAGAGAGAGAGAGAGAGGAGAGAAGAGAGGAGAGGAGAGGAGAGGGAGAGGGAGAGGGAGAGAGGAAGAGGGGGAGGGGAAGAGAAATGGAGAGTGTGAGGGGGGAGAGGGAGAGGGAGAGGAGAGAATATAATACAGGTGCTGAAATCATTGAAATTCTGGGAGAGTAGAAAGGGTGGGAGGGAAGATTCTTAAAAAGGGATGAGAAATATAAGAAAATGAATGAAACAGTGAAGGAGAAAGGCAAATAAGTTATACCCCTAAGGGCAAACAGTGCTTATTTCTGCATCTTCATTGCACCTTCAATCCTTAAGGAGAACTTCCTATCTATTAAATTTCCCAAACGTTAATGTCTTACTTTTCCCACTTACTACCTTTCTGGTTCTGGTCTGCATTTAGTAGGCTCCTTCCTTGCATAACCTTAGTTATATGGGGTCTCATATTATTTTCTTTTTCTAATTAAAAGTTTCTTATCTTTCTTATAATCACCTATATTTCTGCATATATCCTTCCCTTTAACCTACTTCCAGAGAGCCATACCTTATAACATATACTATATTCTATACCATAGCCCCGCTCCTGTCTCTTTCCAGCAAATAAATTGGGAGAGGTATCTTCTCATATTTCTTCATCTTAATTTCACAGCATTCACTTTCAGTTGGTTTGTTGTTTTTCTTTTCATTTGCTTTGTTCTATTGGGTATATATTTTTACTGGCTCTGCCACTTTTCATCATTTTTCTCATTGCATCAGCTCATATATAGTGTCTTCCAATATTTCTCTGTATTCATCATATTCATTATTGTATAGCACAGTAATGTTCCACTACATCCAGGTACCATAATTTATTTATCTATTCTAATTAATGGGCATATGCTTGCTTTCCAATCCCTCTTACAAATGTTTAACTACCTTTCTTTTTTGTCTTTGTCCTTCTTGGAGTATAATAAATCTAACAGTAGAATCTCTGAGTCCAAGGACATGGATAGTTTAGTCACTCTCTGCTTAATTCCAAATTGCTTTCCAAAACGGTTGGAGCCTTCCTCTTATTTTTCTAGCAATAGCCCAAATTTAAGTATCTCTGATGTCCTAGAAACTCTAGGAAGTGAGGTAGTTATAGGGAGTGGGGTTAAGGGTTGCTCTATTGGCTTCATTTTGATTAGAAAAAAAGCTGAGTGACCTCCTCCTCGTTACAACTGGCAGGAGTCAGAACTAAGATAGAAACTCAGGTCATCTGACTACTAGTTTAGAGCTTTTTGTTGTTGATTTTAAGTTTTAATTATTTAAGGTAGAGACCAAGCCCTTTATTCATTTTTTAAACTCCCCTAGACCATTTTAATCTTTTGTGATCATTTTATTTTCCAGGTACAATTTGTAGGAGTTTCCCCACAATCTCAGGGCTGTTAAGACTTTTAGGAAATCTTTTTTAAAAACAACATTTATTTTTCCCCCAATCACATGTAAAAATAATTTTTTAACATAACAATGTCTTGAGATCCAAATTCTATCCCTCTTCTACTTCCCTCCCTTCTTGAGACCACAAGCAATCTGATATAGGTTATATGTGTGCAATCATGTAAAAACATTTCCATATTAGTCATTTTGTGCAAGAAGACTTGAACAAGAAAGAAAGGAAGAAAATGAAAACTATTATGTTTCACTCTGTATTCAGAAAACACCAGTTCTTTCTTTGGAGGTAGATAGCATTTTTCATCATTAAGTCCTTTGGGATTATCTTGGATCATTGTTTTGCAGAGAATGGCTGTCAGTCACAGTTCTTCATTGTACAATAAAGTTGTTACTTTGTCCAATAGTCTCCTGGTTCTGCTCATTTTACTTTGTATCAAATCATGCAAATCTTTCTAGGTTTTTTCGAA
Source organism: Notamacropus eugenii (assembly GCF_028372415.1). Lineage (NCBI taxonomy): Eukaryota > Metazoa > Chordata > Mammalia > Diprotodontia > Macropodidae > Notamacropus > Notamacropus eugenii. Next base: position 128,837,803 of record NC_092875.1, on the reverse strand, counting down.
ATCATCTTGCTTGTCAATTCTTGCAGCACATAATATTCCATTACAGTCGTATACCACAACTGATTCAGCCATCCCCCAAATGATGGGTATCTCCTCAATTTCTAATTCTTAGCTATCACAAAAGAGCTGTTATAGATATTTTTGTACAAATTGGCTCTTTTCCCTTTTCATCAATTAATTAATTAATGCATGCATTCATCCATTTATCTATCTACTTATCTATTCATCTATCTATCTATCCATCTGTCTGTCTGTCTGTCTATCGGTCTATTTATTTATTTATCTCTTTGGGATATGGAGGTAGCACTGGTATTGTGGAAATCTTGTATATAAATAAACAACCAATCAGTCAACAAACATTTGGTAATCACCTGTTGTGTAGCAGGTGCTATATTATACACAAGTAATCAAAAGACAAAATATGAATCAGATCCTGCTCTCAGGGAGTTTATATTCCACTGAATGACGATAGAGTTATAATTAGTTCTACTCTAATATGTGCATTTTCATGGGTTCAGTCATATGAAATCTCTAGCCACCTACACACACATATTTTTGGCCCCTCTGATCATTCTTGCATGATGCTGAGCAGGTGTCTGCAGAGGTTATTTCCCAGAGAGCTGGCACCTAATTCAGAATTCAGAGGAGCTGCCAAATTACTGGTCACACAAAAGAAAGATACAAGTTGTGACCAGAGGAGAGAGTTAACATCATTATTTAAGTATATTTAATTACTGGGATTTCTATATAATATCATCCTAGAATGACATCTGGGTAGAAACAGAACATGAGATTCCTTTGTGGTGAGCAAAATAAAACAGATCATGGACAGTTTCTGCTCCTTTTTGATGTTCCTTGTCCAGTTTCCAAGGGCTGAACTTACCTCTCTGTGACTGTTTTGGCCTTGCCAAGATATCAGCTGTGAGATAACACTGGCATTCATCATTTTCAACGTGGAGGGAAAGCAGCAATTGAAACAAAGTCTCTGAAAGTAAGAAAGATCACAGGGAATTGTTCTGGTTATTATTTCCCTCTGGTGCCAACTAAAACCCCTTTGTCTTCTCTATTTGGAAGGGATAATTCCCCCGCCCCCTCCTCCCCATGCGCCCTCCCTCTCCCCGTCCCAAACATTGGGATTTGCACATGATTAAAGACTAATTTTTAGTGTATTTGAGGTAGGTCAAGTACAAAAAAGGATTAGGTTGTTGGAAGTTCTGGCTGCTCATGGAGAGGATGAAGACTGACTTGAAGTAAGGCCTAGACATAAAATCCAAATGACAGGCCTGATAACTCAGATAACCATGGAATTTGACTTGAAAAATTCGACCATATGCAGATGCAGCTTTTGTGACAAGCTGGTCTCTATATTGCCAGATGAAATGTTTTGCCTTTAGTTTTAAATACTTTATTGCCTTGATTCTGTGTGCATTCAATCACATCCAAATACAATGAATCAGAGCCATAGAAAACAATTCTGGTGCCCAGGGCAAGAATCAATAAATATGGTCTGGAACAAGCACACTTTCATTTGAGAAGAGTCCAGTGGAGGAGGGGAACAGGGAGAGAAACCTAGAGGGCAGAGAAGGACTCCAGCACATGATGCCCCAAGAAGTGAAGAGCCCCCAGGATCTCCCAAGGCCACTACAGAGGGAGGAAATGGTGTGGGGTCAGGTCAGGGAGAAGCTGCCATGAGGTACATCTGCAGTGAGGAGGAAATGTGCCATCTGACTGCTTCTATTTTGGCTAATTATTCTTGCTAACTAGATGCTAGTTTAAGCTCAGTCATTTCTACTTGCTGATAAGGTACTTGTGCTGTCAGCACCCTCTAAATTTTGGAATCCTGGTTCAAAGTCTCAGTGACTCTGCCTTAGTTATGGCTTTGCAATGAATCCAAGGGAAACACGAATCAGCTGAAGGTTCAAAACTCTCCTCAATAACAACTTTCTTAGTGGGGATTGTGTTGAGATGGAGAAAGAGAACAAGAAAAGATATTATATATTTCCATATAATATCATGTTCAGTGAGTTGGCTATGCTGCCAAACCTACTACCTCAGCTTCTAGTAAAAAGCATTTGTATATGTTGGATTCTGGGGTTTATCCTTGAAAACCAATGACAGCTCAGCAGGCAAGTGTCTAAACATTCTGAAAAAGGGAATTTACACTCAGGTTACATTATGCCTTGTGTCTTATGCTTTGCTGCAAAGCGAATTTTTCTGCCAGAACCAATAAGATAGATTTCAGTTTGCATCTTCATTCTTCCTTTACTAGTTTCATTTGGGGAGTAGACAACTGAAATACTGCCAAAGAAGGAAAACAGATTTTCTGATGAATAGTTCTACACCGTGAAAAATGAGATTAGAGGGGTGCCTAAACTAATTTAAGATTATTACAATCTTCATCTCTGTTTAATTCTCAGTCGCTTCAGTCTAGGTTTATGGACAGAAATTTAAAGCTAGTACATTTTATCATCTGTATCATTCAGTCTTCTTTTACAGAAGCCTTGCAGTGTTCTCTTTAATTTACACAGGAATGGATTTCACCTTTTATAACAGTCAAAGACAATTATGCTGTCTTTATGATGAATGATGTCACCCTGATACCAGCAATGAAAGAACAATGTACTAATGCCAATAAATATATTAACCATATCACTCATCCTTCTGATTGTCCAATTTTGTTGTTGGAAACAATTCAGAACCTTAAAGCTTTAATTTGCTAGAAATTTTGAAAAAACAGATTTTTTAAAAAAAGTCTCCTTTAACCCAAGGTCCAAGAAATGAATTATAATTAAATAAAAATTTGAAAGTATAATATTGATATAATCAATGTTTAGGTGAATTATGATCTCTGAGGAATTCAAATGTTGCACCTCTTCTGCCTTCACCCGATGCTTTTTGTAAGAAGGAAGTAGAAGAACTAATAAACACATATGATATGGTAGGCAGCAGCACCTAATGGAGTATTTTTGTGTGTGTGTGTTCATCCTTCACTGCTGAAGAAGACCATGCCATCAGAGAAATGATGCCTTACTTCTCCTCCAGAGTCATCTGAATCCAGTGATGAGATATTCATCAAGATGACTGGAGATTGAGGTATTACCCAGCATTTAGTTCTGGGTATTATGAAGATCAAATGAAATACAACATGTAAATGCTTTTTTTGTTGTTGCAAACTTTAAAGTGCAATCTAAATGTGTTATCATCACCATCACCATCACCATCATCACCATCATCATCATCAATCATCAATGTGTGCTAGACCTGGAGTCAGGAAGACCTGGGTTCAAATCCCCACCTCCCCTTGTCTTAACTAACCTTGTAGCCCCAGGCAAGTCACTTTATTTTCATGTCCCTCAAACCACTCCCTAGAAATCACATACTTAAGACAGGTTACCTTCTGCTCTGAAGGAAGGAGTTAACATTCAAAGAATTCCCTTTAGTGATGAAACAACAAAATCTTAATGTGGTAGACAAAGTGTTAGATAAGGAATCAGTGAGTCCTGATTTTGTTCCAGTTCAATCACTGATGCCCTATGTGACCTCGGACAAAGTCACTTCACTTTTTTGACTTCATTTTCCTTTTCTGTAAAATGTGGGCATAGGACAGTAGAAAAGCCCTCTCAGACAGAAAAGCCTGTTCCAGAACCATCTCCTTCCTTCCTTCCTTCCTTCCTTCCTTCCTTCCTTCCTTCCTTCCTTCCTTCCTTCCTTCCTTCCTTCCTTCCTTCCTTCCTTCCTTCCTTCCTTCCTTCCTTCTTCTATTGAATGATAGCCTCCCAGAATGGCAAAGTTTTTAGAGTACTTTTTTCCTTTTGTATTCAGGAAGGTTCTCCTAGGTGCAGAGGTCTGAATGCTGTCTATCATCCTTGGTTTTTTGTTTTTGTTTTTCTTCTTCTCCAGTCATTCTTACTTCTGGCTTCAATAACATCTAGATAAGAAAAACACATTAAAAAAACACAATCCTTCGATGCCTTTGGGCAAAGTAGCCCCAGGCCTTTGCAAGATACAAAATCTTGGATAACTGTTTAGTTTCTTCTCTCTGTACTCCTTTGTAAAGAGAAATGAAATGTCTGTTTACTTCCATGTTGGTAAAACAGAGCTCATGAAATAAATTTTCCTTTGAGAAACAGATGTCTTTTGTGTCTTAAATATTACTATTACAAGAGAGAGTGGCAATCCCAGGTATGAAGCTGATCTTGGAGTCAATCAGTGAGACAATAAGCATTTATTAAGAACCTTCTGGGTGCCAAGCACTGGGCTAAGAACTGGGTTATAAATGAAAGCAAAAGAAAACCTTTGTTTTCAAATAGCTCATAGACGTATCCTGTTTCTGTTATATCCATATCCATTTCTCTCTCTGTCTCTAATTCTATATCTATATCTATGTCCATATCCACCTCCCTCTCTCTCTCTCTCTCTCGATCTTGGACAAACCATTCTATTTCTCAGTTGACCTAGGCAACTCTTCAAGACTCTAAGTTAGAGAAGAGTTGCCCATTTGCATTGGTGGAACAAATTTCCAGACTTGTCCTGGGAGTTCTCACTTGGACAGGAAAAAAATTGTGTTTAAGCTGAATTCTGTATGCCAGTGAATTGTTTCTGCCACGTTAATCTTGCTGTATTATATACTAAAGGACTAGCTTGGAAAGGACACTTGGCAATGGGTTGTCAATGATGATGGGGACGATAAGGAGCAACAAGCCTAAGGAAGCATAAAGTAAGAAGTGAGAAAGGGATTCAGACAGATTTATAGTAGACTTCAAGGTTCCTCTGACCCACCTGTGGAATACACTGGGAGATAAGGAGAGTTGTAAGGAAAGACATAGAAATAAATAATGTGACATATGGATGGCAGAGTACCAAAGGAAGATTGGTGGGCACTGGAATAATTGCTAGAATCAGCAGAATTTATAGTTCTGTGCACCCACACAGGCAAAGAGAGTTAGCAGGAGCTCATATTAGTTTTCAGTTGAAATGGTGAGTGAAAGCCCCATGTTCATCAGAGCAGAGCCAATAAGAAACTGAGAACAAAGGATGATACTTGTGGTCAAATATTAGTATCCACTAGTAACAGAGATAGTTGACATCGATGAGATATGCTTCACTAAGCTCTCATCTATAGCTGACAAGATGCAATGGGAGGGTTAACTAGAATAATAATTATTTATGTGAATACCAGAGTATTCCTTGTAAGCCACTAAAGTGGAGAAGTGGGTTGAGAATAATGATAAAAACCAAGATTTACCAAAAGGTCAGGCCTCCTTTATTTTGGAGGTACCCAATTATCCCCTTGGTGCAGACTCTCTTTGGAAATTTTATAGAGAATTATTAGGAGCTAGGTGACTTGTTACCAAGGGGCTAAACTTGTCCTTTAACCTTGGGTAAACCTTGTTCCTACTTTCAGGTCTGTATAGGATACATCTCCACTATCTGCTTATGCAGAGGTAGTGCAGACACTTACTTAGAACTACCCTGACTCTGGGAATTGGGAGAGGTGATTGAAACTCTCTGGTTGTCTTCCATGCCCAGAATGCACTCCCTCCTCACGAAATTCCTTATCCTTCAAGATGCAGCTCAAGCATATTACTCGCACCACCATCTAAATGTAACTTTCCACATGGGGAAAGTTGATTTCCCCACCTGCAAATCACCCCTGTTCCTAAATAGCTTAAATTTGTTTAGAGTTATTCTGTATACATAAGTAGTCTTACCTGATGAAATATAAACTCCTTGAGAATAGGAGTCTTCCCTTCCCTTCCTTTCCTTCCTTCCTTCCTTCCTTCCTTCCTTCCTTCCTTCCTTCCTTCCTTCCTTCCTTCCTTCCTTCCTTCCTTCCTTCCTTCCTTTTTTTCCTTCCTTTCTTTCCCAAGAACCAAGCACAGTGACTGGTTTGTTGATTGATTGATGGGTAATCCTTATTCCCTTATTCTCTCAGAGTCCAATATTTCTGCTCTAAACTAATAAACCAACAAGTTCATAATGCTGTGCCCCCAATATATCAAGTATTGTTCTAGGTATCCCAGAACAGGAATTAAAAATGAATTAGAATAAAGCATCCTTTTTCCTTGAGGAGTTTGCAACATGGATAGAGAGAAAAGGCTTACTTACATACAGGAAATCGAGAACAAGATAGCATGTGGCACAATGAAAGGAAGGTAGCTCTATAATCAGAGGACCAAGGCAGCTAGATGACACAGTAAATAAAGCATTGAGCTTAGATTCAAGAAAACTAATCTTCATGATTTCAAATCCAGCCATAGACACTTGTTAACTGCATAACCCTGGGCAAGTCACTTAACCCTTTTGTCTCAGTTCCTTATTTGTAAAATGAGCTGGAGAAGGAAATGGCAAACCATTGTAGCATCGTTGCCAAGAAAACCCCAAATGAGATCATGAAAAGTCACACATGATTGAAAAAAATGACTCAACAACTCTGACACTTATTGTCTGTGTGACCTTGAGCAAGACCCTTGGGTAAATTTTCTCATCTGTAAAATGAAGTAGTTGGAGTAAATGGCCCCTGTGGTCCCTTCCAGCTCTTGATCGATGATCCTATGACTAAGGATAAAAGAAATTCAGAGGCAAGGATTTTGGTGTGGTCTGGAGAAGTCAGTGGAAGATTGAGAGAAGTGAATGTGCTGGGTCTTGAGCAATAGTCAGGATGTGGATCACAAAGAAAGCCTTGGCAGATTGGAGGAAAAGTATAAGCAAAGGTACACAGTTAAGACTGAATAAGACTTTTGCGTGGTAGAGAAAGGAAACCTGCCGAACTACATCAGAGTTGTAATAGGTGATAAAGTTGGCTAGATAGGCGAATTGTAGAGAGCTTTGAATTTTGGGAATAAGACTTTAGATCATATGCATTAGGGTTCCAGTGAAGATTACTGAGTGGGAGTATGCCATTGTGTTTTCTTTAATTAACATTAGGTATTATTCATTCTCATTATTGGCTCAATAAACAAATCATTTGTTTAGAAATAGGTCAAAACACCCACAGTTTGGAATATGCTGCTGTACTACAGGATTTTCTACTTAACTATATCATAAGCATGCATCCATCTGTGTACAATGAATGCCACTGAGAGCCCTATCTTCTCTTTTAGGGCTAACTATATGCCACTGGTCTAGCAAATATAAAGCTTTATCATCTATCTCTGCATCAGCATCCTGATGCCCTTAAATCTCTTATCTGGAAAGGATGATCACATTTCTGTTCCTTCACAAATAGTGAACACAGCACAATTGGTTAAAAAGAGAGAAAAATATTTCTAAAAGAACTATCACTGCTCTAACACAGTTTTCTTCATGACCCTCTGCTTAAAATATAGACAGGTGCTGCCATCTTGTGTTACAAAGGCATATGTAATCGACAGCACCAGCTGGTGCTCTCCCACCGTTCTTGGCTACATTCCTTATGGCTCTATCAGCAATATGCATTAAACAAATTTGAGTCATTCAATCCAACTGTGGGTTTAACACTTCTAGCCCTGGCAGGGACTCATCTCCCTACAGACAGTATCAGCCTTCCTCTTGAAAAAAAAAAAGCCTGAGAAAAACATCCTTTGGGTAAGTTGACCGGGAAGTCTGCCCAGCCTTGATGATATTGCAACTTGACCTTTTGGAGTATGTTGGGAGAAGTGACATTTTGGGTCATTAACCCTCAGTACTTCGCCCAAGGAAGGTTCAGTGCGTCTACTGTATGCAGTAAGTTACCTGCTGATGATAGTGATTAGGGGCCTAATTCACATACCGAAATGCTTAGCAAACACTTAGAGGGGCTGAGCCAGTGGTACTGAAGTGTAAACACCATATAAGGCCCTTACTCTCAGCAGCAATTCCTTTCAAAACATGGCAAAAGCTGAGCTGTGAACCTAATAAACATGAAATGAGACAAGCCATCTGCCTGTTTGCTTAGCATTTGGACACTAATTCAAATCAAAAATTACCCTGTCTTTGGAGTAGCCGATACTTTCATTGTCCAAAAAACACTGAAACTGTCTATTTACAGCTTTTTTTTTACCCTTCCATCAAGGAAAGCTTTGGCAGGTGTTTCATTTCTCTTCTCCTTCCCTCTCCCACTTAAAAAAAGCTGTTGGAGGAAAATGATCCAAAGTATTAAAGTTGGTTTACTTTGTATTATCAACATCTCTGTGATGGATGATATCATGTGGGAAGGACCTGGGGAAGACAAGGGAAAAAGAAACTTATTTCATAGATGAGAAATAGTAGGAACCAACCCTTACTGGTCTGGGGCTATATTCAAAGGAACTTTCTGAGGGTAGAAATGGTGGGAAGGATTTAAAAGGAAAGAGAGGAAAGGCATAATTCTGACCTTAGTGGAACCTTAATATCACCAGTCTGAATTAGTACCTGAAAATGAGGTGTTCTAGGAGCAGGTCTCTGGGTAGTGATTGTACTAGCTAAAAAGACTGATCCTATACATATATGGAATAGTTATCCACCTTCACAGACTGAATTAAGGAGAGACCAAAGACTCAACAAATATCTTTTCCACCCACTGACAACACAAGACATGAAATTCTAATGATTAGAATTATTCTTTGGGTCATTCTTTTACACCACAATACTACTCCATGATGTTTATATACCATAACTTGTTTAGTCATTTGCCAATTGATGGGCATCCTCAGATTTCCATTCTTTGCCACCTTAGAAAAGAGTTATAAACATTTTGTAATCCTTAGTTGGAGTTTGACTTGGTTAGTACGAACTGTCCTTTAATCTACCCTCCCTCCAATTCCTCATATATACATATGAAAATCTCCAAGCTAGAAATGTGTTTGTTTTGATTGTATGTAATAATGGTCTTGTTTTTCTTACTTTCTCAGTTGGGGGAGGGGTAGGAAAAAGAGGTAGAGAAGGCAGATTTTTGCTTATCAAAAAAATTAATTATAAGAAAAAGAAGCATTCCTTTTGAATAAGCCTGGAATTTTGCTTCCAAAAGGGTAGGGACTGGAGCTGTGATTTCATTGGCACAGCTTGGATAAAGAAACTCCCTCTACCAATAGAGTTTGATAGCCCTATTTAATTTATAGCCTTAGAAAGTTGCCTGGAACACTGGGAATTTAAATGATTTTCCCAGGGCTCCATGGCTAGCATCTGTCAGAGATGCAACTTGAACTCAGGCTTTTGGTTTTATCTTTCGGCTCAGAGAACAGCTCTGTCACATAATTGTCTTGAAGGACTCCATTAGAATGTAAACATGTTACCTAGGTGAGGCAACACATGAAGACCATAGTACCCATAGTACATCAGTGGGGACTAATTTATCAAATTATCTAACTCTCAGAGTTGCAAGCTTGTTGTGTTTCTCCTTCGTTCTTAAAGAGGACCATGACAGCAATGATGACATGACTTGCATTTGACTTTGATTTGAATGAGGGAGGGCTGTGCAAGGTCACCAACCTCACTTTCTCTTCGGGAGCCATCTGGGTCCAGTGGCCAGACATTCATCAGGATGAGTGGAGATGGCCCAGGATGCAGTGGGAGACGCTGTCCATTTTAGGCTAAGATCTTCTTGGATCCTCACTTTGAGTGAAATATACCTATTGATCGAATAGGTCTCTTTAAGTAGTTACCCAAGGCATGGCTTCTTTAATAAAAAACAATCAAACTGGGAGGAGAAGACCCTCAGGGTTCCTGGGTAAAAGAGAAACAATTGCTATTTAGTATTTACATTCACTCTGTGCTTGGAGGGCAGGGGCTTCATGTCCAGTCTATGAGCTCCAGAGTGAATTGGGTTTGTGAATTGGGTTTGAGACTTGATCTCTGAGCAAGAAATCTAGCCAGTAAACCCAAAGGAAAAAGGCAGTTTTTGGTCATCAGCATGCACCTTCCCCAGAGCAGAGCACTCCAAGCAAGGAGAAAGAGGAGAGGAGAGGAGGGGAGGGAAAAAGAGGAGAGCAAGGAAGGAGAGAAAGGAGCAAGGGGAGGGGAGAGGAAGGGAGGAGCTGCTACTCACTCATAGATTGTGTTTGTCCTTCATTCTCAAAGAGGACCCTGGCATCAAGATGATTCATGAGAGGTCAGGAAGAGTGAGATATAGGACAGGCACGTTTCTACTTTAAATCAAGGGAAGGAAAAGATCTGAGGCATAAGAGTTTGTTGAAGAGCAGAGCTTGGGATGGTTAGTATGGAAAAGAAGACTGAAGGAGAATAACATGACTTTTTAACTATCTGAAAGTGTCAGTCTCCGGATTTGGGTTGGATTGTTTACCAAGGGAGAAGAAAAGGCCATGAGTATCTAATCTATCAGGGATCTGTCTCTGGGGACCTGATCTCAACGCTTAAAGAAGCACAACCTTAAATGATCTTGGCAAACAATGCAGTTCTGGAGCATCAGGGTGGCAGATGAGCTAAAAACATCTTTAAGATATTGGGAGCAGATCTGTTCAAGTTAACCTTCTTTTTATCATTGGTATATCTGTCTCTATCTGTATGTTTCTTTTTGAGGGATAAGCAAGCTCCATCATAAAAGACAAAACAAAACAATGTCTGGCAGCAGAACCAAAAGAGAATGAAAAGAAATGAATAGATTTGATAGATAAAAAGTTGGGAAGGAGGTCAAGAAAAGGATGTGGCTGGTAGAACAGGGGTGAGAGATCTTCCCTCCACATTCCCCCCCAATCCATACCAGCCCCTCCCTAGTTTAGACTCCCCACTGTGTCCATGATGGCTTTTCCCCAAGCCCCATCATTATAATTATTTTCCCAGAATGTGTCCAAGAGCATGTAGCAGAAAATTCACCCTGCCTCTCCTCTTTTTAAAGAATTGGATCAGTTTTCACCAAGATCCTACTGTTTCTGATTATCTTTCACAATCCCAAGCCAGCCTGACCTGATTTTCCCATCTTTCTTGTTCCTTACTGGCTTAGTTGATTGGCTCAGAGTATCCTATTGATTCAAACTCAAATGATTCTCCAACCTAAACACTCTACTTTGGTTGCTAAAATAGGACTAGGAGACTCACAAAGACCATTGCTTTAGCAATATTTCCCATTGGGTTAAAAATATTGCATTAGTCAGTGCTTACATTTAAGCAGATGAAAGGGTCACTTCTTTTATTGAATGGAGATGGGGAAAAGGAACTAAGAAGAGTATTCTTGGCTGTCATAAGAGTATAATCATCATCTTTATTTTTTTAAACCTGATTAAAACTCCAACAATTTTAGCCTTACATTATTATTTAACAGTACTCCATTTTGCATCATTCCACAACTTTGATGCCTGTCATATGGATGTCACCCCATATTCTCTGCTATATCAGAGCACAAGTTTTGGTAGATTTTACCAAGATGTAAATGCTTCAAATTTGGGTACAATGATGAATGAAAAAAAGTATTTATTAGGGGAAGCTAGGTGGCGCAGTAGATAGATTTCCAGGCATGGAGTTAGGAAGTCTCAAATTCATGAGTTCAAAGCTGGCCTCAGATACTTACTATCTGTGTGACCCTGGACAAGTCACTTAACCTTGTTTGCCTTAGTTTCCTCATCCATAAAATGAGCAGAGAAGGAAATGGCAAACTACTGTAGTATCTTTGCCAAGAAAACCCCAGATAGGGTCACAAAGAGTTGGACATGACTGGAAAAAGTATTTATTATATGCCAGGTCCTTTGCTAAGGTTGGGGAGAGAGTGATATAAATGAAAAAAAAAAGAAGAAAAAATGACAGTTACCACATTTAAAGAACTTTCATTTGAATAGAACACAAAGTCCATGAACAAGGGAGTAGTGGCCAAGGGAGGATGTTTTGGTCTTTGAAGTTACAGGGCAGTTCAGTGGAGTTGCAGAATTATTGATTGCCAATATCTTTCAAGTAATAGTGATTTGAGCAGTGTGAGTATCATTTTAGGGCATGCCTGGCTAAGTTGAAAAGCTCATCCCCAGTTTGACTAGAGGGTGATGAATTTTTTCAATGACTCTCAAAGGTATCCTACCAAGTCATGGATGAGTTGCAGCTCATGTTGATGTAAACAAGCACTCACACAGAAAATAATTTACGTGTGGAGAGTGGGAAGGCTTTGGCATCAGAGGACCCGGATTTCTAGCTAAATTTTACCACTTATTCCCTGTGTGACTATGGGCAGAGTATTATTGAACTTTTCTGCATCTCAGTTTCCTTCTCTGTTAACACAGTGAAGGTAGGTGCTCTATCTCATGTAAACTTTATATATCTTGCTACCAACTACCACCACCACTCACAGGTGATGCTTGATAAATATTTGCTGAATTTAAGTGAACAGAAGCATTGATTAACTAACTACTCTATTTAGATTATTCTAAGCATTAGAAGAGAAAAAATAAATAAGACATATTTCCTACTCTCATGTAGCTTGTTGTAGTAAGGAGATGGGGAATACCCAGAAATGAGTGTAAAACAGTCATACATGACAAGTGCATGAGAAGTACAAACAGAATGCTATGACTGATCTGAGAGATTAAAAGGTGTCATTTCCTGGGAGAATCAGAGAAAACTCTGCAGAAGATGTGGTGCTTTCTCTGGGCTTTAAATAATGAATTTCAATAGGTGGCAATGGGCAGGGGGAGGTATATCAGGTATTAGGAAAAGCAGGCTTTAGGATCAAAGGCATAGAGATAGAAAAGAAAAGGGTGGAGTGGCTAGAGTAAAGTATGTGGAAGGGGATAATGAATTAAGATTTCAAGAAAGGATAGTGCCAGATTACTCCATTCTGAATCAGTGACTCTTCTTGGCATTGACTCCATAGAACAACATGTCCCCATGCCAGACACTCCCTAGTGGTCCCCCTCAGTGCATTTTAAGCTTCTTTTTGGGTGTTGTCTTTCTCTGATTGTAGGCTCCTTAGGGGCAGGGAGCATCTCCTTTTCTTATTGGTATTCCTAGCATTTAGCACAGTGCTTGGCATATATAGTTGGTGCTTAATAAACAATTATTGAATAATTGAATTGAGAATGAAGGACCTTGAATAAAAACATAGTTTTAATGCAAGGAATTTTAGTTTTTGTGCATAGGCAATAGATAGCCTTGGAATGACTTTGAGTAAAGGAATGCAATGCTACATTTTATGTCAGTAAGGAAGATGAACTTAGTAGTGGTACAAGGATTGCATATGAAGGGGGAGAAAGTAGAGAGGCTACTGCAATTGTCTGGGAAGGTGGTGATGACACCCAGGAGTAGTGTAACAAAGCTAGAAACAGAAGGAGAAAGATAGGAAAGATATTAGAGAAACTCAATGAGTTGAACTTAATCAGAGACTAAATAAGAATTTAGAAACTTGACATGAGAGATGAGAGGGAGGATGGGTCTGCCTAGGGAGCATCAGACTGGAGTCAAGAATAACTGAGTTCAAAATTGTGGTCTATGATTATAATGGAATACTTTTGTGCTACAAGAAATGATGAGCAGGATGATTTTAGAAAAACCCAGACTTATGTAAACTGATGCAAAGTGAAGTGAGCACAATTAGGAAAACATTATATAGAATAATTGAAATATACAATGATAAATTGTGAATGACTTAGCCGTTCTCAGCAACTGAACGATCTAAGACAATTCCAAAGGACTCATGATGAAAAATGCTCTCCGCCTCTAGAGAAAGAACTGATAGGATTTGAATGCAGATTGATGCATGCTAGTTTTCACTTTTTTCTTTTTTTATCTGTTTTCTTTCACAACATCACTAATATGGAAATGCATTTTGCATGAATGCATATATATAATCTAAATCAAATTGCTTACTGTCTCAGGGATGAAGGAGGGAAGGGAAGGAGGGAAGAAAGGAGAGAAATTGGAACTCAAAATTTTAAAAAATAAATGTTGATTGTTTTTACATGCAATGGGGAAAAAAATTATTAAAAAAAAATACCTGAGTTCAAATCTGGCCTCAGACACTTACTACCTATGTGACTCTGGCCAATTCATTTATGTACTATCTGCCTCAATTCCCTCAACTGTAAACTGAGATTAATAATAGTACCTATCTCCCAGGGTTTTTGTGATGATCATATAATATATTTGCAAAGTTTAGCACAATGTCTGGCATATAGTAGGTGCTTAATAAATGCTTGTTCCTTTCTGTGAAACCACATGGATGCAAACATTAGTAACTGAATGAATGACAATTGGTGCCCTTGATAAAATTAGATAAATCAGTATGATGGAAATGTAAATTTGGATTTTCTCATGTTGAATTTGAAGAGCTTAGAGGACATTTGGAGGATAATGTCCTAGAGAAGTAGATCTGAAGCTTAGCTTTACATTCAGGATTCTAGATAAAGATTTCAAAACTGGCTAAGTAGTACTGATAGCTGAAGCTATGAGAATGAGTGAGATTGTCATGGTAGAGAACGTAGGGGCAGAGATCTTCATGGTATGGTGGAAAGAATATAGACTGAAAATTAGAAGACATGGTTTTGAATTCCAGCTTTACCATCGACTAAATGGTCTTGGGTAAGTTACCTCCTGCTTAAGGACCCTCTTAATTTCCTTCGCTATAAAATCAGAGTATTTACTACCCTCCTATATGAGGCCTTCTTCCATGATCCTTGCAGGTGTTAGTGACTCCCCTCAAAATTACTTTGCATATGTTTTCCATATACTTGTATGAGTACATGTTGTCCTGGAACATAGTAGTACTTGATAAATACTTATTGATTGACGAAATGATCTCTAAAGTCCCTTCTAATATTCTATGATTCTCTTAGGATCACAGATTTGGAGAAAGGGACCTTAGAGACCGTCAAGTCCAATCTTCTCTTTCCCTCATTTTACACATGAGGAAACTGAGACCTAGAGAGTTTAAGTGATTTCACATAGGCACAGCTATTAAGTGGGCAAGGCAGGATTTGAAACCCGTTTTCCTTTCTCTAAGTCCATCACTTTATCAGTTATATATACCTTGTCTCCAAAAAGAGAAAGAGACTGATGACAGAACTTTGGGAAGACTAACTTTAATGGGTCAGAAGGCCAAAAAGTATCCAAAAGGAAGAGACAAAAGGAATCATTAGAGAGAAGGGAGTAGTTTCTTAGAAGCTAAGAAAGGCAAGAAAGAGATTTGAAGCAGTATCCCTAAGCTATATTTTCTTTGCTCTCAAGTATAATTTGGCAATATATTGGGAGGCCACATGCACGGTGTTTTTAAAGTATTTGAGGTGACCCAGGCCATCGTCTTTTTAATACATACAGTATTTCTAGGAGTGAAAATGTCAGGACCTTGCACAAATTGTACTGACTTGACCCTTAGAGGGCAACAGCATGATCTCTTCCACATCATTACTTTTTATTACACTGCCCGTCACATCTCTTTAAAGGAGCACGACAAAAAGCCCAGAACTCATCTTGTCTCCTGTCTGGATGAGTCTGTGGCCCTGATGGCACTTTACCGTCTCAGAGTATGTTCGTCATCAGCTCTGTCACCAGTGCAGAATTATGGTTGAGAAGGTCACAGTTACCGTGAGAGGTTGTTTGAAATACTTGCTCCAAATTGATCAAACGCTGCCACATTGACTAGTGGTGAAAGGGACGCTGGGGCTGTTCCTTATTAGCTCTGTCACACCCAGGTAGGTCTTAATTTTCTACATGGATGAGAGGTGTAGGCCTCAGGCAAGAACTAGATGACCTTTGAGGCCCCTTCCAACTTCAAAATGCTGCGATTCTCTGAAAGTAATGCCTTGGTTAAATGGTATCCACAGATAATCACAGATTAGAATCAGCCTCTTTGACTGCCACCTTCTTAGCAGAACTATGTAAAAAGGGCAAAAATGGGTGGAGGTTTGACTTCGTCACATTTCCTATTAGGCTTCTCGTGAAGGCTCTGGCCAGACCACACCTGGAATACTGTATTCAGTGAAGCGACCCAGTGGATAGGGCCCTGGGCCTGAAATCAGGAAGACCCGAATTCAAATCTGGCCTCAGAGACTTGCTGACTGTGTAACTCTGGGCAAGTCACTTAACCTCTCTTTGCCTCAGTTTCTTAGCTGTAAAATGGGAATAATACCAGCACCTTTCTCACAGAGTTGTCGCAAAGTACTTAGCACAGAGCCTGGCATAATAGGTGCTATATGCCGTTATTACTATTATTTAATATTGTTATTATTGTTATTTTTAATATTGTTATTATTACCACTATTATTCACCAAGAGGCAGCTAGGTGGAACAGCAGGTGAGTTAGAAAGATTAGAATTAAAATTTATTCTAAGACACTTACCAGCTATGTGACCCTGGGCAAATCACTTGACTTCTGCCTGCCTCAGTTTCCTCATCTATAAAATGGGAATAGTAACAGCACCAACCTCTCAGGCACAAGGATAAAATGGGAAAATATTTGTAACATGCTTTGCAAACCTTAATGAGTTATATAAATACCATCATCATCATCGTCATCGTCCCTGTCACTGTCATTGTTAAGTTTTGAAAACCACTGTTTAAAGACATTGAGGGGCTGGAGAGTGTCCAAAGGAGGGCAGCTGTGATGGTGAAGGGCCTAAATTCCATGTCATATGAGGAAGAGTTGACAACTGAACATGGAGAAAAGTAGATTTGGGGCAGGGGAGGGAATATTATAGTCTCAAAGTATCTGAAGAGCTGTCATGTAGAAGAAGGCTTAGACTTCTTTGATTTGACACCAGAGGGCAGAAACATGAGGCAAGACTGGAGTTGGAGAGAAAAATTGAGGTTTAATGTTGTGAAAAACTTTGTAGTTTCATAGATTTAGAACTAGAAGAGACCATAGAGGTCTTTTAGTCCTGGCTCCTCAGTTTATAATTGAGGAAACTGAGGTCCCACGAGGTCAAGTGAATTATCCAAAGTCACCAATGTATTGAGTGGCACAGTCAAGATTTGAACCCAGAGCCTGGGATTCCATATCCAGCAGTCTTTCTACTCCTCTGTGTTTCCTTCTTTCTTAACAATTGAAGCTACCCCAAAGCAGAGTGGGATGTCTTGGGAAAAATAGGTTTCCCCTCATTAGGAGCCTTTAATAGGAATTGGATAACCTATTATCAGTTATTTTAGAGTTATGTTTTGCATGTGAAATGAAGGTCTTTTCCAACTCTCACATTTCTGTGATCATTTTTAGGTTTACATGGTCAGATGAAAATGGCAAGACCCCCAAAGTAGGGCTGGTTACCAGGATGTATGTGTGTATTAACAGCTAGCAAGTTTCTAGTAATGACTGGTGAAAAATCATTTCACATAGTAAACTCAATTTTATGATGCTGAATTCAATACAGAGAAAATATAGTTCTTAACAACATTATATTTTTGTTGTTGTTGAGTCATTTCAGTCATGTCCAACTCTTTCTGACCTCATTTTTTTCTTTTTGCCAAGATACTAGAATAGTTTATTACTTCCTTCTTCAGTTCATTTTACATATCAGGAAACTGAGACAAACAGGGTTAAGTGACTTGCTCAGGGTCACACAACTAGTAAGTGTCTGAGGCCAGATTTGAACTCATGAAGAGGAGTCTTCCTGACTCCAGGACTGGCACTCTATCCATTGAGCTTCTTAGATAAGGGATATATCAGGAAAACTGAACTGAGTTGGAAGGGATTTTGGTAAGCTGGGTAAAATAGAAAACATATTAAACTTGAATTACTGAAATTGGAGTCAGGGTGCCTCAATTCGAATCCAGAGTCTGCCACTTGCTATTTGTGTGACCTTGGGTAAGTAATTTAATCTCTTAACCTCAGCCTTTATCATCTGTAAAATGGAGAGGGAGTTTGGATTTTTGTGGTTGTTCATTCAGGCCCAATTCCTTGTGATCTCACGAACCATACTGTCCAGAGAGTTTTCTTGGCAAAGATACTGGAGTGGTTTGTCCTTTACTTCTCCAATGAATTAAGACAAACAGAAGTTAAGTGACAAGCCCAGGATCACAGAAGTAGTAAGTGTCTGAGGCTGAATTTGAACTCAGTTCTTTCTGACTCTAGGTCTAGCACTCTATCCATGGAACCACCTAGCTGGCTGAATCAGATGACTTTTAAAATCCCTTCCAATTTTATATCTATTCTCCTATGAGCCCATGGTCAACTATTTCAATACAAATTCAAATCATTGCCTACAACCAGAAGGATAAGAAATACATTTTTTTTAACAGAAAAAGCTAATCACCTGACTTCTTACACATCCGTTTCCTGACCTCTAAGCACTTCATCAAATTCTTACCTGACTTCTCACCTCACCACACATCGTGACAAGATATATATGATATATACATATATACATGCATACTTGAGTCTATGAATTAACTTTTAGAGAAAAACAGAGCAGATTTTCTTCTCTGGCTTAAAGTTCTGAGGGATCAATAGTCCTGAGACCTGGAGCAAGACATTCAACAATATTGGGCCTTTAATTCTGACATCACTTAAATGGAGTGGATAAAATTGATATATAGCACCTCATGGATTATAATGAGCTTTAATCAGTGCTCAGAAAGTGTCCATTTGCCGGTCCCCTCTCCTGGGACCAGAGCTCAGAAAGCAAATGTTTTGCCAGTGATAATTTCAGACAGGATTAGTAGTCTATTATTTCTGCCTATTTGGTGTGTTCTATAACTGACAAAATATAACAGAGAAGGGAAGAGCTTTAGGATGAGCCCCAAGGTCTTGTGGTGCACATAGAAATCTCCTTGGTAGCATGGATGCATGTCAAGTTCTCAGTTTCCAGCACTCAAGTGCTTACTCTTAAATTATAACCACTGAAGGAAATCCTAAATTGGTTCCCTCTAAGACAGCAGCAGTTAGTTCTTTGGCTGACTAGCTTAACTCCTGATATCAGTAGCAGCAGTCCCAAGACCAGCAGGATTCCTCCTCTCCTCTCTTTTGGAATGTCATTTTGATTTAGTCTCTGAGTGTCACATAAACTGTGGTCCTTATTCATTTCTCCCATCCAATTAGTGTTTCCTTTTCTATTTTCTTCCGACCCTCATCTTGCCGCGATCAGCATTGTAGGGCTTCATTTCAGATACAATGGAGCTTGTCTTGGTCATTTTGGGGAAACTACACAAATTGACAGCCTGAGGGAAGGTATATATTATTATTAACATGATGTATGTGAGAAGCATTCTGGCATAGTAAATTGAGGACTGGCTTTAGAGCCTGGGAGTCTCAGGTTCATACTCTGTTTATGAGACACACTAGCTGTGTGACCATGAACAAATAACCTCTTAGAGCCCCTGACAATTATTCAAGACTATAAGTTCTACTGAAGTCTTTGATCTGCATTAATCTCCACTCCAATGAAATCATAAGTCACAATCAAAGAATTTCCAACCCCTAATGTGAATGTGCATACAGATATTTATATTTGTGTGTGTGTTTGTGTATGTGTGTGTGTGAATGTAGTATATGGTGTGTGTGTGAATTAAGTTTTTTTTTAGAAAAGATGGCACAGTGATAGAATGCAGGGCCTTGAGTTAGGACTCCTTCTCATGAATTCCAATTTGGCTTCAGATATTTACTAGCTGTGTGATCTTGGGCAAGTTAACTAATTAACCCTCTTTGCCTCAGTTTCCTCATTTATAAAATGATCTGGAGAATGAAATGATGAGCCACTTTAGTATCTTTGCCAAGAAAATCCCAAGTAGTGTCACAAAGAGTTGGGCATGACTGGAAAATGATTAAACAACAACAGAAAGATGTGTAATACAGTTAGTACAAAACATTCCCTTGTTAATCTGGGGTATGTCTTATACAATACACATAATGTCCATGGGTACAGTGAATTCAATTTTAAAGTAAAATGGTAGTAAAGGCACACATATAGAGAACATATGTGGCAAAGGGGTTCTTTTAAGAAGGAAGAACCATTTCTACACTGGAAATACTTTTTCTCCTTTTGTTGAGTCCTCATAAAGTTCCTCTTAGATGTAGTTCGTTGCAGTAATCTGAGTGTTAGTGACTTTCTAGAGTCCATACCTGGAATTCCTCTCTTCTACAATGGGTCACACTCCTTGAAGTTGCCTTTCCTCAGGTGCACTTTGCTTCATGTTTATGTGTCCTTCATGTGCCTTTCCATTTCCATTGCAGATGATTCTCTTGCCATCTGCCAGTATCACTCTATGCATGCCAAGTTCCTATTAAGTTCCTACCTTCTATGGGAGTCCTAATGGAGCCTCTAGATGTTCCAAACTCAAAAAGATTCCAGGATACTTTCATCTTGGAATGCTTGTTTGTCTAAGATGAGAAATAAATGAACACAAAGTAAAAAGGGTGGTATTTGTTTACAGTCACACATAGCCAGGTGGGAGACAGAAATGCCTTCCTTTGCTCATCTGATTATTGAGACCACCATCAGGAAGAAAAGAGAAACAGAAGGGCAAATCTCCATTTTTCTATACCTACTGAGTTGTGGTGCACAAACTCCAGAGTCAGTAGTTCTATCTCTGTTGACAACTTGAGAACTCTTTGTAATATCCCATGGCAAATTTCTGAATCATAATGGCTGGTGCTGGTAGTAAGCTTAGCCCAGGCTTCCATATGGCCATTTACGCTGAAAGCAGATGGAATATCCAGTTACCTATGTTCCAAGGACTGGCATGGGACCAGTCTACTCCCGATATGTCAGTTGCTACTTAATATCTATAATAATAACTGACATTTATTAAAAAATTTAGAGTTTTCAAATTACTTTAGATAGGTACCCTCAGCTTCAGTAGCTCATCCCATGGAAAATGCTGTTACTTTAAGAGGAAATTGAATCTTAGGGAGTTATAATTTAACTGTTGTCTGAGAGAAGGCCAAGAGAAGACTGAGAGTTTAACTTCTGTTCTTCAAGATTGCATTCTCTCTAAAAGATACAGTAACACTATCCATAACCTCCCTGTGGGAAGGGCTATTGAATCTGAGATTACACATAAATTATTTTATTTGACCTTCACAACGACTCCATGAAGTGTTATCAATTAAGCAATCAAGATTCATTAAGTACCAAGTGCCAGATTTGTGCTCATGTATGATACAGGAAGATAAACATGAAATAAATAGTCTTTACCCTCAAGGAGTTTATATTCTCTTGGGAGTAGATAATTACACACAGACACACACACACACATTTAAGGGTGGGACTCACCCTTATCCTTAATTAAAGTAATTACAAGGTGTGTCAAGAGTAAGGGAGGGCACACATGAAATTCTAAACATATGAACAAGATGGTTTATACTTGTGGCTTCTTTATAGGTAAAAACTGATCTTCAGATTGGGTTAAGGAGACAGTATGATTGGCTGACCAAAGAAGCAAATCATGTCCCAAAAGGCTTTAACTAACAGAGGATCTCAGTGGTTGACCCAGTCTCCAGTTGAAGAACAAAGGTGAAGAGTCCACCGACTGAGGAGTCCACTTTGAGAGTTGTACTTTGAGAGTTGGAGCCAGATGTGTTAGAGGAAATTCTCTTGGAGGCTGAATAGTTTCTCCTTTTCCCTCTCTTCTTGATAGGGTTTCTTCCTTCCCTCCTCCCTGCTACTACATTAATAATTTCATTGGAGATTGATCCAGCAGGAGGCAATGTATTTGTCTGGGAGCAGCAAGAGACACAACGAGTTCAAACACAGACAAAAACATATACAGAAAGAAAGGTAGCCAACTTGGGAAGGAAACTCTGCTTGTACTAGAGGGGGAAGTAACTGGCTATGAACTCAGGAACAAGGTTTTGTGAATTAGACCTGTGTCCCACATATTCTCTATACCAGTGTCTGGATTCCATAAGTTCTATCTTGGATGCTCAAGGGGAGAGTGTGCGTTTGGGTTTAGGGGAATGCTTTGTACTGACTCTTATTATACCATTGGAATAAATACTTATGCAAAAACAAAAACAAAACAACTAATTGAAGCTCCTGGCTGATAATTGAAGGGAAACAAGCTAGTGTGACAGCCCAGCAGAGTTACCCAGAGAACCCTGAGTAGTACAAATGAACTGATGACTTTCAAGTTCAAGTTGGTTTTGAGCTCAGAGGGGATGCTACATAAGCAAATATAAGATATGTCCCCCAAAGGGGGAGATAGAAGTAAACATACCAGGTTGGCTGAACAGCAGAATGTGTGAAGGGGAACAATGAACAATGAAACTAGAAAGGTTGGTTGGTTGGAATAAATTTGCAAAGAGCTTTAAATGAAAAACAGAGAAGTTTTTATCTGACCCAAGAGATATTAGGGAGCTACTGGAGTTTATCGAGCATTAGAGTGACATGGTCAGACTTGAGCTTTTGGAAAATCATTTTGACAGTGTGTGAAGGATGGATTGATTAGGGAACCAGTTCCTTGAGGCAGAGAGGCAAATCAGGAGATGATGAGGACCTGAGCGGATGTGGCTAGGGGAATGGGGAAAAAAGAACGGGTATGAGAAATTTTGTGAAGGTAGATTCAATAGACAAGATAGGAGAGTGAAGAATTAAGGTTCTGAGTCCATAGACATTATTATCTATATTTTATAGATGAGGAGACTGAGTCTGCTTGCATAGCTAATGAGTCAGGCAGTACTTGAACTCAAACTTTTACTGACTCCAGATCTAGCACTCTAGCCACTATATCATGTGTAGCCATGGAGACTTAGATGCTGAGATAGAGGGCAATTTGAGATATACTTATTGGATATTAAAGTGTAGATTGGTGTAACTTGTTTATGATTAAGTACACATAAATTCCAATTGTCTCCTTGTCTTGACTGATTTATAGTTTATATCTTATCCAGAACAGTGAAATGTCAGACTTTCTTGATTCCTACAATACTTGAAGACTCCAATTATTGAGAACTAGTCGATGGGTCTTGGGTATGCAAACATGACCCACTTTAAAGCTTATTATCGTTCTTATTTATTGAGCATTGACAGAGCTCAGCTGAACAGGCACAGGCAGGATTCTTGCCCTGAAGGAACATAATCCAAGTTAGATTGGTAATAAAGTTCAAACATAAAGCACACCAGACAAAGTAGTTAAATTGTAGAGCTGCAACGTACAGATCCTTTGGGAAAAAATGATGGTAGAGAAGGGTGGTAAGGAAGATGAGAGTGACTTGCAGAAGGAGGTGGGAATTTTGATTGGAAACCTTGGCAGTGAAGCATCAGGAGGAATCAGAAAGAAACCAAAAAGGTGTTCCCAGGAGAGAGGCCTTTTCCTTTCTGCTTTGTTTTATGCTGTAGGTACCTACCTATTCTAGGTAGGTAGGTACTCTGTAGGAGCAGAAAACAGTATGCTGGACTTTGAGTCAGGAAGACTTGAATTCTAACCCTACCTTACTTGTTCACTAGCTACATGATTGCAGACAAGTCACTTAATCCTTCTTGGCCTCAGTTTCCTCATGTGTAAAATAGGGATAATAATAGTATATGCCTCATAGAGTAGTTAGGATCAATGGGATGCCATTTAAAACACTTTGCAAACCTTTAAATGTTATATAAATGCAAACTATATCAGGTACTTGGTACAGGCAGCTCTCATTCCACAGATAATGATTTAGCCTGACCTTTCATCAGGTAAATCTCGTCTATGGAAGAGATCATAGATGTCCTGAAATCTTTAAAGGGTAAAATTAATTGGCAAACCCCTTTCCATGATAAATGGAGTAATCTTCTGTTAGTAGAGGACCTACCATAGGATTGTCTTGATCTCCCTTCTTGACTTAGGAGCTCAAAATTTTTGCCATATTTTCTTTGAGTTCAGGAGCTAATGAGCAGGTGGGCTATTGTTTAGATCAATGAACTAGGACTCAGGAATCCTAGTTTTTATTCCATGCCTGGTTTGTATGATCTTGGAAGATACTGGAGGAATGAAAGAGGTGTCATTTACTTAAGAGAGGAAGAGAGTACATACTGCAAATGATAGGTCAGTGAGCTTAATTCTTATTTCTGGCAAAATTAGAGAACATATTTTAAGGGGAATGGTATGTGCTTACTTGGAAAGGCAAGTAGTGATCACTAAAAGCTAACATGGTATCATCAAGAACAAGTCATGACATACTAGCTTGATTTTCTAAAAAAGAATTAACAGGTAAAATTAAAAGGCAGCATGGTGTAGTGAATAGAGGGTTCATCTTACTATGTGCCGGGTACTGTGCTAAGCTCTGGGGATATAAATAAGAAAAATAAAGATCCCTTCTCTCAAAGAGCTTACAATTTAATGACAGGAGATAGCACAAAAAGGAAGCTAAAAAGTGAGGTAGAAATTTAGGTAAGAAAGTGAGACAGAATAATGGAGTCAGGGAGGTCAGGACAACCTGGGTGTAAATCCTGCCTTTCATACAGAAAGTTATGTGAGTAGGAAAGTCATTTAAACACCGATGGACACAAGCAAATTTTTAAGACTGTAAGTTACAGACAAGTTGATGGTCTACTTCAGTAAAATTCCATACCAATGAAATTATGATGTGAAGCCAAAAAAAAAATGTTTGGTAGCTCAGGGATATGCTTTATTCATAACATCTAGGGTTCATCAAAATGCTTAACAACATCTCTAATGCTATTCTGTGTCTGACAGAGAGATATGGGCTAGATGAGAATACAACTAGGCAAATTCAAAAGTGTTAGAATAACTAGAATTGATGGATTATTGTCAACTTGGGGCTTTTCCTTCACCAGGAAACTCATTAACCTTCTGGATTGGATCAGCTTTGGAACTCACACCTCCTCAGTATCTTCAATGTTCTCTGCCCCTCTGAATGAAGGGCTGGAGGTAAGAATGCCTCCCAAAGCTTCCATTTGAAGGGGGATCCCAGGCCAGCCAACTCTTCGTTTCCCACCAATTGCACTTATTGAACTGGATTCCATCATCCTTCTCTACCTTCTCTAATTATCTCATATACCTTTTCAGTTTTCTCTTGTGTGTTGTATTCCTGTATTAGATTGTAAGCTCCTTGAAGGCTGGAATTATCTTTCTTTTTCTTATTTGTGTCCACAGCGATCAGCACTGGAACATAGTGAGCCCTTTAATAAAATGTTGATTGACTGACTGACTGGGGAAGTCTTTACTGTAGTGCCCCCAGAGATCTGTTCGTGGTCTTGTGCTATTCAACCTTTTTGTAAATCAGTGACTTAGATGACTGCCTGAATGTCATGAGTGTTAAACTGGAAAAGGATAGGAAGCTTGGAAGGATGGCTAATGCAGTCATCATTTTTACTTCAGAAACATTTTTTACTTCCTCCTTGTTTGTCAGAATCAGTTCTGTCATAGAAGTTCCCCTGTTGCTTCTTCCACCTTTGAAGGTTTAAATTATCATTAAGGCAAGTCAAAAATATGCCAGCTGCTCTGATTTTAATAGAATGCCTTAGCCTATATTTGGATACTTCGTGTCCTCCATCATTACAACAGCATGTTTCCATTCAACAAGCATTTATTAATTCAATCAGCTTTTAGGTTTATGATCCAGCTTTGTAATCTGTTTCCTGAACTCCTTGTCTAATTATTCCTTCTGTAAAGGTGATCTGTACTCCCAAGATGACACTGCTTCTATTTCTCTCTCCACTGATCTTTCTCCCAAATGCTCTCCATCACATTTTTCTTCTAAGATATAGGTTTTCTCACATGAGTATATTTTCATAATACTCAATGTTACTCTACCATGCGTTTTATCTATTTTCTTACTTTTAAATAAGACATATCCTCCCAAAGCTCCTATTTAGGCATGAGCCAGAGTGAAATAGTAAAAACAATTCAGGACTTGGGATTGGGAAAATCTGAGTTGAAATCCTGCCTTTGACCATGATTAGCTGAAATCTCTGGGAAGTCACAATTTCTCTGAGCCTTAATTCCTAATTTGGAGCAATTGTGCTTCCTCACAGGGTTGTTGTGAAGTTGAAATGAAATACCATATGTAAATGCTTTTCAAACCTTAAAGTCATATGTAATTGCCACTTATTATTGAATTTCATCTCACCTAAACTGAGCAACATCCATGAAGTAAAATTTAACTCTTTGCATTGGAATCTCTAGTTCACCCAGTTTTTTTCTGTATGTAGTGGGCATTTATGTATAGACATCTGAGGACATAGATTGCTTTGCTACCTTTCTTGGATATACTGTTATGAATTACCAGTTCCTCCTTCTGCTATACTTCCCATGTTGTATCTACTGTTTGTTCTCTATTGTAGGGGTGCTTGACTTAGGATCCATAGAATTTTTGAAAAATGTTTTGATACCCATATTTTGATATAATTGATTTGCAATACTAGGTAGCTTTTTTATGCATTTAAAAACATCAGTCTGAGATGGGATTCAGAGGCTTTATCTAACTGCAAAAGGGTCCGTGACACACACACAAACACACAATCAAGAATTTCCACTTTCTGAGATCATAAAAAAGGGAAAAGGACCTACATGTATAAACATATTTGTAGCAGCCCTTTCTGTGGTGGCAAAAAATTGAAAGTTGAGGGAATAGCCATGATTTGGGGAATGGTTGAACAAGTTGTGGTAAATGAATGTAATAAAATACTATTGTACTATAAAAAATAATAAGCAGGAAGATTTCAGAAAAACCTAGAAAGACTTACATGAACTGGTGCTAAGTGAAGTGAGCAGAACCAGGAGAACATTGTACACAGTAATAGCAACATTGTGCAATGTTCAACTATGATTAACAATGATCTAAGACAATTCCAAAATACTCATGATAGAAAATGCTATTCGTATCTAGAGAAAAAAATGGATAGAGTCTGAATGCAGATCAAAGCATACTATTTTCCCTTTAGTTTTTCATAGTTTTTTCCCCTCTTTTGTCCTGGTTCTTCTTTTACAACATGATTAACAAGGAAATACATTTTAAATAATTGCACACATATAACATATCAAACCGCTTACTATCTTAGGGAGGAAAGAGGGGGGAAAAGAAGGGAGAAAAAATTGGAATTCAAAATTTTATAAAAAAAGAATTAAAATTGTCTTTACATATAATTGGAAAAAATAAAATACTATAAAAAATTTTGTACTTTATGTTATCAAACTTGACAGATCTATATGGACAATTTTCTCCTTCCTCTCTCCCCTCTTTTCAGTTTAAAACCTTGATGCAGCTTGTAAGACTCCAGGAAAATATTTTTACTGGCCTTTGGTTAGGCATACTTCATCTTGGTCTAAAGCCCATGAATCTTAAATTTTAAGTTATGATCCACAAATCCAAATCCTGTGTCCACCCAGATACCGTCTTCTTAATTAGATATCATCACCCAAATTCACTCATCAGTTTTCTGAATCCTCTAAAAATGTGTACACACTCCTTGAGTCATAGAAAGTTAGAACTGGAAGGCCATTTAGGGATCTTATAACTGTCTTCATTTCATAGAAAAGAAATCTAAAATCTAGAAAGGTTAATTGACTTGCTTAAAGTATCTACTAGCATATCCCCTTTAATTCTAGTGCCTTATCTTGAATTTATCCTGAATGTATCTTATTTGTACATAGCTGTTTGCATACTCTCTCCATCATTAGATTGTGAATTCTTTGGACTTATGTTTTGCCTTTCTTTGTATCCTTAGCACTCAGTACAGTGTCTAGCACATAGTAGATGCTTAGTAAATGTGTGTTGACTTGATGAGTAACAGAGAAAATTAAAACTCAGATTTTAATAATTTGGAAAACCTATAAAAACCTATAAAATATGTCATCCTCATTTCCCAACACCAGCCTTAACATGAAAGGGTATTACAAGAGGATTTGTGGGTCATTAAGGGTCTGGGAAAGCTACATTTTCATCTTTGTCATATGCATTCACCCTTTACCAGTTCCTGTGGCTTCTCTTCTTTTGTCGTATACTTCTAATACAGTGAATTTGGGTCGATTATCATGGTTACGTTAGAAGTAATAGATAAAAGAAAAAAAAAACCAGGCCATTGGAATAGCAACACTGAAATATTTTGACCCAATAATTCCATTGTTGAGAATATACCCCCAAATGTTGTTACAAACAAAAAAAGCTACATGTTCAAAGATTTTCATGGCAGCGTTACCCATAATTGCACAAAATTGGAAGCAATGCTGAAATTTTAACTTGAAAAATTCCCGTTAGTAGATAGCAAGTTTATTTAGGCATATGCAAATCTTATGTAAATATATGTATAACCCTCCAAGCTATTTTAAGAGTCCAGATGTCATTCTGTAACATAGCTCTTGCAAATCTCCTTTGTGCAAGATATTATAAGGTAGACTCATTGGTGTACCTGGGTAAAGTACTTTTAGATCCTTAAGAGTAAAACAAAATCCATAGTATTGATGATGAATATTTGGAGGGTTTTTTTTGTAAAAATAACATGTGACAGATTAATATTTTTTATAAATCAGCTTTCCAACCTTAGAAAATATTGCAGTTATTTTTGATAAGTGGAAGTCCAGTTGTACTGTATTGTTTTTGAAGAGATTTAATTTAGTGAGTACATTGGCATAATATGAAAGAAAAATGTTAGATATAGATTTATTATCTAATTGTTTTCAGTGAGGTATTCTGAAGTAAAGATATGGTTCTATCTGAAATTGAGAAATATTGTAAACTTCAAAGGATCTTCCATCTCATAGATTTGGGTATTTTTCTCAATGGTGCCAATGTAATCCTTCCATACCTTATCATAGTATGTGATTCATGTTCATGCCCTACCACAAATTCTCCATGGGGAGAATGCCCGGGGTCTTCCTCAAGCTTTTCAGATATTCCATGGACTGTCCATTGCTCATCTTTTTTTTTTTTTTCTGTTTGCCCATAGTTCTTGTAAGAATGAATATTATTGTATCTTGTTTTGCTTCCACAAATGTTCTTGAGAAATAGTAGAGCTCCTAGACTAATGGGAGCTTGGGATAAGCATGTATAACCTGTTTTGCAAGGACAATAGTCAAGCACATTCTGGCTTCAGGGGAAACTAGAAAGGTGGGGATGTGACAAATGGACCCTAGATTCCCTGGTCACAAGTATCCTCACTACTAAGCTGTCCCCTGTGTAATTAACCTTATGCATAAGGAAGGAATGTAGGATAATGAAGAGTGTAACCCTGAGGAGTCTGGATCAATTCTGACTCTGATGGGAAGGGTAAGACTTTTTAAACTCACTCTGCTTCTGTATTAGTGTGGGATATTCCTAGTGAGCACCACACTCACTTCCCTGGGAGAAGTGTAATAAACACCTTCCTCTGCCCACTCTGTTTCTGAGTTCTTTCAGTAAGAATGGGTCTATCATGTGGGTCTTCCAGAAAGCATGTTACCAGGGAAGCAGTGGACAGCAGAAACTTATCTGGACTAACTCCCTGATCTTGCCTGGGAAGTCCTGTGATCCCCATAAGCATGTTTCTCACAGCTCTGATGATAGCCTTCATGGTAATTCTTCATTGGTAATGCATGGCAACCTTCTCATGACTACCATGCCCCTTTCTATTGTCCATTGGCTAGCCCACAACTTTAATTCTTGGATTTATATAAGATACATAAACTCTAGTAATACATACAAATACATAATACATACATACAATAGTGTCTAGATACATATGATAGTATCTGGTATACATAAACTCTAAATAGTATCTAGATACATAAACTCTAGTAATCTTTAAAAAATAGGCATCAGATTCGATAATGGTCAATCAATTCAATTGAAACATCAATAGACTCTTTCATCTGGTCTAGGACTGCAGGAATAGATACTCAAAAGCCAAGAGCACTCAGATAATAGACTACAACAGTATTCTGACTAGGGACAACTGACCTCAGAGCTCTGACCAGAAACAATAGAGTCTGCCAGTGCTTTGTGTGAAGACATATCAAGGGAGGTGGAAATTTGGGGTAGCAATTCAGAAAAATCATTTTAAGATCAAAGAGTGTGGGGGTTGGGAGGAGAACCCAGCTTTGAAACAAAGACCTAAATCAGGAATTATAGCTGAAAATATGAAGTAAATATGAAATATATTATAAATATGAAATATGCAAATATGAGTAAACAGAAGAAGATACAAAACACTATGAGGAATCATGAGCTATAATATTTAAAAAGTGATACCTTTGACATGAAAAATAGTTTAAACTTGAAAAAGTAGATTGTGAAATTCCTTCATTAAAGATATCAGATGAAGTAGTTTAGGATAAGAGATATAGTTGATAGAAATGAACTAGTAGGAAATTGGACTATTGACTTTTTGAATGTTAAGCAGACAAATAAGAATAACAATGGTACACCATTCTTCCAAAAATATCTAAAAGATGTGATACACAGTCAGAAATATGACATGATGATGGAAGGACTCTGGGAATAAGATATATTTTCCTATTGCCTTAATATTATGAACTTTATTAAGATACTGAAAATTTCATTTATAACAGTTAAGTAATTCTCTCTCATAGTGGGAAATTTGTTATTGAGCACCATAACATTTTAAGCAAATTCATTTAGAATAAAAGCCTTCACCTAAGTTCATTAACATTATAGCATTTCCTTAGTTATAGTGCTTTGAAAAATTTCTCACAACTCATTAGACTATTCCATTTATCATTTAGTTTTGACAGAATGTTGTGCATCTTTCCAATAATGATCTACACTATTAAACTATGCAGGAAGCTTTTTGAAGAAGAAGAAAGAAATTCATTCAGTGATTCTAAGTCATATAGGAGCCATGGGAAGAAATCTGGTGCTTTAGATAGAGTGATAGCAAGAAGACCTGAGTTTGAATTCTGCTTCAGAGATTTACTAGCTATTATTAGATATGTGACCCTAAGAAAGTCACTTAACCGTTTTTCTTAGCATCAATTTCTTTGTAAAAGGAGATAATATCACTTACTTCGTTGGGTTGTGATGATCAGATGATACAATATACATAAAGATTTTGCAAAACACAAAATGTTATATGAGTTTTGGTTATTATTAACATGACCAGAAGAATGTCAATTAAAAAATATATGTTTATGTTTCATGAAGAAGCTTGGGGGTTGTTGAGACAACTTGTGAAATTGTTGGGACAATTTCACAAAGGCAATTCTGCCTGATTTTATCCTTTAGATCCATTCTGTATCAATATTATTGTCAATCCACAGCATTTGTCCAAGATATAGGTTGTTCATGCTCAACTGTAGATTTATCCAACTGTAAACCATAGTCTGGATAATAGATACTCTTCATTCACTTTGTTTTTCCTGTGTAGATAGTTAGGATCAACTCTTTTGTAGACCAATGAATCGTCTTTTAGAGGCTCTGTAATGTTCTCAGGATCATTGGAATTAGACAAATTATGCACAAACAAGACCATCTGGAGGGATCCACTGGCATTAAACATTATCCATGACAACAGTGAACACTTTTGGTAAACATGCCTACTAGTTTTATGCCTCATTTGTTATTAATAATCAAATGGTTATTGTGCTAGGCAGCTCAGGAAACTTTCCTAAACCTAGGTATCCAGGTTGCACAAAAGATTTACCTGGCACAAGCAAAGGAACTATATGAGAATAAATATACTTAACTTATAAGAATACATATATTAAGTGTGAAACAACTAACAACTCCTTATTTGACTGTACACTTCTTGAGATCAGGGAAATTTTTTACCTCTCTTTGTATCTCTAGCACTTAGCAAAATACCTGGCACATAGTAGGCATTTAATAAATGCTAGTTGACTGACTGACTAGTTGACTACTTCAGTTGAATTCCCAAACCTCCCTTGAACACCTTTCTTTCACAGAGATGAAATTTGCAACAGTGGATGAGGGCTAGTTCAGGCTACCCTTGGTGTAAGAGAGCCATCAAGTCAGAAGACACCAAGCCCACTGCACTGGGAGTCTGGGAGGCTACCAGATATCATCACACCAGTGCAAAGTGTTAAATTATATGTGAAATAAAGCAATATGAGCTCTTTTAGGGCAGGGAATATCTTTTTGCCTTGCATTATATCCCTAGTTCTTATATCTGGAACACAGTAGATGCTTAATGAATGCTTATTGACTGACTGACAACTCTACGTGGTCATGAGGGAGGAGGGCTATTGCCCTTCAGCATGCTTAATGAATAGCTTTGAATTTTATCTATACATCTGTTTTGAATACTATATGAAATATAATAGCCATTCTTTAGCCTAGAGACTTCCCTTTTGAAATCCTATTTGCATGAAACTCAAGTATTTTCTCCTTGATATCCATCTATTCCCTTGGACTTGTTTCCTTCTTTCCATAGCTGGCATTATTATTGCACCTTAAGATTTGCAAAGAATTTTATAAAAATGATCTCATTTTATCCTCATAGCAACCCTAGAAGATAGGAATTATCATTCTTATTTCCACCTTACACTTGGGGCAACTAAGGCAAACAGGCTGATTTGTCCAAGGTCATACAGCTGCTGCTATTTCTTCTTCTTCACTTAACACACCAGGGATACCACTAGAGAGACCAAATGTAATGACTCCTTTCTCACTGATGGAGAAAGTCATTTATTATAGCAATCTTTATGAAATTTCCCCCTCTCCCATTTTTTGTTTCGCTCTTCCAGTTTCATCCTTCAATGCCATTGGGTGGTCAAGGTCAGTAGACTTTCCTGCCAAACTCTCTGTAAATTTGTTTTGCCCTACACTGTTCTGCCCTTAACCTTTCATTCTCCTTAGTAAGGTTTTAAAAATAAGTTTCTATTCTGAATGTTGCCTTTGTTTCTGTGGTGGCAAGGAGATCAAATGTTTGCTGACTAAAGAATATTTTATGATCTTTTAGCCTTCTCGTAGTGGTGATTGATGTCCATCAGGTAGACTCCCTAAGGAAAGGTTCTATGTTGAAACTCATTCTTTTTCTTTTCCAGTTCCCAATTGTTGGTATCAACAGTGTATTTAAACAGATCAACTTGGAGGTGCATCAATTATATACCATAATTTCTTTGTATTTTGAATCTTCTAATTTAGTCTTGATTTTGATGTGACACATTGGTGACGAGACTCGGTATGCATACAATTGATTTTTAAAATGGCTCCCTCATTAGTAACAAGTCATTTCTATTAAAACATCTATTTCGTTTTAGGGACTGCCATTCAATGCTCACCGAATCTGTGCCATCTGATTATCTTCTTGAAGAAAATATTCATGAAATATATACACAAAGATTCCATGCAGTCTACAAGGTATTAGTTTCTCTCTTTTCTTACTCCTGAAGCATGTTTTCCAACATATTATTTTGTTGACATTCTCCAGATAAACTAACATTGCCTTAAAGTATTGAAGAATAGGTAAATTTAATTTACCATGAAGTATTTCAGAATACGCAATAATTTTAAGATTTAATCGAGTTCTTCATGGAATTCTTCTACTTCATGTCCTATAATGGATAATGGTACATAAGATACAATTATCTCTATGTCTGTACTTTTGCAAATTTTGATCAAAAATACTGATTTCAGGAAAACTCAACTACATGTCCCAATGCCAAAGATTTTTCATATTGCTTTTGGACATGTGAAAAAAAAGATAATCCTGACTATGTCTTTACTCACCTGTGACCTATCATTCCATTTAGCTACAACTTTCTTTTGCCTTTTGGCTTCACTTATAGTAAGAACTAGGATTACTGCAAAAGTGAGGAAAAATTGCCTGGAGTGAGGATCAGATCTAATTTCTAAGTCCTAAAAGTCATGAGAATGCAATGCATCAGAGGGGCAGATTGCATGGCCCAGACAGGCATCTTTAGATCTTCAGAAGGTGAGATGAGTTCGGGATACTGTATGGCACACAAGCAGGGCAAATGGTAAAGCCAGGAAGTCCTTAGAAAGTCTATCAGGGCAGATGGCAAGGTTTGTTTCATAGTGCACTTTACCTGATGGAAAAGTTGGTGACTCCCATGACCCCAAGTAATGTGAGAGGTCAAGCAGTCTTGCTTGGGGCAAGAGTTGAGCAAGTCCAAGTTCAGTTGGATATGATAGCGATGAGGATATGTGCCTTTCTCTTAATATTAGTACATATAGATAATTTCTATAATTGTTTATAGTATATAATATTTGGTTTATAGTATAGTATATAATATTAAATAAAAATTAAAATGACACATGGCAAAACAAAGATAGCTATCAAAGACAGCTAGAACACAAGGGGAAAGGGTAAAGAGGTTGATCTGGAGATTATTGCAGGATTAAAAAGAGCGACAGTTTAAATTTCACCATCTGCAAGCATTGCTGGAGTCTTCTCACTTCTTTCTAGTTGCTTCTCTGGCTAATCTTTGAGCTTCAGTATTGCCTTCAACTTTTGAAGTATTGCCACTCAACGTTCATGTCCCAAGTCATATTATCCAGCTTGGGGAACTGGTCTTTGTGGACAACGTCTTTATTTTGACTTGTTTTCCAGCCATTTTCTTTCCCGTTGTCAATCCATTCATTCATACTTTTGGTGATAAATTGATGATGTGTGCACATACTTTGGGCCTTTGTTTGCTCAGTTCCTTTGGTAGCTTCTTCTAATGGAGCTCTTCCTATTGTCCAGAATGTGTACTACTTATGTTTAGATCATGATCTGGTCCCCACTAGACACAAATACCTCCTTGCGCTCCTTCTCTTCCATTATTTTTGCAGGCACCCTTGACATACACAGTGCTAGGGTCTGGTGCCTGGTGTGGTTGCTTGTACAGACTTTTAGAGCCTCTACTCTGCCTACCATAATCATAATTCCTTAGAGTGTGTTTCCAATTCATTTCCACTATCTCCAAAGGCTTGATGAAAAAAGAAAATGAGTCTGACCTTCAGAGAATATCTATTATTGCTATTATTATTATATATTTCAATGGACTAACACCTTTATAGTAACATGAGAGTTTAGTAATTTGGCAGACAACAAAATTCAATTTAATCAACATTTATTAAGTACCTACTATGTTCCAGTCACTGTGCTAAACACTGGGATACAAAAAGAGGCAAAAGACAGCTCTTGCCCTCAAGGAACTTATATATAATCTAAGCATTAAACCCAGATATATATGTTTGGGAAATAGCCATCTGACACCCAGAGAGTCAGCCTCATCCAAATTTTTACTATAAAGATGAAAGGATAGAGAGAGAAACCTAAGGGGAAAAATTTAAAACCAAGGGACTTGAGTATGTGAAAAACACAGGTGACAGATTGAGTCATGAGCTTTTAGAACACATTTCAAAAGAAATTTTGGTTTAAAAACATCATTCTTTCAACTGTGGCTATTGCTGTTGATCTTGGTATCAAAAAATCTGGGTTCAAATCCTTCCTTAGACACTTATTAGCAGTTTGACCCCAAGGAAACCTTGCTTAGGGATAGTAAGGAAACAGTAAGATAACATCAAACAACCCTTGATGAGTTCAATCCATGTACCTATATGAACTATCTTTGGATCCTTAAAGAATTGACAGATAGGACTACTGAGCTCCAACCAGTGATATTTGAAAGATCATGGAAAATAGGAGAGGTGCCACAAATGTGGAGGAGGTAAATAGAGTGAGCTTGAGTTCTATTCCTGGGAAAATTAAAGTGGTGCTGGGTGAATATTTAGAATTATTTTTTTAAAAAGTTCATCTTTTTATTCAACATGTGACAAAAGGTAATTATTAGTGATTACAAATAGCCAGCATGGCTTCATCAAGGGCATGTCATCCCCGACTAATTTCATATCCGTTTTTGACAGGATTACTAAGCAAGAAATACTATGGATATAGTTTATCTACATTTTAGCAAAACTTTGATAAAATGTCTTACTCTACTCTTGTGGAGAAGATAAAGAGAAATAGATTAGTCAATAATATGGTTACATGGATTCAGAACGTGTTGGTCACTAGACTCAAAAAAATGTGGTTAGTGTTTTAAAGTCAATGTGACAGGAAGTCACCAGTGGAGTGCCCCAAGGATTTGTGTTTGTCCCTACACTGTTTAATATTTTTTTGTGTCAATGACTTGGATAAAAGCATAGATGCTATACCCATAAAGTTTGCATATGATATAAAGTTGAGAGGGGTAGCTATCACAGTGGATGATGTTTAGAATTCAAATGGATCTCAACAGGCTGGAGCATTGGGCTGAATCTAATAGGAGGAAATTCAATAGGGAAACTGTAAAGTTTCACAGTCAGGTACAAAAAATAAATTTCACAGCTACTTGATGGGGCCAGGATGGTTAGACAGCAGTCACTGGGAAAGGACCAGAGGGTTTTAGTGGACTTTAAAGGCAATATAAACAAATCAGTGTCATAAATAAGCAGTGATAGCAAAAAAAGTTAATGTTATCTTGGGTTGCATTAAAAGGGTCAGAAATTCTAGGAATAGCATGATAGTCTCACTATACTCTCCCCTCACCAGTTCTCATCTGGACTAATTGTGTTCTCTTCTGGGTAATAACTAAACTGGAGAGGGTCCCAGTGGCAAAGGGCTGAATCCATATCCTATGAGGATTGGTCGAAAGAAACAGGCATGTTTAGCCTGAGGAAAAGACTCGAGGGGGATATGATAGCTGTCAAATATTTTCAGGGTTATCATATGCAGTAGTGATTAGACTTGTTTTGTTTGGCATCAGAGGGCAGGACCAAAAGCAATGGGTGAAAAGTTGCAAACAAGCAAATTTAAGCTTGATTAGGGGAAATACTTCCTAAGAGTTAAAGCTCTCCAAAAGTGAAATGTGCTGTGCAGAGAGTTAGTGGGTTCCTCCTTCTTGGAAGTTGTTAAGCAGAGGCTGAAAGAACCCTTGCCATGAATATTATAGTGAGGATTCCTTCTACATGTGGGTTGCATTAGATAGCCACTGAAATCCCTTTTAACTTTCAAAACTCTGTGATTTTGTGACTTAACCACTTGTGAGTTTCAGTTTATTTATCATTAAAATCAGGTTAGTGATACCTATCTCAGTGTTGCTATGATAATCAAGAGTTAATAAAGTGGTTTGCTCATCTTCAAATTCCATATAAATGTGAGCTATTATTATTATCATTAATGATAAGGATGAGAGGATTTGAAAAGAAGAATTCCACGAATAAGGGAAGAATGAATAAAGGTTTAAGGTGATGATACAAACTAGTTCAACTTGGTGGCAAGAGTTAGGAAATGGAAAACCTGTTAACGTATTATAGATACTGTCATGGTATCTTTATGTCAGCAGCAAGAGAGGGGATTGGGGACTCATTTGGAAAGCTAGAGAAAGTTGAACTAAGGTTCATAGGAGGAAGTCTATGGATATTACTTGAATGAAGAAAAGGAAACAAGGGTTGAGTAGGGTGGCATGGGAGATACCCTGCAAACACCAACTTTAGAGAAGCTGAGTCAGAAAAGTTTGGACCACTGGAGATTATGGAAACACATAATCCAAAGAACATGAAAGATACACGAAGATGACCAAAATACAGATGCATACAAACAAAAGGACTTTCTAGCAAATATGCAGTAAAAACTGCATTACCTTGGTAGCCTTGTCAGCACCCCAGTGAAAAGTAAATAATGCTCTCCCGATGCACTATATAAAATTTTTTCTTTCTCTTTTGTTCCCTGTTAGGTCTTGGAGATAGATAATTCTGCTTTTCCCAAATCCGATTTGATTTAAATCCCCTCTCTACTCAGTTATGTCTTTCTTTTTACCACCCATGCTCTCCAGCCATCAAAGACTGAGGAAGAGAAATATTTTAAATATCCTCATTCCCCATCAAACTCCCAGATATTTTATAGCAATTCTTTTCAGGTAGCTCAGCTCTTCATGCCTTTATCCTCTTTTATTTCAGAATAAATTTTGGAAACAAAACAAGTTCCAAATGAACTTCATTTTCAAGTGCCTTCATCTCATGCCCCTCTCGTGTCTCTGTCTTCTCTCACTATCAGATTGTAAAAGGCACTTGCTGGGTCTGTAATGATTTAGAAGATTTCTTTACCACTCTTATCTCGAGGTTTTTACTCAGCAAGCCCTCTCTTTTGCTCAGATGCTACAGCCAGTGTCTTTTTTGTTGTTATAATCAATGGAAGGCATAGCAGAAATTGATGAGTCTTTCACCATTTAAATTAGATGTTATTTGTGATTGAAGTTACTTGAAAGTTGCTGGCCACCTTGAACTGGTTGTGCACTGATAGAAGACCTAATAGGAAAACAAGATCCTTAAACCATTTAAATATTTCTCACCCCTTCCTGTTCCCTCTTTTCAATATGGGGACACATGCACAGATTTTTTTTTAAAGCTCTTTATACTTGCTGCTGGTTTGCCATATACACATCGTTTAGAAAGCACATCTGGCTAAATGATAGGGAAAATTGACATGATAATTGATAGCACTTGCATGTTTCCAGTAAACCTCGCAATACTCTAAAGCCACATATATAAACACATATATACAACCCATGCACACATGCATGCACACAATTTGAACACAAATCTAGTCAATAGTGTCAAAGAGAAGATGAAGATTTTTATAGCTTTGTCATAGATGATAAATGGAACTTAGGAAAATCTATAGCCAGTGCCAATGCCTCTTTATTTTCACACTGAAAATAATTCCTATAAATAGGAGCCAAGTATAAAATGAGACTCTTCTCAGAAGAAATAATCATGACATACATAAAATATATTATGGGGATTATTCATTTTAAAGGAGATTTTGATGCTGGTTGAGATATTAAAGATGCTACCTTCACAACATCCTTGCCTTCTGTGCTTATCTAAGGTTTATATAATGCAACAAGTAAAAACTTGACTTACCAAAGCCATGCTCTGATGATTTCCATGTTTGCAAAAAATGGCACATACAATTTCTTAGATAAAGACAGTGCTATTTATCTAGCCCCTCCAGACCACTTTGAATCTATTTCTTCTAACTGATAAATGGAATTCAGAGAGGAATGTAGAGAGGTATTGTTGGAAAAGTGGGAAGAGAACGCTGGACTTAACAAAATCTAGTCTGACCCTTACACTTGCTATAGAGCCCTGGGGAGGGTTCACTCTAAGCTTCTATTTCCATATCTATAAAATGAGGATAATAATACTTGGCTTTACCTCACAGATATATTACCTAGTGGCAAAATGATTTGTGGATAAAAGGCTAGCCTGGCCTTTGAATTAAGATCTGGGTTCAAGTTCTGACCCTAACACATATTTTATACCATCTGTGTGACTATGGTTGAGTGTCAATGCCCAAGGCAACTAAGGCTATAAATTATAGATAGGCTGCTGATCTGCCTTGATAGAGGAATTGTTAATCCTACAAGGATGAAATCAGAGGTCTAGATGAAAAAAATGTAACAAATAAAAACCTACTTCAAGGGGCTTTTGAGGAAAGTAATTTGTAAACCCTGAAGTATAATATAAATATAAACCCATCCATCTCATAGAATTTTTTGAGGAAACTCTTTGCAAAATACCTTATTTCTGCAAGCTATTACTATAATGAACAGTATTAAAATCAAGAATAGTCTGTCTTCCTACCTCCATGGCATGCCTCTTCTTCTTGGTGTTCCTCTCTCTCTTGGGCTTCTTTAGGAGGCAACCTATTCTATGTTTTAGTTGACTATCGATTTTAGCTAAGATATTAACAGATTATTTAGAGTTGAGAGGATAATCACTGAAGGCAGAGGTGACATTTAGATTCTAGGTAAGAGGATGCATGTCCCCTCTCTCTCATGACCCATGCTAGCCCCCATCTGGATATAAATACAGAAATGGGTCAGGGATCCATCCCAAATTCTGTTGACATTTCTAGTAGCTAAGACATATGAGTCACACTGGATTTAAGGTATGATTTAATTTTTTTTTCATCTGAATACTTTATTTGTATTCTTGCCAGTGTACAAAACAGAAATGAAATGAAAATTCGGAGAGGTAGATGAGAAAGTCTGACACAAGCTGAAATTTGGATGCTTAACTTGGCACATTGTTACACATATAGATTAAATTTTTGTGCAGGCTTCAGAACTCTCTCCTTTGAATAGACACAATTCACATCACAGAACGTCACGTCACGTCACAGATCCACAAATGAAGATTGGATCCAGAGATCCTTCCCAAGTAGCTTAAAATCATCTTGCTACAGGAATGAACAGACTTTCTGGGGCCGGAAAGGATTAGTACTGGAAGATACCCCAGTCAGCAGGGGATCATTTTGGGCATTTTGCAGGCAAAACTGTTTCAGATCAGCAGCAGCCTGAGAAACCTTAACGCGGTGGAGCCCGGCCTCGAGCCGGAGCTGCTGCACCACCTTCCTCATGGCGACGACGTTGGAGCTGCTGGACATGGCGCATGGAGCGGGGTCCGCGGGCAGCGGGGATCGTGCCGACGTCCGCTCACTCCCTGGCTCGCTGGGTCTGGCCGATTTAATTTTTTTTAATCAACAAAGTTTTATTTTCTTTACTTTCCTTCTCCTCAACCCCTCCTTCCTTCCATTAAAAAAAAGGAAAACAACACCCAGAACCTTTGTAACAAATACACTTAGTTAAGTAAAACAAATTCCCTCATTGTCCATGTGCAAAAACTGGATGCCACATTCCGGACCCTGAGTCCATCACCTCTGTTAGGAGCTAAGTAACATGTTTCATTACCAGTCCTCTAGAGTAGTGATTGTAGCCTATTTACCAGACTTCTTAAATACAGGGTGAATGAATTTTAAGTGAATTTTTTTTTACTTCCACATTAGCAATGTTGTGAAAGTGGGATCACAACAAAAGGGAAAAACCATGAGCAGGAAAAAACAAAAATACAACAACAAAAAAGAAAATGGCATGCTTCAATCTGCATTTAGACTCCATGGTTCTTTCTCAGGATGTGAGTAGCATTTTCCATCATGAGTCTTTTGGAATTTTCTTAGGTTATTGCATTGCTGAGAAGAGTTAAGTCTAACAAAGTCAGTCATCATACAATGTGGCTGTTACTGTATACAATGTTCCCCTGGTTCTGCTCACTTCATTAAGCATCAGTTCATGTATGTCTTTTCCAGGTTCTCCTGAAGTCCACCTGCTCATCATTTCTTTGCTGGGGATGGAAGCTCAATTCCAGGTGGACAGTCTCGGGCGGGTAAAGGTGGGAACTTCTAAATCTTAGAGTTCTCACGAGACCCCCCAGGAAACGACTGGGAATCGAGGTGAACCGAGCTATCTCGTGTATTTCCGCCTCTTTCCGTGAGAGACGTGATGGGAGAGAGCTCTCCCCACCCTCGAGATTGTCCCGGATCTGGGCATACTATTGTTATCTAACAGCATGGTATTCAGATGCAAACTATGCTGCTGGAGAGTTTAAGTAGGATCAGGAAAGCCTGAAAGTTCTCTTGGTGGGAGGGGCGCGGAGCAGTGAGGACAACAAGGCTCCGCTTTTCCTCTCTCCTCTCTTCCCTCCCCCTCTCTCCCCACTTACACTTCTACTTCCAATCTCTTATTGTAAGATCTTTGCCTCCTTGGGAGATTCTTCACTCCCTCCTAAGGAAGAATTCCCCTGCACTTGTAACTAGACCCTGAAATAAAGCTCAACCCTTGTTCGACTCTGGAACGTCCTTTCTCTCATACGAGCATCCGGTTTGGCCAACCGAAGACCTCGGGAGGTGAGGTAAGAAGACTCGGGTAGCCCTCAGGCCTCTAGGCCTGGCATTTCTTATAGCACAACAGCATTCCATTACATTCATGTACCACAACTTGTTCAGCCATTCCCCAACTGATGGGCATCTTCTTAATATTCAATTCTTTGCCACCACAAAAAGAGATGCTATAAATATTTTGTTATATGTGGGTCCTTTTCCTATTTTCATGATCTCTTTGGAATACAGACCTAGAAGTGGTATTGCTAGGTCAAAAGGTATGTACAGTTTTATAGCCCTTTGGGCATAGTTCCAAATTGCTCTCCAGAATGGTTAGATAAGTTTACAATTCCACTAACAATGCATGAGTATTACAATTTTCCCACATCTTCTCCAACATTTATAATTTTCCTGTTTTGTTATGTTAGCCAATCTAATGGGTGTACTATGGTTTCTCATAATGGTTTTAATTTGCATTAAATGGATTTTATTGAGGAAAAGAAAGTCTCCATGGACATTGGGGCTGGATTGGTTGTAAAAGATGTGCTACAAGGCAGGAGAAGATTCAGTCCCACTAGCCCTTTAGCTTCCCCTTCCTCTCATGATCCATTTCTTCAGGATATCTTGAGCCAGCCTGCCTCACAGCATCTAACAGCTTCTTGGAGATGGGGTAGGGGGTTGATTTTTGAGTTGCTTTTTCCTCCTTATTTGTTTCTTCCTCACCATTCAAGTCTCAAAAGATGTAAGTGGTTGCCAAAGTTAATGTGATCTTAAATTATATTCATAGGAAGAATGTTCAGAAAAATGAAGGAGGTAATAAGTCTACAATCCTCGGCCCTGATCAGACCACATCTGTTGCATTACGTTGATTCTGGGTCTCATATTTTAAGAGGAATATTTTCAAATTGGAGGGTATCCAGAGGAAAGCAGTCTAGGGGTGATAAGGAAACTTGAAATCATGCCATGCAAGGACCAATTGAAAAATCTGAAGCTGTTTAGCTTGGAAAAAAAGCAAGTGTAGGAGAAGGAGGCTGTGATAGCTGTTTTCAATCTTAAAACGATTGTCATTTGGAAGGAGGATTATTCTTCTTATGTTTGGTTACTGAGGGAAGAACTAGGACTGTTAGGTATATGTGTGTGTTCATTCTTCATTGCCAAAGAAGACCATGCCATTAGAGAAATGATGAAGTGACTTGTACTTGACTTTGTTTTGAGTGAGGGAGGGCTGTGCAGGTCACCAGCCTCACTTCTCCTCCAGAGCCATATGAATTCAGTGACCAGATATTGATCAGGATGCCTGGAGACGACCCAGAATGAGGCAGTTGGGGTTAAGTGATTTGCCCAAGGTCACACAGCTAAGTGAGTGTCAAGTGTCTGAGGTGAGATTTGAACTCAAGTCCTCCTGACTCCTGCACTGGTGCTCTATCCACTGCACCACCTAGCTGCCCCTGGTCTATTAGGCTGAAGTTGTAGAGAGGCAGATTTCAGTTCAGTATGAGAATTTTTTGATAACTCTTTGTACATACCCACTTGATGATCTCATCAGCTCCTATGGGCTCAATTATCACTTTCCAGATCTATTTATCTGACCTTAGTCTCTCTTTCTGAACTCTCTTCCCATATCACCAAGTGCCTATTGGAAACTATTGGATATAGATATCCTGTAGCACTTCAAAATCAACATACACAAAACAGAGCTCATTATCTTTCCCTTCAAATCCTTTTTTTGAGCTTCCCTATAAGAGCTAGATTTTCATTAATGCAACAAATGAACCCCTAGAAGTGGTTGAGTATTTTAATTTGCACTATTTTAAGTCATAATTATATGATATATATAATTGGTCTAGCCCAATGGAAACATGCAGTGAAAATTCAAATAATACAGCTATTTAAGGAAACTCATTCACACTAATTGAGACTAGCTGTATTCTTGAAGGTACCACCATTTTTTAAATTTTAATTTATTTGTTTTCAACTTTGTACAATCACTTCCATAAGTCTTAGATTTTATTCCCCTCCCTCCATGAGACGGCATGCAGTCTTATCTTGGTTCTACACATACATTCTTATTAAACACATTTTCACATTAGTCATGTTGTATGGAAGAATTAAAATGAATGGGAGAAACCAAGAAAAAAACCCAAACAAAACAAAACACAAGAGAAAATGGTACCACCATTTTTCCAATCACCCACGTTTACTACATGACTATCATCCTTGACTCCTCTGTGTATCTCTCTCTCTGTCTCTCTGTCTCTGTCTCTGTCTCTCTGTCTCTCTCTCATACACACATACACTCCCCCCCCACCCCACATATCCAGTTAGTCACCAGACCTTATTTCTTTCTCAAAAATATCCCTCATGTTGCCCATTTTCTCCACTCATACAACC
This sequence comes from Notamacropus eugenii, assembly GCF_028372415.1. NCBI lineage: Eukaryota > Metazoa > Chordata > Mammalia > Diprotodontia > Macropodidae > Notamacropus > Notamacropus eugenii. The sequence goes on along the minus strand of NC_092875.1, from coordinate 128,794,016 downwards.
ACCACTCTAATTCAGGTCTTCATCACTGTTCTCCTGGGCTGTTGCAATAGCTTTCTAATTAGAATCACTACCTCTTGTTCCATTTATTCCTTTCCTTTATTCCAATCCATCTTCCACACTGCTGCTAAACTGGTTTTTCTCAACTGCAGGTCTAACCATGTCATCTGCCTAGTCAATAGCCTCTAATGTCTTCCTGTTCCATCTAGGATCAAGCATAAATTCCTCTGTTTGGCACTTAAAGCTCTCGAGTCCTTAGCCCTTTCCTAGTTTTCTAGTCTTTTAACTCATTATTCCCTTTTCCCCACTCTATGGTATAGAACACTCACTTACGCTTTGTTTCTCACACATGATATTACATCTTTTGTCTGCACTTTTGCTCTGGCTGTCCCTGACACCTGGAATGCTCTCCCTTTTCGTCTTTAACTCTTAGAATCCCCAGATGCCTTTTAAAATTCAAGAACCACCTCTTCCAGGGGGCCTCTTCCATTTCCCCAAATACTAGTATCTTCTCCTCTAAGGCTTTTGTTGTTTAGTCATTGTTTTTGACTGAAGAGTATTTGACTCTTCAAGATCCCGCTTAGGGTTTTCTTGGCAAAGATACTGGAATGGTTTGTCATTCGCTTCTACAGTTCATTTTACAGATGAGGAAACTTAGGCAGACAGGGTTAAGTGACTTAACCAGGGTTATACAACTAGTAAGAGTCTGAGGCCAAATTTGAACTCCAGTCTTCCTGACTCCAGACCCCAGTATTCCATGAGCTGTGCCATCTAGCTCTCCCCCCAAGCTACTTTCCATTTACTCTGAATTTATCATCGATGTTCTGATTTATATTTGTCTATTTAATTTATATTTGTTTACTTAATTAGAATGTAAGATCTATAAGGGTAGGAGCTATATATTTTTTCGTTTATATACATAGAGCTTAACATAGTGCCTGAAACATATTAAGTGCTTAAAAATGCTTGCTATTGATAATATGAACTCTTAAACATATTGAAGGAGTATGTTGTGATGTAATACATTTCTTATTACTGGAAATGCTTAAATAGAAACTGTGTAACCATTTGTCAAGGAGATTTTAGGGGGCATTCATGTATTTTGAAGAGGATTAGACCAGATAAATTGGCAAGCTTAGGGAGAAAGGTAGCCAGGATGGTATAAAAGGGCTTGAGCTCATGCCATATGAGGATGGATTGCAAGAACTGGTGATGCTTAACTTGGAGAAGAGAAAACTCAAGGAATAAGGCATAATAACTGTCTTCAAATATTTGGAAGGATATTATTTGAGAGAGGGATCCAGGGGTGTCCTTGAGTGAGCCCAAGTCAGTGAGGGAGAGCCAACTGTTAAATCTTCAACAGGAACATACACACCTTAGAAATGAGTGAACAAATAAGGACTTGATTTATTGTTTTGGTGATTGTTTAGATTTTAAGAAAGCATTGGGAAATTGTTGATGAAGTAAAAAAAGTACTTAAAAGTGTATTGTACACACAATCCTCCTCTCATGGAAAGCTGGTTGTTAAACATTTACCAACACATCCTTGTATTGGACTGACTTGTTCTGTTTGGTGCCAGAAGTCAGAAACAGTAGTAATGGATAGCAGTTGACAAAAGACAAATTTATACTTGATGTCAGAAAAAAACCATTCAAATTATGAGATCATGTTGTTCAGTTGCGTTCAACTCTTCATGATTCTGGGTACCATACTGTCCATGGAGTTTTCTTGGAAGAGATAATAAAGTATTTTGTCATTTCCTTCTCTAGTGAACTAAGGCAAACAGGTTGACTGTGCAAGGCAAGTTTCCCAGAGTCACACAGCTAGTAAGTATCTGAGGCCAGATACTGAACTCAGCTCTTCTTGACTCCAGGCACAGCTCTCCATCCACTGAGCCACCTAGCTGCCTCTTATGAGATCATAGATCTATATAAATATTTGAGTCAAGAAACTTCTTAATGGTGAGAGATAACCCAAAATGAAATGAGCTGTCTCTAGGGGTACTAGAGTTATCATCATTAGAAGGGCTACAAACAAATCTTAGGGGTGAGATATGTTGTAATAAAGATTGATTTTCAGGCATATATTGGACTACATAGACAGTGAGGTCTTTTCCAACTCTAAAATTCTATAATCAATGATAAGATCATAGACTGAGAGCCAGAAGGGATCTTAAAGGCTGTATAGTTCAATCACCTTATTAACAGATGAGGAAACTGAGGTCAGAGGGGTAAATGAATGGTCCGAGGTCATATGGAGGTCTTTGGGGTCTAACACCAGCTTGCTTTCCACTATATCATCCATGCTGCTTCTCTAGATGATAAGCAGTTATGAGCCTCTTCTAGAAACACTGAGTGATCAGTCAAGAGAAAGACCAACATTCTCCCACTTCATCTGGCTCATCCAGTTTGTTTAATTGTACAGGTCCCTTGAGGTTTCCCACAGGTCCCATGCCTTTTTAATCTGACATAATCTCTCCCTCAATTCTTGCTCAGAGATTTGAAATTATAAATGTGTAGGCTAGTTTAAAGAATCAATTTTAACTGCATAAAAGATGTACATATTTGTATGATGGTGACTTTCTGGACTTTCTCTGCCATGCCCCAGAAACCTTTCTGCCCTCAAAGTTCATTCCATGTCTGAAATTAATGTATACTAAGCACTTTCCACCTCTTGGCCCCTCCCTCTGATTCCTCCTAGAATTTCCAACTTCAGGATGATGCCTAGGTCAGCCAAGTCTTTATTTTTCTCTAGATTGTACTCCTTACTGTCCTGGCTTCCTTTATCATTCCCTGAGACAAGGATATCTTTCCCTCCCCTCTCCCACTTTCAGTTTCTTTTCATGTCTTGTATTCCCCCATTAGAATGTAATCTTCATCAAGACATGGACTGTCTTTCTGCTTATGTTTGTATTCCTACAGCTTAGCACAGTCCCTGGCACATAATAAGTGCTTAAATAATATTTATTGACTTGACTACACAAATCCTCCTTCCTTTGAACCCTCCTTCCATGTTTGCTAGGGATGCAGAGTCAGGCATCTCTCTTAAGGTGTTTTGATTCAATGCTCATCACTCTGTCCTGAACCCCTCATTCCCTCCACAGGCTTTTCATTCTCTAATTAATATGATGATTTGAGCTTGGAGAGACCCATGGATAAGTACTTGTCTAATTATATTAGACTGTGTCTCCATCTGTCTGGTACCACCGCTGGCACTTTGTAAATGCTAGAAGATCGCTCACCGTCTGACTTTGAGAAGCTAACTGATTTGGCCAAAATAATTTTAGAGCCCACCATCTTGCTGTCACCATTTTCTTCTCCACCACCTACAAAGGCAAGAATTGAAAAGGGCAATATATTCAAAATATCAAAGATCATTTCTTCTGATATTTTAGTGAAGTAGAGGGTGACTCCTAAGATGTCATCAAGTTAGAAAAGTTTTTTTGAGAGACTACCTTTCTCCACTTGACATGGCACAGGCACGGAATGACTGTTTCCAGGCAGATGTGAGAGAATTTGGGCCTCACAAGACTCTTTGGAAGAAGATGGGCTTTAGAAAAGAAAGTAGAAAGTGCTGAAACTAATGCCTAATGAAAATCAATCCTTTTTGTTCTATTATGCATTGATGAAGGAAGTCCGTATGATCATTAGAATGATTGAAGTTTGAATTCTGTTTAATGAATATTACATTCCTACCTATTAACAGAAGGAATTGCTGTAAACTATATTCGAATCCAGTTTCTGCCATCTGGGTAATTTTTCCTTCAGGGGTTCTAAGAATCAGCTCTTATGGGATTGTGCCTGGTATGTAGTAAAAGAGACCCTCACCTCCCGATAGTAGCACTGGGTAAATGAAGACAACAAGACACTCTTAGACTTGTCTTTCTGTGGGAAATGATGGATAATTGCACATCCTTATGTTAATCCATAGGACTAGTTCCTACTCCAACGCTATATCCAGGTATGGGGCTGATCCTGGCCCCTTGGAGACTATGCCAGCAGGGTGTCTACCACTGAAGACTTCACAGAGTCAGAGACTTTATGAGTTAGGAGTTTCAATGGATATTGAATCTGATTCATCCCTAGAAAAGAATTCCTTCTATAATGTACCTGACAAGTGACCTTTCAAGTTTTCCTATGATGAGGGGGAATTTATTGCCTCTCAGGTCTGCCCATCCCACTTACAGATAGTTTTCATTATTAAGAAGTACTTCCAAAATTTGTCTTTACAACTTCTATCCATTGTTTCAGGTTCTTCCTACAGGCAGGAATTTTCTTAACCTGGAATCCACTAGTTTCTTTTTTTATCTTTTAAAAAATATTTTAATAACTGTACTTTAGTATAACTGGTTTCCTTTGTAGAGCTATGTATTTTATTTTATGCATTTAAAAAATTATTCTGAGAGAGATCCTTAGCATCACCAGACAGCCAAAGGGGTACAGGGCAGATGCATGCTGTAAGACTAACTGGAGAAGTCTAATATCTCTTCCAGAAGACAAGACCTTCAGATACTCTCCAAACTATCATCTCTCCCCTGAAGACTTATCTCTTCTCTGGGCTAAATATCTCCAGTTCTTTCAATTCATCCTCATATGGATAACTTGAGCCTGCCACTATTCCGTTTGCCTTCCTCTGGATACCTTTTACTTTGTCAATGTCTTTCTGCCCTTACTAAACTGTAGTACCTGGTGCTAGACACAATAGTTCTTGTGTGGTCTGACCAGGTAGAGCACAACAGTATTATCTCCTTATAGGATCTCATTAATTATTCCTGCTTCCTGGTGACAGAGATTATTATCTTAAGACCTTGTTAGCTATGTTTGGGAAGGCTGCTCACCAGTTTATACATTTATTTTGAGCACAGCCATTCATGAAGCCACAGAGAATTTGCTCTCTCCACTGGGGAGGGAGGACCCCATTGACAAATTCACAGCTTTTTGACTTAGATGTCTAAAGAAGGAATGTAGCTAATATCTAAACTATGACAAATTAGCATCTTTAGTAGAGTCTAGAACTGGAAGGAACCTTAAAGGTTGTCCAGCCTTTTCCTTTTACTGATAAAGAAGAATGAGACCCAAAGTGGTGCAATGATGTGTTTAACATCAGAGATAGTAAATGGCTGATGGAATTCCGCATACCTAGTGGACAGTATGTTACATTTTGAGTAAGAAAACCTGGGTTCAGATCCCAACTCTGCTACTCATAACCAAAGTCACCTTGGGCACATACTGGTCCTTTCTGGGCCTCAGTTTCACATCTATAATATGATGGGCCTGGCCTAAATGACCTTTAAATTCTCTGCCAGCTCTAAATCTGTGTCTCATTATCTATGACTCAAAACCAGGTTTTCTGACTCAAAAGCAGTATTCTTTCCATTGCTCTATCTTCTAGCCAGAAAAGAAAATCCTTGAAGAATTCTGTTAAGACATCCATGGAGTTAAAGGGCACATCCAATAATCCCATTTATCCCACACACAGCACATTCATGTCAATTCATTGATGCCACTTCCGTATTTCAACCTGACAATTTCCTCAGTATCTCCATGCTAGGTGGCCCTAAGAAAAGGGCTCTTCCTCCTCCCCTCCTCCTCCTCTTCCTCCTCCTCTTCCTCCTCCTCCTCTTTTTCTTTTTTCTTCTTCCTCATCTTCCTTTTTTAAAAAGAAGTTAAAAAAGTTCCTATAACAATAATTCTCTGAACTCTACACATGCAATACTTAATTATATCATGTTTTATATTCTTATAAATGTGTTTTGTCTCCCCAAGAGATTCCATGATCCTTAACAATTGGAGCTTTATCTCATATTTCTCTTCTATCTTAAGCTTTGGCCAGCTCTAAGTAGAAAGGAGGCAGTAAATTGAATCAAACAGATGGCCGTTTGTCACCTTAAGTAGACCTTTTAGCTTGAGTAGGTCTTGATTACACTGGTTGAAATAAGAAAATATAGATGAAGAGGTTTGTATCCCTGCTAGGGAATATGGAGGTGAAATCCACATCTTTGAAATTAAAGTAGACTGTAAGTCAACAAGAGTTTATTAAGTGCTTATTATGTGCCAGGCACTGTGCTTTTATTATAAAAAATATAATAAGCATATATAATGATATTACATATAATAATTATTGCTATTTGTTAGGCTTTAAGATTTGTAAAATACTCTATGGTTCTTTACCTGGATTGAGCCTTCCAGTAGTTCTACGAAGGGCAATGTAGCATAGTGGTGGGAAAGCTGGTCTTGGAAGCAAGAAGTCAGTTTCAGATTCTGCCCCTGATACATGCAGCCTGTGCTACTCAGTCCAAGTCACTGACCTTCCAAGTCCTCCAGGCAACTCCACCAGACCATATGGTACAGAGTTGCACTGACATAGGGAGTTCCCTCCATGGATAAAATTACAAATCTATTTTAAAACAAGCAAAAGAGGTAAGACCAACCAACTTTATAAGGTAAGTACTATAATTCCTGTTTTACAGATGAGGAAACTAAGGCACGAGCAGGAAAAAATGATTTGCTCAGGTTCATCTGGCAATTTAGTATTTTGAATAGGAATGGAAACCAGCATTTTCTGATTCCAGGTCTAGTACTCTATCCATTACATCACACTGACTATCATGGTTATTATAGGATCATAATTATCAAATCTCTTATGAACATATTTCCATCTCTCCCTCTCCCCCAGGTCCCCGGATCTCTGATTCCATGGATGAAGAAATTTCTTCCACCAGTGCATATTGGCATTGTTAACTTGTGGTCTTAGAGAGTTGAATGGGTTTTCTGAGACATTAAATGAGTTTATATCAGAGGTAAACCTTGAATCCAGGTTTTCCTGAGTAGGTTTGTTGGCTTCTGCTATGTCCTACTTCCTTTCCAATAGCACGTTAATTTTTTTCTTGCCACATGTCTCAGTTTGGACTTGAGACAGACAGACACTTTCATATGTTTCTGCTTATTTTCATTTCATTCCTCTCTTCCTTTTTCACCCTGCAATTAAACTTGATTTTCATCTATGTATCTGTCCCTTTACACTTTCCATTTTCTTTCTTCTTTTTTTCTCAAGGCCTATAATTTCTGAAGAGTTTGGGGAACTCTTTTATCCTCTTTATTTTTTTAATAACTTTTTGAAGCATCTGAGTTCCCTGTTGATATCATCGGAAGGCAATCTTTTAAAGAGAGTTCAAGAAGTCATAGTGTCCATCAGTCTGAACAGGCTCTGGAGGAATCTTCATTGTATATCCCTGCCTTTCTCTTAAAAGATAAAAAATGTGAGTTTTTATCCTGCTGGGTATATTAGGCAATTATGATGAATTCTGTTTCAACTCATAATTCTTTGACAATTTTAACTTTTTAGGTTTGATTGTTGTTTTCTTATGGAAAGTCAAACCCCTAGCTCTGGTTTTATTAATCAATCTACTCGTGTGTGTGTGTGTGTGTGTGTGTGTGTGTGTGTGTGTGTGTGTGTATGTGTGTATGCTGGGGGTGGGGATGAGGAAGAAAATACTGTAGACAGAGAATTGAATTATTGCCCAGTCATAGTCTCCCAGAACCTCAGTTTCCTCAACTGTAAACCAGAGATAATACTTGCACTACTTATTTCATAGAGTTTCTGTTAGCAAACTACTCTATAACCTTTAAAGTACCATGTGAATATTAAAAAAGGGAAAAGGGGGTAAGAAAGGTTTGGGTCTTAGTCACAGCTTTTCAATTTTCTAGCTATATCACTGTGGAAAAATAACACAACTTCTATAAACCTCAAGCTACTAATTTATCAATGACAATACTACTAATGTAGCACCCAGGACTTTTTTCACATGAGGGGCTCCAGGAAACTATTTTGATTTCAAGGTAGTCTGTGCAGCAGCACATACTCAAACCCATAGCTCATAAGGCCCCAGCGGTGTGTTTACTTTTATTGCGCCAACCATAACAGCTATCTTAGTTCAAGGCAAAAGACACTTATTCTCATAGCTTTATATGAAGAAGGGCCCTTAAAGGTTGTCTAGTTTAATACCCTTATTTTAAAGATGATGAAATGAGTCCCAGAGAAATTAAGCATCTTACCCAAAGTAACACAAATTGTAAGGAGCAGAGCCTGGATTTGAGCCTCTTATGATATCCTCTGCCTCTCAATTCAAGGTTTTCCCCCCATTATGATAGCTAACATTTATACACCACTGTAAGGTTTGCAAAATGCTTTACCAACAGCTTCTCATTTTATTGTCACAATAATGCCAGCAGATAGCTGTTATTATTACCCCCATTTTAAAGAGGAGGAAACTGAGGCCAAGAGAAGATATGTGAATTGTCCAGGATCATTTAGCTATCAAGTATCTGAGGCAGGATTTGAATTCAGGTCTTCCTAACTTGAGGTCCAATTCTCTATCCACTGTGCCACCCAGAATAGAAATTTAAATGACAGAAAGATTCCCTCACTCCTACAGGGGTGCATACTCCCACAAGTTACTACGCTTCTAGTGGAAGAGGTGAGCACATGCCCAGAGCACATGAAACCAGGGAACATGTATGGAGGGGAAATATATATATAGTTTGGATACGTAAGATTACATATGTAGAGCTGAAATGAACTTCAGAGGCCAACTCGTCCAACCCCCTCATTATACAGCTGATGAAGCTGAGTCTTCTCCATAGGTAGCACACACATCAGAACTTAAATAACTGAGACACACTCATACCCAGGACAATTCACATGTTTGGAAAACAGAGCGAGTCCTCTGGTGCTTATCATGTTATCATGCTGCTCTTTATTGGAAATCATATATTTCTGCCAGATATTGAAGCTCTGTTTATTGTTCAATTTTTTTCTACTGTGTGTCTTTACTAGTGTATAGTTGAAATTTGGTGCAGTGGACAGAGCACCAGCCCTGGAGTCAAGAAGACTCATCTTCCTGAACTCAAATCCAGCCTCAGACTCTTACTAGCTCTGTGACCCTGAGAAATTCACTTTACCCTGTTTGCCTCAGTTCCTCATCTGTAAAACGAGCTGGAGAAGGGAATGGCAAACCATTCCAACATCTATGCCAAGAAAACCCTAAATGGGATCCCAAAGAGTTGGACATGAATGAAAAATGTCTGAACAACAAAGCAACAGAAAACTGACATTTTACTGACCAGCTCTTCACGACCATGCAATGATTAGCAAGCCTCTCACAGGTGAGGGCTAAAACTCTTTCACTATCAATAGCTTAAGACTATGACCACTGCAGTTGGAAACCTAGCAGATAAAAGCAATAGTTTGCATTTATACAGTTCATTAAGATTTGCAAAGCACCTTAACATTTATTTAGTCTGATCCTTACAACAACCCTGTAAGGCAAGTACTAATATTATCTATTTTATAGATAAGGATACTGAAGCTAACAGAGCTTCAATGAGTTGTTCAAGATCACATGGCTAATAAGCGTCTCAGGCAGAAATCAGACTCCCATCTTTCTGATTCCATGTCCCATGCTGTTATGTTATGATTAATTCTGTCCTTTTGTCTTCCTTCTACTGGCCTTATTTATACTGCTGACCCTAGTCACATATCTCACCTGGGGTTACAACATTTCTTTTAATGTCTATCAGTTCATTTATACAAGCCTGTGTACCCTAACCAAGATTTTAGAGGCTTCACCCAATAAAACTATAAAGGGACTGCCTGTGTGACTAGGGCAATGAAATTTCCCTCAACATATTCCCTTTCCATGATACTTTTGGCTAGCCTGTAAATTAATCTGTCAGCAAAAACAAAAGGACTAGGTGAAGAGTTAGAAGGGTACTAGATTCTATCTTAGAGTAGGAGTGTGTGGGAACCAATTCTTAAGAGGTGATTGTTAAATTTCTTTTCATGAGCATTTATACTCTGGAAATAGACAAATGCTACATATCAGGGTTTGATTCATTATTTTATTGATTGTCTAGACTTAAGAAAGTGATGGAAAAATATTAACAATGCAGATTTTACTCAGGTTTTTTTGAGAGCCGATTGTTAAACATTCACTTACACAATGCTGCATTAGAGTCTTTGTTCTAATTTCTGTCTTTATTATAAGTAACAAAATCATTAACCTTTGTTAAGCCATCCTGTAAGCTATAAACCTTGTTGTTCATTCTGTATATTGTCCTTTTCTCACAGGATTGTTGTTAGACAATGTAAGCAAAGGTGTAAATTATTATTGTTAAGTCATTTTAATAAGTTTCTTTCTAGCAACATTTGCATCATGTGAAGTTATTTGCCTAAATCAAACATGTTAAGAGTTATCAGGCATATAATCTGAAGGTATCTATGACATGGCAGTATCCCATTGAAATCAGAAAAGGCAACTTGGTAATAAAGTACAGTGCATGAAAGCCCCCAAACTCCTGGCACTCAAAAGCAGTGGCAATCTGGGCAAGTTGTTTGACCTGGACTCGCTTCAGGCAACTTCCTCAGACTTATCTACTAAGTCATGTAGGAATTATGATCTGTATTTATGTATTTATTCTGTTCTTTGTCCTCCCTTATCCCCTTTCTCACAGACCCCAATGTAAAGAGACCACTGAAGACTTCCTTTAATAGGATTTCTCCCTCTCCCCAATGGCATTCACTCAAGTTACACTGCTGTCATATTATATCAATCATATGTTGTCAAGCAACAAATACTCTGTGTCCAGCATGGAATCAGGCACTGTGAGGAATTAAAAATTGTACTAGATGCTGCCCTTTTCTTTGATGCACTTAAAATCTAAATGAGATAACTGACTGAATATGTACTTAGATAAAACAACTAGAGAACATTTTGAGGTATTAGGATCACAGGACAACTGATTTTGGAAAAAGAGATCTAGTCTCCTCATTTTACATATGAAGAAACTGAGGTTCAGGGAGGGGTGGTGAAGGGGAAGTACAAAGTCACAAAGGGGGAAGAAACAAAATTCAAATTCAGGTTCCCTGACTCCAAATTTGGTGCTTTGGTCTCTACACAATCATCTTGATGATGTGGGCAACATATAGTTCTATTTATGCCATTAATTTAAAGCACTAAGTGGTATTTGAATTTGAATTTTTGTTTTGGCTGTTCAGCACTTATATGAGTGTCAATACATGATTATTGCTTCAACATCTAGATGTGTCCTCAGGTCTTGGGTAAGGGCAGAATTTCCTAACCCTTTTTCTGATAAGATTGACAAAGATTGCAAGCCATTCTCTGGGGTTTTTCCTAACAATAATAATAACTATTGTTTATTCAGACCTTCAAGGTTTACAAAGTATTTTACAAAATTATCTATTTGATACAACAACCCAGCAAGGTAGGTGCATTATTATTCTCATTTTAAAGATGGGGAAACTGAGGCAAACAAAGGTTAAGTGACTGACTGGGGCTACACAGCTAGTAAGTGCTGGAGTCAGGAATCAAACTCAAGGTTTTCCTGACTCCCAAACCAGTACACGGTCCCTCCATACCACCTAGATGTCCTAACAGTTCATATCCGAATCCTTAGAGATCCAGGCCTCTTCACACTACTCTGCATCATTCTCCTTTCCTTTCCTCACCCACTCCTTATATCATTCCCCTTATTCATCAATATTTTCTTTAGAGACTCATCCACAAAAGCAGTTTTTGCCTGTGCCCACATTCAGTGAATATAAACAAGGCAACCTAACCAAGAACACCCTTACAATCTACCATAAAAAATATTCTCCTTTCCCAAGGACATTTGGGGCCACTCTGACCCATTTTTTAAAAACTAGCAATTTAAATTTCTCTTCCTTTTATGTATCCAAACTCTAGAGTCCTTGTGCATATAAAATTCCCATTAAATTTAACAGTAACTCTGGACATGAAATATATGGTCTCTGACATTTATGTATGATATGAGAGCTGTGTAGTGTCTGGTGTTTTATTCCTACTGCTGTGATTGATTTAAATCTTTGGATTTCTGGATCATTTTACTGCATTTCAATAACCATTATTGTGGCTGCACTAGAAAAATGTTCATTTTTGTACTTTTTAAAAAATGCAGAAGTAATTCTGCATGGTAGACTGCTCATTTCTCCAAAGACCGGGAATGTTTTGTCAGTCATGTAGCTTTTGTGTCATCTCCCTCCTCATTCTTTATTATTTCTTTCTCCTCCTCAAATAGTCTTTCCTTTCTGTCTACTAAATAGGTCACCATCCTCTTTCAAATTCCTGAAAACCTATTTGTCTTTTTCAAGAGCCTTTCCCCTGAAACAATCAAAACACCTTTCCTCCCAGCTGAAAATAAGCAACCTCTCACCTTGGAGGCTGAACCAGCTCCTTCTCAGGTTTATTTTAAGTCAGTGGGGGTTGGGAGATGGATTCACTAAGACCACACACCCCATGGCAGAAAGGATGACCTTGCCCTGTTTGGGGTCTGCATCAGGTTAAGGTCATTGCTAACCTGTTAGGAAGCAAGTACTAATTGTAGGGGAAGTAGACACAGCTCCTGTGGCCCCTCTCTCAGTTTCTACCCCTGGGAATTAGGGTAACTGGCTTCTCATTGCCAGAAAAGAGGCAAGCAGGGGGCAGCAAAATGCTTGTTTAATTGGCAAGACCCTTTCCCCCCTGACAGGAGGCAGGAGAATTCTGAAAAGTATAAGGAAGTGAAGCCGGCAGCTGTCAACAGTAGGGGGAAGGTGATAACAAGTTCCTTGCACTTTCAGAATGTACAGCTTAAAAAAAAAAGTCGTCATGGTTTCCAAGACTTAGAGAATTTAGAGTTTGTTTCTGAGTGATCTGATTTACTCAGCTTGGAAAGGATATACTGGTATGCAGGTCGCATTCAGCAGACTGGGTGAGTATCACTAGCCCTTCCCATGGATTTTTCTTAAACCCTGCTATTTCATTCACATGGATATTACATTAGATTGTGAGACCCTAGAGGCCAGGGAGTGACTTTCGCTTTTCTTTGTGTCCTGGCATATAGGAAGTATGTAAAAAATGCTTATTGCCTGACTGCTGGACAGCTAAGATAAAACATGAAAGGACATGACATTGGCACATGTTACGTGACGTTCTCTTCTTTCCTGGTTCTCCCTCGCCTCACACAGTTGGTCTCTATTGCATCCAGATTTCTCCCCCACTTTGAACCATTCTCCTTTCCTCTCACTGCCCACTGCAAAGTCAGGAAGCTCTGGGTTCACATTCTGTCTCTGATACATAGTATTTGTTGTCAGTCAAGGAACAAATAGTTAGTAAGTGTTCCTATGTGTCAAGTGCTAGTAAAAGACGACAAAATGGATTATTATGTGCCCTCGAGGAGCTTATACTTCTGGAGGAGACACTATGTAAGCCTTAGCTACCTTGTCTGAAGATTCTGGTTAATGGTAATTGTAGCACTCATGTCATAGGGTTAAGGGAAGTGATTTGCTAACCTTCAAGGGCTACGTGAGCCATTACTAACTTAATTTCAGTGGAAAAAGCAACTGTTTTTCTCATGAAAAAGGCAGAAAAAGGAAGCTTGAAGGAAGGAGAGAGAGATAGACAGAGAGACAGAGACAGAGATAGAGAGAAAGAAAGACAGAGAGAGAGAGAGAGAGAGAGAGAAGGAGGATGAGAGAGAGAGAGAGGGGCAGGGGAAGGAGAGAAAGAGGGAGGAAGAGAAAGAGAGACAGTATGCTTAAGATCCAAAGTGGTACATGATAAGGGAGTAAAACAAGATTTAAAGATATGATCTTGAATCCCCATGTTTATGCTTCAAGTTTTGGAATTTAAAACCTGATGAATAATAGCTTGTTGCAAGTGGGAGTGAAGAAGCTTGCAAAGCATCCTCTATGTTGAAATTCCCCCCTGTGTTCACATCCACTAAAAAAGAAAGTGGAAGAGATGGGAGTGGAGACCGAAAAAAAGCCATTCTGGGACTAGGACTACTTATGAGTCAGTAAAAAAAATTCTGCTCTTCATGACAGGATTACACTAATGATTTTGTGTGTGTGTGTGTGTGTGTGTGTGTGTGTGTGTGTGTGTATGTTTATGAGCTAGGAAATGGTTAGCTAGAGGCCTAACTGGAAGTCCTCAATACTGATGTTCACTAAAAAAAATAAATGGAGCTCTGCTCTCATTTCTAAATTTCTATCATAGGAGGTCTTAGTTTCTTTCTATAAATTCCTCTTACAGTCACACATAATTGTAACATTTGTTAGAGACCTATTTGCAGTATTGGATAGAATTCTGAACCTGGAGTCAAGGAGATATAGGTTCAAATCTCATACCTCAGACTTATGTGACTGTGGGCAAGTCACTTAAGCCTTTTAGTCTCAGACAACTCTAAGTTTTATCTTCTAAATTAGAGAAAGGTTTCATTATGTTAGTGAAGGAAATTTTCACATTGATGACATCAGAGGTCACTGATGTGTTGACTGGGATGTTGGCTGTCATGCTGTATCAAGTTTTCAATTCCTTAAGGCTTTTTGCCCCTGTTAGATACTAGTTCTGAAACCTGTATGCGTTGCTTCTGCTAAAATCTTACTCAGATCTCTCTTAATGCAATGGAGAGGACCCATTGTTGTCAAAGATGGTGCCAGTGGAGAGCTAACTCAGGAAGAACCAGCCTCCCAACTTAGAAAGTCCCAGTGCTTGACCCTACAAAGATTTTCCAAGGACCAGACAAGTTAAACTTGGAAATACCCATCACTAGAATTGGTGATTCTTTTATTTTTCGCCACCTCAATTCATGAAGATCATTTATTAAGGTACTGAGGGATTGCAATCTACTCTAGTGAAGTAAGTACCCACATCAATGGAATGCAAGCTGCTTGAGTACAGGAGGGGTCTCATTTTTATGTTTGTATCTCAGCACCTCTCCTGGCACCTGTGATAGAGTAGTCATTTAGCAAATGGCCATTGTTTGATGATTGCTCAAATAATGCATCCTTCAAAATGATGTGCCCTGAATATATGTATATCTATATATCTATATTTATATATCTTGGATTTATCTATATATACATCTATTTCTATCTCTCTATATTAGTAAAATATGTTAAAATTCCAAGTGCCCATGATTTCATTAGCATGGGTCCTCTGTCTAACTAATATAGACTGCAGTTCCTTTACATTTCAGTAGATACTTTGTCCTACTGAGTCCAAATAATTTATTACTGTAGAGCTATTAAAATAGCTCAACTTACGTACCAAAGAATAACATAGGATATTCTCATGGCTCAATCTTTTAAAACAAACATTTAGGTACAATTTCATCTTTTTCTTACTAATTCACTCTGGTCTTTGCCTCAGAGTTCTGAAACAAACCGTTGGGGGTGGGGGGGGGTTCACCCAAGAGAAATCATAGGTAATTTACCTGTGGTGTGTTTGAGCCATAAGTGGTTTATTTTTCCAACCTACGTTCCTGGATCTAATCAGGGAGAAGAATTTAGTTGGTCTTTTCTACCTGCTTGCTTTCCATGCTTTGCTTTCTTTATTCCAATGTAGTAAAAAGAAAAAGAGAGAGGAAAAGAAAAAATTGCAGAAAACATTCTGTTCCTAAAAAAATGAGAAGAGTTATTTCTCTAAGCAGAAAAGGGTGCTTTTCACTTAATTATTTTTCCTTGATTTTCCCCTCTCATCAGCTGTTTCACCACTTGAGTTAGAATGAATTTTTACTTACAATGCTTGTTGACTTCTCTAATATCCTGTTATTCTAATGACAACTGCTGGGTACACTTTCTCAGATACAATTTTCCAGATAGTGCTCTTGAAGGATCTGCATCTTTTATGCAAGAAAGAATGCTAAGAAAAAATGTAGGAAAGGTTTTCTAACAGATGTTTAAACCACTTTGTTTATGCCTACCTTGATGCCTTCATTCAAACTGCTAGTTGTTTTCCATTTCAGAGCTGCTTGAATTTTAGTATTGGGTAAAGTGATTACCCAGTGAGTTAACAAAGCAAGATATACAGTGGCATGCTACATGTTTCAATTCAATTCTATTCAACAAAGATTTATTAAACTCTTACTGATTTCTCCTGCTAAGTGACTGTTTTAGGTGTCAAGTGGTAGATAAACACAATACACGACATGGTTTTCCTTCTTGTAGTTAGCAGCCTCTCCTGATTATCTCAAAGTAAAATTAAAACCAATACCCCTTCTTTATATAGGAAACGTGATCAAAGAATCCTTGATTCGATGAACTGGGGCAACTCCCTTGGAGGGGACATATACTCTCCTTATTGAGGGTTGTTTGTCTTGCTGGAATGACACAGAAAAGTTCTCAATGGAAACAAGTGATTGGTGTTACTCTAAAAATGACTAAGGGACAGGAGACTCCTCTTGTAGGGAGGAGTTTTATGAGGGAAAAATGAATTAAGAGAAATAGATTCACCTTCTTTCCCAGCCTTTTCTTTTCCTTGGACTTCTAGTAAGTGGAAATGGGGATTTCTCTTCCTTTGGTCTCCCTCCTCCCACTACCCCCAGAACCACCAAATCTCTCTCTCTCTCTCTCTCTCTGTCTCTCTGTCTCTGTCTCTGTCTCTGTCTCTCTCTCTCTCTGTCTCTCTGTCTCTGTCTCTCTCTCTGTCTGTCTCTCTCTCTCTCTCTCTCTCTCTGTCTCTCTGTCTCTGTCTCTGCCTCTTTTTCTCTCTCTGTCTCTGTCTCTCTGTCTCTGTCTCTCTGTCTCTGTCTCTGTCTCTGTCTCTCTCTCTCTCTCTCTCTCTCTCTCTGTCTCTCTCTCTGTCTGTCTGTCTGTCTGTCTGTCTCTCTCTCTCTCTCTCTCTGTCTCTCTCTCTCTGTCTGTCTCTCTCTCTCTCTCTCTCTCCCTCTCTCCTTCTCTCCCTCTCTCTCTCTCTCTATATATATACACATACACATATGTGTGCAGCAAATCACCCCCTAATACATTCATATAGTGGTTTAGAGTTTGCACATGGTTTTCTCACAAATTTCCATATTGACGAGCCATTGGGGCTTACTGTCAGCTAAGTGGTAGAGCACATAGAACACTGGGCCTGGATGCATGAAAACTTGAATTAAAAAAGGACCTCAGACACTTATTAGCCTGGACATCTACTAGCCTGACAAGTCATTTCATATCTGTCTTCCTTAGTTTCCTTATCTGTAAAATGGAGAGAATAAGAGCACTTACCTCCCAGGGTTATTGTGAAGATCATTTGAAGTAACACTGTATTTGTAGAGTGCTTTGCAAACTTTAAATCACTGTATAAAATATAATAATAATGATAATTATTATTTTTATATTCTCATTATGACTAAAAGTGGATCTGAAAATGTAATTCAACCACACCACATCTAAGTATAGAAGATATTTGGATTTCCTACACCTATGAATCATAATATGTCAAGCTCTGGAGAGACAGTAAGCTGATAATAGGTTCTACTAAGAGGAAAAAATATAATCATCTTCAAAGGAATTGATAGTCTGAGTCAATTATTGAAATAGGTTAACTGCCATGGAGTATCTGAGGATTTATAACATGTCAGCAGGGGTCCATAGACTCCTTTAATTCTAATGGGTCCTTGTGGGTAAGATAGAAAGATTTGGATCTTAGGTTCCCAAAGTGGATAATACTCTCCTGCCAGGGGACACTAGAATGTTTAGGGGGGGCAATAGTAGCCTCAGTTGCAATTGGGGGGTGTTGAATAAAAATAAGGAGGCATGGAAGCATAAGGAAAGAAAAAAATAATGAAAGTTTGAAAAACTATTCATACTTGTATCATTATTTGTGTAACACAGTCAAAGTTGTAGTGATTACATTATTTTCCAAAGAAACGTACAAAATTCAAGTTACAATTGATCAGTGGTCAAGTCTGCCAACAGGTCGTAACAAGCAAGTGTTGGCAGGTGAGTATGTCATGCAATGTTTGGAAGTCCAGAGTGTATGGCAGGAACATGTGTATGTAATGACTATATTATATGGTTACATGATACAATGTTGCATCATCAAAATTTCAATCCAGGAAAAACCCTATAAACGTATAATAAATTATTAAATTTAAGATGCATCATTCCAAATAACTAAGTTTTCCCATCTATAAAATGAGGGGCTAGGATTAGATGGCTTCAGACATCTCTTCCAGCTCTAAATCTGTGATCCTATGAAGGAGATGAGAGGATATAGAAATGACCTTTTCACTGAGTACACTGCAGAACACCTGGACAGAAGGAGGATATAGATGAGAAGTTCCAGAAGCAAATCATAAGCCTGGGAAAGGGGAATGATATTTCGGATACTTGCCCAGGCTCTACTTCTGACAAAATCAGAGCAGCTAATAACCTGTTATGATTTCATCTTTTAAAAAGTGAAAGGACCAATGAGAAGAAACACTATTCTGAACCTTTCTCTCATCAATCAGGAGGAATCATTTGCTAAAGGTGAAATTTTGGGAACTTTGTGTGGAGGGAGCAGAGGGGTAGAAGTAACTATTCCATCTTAGCATTTGTGACAGAAGAGAGGAAGACGAGGCATAATCCATCACACACCACAGATTTTCAAAGAGTAGATTCCAAATGCTTCATAGAAAGCATTGTACCTTGTGCAGGGTTCAAGTGAAGTGAATCTCATTGCCTAAAAGGGAAGGCAAGTCCAGGTAGAAGAAGATCCTGGGAATGAGATTCTGAAGAGACAAAGATGACCATTTGTCAGATATGTTGTAAAAGGTTTTCTCATTATTTATGGTTTGGACTAAGTGATTCCCAGAATCTCCTCTGAGATTCTGTGACGCTGTGATTCTCAACAGGGCATTGCTCTGCCTGTCTTGCAGGGCTGCTGTGAGAATCATATAAGATCAATGGATATGCAGGCACTTTGCAAGATCCATGGCACCTCTAAAAATACAATATGTTGTTGTTCCAATAAGTGATCGTTGATGGCACAAAGTCAAATAATAGTAGAATAGGTTAGATTAGTATAGACAACACAGACAGAAAGAATGAAAAGAAATGTAAATGACTTTATTTCCATTATTTTCACTTCCTCTTCCTTCTCCTTCTCTCCTCTCACCTCCTAGGAGGGAAAGGGAATAACTATTCATATAGCGTCCACCATGAGCCAGGCGCTTTTATAAATATTATCTCAAGGAATGTGCATGCTGTCTGGGGTTGATAGTACGTAACGTATAGGAGCAACTTACACAGTCCCTGAATCACAAGAATGTGACTAAGAAGCTGCTAGCCATGGTCTTTTGTTTTAGAGGGGAGGAAGGGTTGGAAATGGGAAAGGAAGAGGACAAAATATGCATTTATATAGTGCCTACTATGCTAAGCACTTTACAAATATTATCTCAGTTTGAGTCTCACAACAACCCTGCAAGGTAGGTGCTATTATTATCCTCATTTTATAATTGAGGAAGCAGGCAAATAGAGGTTAAATGACTTGTCCAGGTTTACACAGCTAGTAAGTGACTGAGGCTGGATTTAAATCCAGGTCTTACTCCAGGACTATTGCTCTGTCTTAGTTGACCCTTACACCAAACCAGCACCTTGGTTCAATATAACCCCTTTCAGTGACAAAAGGGAAATCTTCCAAATGACAAGCCTCAGTCATGTAACCATTAACAGAACTGATCCCCTTTGTGACTTGACAAAGTTGCACCATCCCACATTTACTCCCATAACTAAGAACTGGTCTCTCTCTGCCCCTGTTCCTGTCAAAGTTGACACATAGGACAAATCTCTTAGGCTACAACTAGAATGGAAAAAAATCTTGGAGGATTATGCTAAATTATAAACATGAATGAATAATGACGGGACCTCATGACCACCTTGAGATAAAAGCCCACCCTAGATTTTAGATCATTATCTTGTTCTGCTGAGCTATAAATCCTCTATTATTCTCTGACTTGCTGAGAACTAGACTGGTCATTAGCTTCCACTCTGAGGCTATCTTAATGGCCCTAAGTGAATAATACTTGAGAGTCGATCTGAAGCAGTAGTCCTCAGGAGCTTGGAGGTCACTTCTGTGACTCTCCTCTGGGAATCCTGTTTCTCAGTAAATTTTTGTCCCTATGGGGCTGCATCAAGCCTAGCCTCCTGCTGGTTTGCATCAGGGGACATTATGCATAGCAGAGATATACAGCTACCCTCTGGATTTGCACATTCCCTCAGACACCATCTTTTTACTGAAAATAAGTCTGGGTCCCTATTGGTTTTTCCAAGAGTACTTCCTGTTCCATCATGCTTGAGCTTGCCTGCCTTGGTCATTATTTCTCATGGTGAACAGGTGAAATGAAAGTCTCCAAGCCCCTTTCCTGCTGTAGGCTCCCTCTCGGATTTCTGCTTTCCTCTTTTTAGCCCAACATCCAGGGTAACCTGGGTTTCAAGCTAAGCCAGTAGTGTTTTGCATTGAGTACCTCATTAATAATAGTAAGTTTTTGATTTGAATTATTGAATAGACATGGGATGTATCTGCAAACTGCATCAACTGCAGTCAAGTTATGACTGAAGTTCTGTGGATGAGTCACATGGCTACTGAGGCCTGTATTTCTAAAGTTCTTTTTTTGGTACCCAGTACATCCTTCCTTTCCCACCTTCCCCATCTCTAATTTTACCATTATTTGACTTAGAAATTTCTTGTAAAATAAATGCCATGAATTAATATCTTCCTTGGGACATAGCCACCTTTCTTTAGTGAATGCTAAATGGTAGAGAGTGTAGAACACTAGAGTGAGGAAGGTCTGAGTTCTAAGCCTGCCTCAGACTCATACTAGCTGGGCAAGTGAACAAGTCTCAGCAAAACTCTTCATCTCTGTCTGCCCCAGTTTCTTCATCTGTAAAATGAGCATAGTAATAGCACTACCTTTCAAGTGTATTATGGGGATCAGGTGAGATGACACATAATGCACTTTGGAAGTCTTAAAGCATATATGAATGTTTTGTTGTGGTTGTTAATATCTGATATAAGCAACCATTTTGTGTGAGGTTAAGAGATTCTATCCCTGTCACTGGGATGCTGATAGGTTTAACAGCCTAAAGCATGCACCTCAACCCTTTCTTCTCTCCCCCCTTGTATTTTCTCTTCCTTGGGTTATATTGATCCTGTTTAATTTCACCTTGTTACTTTTGTTCATTTCATCTTATTACTCTCCATACTCAAACAGAAAGATAATTTATAACAAAGAATCATAACAAGAATCAAAACCATATAAAAGGAACCAGCTGCCCAGCTCTCATGTCTGGCAGCATATGATATGGTGGCTGGAGTGACTCCCTTCTTTTTTGAGAGCAGGGAGGTATGTTTCATCATGTGTCCTCTAGTATCAGTATTTGGATATTTATATCAATGTTTTCAGTATTTTATTTGAATTTACAGGTCTTTTCATGTTGTTTTCATTTACAGTAGGGTAATTATGAGTTACATTGCTCTCCTAATTCTACTTTCTTCTTTTTGTAACAGTTCCTATCTGTCTTCCTGTATTTTTCTTGATTATTTATTATCACCTTTTATAATGTATGGCACATTAATCTTCCCATCTATTCACATGTCATTTAGATGTGTCCAGTCATTCTATAATTAATTGGCAACCACTTTGTCTACAGTTTATTGCTATCACAGCAAGTATCATTATAAATATTTTAATAGCTAGGTGATATTTCTTTCTTGCTTTTTGAACATCAGATTTGCTGGCATAGGGATAGTTGCTAGGGTGAGTGACATGTACACTGAGAAATAAAAAGAGAAATTTCTGTTGTGTTGTTGATCTGAGGTATAGATTTGGCAAAACCAATTAATATTTACTAAGTATATAAGATGTGCCAGACACTGTGCAAAGCAATAGATATAAAAAAAAAAGGCAAAAGATGATCCCTGCCCGCAAGGAGCTTACAATCTGATGGGTGAGACAACATGAAAACAAATAGAGACAAATAAGCTCTATACAGGAAAATTAGGAAATAATTAAGTGAGGAACACCATTAGAATTAAGGGAGTTTGGGGAAGGCTTCCAGTAAAAGATAGGCTTTTAATTGGGGCTTAAGGAAGTGAGAGAGGTCAGTAACTGGAGCAGAGGAGGAAGAGTATTCCAGGCATGGGAGACAACAAGAGAAATGCCCAGAATCAGGAGATGGTGTGTCTTGTTTGTGGAACCACCAAGAGGCCAGGTTTAAGAAAACTGCAAAGGTGGGAAAAGACTAGATTTTGAAGTGCTTTTAATGCCAAACAATATATTGAATTTGATACTGAAGGCCATATGAGAGCCACTGGACTTAATCTGGACCTGTGCTTTAGGAAAATCACTTTAGTGGCTGAATGGAGGAAGGATTGGAGTGAGAAGAGACTTGAGGCAGACAGATCCACCAACAGGTTATTGAAATAACCAGGCATGAAATGATAGGTCAGCCCTAGAGGGATGATAGCGTCAGAGGAAAAAAGGGGGTATATTCAAGAGATATTGCAAAAGCAAAATTGAAGGACCTAGGTTGTGAGCATGAGGGACTAGGAGGATGGTGTAGTCCTCTGCAGTAATAGGTAAGGTAAAAGGAGCCAGAGAAGAGGAGAGTTTAGGGGGAAATTTACTGAGTTCAGTTTTGTACCTATTGAGTTTAAGATGTCTATTGGACATCCAATTTAAGATATCCATCAGCTGGAGATGAAAGATGAAAGGTGAGCAGAGAGCTTAACACTGGATAAGCAGATTTGAGAATCATCAGCATAGGAATGGTAATTGAATCTGTGAGAAACAATGAAATCACCAAATAAAGTAACATGGAGGGGGAGGGCCAGAGCATAGAGAAGAGGGACCAGTATAGAACTTTGTAGGCAACAGGAATGAGCCAGTAAAGAGTGAAAGATTGAAAATAAATAAGAATAGGGATGGCAAAGGGAGCCGTGTTTTGGAGAAGACAGGGTGGAATGGCATCACTTGAACAGTTAGAGGGGTTAGCTTTCCTAAGGAGTAAGGCCTCTTCATCATGTGAGACAGGGGTATAGAAGGAGATAGCATCAAAAGATATCTGAGTGAAAGGAGATGAGGAAGAAGGGAGAAGAGGGAATTTGTGACAAATGATCTCAGTGTTCTTCTATATTGAGCCGTGAATCTTAGCTAAGAAGTGAAGGAAGAAGGAACCATGGGAAGTTTGAAGAGGGATGAAAAAGTTTGGGAGATGCACTGTAGAGAGTGGAATAGTGAGCTGACAAAGGAGATAGAGAAGGATTTCCTACCATCAGTGATGGACCAGTTGAAGTTGTGTACTATAAATTTGTAGTAGACCCAGTAAGAATGGTTGTGTGATTTTCTCTTTGTTGAGCAGCATTCATTTAGGAATGAAGGTGGCAAATGGTGGGAGTAATCCAAGGCTAAGGCTTGCCTAGGCATAATCAGTAATAAAAAGGCTAGGGATTCAAGAGAGGAGGATAATGTAGAGCTGAACTGGATCACCAAGAGATCAAAATGGGGAGAAGAGAGAGTGGATGGTGCAGGGGAGATGGTCTGACTGAGAGGTCAAAAGATTGGATGTCATGGTGTGTATGAAAAGCAGGCTTTTGTAAGGGAACTAGGGAGAGGTGGAAAACCAACAGAATTAAAAACATTTAACTGATGTCCAGTTCAGGAATGCTGACAAAAATTTTTCATCAGTCTAGTCCCTTGTCCAAGCACCTAATGTTCTGTTACCAGCAATAATGGGAACTGGTATGCACTTTGACTCCTCTTTCAAATTAGTTCTCTCCAGAACCTTTTGCATTTATCTTATAGAGTGTTGTGATAGAGAAAGCAAGGAAGCCAGAAACTCCTGGGACTTAGGTCCTCAAAGTTCAGCTATGCTTCCAGCTTCTTCAAAAAGATGCATTATACCACTGAGAAATATTGGTGACAGAAAATAAAAAGGTATGGTTTTCTGGTCAGATGCTTGGGCAAGAGAGATGATGCAGACTGCTGTAGTCTACAAGTACAGAAAAACATCTAACTTTTCCTTATATTCATTCTACTAATAATAAGATCACATTTAATAGGGTCCAATAGAGATTTAGCGAAATGACTGAGTAAGAAATTGTGACTAAATCCAGTTCCCCTCCATCCTCTCAAATTGTCAATAAATGTGCCAAATACAGTAAAAGAAAAAAAAAACACCAAAAAGAGAGGGAAAAGAAAAGAAATCCTCGGAGGAAAAGCCTAGGAAAAGTAAGAAATGTAAGAAAGAAATAAGCAAAAAAAGAGAGTCTAATAAAACAAATGAATATTATGAGTTATAAGAATATGAAAAGAAATCTCTAGAAAGAAAGAATAATACAACAGCCACAAATAAACTTCAGAGATAAGAAAATAGGTTTACAGCCACAACCTACACAGAGGTTAACAAAGCACACTAATAGTTGTAAAGGAAAATGCGATATCTATAAAAATGGCTATAAGATCTTTGAAAGCAAAAAAAACAAACAAACAAACAAACAAACCAAAAAACCCCAAGAAGACAAATGTGAAACTTAACAGCTTGGAACATTCAATGAAAAATCTAAATAAAGCAATCATTTCTCTGAGGAATAGAATATCCCAGATGGAGAAAAAAATGAAGACATGGTACAAAAAACAATAAAACAAGAACAAAACACAGAACAATCAGGAAAAAATATTTTTGATCCCTACAAATCAAAGCAAAACCCTAGAGGTTGGAACTTGTCAAGATGACATGAAAATTAATGATCTCTTAGAAAAATTTCAGTAAAGAGTCTGAACAGCATATTCCTATTAATCATATAAAAATTGAAAATAAAGGATAAAATACAGCTTGAGAGAACTCATAGGCTACCATCAAATAGAAACCTTAAGTTTAATTCATCCAGAAATATAATAAACAATTTAGAGTTTTGGTGAAGAAGAGTTTTTAAGTAGCCTGGAAGAAGAAAATCATTATTTTTTTAAAGCACAGTTTGATTAATGAGGATTACTCATTGAAACAAGAGTGGTATATGTGAGCTGAAAAGTAAAAAAAGCAAAACTGAACATAATATTCATGAAAAAAGATGTTTTAAAAATATGATTGCAGACTTCTGTTTCTCCCCTCCAAAAATACAATGCTGAGGCTTTCAATGTACAAATCTACCATGGGACAGAGCTTTAACAAAGTAAATAAGACTCTAGAAAATAAAATGAATAAGCTATAACAATATTTACATGCTGTACAATTTTGTCTCTTTGAAGCTCTAGCCTACAAGAATGTCATTGAGGAAACAAAGTCTAAGAATTGAGGGAAAAATCTGATAGGGAAAGGAAAAGAAAGATGACTAGGATGTAGCTAAGTCAGAAATAAATTATTTTTTCCTGAAATTTGATCATTACAAGTTTTGATCAAATTAGTATAAAAGTTATAGAAAGAAGAGTAAAAGGTGATTTGTAAACCATACTTCTCTTTCAGATATGTAGTGAATGTAAATGTCTGTGTATGGATATAATTTCAGAAAGAGTAGTATCCTAAAATCTATGTGTTATATGGAAGGGAGAGGGGCATACGTAGGTCTGTTTGTATTTGTGCAGAATATAGGATTAAATTTATAAAAGTAAAACAAATTGTACTACCTCATTGATTAAAACATGTAGCTATTAAAATATTACAATAGCATTGATGGAGGGGAGAAATAAAATTGTAGCATAAATTTATTCAATCATTTATTTATAATTTCTCTCTTAAAAATTTAAATAGTATCTAATTTTTCCCCCATTACATATCAAGAACATTTTTAGTGTTAATTTTTCCAAGATTTTGAATTTCAAAAATTTTCCAAATTTTGAAATTCCAAATTTTGAATTCCAAAAATTTTCCAGATTTTTCTCTCATGTTCTCTCCTTCTCTCTTCTAAAAATGGTAGGCTGTTTGATACAGTTGATACATATGTTATCATGTAAAACATATTTCCATGTTCATAACAGTTGTGGAAGAAAGAGATCAAAAGGAAATAAAACCATGAGAAAGAATAAAGTAAGTGAAAAAAAACTGTGCTTCAATATGCTTTCTGAGTTCATCAGTTCTTTTCTGGACATGGATAGCATTTTCCTTTATGAGACTTTTATATATTTATTTGCTATAAATATTTTTCACATACAGGTCCTTTCCCTTTTTTTATGATCTCTATAACCATGAATTTAAACCAATTAAACTCCCAAAATATAAATACTTTCAAGAATGGATTAGAAGACATAAACTAATGATAAGTTGCTTATAGGAAATATGTTAAAACATAAGGACACAACCAGATTTAAAGTGAGGGACTAGAAAAAAGTCTATTATATTTTAGTCAAGTTTAAAATAGGGGTTGCAATTATGAACAATTGAAATTAGGCAATAATAAAAAAAAGATGAACTTTGGAAAAAGTGATTAAGGGTTGAGCTGGAGGACATGGATTCAAATCTTGATTCTGCCTTTTACCACATAGGAGACTTTGGACAAATTACTTGATCTTTCTGGGCCTTGACTCCTCATCTGTAAAAAAGAAGGTAGGGACAGAGGGTGGACCAGATAGATTCCAAGGCACTTTTCAACTCTGAGTCTATAATACTATGTTTATATTTAAAGGCACCATAAACAATGAAAGAATGTCAATAAGAACTATTTATTCACTGACTGGAATAATAGCTAATTTCTTTTTTTTTTTTTTAAAGAGCTTTATTGTTTTATGGTTGTTTCAGTCATGACCTCATTTAAACTTTTCTTGGCAAAGATATTGTAGTAGTTTGCCATTTCCTCCTCCAGATCATTTTATAGATGAAGGAACTGAGGCAAACAGGGTTAAATGACTTGCCCAAGGTCATACAGCTAGTAAAGTGTCTGAGGCTGGATTTGAGCTCAGATCTTTCTGACTCCAGGCCCAGGGCATTCTCCATTGCTCTACCTACCTGCCATAGGAACATAAATTCAGGACCAGAAGGAGCCCTAGAGGACATTGACTCCAATGCACTTTACAGATGAGGCTCCTGAGGCCTAGAGAGATTAAGTGACATGTCCAGGATTTCATGTCTAATAAGTTTTGAAGACTTAATTAAAATATGAAAAAAAGATCTAAGCATTAATAGAAGACTTTAATGTCCTTCTTTTGAAATTTGACAAATGTAATAGAAAGATAAATGAGAAGCAAATTATAGGCCAACAAAATATTTTTTAAATTGAATTTAACTGGCCTACAAAGAATATTGACTAGGAATCTTAAACATTCTATTTATTTTTAGTCTTACATGGGTCATTTCCAAAAGCTATTCATATTCCAGGGCATAGTTATTCATAAGTGCAGAAATGATAAACACTCTATTGATTAAAACACAATGAAATGATAATCAATAAAGGACACATGAACAGATATAGACTTAAATGGAGAATAAACAAAGATACCCTAATAATTAGGTCAAAGACCAAGTCATAGAAAAAAATAAAAAAATTATAGTAAGAAAGATGATGCTATTGTATATGAATTATAGTAATGGTAGTGGTATTCTAAAAATATTCTATATATAGTACATGCATTCTATGTATGAATTATAATAAGAATGATAGTGGAACAATATTCTAAAATTTATCACATGCATCTAAAGTCTTTAGATTTATGCTGCTGAGCAAATATTAACAAAAGAGGAAAATAGAACACTAATGTGCATGCAGCTAAAAATAGCAGAAATCCAACAAAGTAATAATACCAAAAAAAGTACAAAAGAAGAAATCTTAAAAACCTAAGGTGAGATTTCAAGTGAATTAAAATTGAACTAATTGAAAATAAAATTGAATTAATAAAACAATTTTTTTCTTGAAAGACCAATAAGAATGACAAAACCATTAGTTAATTTAATTTTGAAAAGAGAGGAAATGCAAATTATCAAAATAAAAAAAAATTACAAGGTAGAAACCCCAATGAAAAGAGAATATAAAGCAATTTATCAGAAACTATTCAATTAAATGGTAGGTAGGTGGCACAATGGATAAAGCATCCATCAGAAAGACCTGAGTTCTAATCCAGCCTCAGACACTTTCTAGCTATGTGACCTTGGGCAAATCACTTAACTCTGTTTGCCTCAGTTGGATTCTTTACTATATATTATACTAAAAAACGAGTTGGAGAAAGAAATAGCTGAAGCACTCCAGTATCTTTGCCAAGAAAAACCCAAATGGAGTCATGGAGAATCTGACACAACTGAAACAACTGATCAACAGCAAAAACTTAACTAGATACCAGCAAAACTGAAAACTTAAACAAAATATCTGCAATGATATTAATGATAAATTAAGAGAACAGTAAGTATTAAATTTAAGAACAGATCTCAGAAAGAAAAAGTGAGAAAAACAAAGATCCATGGGGGAAAAATTCCAGGCTCAGGATGGATTTACAAGAATAGACAAGAAAAGAAAAATACATTGAACAATGGGAAACTTGGTGAACTATGAAATCATGGACAATGAGTCAAGTTATCTGAGAGACTGCAGTACAAATGGGCAACTCCCTGTAGCAACACTATCTCTTGTCACTTTCCTCCTTGGTACTCAATAACCAGCTAAGGAATATAAGCCAGCAAAAGAGGAATCTTTTGCTAATGATAAGGTAATTAATCACCTCTTTGAGTCTCATTTTCTTTATCTGTAAAACAGGAAAATAACACTTGTGCTGATTATTCCACAGGTTAGTTGTGAGGGAAATGACATAAATCTTTAATAATTATGTAAATATGAATTATTAGTATTTTTACCAGACCTGTGATTATATTGGTAAAAGGAGATCCCAATGAAATATTTCTGCTGCCATTGCAGATCCATAACTTCTCTGCAATTTACCGTCTTAGAGGACATTGAAAGTTTAAATTACCCGCCCAAGGTCAAACTGTCAGTGTGCCAGAGGTGAGACTTGAACCCAGACCTTCCTCACTGCACAGCCAGCTCTCTCTCCATTGTAACCCTGCTTCTGTCCAAGCTTGGGTGGTTTTGGTCAGAAGCAGGTTTACATCATTAGGCCATGTTGCTTCTCTTAGGAATCCTTATTATTATCAAGGTCAAGTGTCCAGAAGCCACTTTCCTCTACTTCATTCCAGGAGAAACTACATTCTAAGTAAACTGTTTAAAAAGGAAAATCAAAGATAGTGTCAGGAATTAAGAGTGGCCCATGGGAGGAGGCACCTCCTCTTAGTTGTTCTAACGAAGAGCCCTGGAAAGATCCTGCTTCAGCTTAGGAGGATTATAAAACATGAAGAATCAATCAAATGCCCAGATACCACAAAACCCAGAAGTTTAGGCAAAGCTCCATAAGTTTGGAAGCAGGCAGAGAATAAGTTAAGAGTAAACTTGGAAAACAAAAATATCTGGGGAAAGGCAATCTGGAGCACATTCTAAGTGGACAGAAGAAACCTTGAAAGCAGGCTATAGGAGAGACAAGCGACCCATGGGCAGTGATGGGACTGTAAAGGGATCTGGGAGGGGAAATTGAACAGGCTATTTGGATGGTGCACAAAGAAGCCAGGGAGGTGATAGTCCCCCTGCATTTGGGTGATACAGTTCTAGGGAAAAGAATATTCCATTTTGTTACCTTAGTAGCAAGAAGATTTAGGCAAATTGGAAGAGGCAAAGAAAAGAGCCATGAAAAGAAAGTATGATTGGCTTCTGATGGAAGATTAAAGGAGCTGAATGCCTGCCTTGGCTAAGTGACTATCATAATAGTCTACAATTACCATGCTTGGAAGGTGTAAACACCATGGAGGGAGGGGAATTACTTAGCTAGGTTGCAAAGGGATTCAATCAAGAATGATAGAACTTAGTTAAGAATGCTTTTCCTTTCTTTTTTCCCCTTTTCTTTTTGGAAGGTTGAACTTGGGAAAAACTTCTAGCAGAAAAAATTGGTCAAGAAAGTTTTATTAAGTACTTATCATCTATAAAGTATTGTGTAGGAATAGGAAATATGAAGATACATGAAACACATCCCTGTCCTTAAAGACCTTATAGTCTTCTTAGGAATGTGACATATACATAGACAAAGATGCTGAAAAATAGATGCATTCAATGGCAAGTATTTCAATGAGTGGAGAGCAATAGTGAGTGGTGTGACAGTTCAAAGTAGGGACAAGTGATTTGTAATGGGAATAATGACACTCTCTCTTCCCTTTCACAGTCACCCATTCACATCTCAGTATTTTGCATTTGGTTGTCTGCCCTTCTCACTGGACAGAAATTGCTCTTTCCAAGATGAGCAAAGCTCTTATACTTACAAAATCCAATCTGAAGCTCTCCCAATCCTCCCCTCACTTCTCCGCAGCTTTCACCACTATCAACCAGCTCTCTTCCTGGCCACTCTCTCCTCACTTGGCTTCTTGGGCAGTAAACTCTCCTCAACTGTCCTTACACTCGACTGATCATTCAGAGTGAATTTCACTTTTTGACTCATATATCAAATATTCCCTTAGAGCGGGTATTCCTCAGAAATCTCTGAGATTTTATCACTTCCTATGGGTTCAAGTGTCAGCTCCAGGAAAAATGACTCCTAAAGTTATGTAGCCAGCCCAGAGCAGTAACTAGGATGAGGTGACTGGATTTTTGCCCCAGGACATGGAAATTTAACAGACTCGGCAAAAGACTTTTGGTCTTCCCCACCATAGAAACAACAGTTTAGCACATTTCCTCCCAGTTTGCAGTCATACCCTGGGTATACACGTGATTAGTCCTGCCACCCTAGCAGTGGTCTTTCAGATTGACCATAACTATTTTGATCAGAAATCCTGAGGGTCTTCTCGTGCTAGATTGTGTCAACCCTAATGTGCTGGGGCTGGTAAGAACGTGAGATCTCAGGGCCCAGCAACACTGTCAGCCATGAGGGTGAGAAGAGGAGTCCTTCCAACACCTTTTCTATCCATGAGCTTGCCTCTTTCCTATAACCTTCAAACCCATGTCCATAGGTGCATGGGCCCCAGAGTACACATCACTCTTTAGGTTATGAGTTCATTGAGGACAGTGACTGTCTTTTGCCTCTGTCTGTATCCCCAAGGCTTACCACAGTGCCTGGCACAGAATAGGCACTTAATAAATGTTTATTGATTGATTGATAATGCCAATGGAGAGTGAGGCCTCGTAGGAAGCTCCTTGTTCCAAGTGGACTCTGTTGCTTGCTTAATCTATTTGCTGATGGGGCCTCTAATTGTTCTTGGGGGTGTGGAAGAGGAGAGTAAGAAACTCCCCTCCTGTCCTAAGCAATTCCCTTTCAAGGCTTTGGCTATAGTTCCTTCATCACTGGACTGGCCTGCTTGCTGGAAATCCAGGCGCCTAATTTTGTCTTCTTAGACTATACATAGATCTTAGGGTATGTCTGGATCTTTTAGTCAATCACAAGATAATTCTTGTGTGGCATCATCTGTCTTTATGAAATGATCAAAGGCCTTTATTCCCCTCAAATTAAGAGCTTGTTCACACCTAATTTACACTTTTGATTAGCTCCTTGGGTCTTCTGTGGTTCCATTAATTATGATGAGGATGGAAAATCCTAACCTCTATATTTGTATGTCACTTAACATCCCAGTTTCCCCATCTGTAAAATGGGGATGATTATATTTATAACCCTATCTTATAACCCCAGGATTATTATGAAGAAAGTATATATATGTATATAGAAATGCAAAGTGTGTGTGTGTGTGTGTGTGTATGTGTGTGTATGTGTGTGTGTGTGTGTGTGTGTGTGTGTGTGTGTATGTTTAGTGAGGTAGAGTAGAAAAAGCAAAGGATTTGTGGTCAAAAGATCTATGTTCAAGTCTAGATTCTGCCACTTCCCAGCAAACCACTTACCCTCTCTGAACCTCAGTTTCCCTATCTATAAAATAGAGGGAATACTTATACTATTTATTTCACAGTGGGAAAAAAAAGTGTTTTTTAAGGTGTAAGGTGTTATTTCAGAGTAAACTATTGTTGTTATTAATTCTATTGAATTCAGAGAGCATCAGACCTTGTGGGGCTCCTTGGTAAAAGGATACCCCACTCAGGGTCTTCTTCCCTGGTGTTCTGACCTTGTATTGGCCTTCTTATGTCCTTTGGCATAACTAGTTCCTTTGGTCCCTAAATGGAGGTAGACCTGAAACATTTCCCTGGCCTCCATGCACTGTCTTTGGCATTCTCTGCAGTGATGGTTGGCTACAGGAATCCTTCTCCCTGGCTTTCAACTGTCTTTCAGCCTTTGCTTGAAGGATCAGACTAGAGATTATTCCCTTGTGTGCTGCAAGTATTCACCCAGAACCATGCATTATAGAAATCATAGGGTCAAGAACTACAAGGGACCTTAAAGGAACTATAAGGGACCACTCAATCTGTACTTTTCCCAACTCCTATTTCCCTTTTCTTTATTTTTTCAGATAAGGAAACTGATTGATTTAGTGCAGAGAGGATGTGACTTGGTTAAAGTCACACAGTCAGACAATCTCAGAAGTAGAATTTGAATCCAAATATTTTGATATTGAATCCAAGCCTCTTTCCACTTTGGAGATCTTGCCATCTGCCTTGATTCGTAACTTCTTTCTCCACCTAGAACAGCACCCTGGGGACCAGACCTCCAGAGAGCGTGCCCCATTCCCTGGGCAAATTAAGCAGTTCAGCCTTGAAATTCCCACCCTGGGGTTGAGCTGTTTGGAGAGGAGTGGCAACTCACTTAATGCATTATTTTTAATGCATTATGAGTATATTATATTGATCTGTAATTCATATCCCTCCACTAGGACATCTTGTTCTTTGTGCGGTTGGGTTTCCCTCCCTGCCCTCCTCCACCACCACTTCCTAACTGACCAAAAGTCCTTTTCCCATACACCAGTCCCCTATCTGTGCTATCTCAGCTATTATAATGAATATAAGTTTCTTGAGGGTAGAGGTGATCTTATATTTGTATCACCAGCACTTAGCACAGGGCCTGGTGCAAAATGATTGCTTAATAAATACTTATTCATTCTTGCATTTCTATCATCCACACTGCCTCTCAAAAAGCCCTTTTGGTTCCAGAGTGATTTTATCCTACTTATAGCAGGATGATCAGGCATTTTCTGAGCAATCAGTATACTTTTTCCTCCTACCACTTCCAGATGAAAACGTGACTTGGACCATTTGACACATTCCACTGTAGATCCTTAGCATGAAGGAATCAGTGACGGAAAAGGTCAAGGTGTCATTCTGCTACCTTGCTAGGCCCTACTCTTCTTCCTCCTTCCCTATAAACATATCTGTTTTGTTGTGTTTCTCTGTTTCCATCCTGCAAAATAAACAGATTGTTACTGATGTTCTTCCCTTGCCAGGACGTTGTCATTGTTTAAATGAGCTCCTGGCTATTAAGCACAACACCAAAAACCAGATGTCATTTTGACTTGGTGTTTAATTCAATACTGAAGTACAACACAGAGGCAGCAGGGAGCTCAGAGGGAAGGCAGACTTTGTTCTTTCCAAATAAAATGAATTTCAAAAACCACTACCATCAGTTACCCAATAAAACAGACCTGCATCTTGCCATGTGCCTTGGATTTGAGGAGCAGAGGGAAAGTGAATAATGTGATTTTAAACACGCATCACCAGCAACAGATTTTCTGTCACCCTGATCAATTATTGAAGATGAAATTCATATGCCAGCGAGAAATGAGTGTTGTTGCTTAAAGGGAGTAGACAATACTATCTCTTGGTGCAGGGTTTTATTATTTAGGGCCAGATTTTCCAATCTACTATCTGTGATTGTCTGCCAACTCTCCAAGCCTCATCATTCCTGTGAGTGGTTACTCATCAATCCATTGCTATCAGAGAGCTAAATTTAGATTGGGTATCTAAGCTTTGAGCCCACTTTCCAAATATCTGCCCAGTTCTTCATTGTACGTGCTTTTAAAAGTGACTGTGAAAAAATTATGGTAGGAAGATGCCCTATTTTGAAAAAATCAACTACATTTCATAGCTAATCCTTGGGAGTAACTTATAATTACTTCTTCCCTAGATTGGTTCATAAGCCATAGTCAATGCCACAAAACTAAGTCAAAGTTATAGGATTCTACTTTGCTTTAGTTAGCTTTGATGTCTCTTGTAAACTAGGTCATTCTCAAGTTTATAATTGATAATTTATGGTGTCCCTAGCTCTTAACTTACAGCCAAAACTTCTAAGGAATTTAGAGTGTTTAATGGAATTTTTCAGTAAGATTGGGTGACGTAGTAGAATAAGAAACAGCTTTTTGATTATGATACCCAGGGTTGAAATCCTTTCTCTTTAGCACTCCCGGGAAAATCTTTAAACCTATGAACTATGCCTGTTCATTTTAGTGGACAACGTTTCTATACTGGGAGTTCTCTGCACCAAGGAAATTACAGGTCCAGACTAAAAAAAAAAAAAGGTTTTTTTTGTCTTATTAGTAAAGTTGTGGCTTTTATAGTAAAATTGCTTTCTTCCTTTAACCAGCCTTGGGGCACCAATGCAGTAATTAAAACATTTAAAACAACCATCAGCATCATGAATAAAATACCAGATTGCTTTTGTCGTTATTTCATGTCTAAAATTTTAATTTAAATGAGAGTCTGCTTGGCAGAGCTCCCCAGAGCAGCTAATAATAAAAATAGATTAATTTATGTAATACTTCAAGATAGGCTAAGTACTTTATATACAGTACATAGCAGGGAATGTCATCCCCTGACCCTGATTTTGCTCAACAAACTGAACCGGGACTGGCCTCCTCATCCTTGTTATGTGCATGTGATCTCATTTGAGACTCAAACATTCCTGTAAGACAGGTTATTATCTCTATCTTACAGATAGGCAATTGAGAATCAGAAAAATTAATTGAGTTATCCAGTGACACACAGTTAGTAAATAAAGCTCACTACTATATCTACTTCAAAACATTGCATTCCAGCTAATGAAGATACCTACTATGAAAGATAAATGAAAATCAAATGTATCGGGATGATAAGAACTACCCTTGAAAAAGAAGAATGTTTGGTGGGATGTGTTAGGCTGAGTTCAAGCTGTCCTGGCTCTCTATGTCATCTCTTCCTATATTATCTCTGTGTCTCTGTCTCTCTCCCTCTCTGTGTCTCTCTCTGTTTCTCTGTCTCTGTCTCTGTCTCTCTCTATATTCATGTATGTGTATATCATCTGTATCTATAAATATGTTTCGAGTTATATTGTAACCAAGACATTTCAGGAACTAAGAATGCTATGTTCCATGTAATGAATTTTCAGTGCTACTTTAATAAGGTGGCAAACCAAATTAAAAATAGGACCTGTGCTCAGTCTAGATATCTATACCCAAGTCTCTTGGGGCTGGTTTGAGCCCTGGATGGTAGTACAGGAATTATCTACACTGTGTGTGCTACTTTTGTTATTCTTTCCTCAAAAGCAGGTAATTTTGATCTTTTGCAGGGAATACTCTTCCTTTTCATTTCCATGTCCTGGCTTCCCTGACTTCCTTCAAGTCCCAGCTAAAATCCAACCTTCTTTAGGAAACTTTTCTCAATCCTTCTTAGTTCTAGTTCCTTTTCTCTATTGATTATTTCCAAATCACCCTGGATACAGCTTATTTGTACAGTGTTGTTGCTCAATTGTATCTGACTCTTTGTGACCCCTTTCAGGGTTTTCTTGGCAAAGAAAATGGAGTGGTTTGCCATTTCCTTTTCCAGTTCATTTTACAGATAAGGAAGCAGGATTAAGTGACTTGCTCAGGATCACACAGCTAGTAAGTGTCTGAGAATGGATTTGAACTCAGATCTTCCTGACTCCTGACTGTGACACCTAGCTGTTCAGTATAGAGATTTAATAAGTATTAACTGACTCACTGTCTTCCTCACACTTTTATGCTGCATTTCATTGTTTTCTTTTCTTTAAAAACTTTGCCCAACCAAAAAGAGACTTCTTAGAAAGTTGGTGGAATGGACTTTGCATAAAATGACCCAGCCAATCACACCCTAGAGTTCTATGTTTTGTATTCTTCACCAAGTGTCTATAGAAATTCATATCTGAGATTTGAAACAGGATGCCAAGGAGTTGAAGATCCGTATTATGGAAAGCTCACACACTATAGAAAATGTTTGCCTAGAGTCTTAACTTGATGATTAGGCTAATATAACTTGTCTTCGGATGGAGAGGAAGAGGGAGAGGAAGAGGGGAAAGGAGGAAGAGAGGGGAAGTGGGGGAGAAAGAGGGAGAAGAAAAGAGAGCAGGAGAGAGTTGGAGGAGGAAAGGAAGATGGAGAAGGAGAGTGAAGGAGAAGGTGGTGGAAAAAGAGAGGAAGATGGAGCAGAGAAAAAGAGAAGGTGAGGAAAGAAGAGGGAGGGAGGGAAAGAAATAGAAAGGGAGAGGGGAAAGAAGAGAGAGGGGCAAAGGGTAGACAGAGATAGAAAGAGAGACAGAGAGATAGAGATAGAGACAGAGAAGAACTTCAAATCTGTTAGCACCTTTTAATTTTCCTGAGGAGGAAACCAAGTCCAAAAGGCTAAAGAGTTGGGATAATATTATGCAGGGAAAGGCCTGGGCCAGAAGTTCTTAGCTCCTACCTCCAAGTTAACGTCTTTTAAGTTTTCCTAGGGTCATTTGAGTAGGGAGAAAAATGTCTTGTTAACCTTGTTCATCCAGAAACTGAATGCACAATAAAAGGGAAGAAATAGCTAACTAGCTTTTATCCTCTGAATAACCATGAGCATATTTTGGTTGAAAAGTTGTTTGTACACTTATGTTTAATGAATAGTCCCTTATCTGACAACACTGAAACACCCATTTAAACTATAACGTCTGTATTTATGTCTGCTGGAGGCATGCTATTATTAAGTTGAAAATTGCTATCTCATCAGCCCGGTTGCTTTTTTAACTTTGTCTCCCAAGCAAAGCATTTTACAAAAAGCTTTAGTTGTGTGAAGAAGAAAAATGCGGAAAGTACAAAGACAAAATTCTTTTGAGGAGATTTAACAACCAAAAGCGGCTCCATGGTCGAGCCAACTCAGCACTTAGAGCACCTAACACCCTTAAAGGCACTCTTGCTTTGCTGACTTAGACCAAGCCTCCTCTTTTTTTTCCTTCCCTCCCCCCAAATAAAGCAAACAAAACCCACAAAAGCATTTGCTCTCTTAAAAAATGAATCTCAAAGCTATTAATCCCCATTCCAACCCTGTAAGGTAGGAAGGCCTCAGGAACATTGTATTTCTTGTGCTATCACAGAATAAAAATTCTCTTCCTAAATGAACAAATCCTTCGCAGAAGGAAGATAAGCTAGGTCTTCTGTCGAGGAGCTGGGTGCTATCTGAGGAGAAGGAGAATGTGTCTTTTGGACATTCCCCCTACTCCCTCAGAGCTTTATAGGAATTAGATATAAAAATTTTATTGAACTGTATTGAATAAATCTGAATTGTGGTCTTACATTGTGGATATGCATTCAACCATGTGCACATTTTCATCTGCAAAGATTACATTTGCCTTTCAATCCCATGGGTGTTAGGGCCATCACTATGTCTCATATTGGCTATTGTAGTAGTCTGCTAACCAGCTACCCTTTTTCCAGTTTCTCCCTCTCTGGAATGTTTTTCACATCCCTGCCAGACTAATCTTCTTAGGGTAGAGCTCTGAGGAAAGAAGAAAGCAAGGAAAGAATGAACAAAGGAAAGAAGAAAAGTAGGTAGGGAGCAAAGGAAGAAAGGATGAAAGCAAAGGAGTAGGGAGGAAAGAAAGAAGGAAGAAAAGGAGGTAGGGAGAGAAGGAAGGAAAAAGGGAGGGAGAAAAAAAGGAAATAAGAAAGGAAGGCAGGAAGAAGGGGAGAGAGGGAAGGGAGGAAAGAAGGCAGGAAAGAGGAAAGGAAGGAAGAAAGAAAGGTAGGAAAGAAGGAACAAAGCAGAACATTTGTATGCCAAGCACTGTGCTTGGGGATACACGGGGATACAAATAGAAAAAGAAGACAGTTCATCCTGTTCAAGAGCACGCAGAATACTTGAGGGGAAGATGAGATGTAGGAGAGTTCAGCTAGCAAGCACATGAAAAGGCTGGAAGTCCTTAGGGTTCAGGGCTGATGTCAAGGCCCAGGAGTGCTTCAGTTGTTTCAGGGTATCTGCCCCAAAGGAGCAACTCATTACTATTGAGAAAGGCAAGCCTTATCCTGGTCTTTCAGAGACCTAGACTCTAGACTTAAAACACTTTTGTCTTGGATTTTCCCTTTATACCCAGCATATTTTATATCATATTATAATTATGTACACATATTATATGCCCTCCATTTCCTTCTCCCCCAATTCCCCCAACAAATAACAGAATATAAGCTCCCATCTACTCCTTTGACTAAATCAGACACTATTGAAAATTTGGATCTATGCCTCCCATCAATAGGTTAATATCCATATACCAGATAATGTCTACAAGTTCCCAGAGACTGACAGTAAGGATCACATTAGCCCCTAGGAGACTCTGAGAGTTGGGATTCCTGAGAAGCCATTGGAAGTGGATTATCTTGTTCTATCTCACCAGCTGTTCAGACTCTTAATTAAGCACGGTTGTTTTTGTCCTTTACTCTTAGTAAAGCACTTTGCTTTATAACTCACTTTGGAACTTTAAAATATTTAATTCAAAACACAATCCCATACCCATCACATAGGAGTTCTGGGAATATTAAGGAATTACTGTTTATGGAAAAACACTCAGAGGCTCAGTCTCTCGGCATCGAAGAGACAAAGAATGTGGATTTTCATCTCAGTTCCACTGGACCACTCTGAGATTCCCTCTTCCCTGGAGGGAAAAGGGGTGTGATGACAATATCCTACCTCCATGGATCTTAGGGAAAGAAGATTAAAGAAATAACATCTTCAAATTTCAATGGCTACTTAAAGAAAGATTTCTTCAAAATATAACAATCAAAAAGACACTTAGATGATTACTGTTAGATGACTAAAACCAGTTATTACCATCATAACGTTCTTTATAGCCACAGGGGAACAGAGGCTGGAAGAATATACTATTATCCTTTTATCATATTCAAATTCAGTGCAATCTTTTGCCTTAGTATCTTGCACAGTGTTCTAATATAGCAGATATCAGATTAAAACTATTATAACCTGACTGGCCTCAATTCAGATCTTAGTGGAAAGAGCACTGTTAGAAGTTAGAAGACATGGTACATGGTCCTGGTTCTGTCACTTAACTAGGCATGTGACCTTAGGTAAATGACTTCAATTGTTGACGGTTTTTATTTGTTTTTCCATCTGCAAGGTGGTGATAATGCCTAAAGTCAGGAAGACTTAGTTTCAAAGATCAGCTCTGACACTGTGAGACCTTGGTCAAGTCACCTAATTTCTATAGGTCTCAGTTTCCTCAACTGTAAAATGGGAATAATAATACTTTCGTCTGTGTATCCCTAGCACCTGGCACAGATTTTTGCGTGTGGTAGGTCCTAATACACTTGGGTTCATTGATTATACTACCTAGCAGAATTCTTGTGAGGTAAGTGCTTTATAAACCCTTTAAAAATTTTAAAGTATGTTATTTTACCTCATTACATGTAAATACAATTTTTGGCCTTTTTAAAAAAAACATTTTGAGTTACAAATTCTCTTCTACCCTCACTCCCCTCCCTATTATTGAGAAAGCCAGCAATTTGATAAAGGCTACGTATGCAGTTGTGCAAAACATATTTCCATGTTAGTCATGTTATGAAATAAAAAGGCAGAAAAAATCCTCAAGAAAAATAAAGAAGTAAAAAAGTATACTTTGATCTGCATTCAGATTTCATCAGGTCTTCCTCTAGAGGTGGATAGCATTTTTCATCACAGGTCCTTCAGAATTGTCTTGGATATTTGTATTGCTGGGAATACCTAAGTCATTCACAGTTGATGATCATACGATATTACTGTCCCTGTGTACGATGTTCTGCTCACTTCACTTTGCATCAATCAGTTCATGTAAATCTTTCCAGGTTTTTCTGAAAATATCCTGTTCAAGATTTCTAGCTCATTATTTCTTATGTTTTCTATCACAATCATATAATACAACTCATTTATTTATTGACCAATTGATGGGCATCCCCTCAATTTCCAATTCTTTGCCATCACAAAAAGAATTGCTGTAAATATTTTTGTACCTTTAGGTCCTTTTCCTTTTTTAAAAAAATCTCTTTGGGATACAGATCTAGTAGTTGTAGTACTGGCTTAAAGGGTGGGGAAAGTTTTATAGGTCTTTGGACATAGTTCCAAATTGTTCTCAGAATGGTTAGATCAATTCACAAATCCACCAACAGTGCATTAGTGTCCCCATTTTCCCATATCCTCTCCAACATTTATTATTTTCCTTTTTTTGTTATATTAGCCATTCTAAACAATCTCAGAGTTGTTTTAATTGCATTTCTCTGATCAATAGCATTTTTATATGACTAGAGATAACTTTGATTCTTTATCTGAAAACTGCCTGTTCATATCTTTTGACCATTTATCCCTTGGGAAATGATGTGTATTATTATAAATTTAGCTCAGTTCTCTATATATGAGAGATGAGATCTTTATCAAAGAAACTTCCTATAAAAATTTCACCCCAGTTTTCTACTTTCCTTATAATTTTGGCTGCAAGGCTTTTGTTTGAGCAAAACCTTTTTAACTTCATGTAATCAAAATGATCTATTTTATATTCTATAATGCTAGGATAGCTACATAGCACAGTAGATATAGCACCACGCCTGGAGTCAGGATGACCTAAGTTTAAATCCGGTTTCAGGCACTTACTAGGTGTGTGATCCTGGGCAAGTCATTTAGCCTTGTTTGCTTCAACTTTAAAATGACCTGGACAAGGAAATGGCAACCCACTCTACTACCTTTGCCAAGAAAATCCCATTTGGAGTCATGGAGAGTCAGACATGACTGAAACAACTGAACAACCATAACTCTCTCTCTCTCTCTCTCTCTCTCTCTCTCTCTCTCTCTCTCTCTCTCTCTCTCTCTCTCTCTCTCTCTCTCTTATTTGGTCATAAATTCTTTCTTCATTCATAGATCTGACAGCTAAACTATTCCCAATTTACTTATGATATCACCTTTTATATCTAAATCATGCATCATTTTTACCTTATTTTGCGATACGATATGAGGTGTTGGTCCATACCTAGTTTCTGTCAAACTGCTTTCCAGTTTTCCCAGCAGTTTTGGTAAAAAATGAGTTCTTGTCCCAAAAGTCTAGATCTTTACATTTATCAAACACAGAATTACTCTGATAATTTCCTACTACATACCAAATCCATTCCACTGCTCTGCCACTCTATTTCTCAGCCAGTACTAAATCATTTTGGTGATTAACACTTTGCAATACAGTTTGAAATCTGTTACAGCTAAGCCACCTTGCTTCATTTTTTCATTAATTCACATGATATTCTTGATCTTTAGTTTTTCTAGATGAATTTTGTTATTTTTTCTAGCTCTGCAAAATAATTTTTGGTAGTTTGATTGCTATAGCATTGAATAAGTATATTAATTTAAGTAGAATTGTCATTTTTATTATATTGGTTTGGCCTACCAATGAGCAATTGATATTTTTCCAGTTGTTTAAATCTGACTTTAATTGTGTGAAAAG
This sequence comes from Notamacropus eugenii, assembly GCF_028372415.1. NCBI lineage: Eukaryota > Metazoa > Chordata > Mammalia > Diprotodontia > Macropodidae > Notamacropus > Notamacropus eugenii. The sequence continues at coordinate 128,752,607 of NC_092875.1, read as the reverse complement.
TATTTTGTAATTGTGTTTTTATAGTTCCTGCGTTTGTCTTGGAAGGAAGAATCCCAAGTATTTTATATTGTCTACAGTTATTTTAAATGGAATTTCTCTTTCTATTTCTTGCTGCTGGACTTTATAGAAATATATAGAAATGCTGATGATTTATGTTGGTTTATATTATGTCCTGAAACTTTTGCTAAAGTTCTTAATTATTTCAACCGGTTCTTTGGTTGATTCTGCTGGGTTCTCCCAGTATACCATCCTATCATCTGCAAAGAGTGATAGTTTTGTATCTCCACTGCCTTTTATAATTCCTTAAAGTTCTTTTTCTTCTCTTTGTGCTGTAGTTAGCATTTCTAGTACAATATTGAAAAATAATAGTGATAATAGGCATCCTTGCTTCATCCCTGATTTTATTGGGAAAACTTCTATTGATGAACATTATTATTATTAACTGGACCTGTGATTTCATTGGTATGGGGAATTCCTGATTAGGAAATGCTTCTACTAATGCTCCAGGATCAAATATAAAATCCTCTATTTGGCATTTGAAGCTCTTCATAACCTGCCTCCCTCTACCTTTCTGGTCTTCTTACACCTTATTTCCCTCCATGATCCAGTGGCACAGCCCTCCTTGCTGTTCCATGAACAAAACACTTCATAGTTCAGATTCAGGTATTTTTGCTTGCTGTCTGCCATGTTTAAGATGTTCTCTTTCCTAATCTTTACTCCCTGGTTTCTCAGCTCCCTAGCTAAAATTTCATGTTCTACAGAGAGTCTTTCCCAATCTTCCTTGTTCTAATACCTTCTTTCTGTTGATTATTATTTCCTATTTATCCTGGAAAAGAGGCAAGGTAATTTTAGAGGAGAAGACACTAGTGGCTAGGCAGGACCAGGAAAGATCTCCTATAAAAGTAGTTTCAGAGTTGAGTCTTGGAGGAAGTGAGAGATTCTAAAAGGCAGACATAAGGAAGGAGAGCATCTGCTTTAAGGAATTCCATTGAGTGGAACCCTACTGGCTTCTAAGGAAGCCAATCTCTCTTTTGGACAGTTCTATCAGGATTTTTTTCCTTGACACTGGGTCTCAATCTGACTGTAACTCCCACCTACAACAATCCTAATTCTGACTTCTGAAGGCCGAATAGAACAAGTCCAGTCAGTCTTATTTCACCCAAGAGCTCTGGTTCTGTGAAGATCTTTGGAGATAATATTAAGATATTTTAATTTCTAATAGGGCAAATATTTATAGATATTTTTCACATAAACAAAATATTTTGAGGTATGCTCAAGAATTTTTTAAAAGTTTATATGGGTCCTTAGACCAAAAAGTTTTAGAACCACTGCTTAAAACTATGATGTGTTTTTTATTCTTTGAATGGATTATTACTCAGATTCCTTGATTCTATGGTTTTAAAATCCCACAAAGAATGATACAAAAATTTGGTGATGATGATAGACAATTCAGACTTAATATCTTTTAAGAAATTTTTTATTTTTAAAATTTCTGTTGATATCTTTTAAATTTTCATTACCTTCATTTCTCTGATATATTGCTCTCCTCTCTTCTGCTCAGGGATCTGTCTCTTACAATAAAGAGTAATAAAGAAAAAAAAAGAGATTCAGCAAAATTAACTAATGAATTCCCTTCTCAACTTGATCTCATAGAGTTTCTCTTCCTTCCTGCTGCAGCTCAAGTAACACGTTCTATATGAAACCTTTCCTGATTTCTCTGTTAGTGCCCTTTCTCCTTACCTTGTATTCATTTTGTAGTTTCTCTGTAACTAATCTATACATATGTATATTTCTTTGTTGCCTCCTGCATCAGAATATAAGATTTTAGGAGTAAGGATTGTTTCATTTCTTGTATTTGTATTATTAGCACTTAGCACAGTTCCAGGCACATAGCAAGTACTAAATAAATGTTTGTTGATTGCCTGATTGATCAACCAAGTCCGACATATGTAGTGTTCCATATCTAGAGTTCCCAGTTTCTGCAAAGAAGGGGAAGTGTGTTCTCCTTTCTCATGTTCTCGGGTAAGCTTCAAGTAAGCAAACTTTAATTAAGTTCCTACTGTGTGCTCAGCAATATGTAAAGCACTGGGGATAAGACAACAAAGATTAAAAAAATGTCCTTACCTTAGGCCTTGTGTTCTCCTTGGGAATACAATATCTAAATAAGTAAGTAATTACAAGACAATTTGAGAGGAGAGAGAGTACTAATGGCTATATTATGGGTACCAGGGGTGCCATGTTGCAATATCTGGGTTTTTAAGGCTTTCTGAGTTTTTAGTGCTTTATTCCTTCTGAATTTCCACAGCTGTTTGCTGCAGTGCCTTCTCTAGAGCTAAGGAGTTTTACTGGATTTTTTTTTGCCATCATATAGGATAATCACATCAGAAGCCTGCTTGTCTTTACCTGTTTACTCATTCAGTGGCACAATTTAATTATAGGCAACTCAGGCAATCTGGAGGAATTGTTTTACTGGGTAACACATAAGTAAGCAGATAATCACTGCAGTGAATTTTCCTGTCAAAGTTTAGACCTGATCCATGTCCATTTGAAATCCCATATCCTCTATATAGTGTTTCATTTTTAAAAAATTAAACTGACTGCCTGACCTGGAACCAGAAAAAAGACCATTCTTAGTGAGCCCTGGACTTTTCCATATTCCTCCAAGCTAACACCATTTCCATTCTGACTATTTACTAAATTCTCAGCTAAATGCCCACCGAGAAGAAGACAGGCTGCATGTGTTTCACAGACAAGAACCTCTTTGTGTATTAGGCTAAACCAGCAACGGTGCATATCATACATCTCTGTGCATTGAATGAATAATTGATGGTAGGTGGCCATCTGACAGAGAGGACTGGGGTAAATTCTCTGCACTGGAAGAGAAGAGATCAGAATTATGTTTCTAGCTCCATTAGTTAATTACCACTTCTCATTTTTTAAGAGGAAGAAAAGTGAGAATATATTATTAGTCCCTACTGCTAGATACGAGCCAGGCTATGGCTCAGCGGATAGAACACGGCCCTGGAGGCAGCAAGGCTTGACTCTTCCTCAAATCTAGCCATAGACACTTCCCAGCTGTGTGACCCTTAAGGCACTTAACCTCTGATTGCCTGACTAAATGGATCCACTAGAGAAGGAAATGGCAAACCACTTCAGTGTCTTTACCAAGAAAACTCCAAATGGGGTCAGGAAGGGTAGGACACAACTGAGCAACAACTGTATGATACAACTATTTCTATATCTTAATAGATTTTCACATGTCATAATACAAGTGCAGCTAGGTGGCTCAGTGGACAGAGTGCCAGACTTTAAGTCAGGAAGACTCATCTTCTGAATTTGAATCCAGACTCAGACACTTGCTAGCTATATGACTTTGAGCAGGTCACTGCACCCTGTTGGCCTCGGTTTCCTCATCTGTGAAATGAGCTGGAGAAGGAAATGGTAAACCACTCCAGTGTCTTTGCCAAGAAAATCCCAAATGGGGTCACAAAGAGTTAGACATGACTGAAAAATGACTGAACCACAAAAAAACTTGATATTTTCTCCTTTGTCCAAAGAGCTAGTTTCCTACTACTGAATTTTCAGATCTCCTGCTTTTCCTGTTGCATTCATGTATAATCCAATCTGTTACCTAAGTGCAGTGGTGTGGAACTGAAATAGAAACAGCTAAACCAACACAAGAATCCCTGTGGGCTGCAGATTGACTTAGAAAATCACGAATTTACACTATTTGTGTTCTGTTGAATTTTTATTGATTTTGTTAGCTATTTCCCAGTTACATTTTAATCTGGGTTGGGACTGCATTCAGAAGTGTTGAGGGCCTCACTGAGGCCCGTTGTTTTTGGTACCTCTACCTTAATGCCCCAGGGGTCTGTGAACTCTACATGTAAATATTCTACAACCCTGGGGCAGCTACCTAGGTAGTGCAGTGGATAGAGTGCTGGGCCTGGAATCAGGAGGTGGAGTTCAAATCTGACCTGAGATGCTAAATGTGTGATCCTGAGCAAGTCACTTAACCTGTTGGCCTCTGTTTCCCCTTTGTAAAATGAGCTGGAGAAGGAAATGGCACCCCCCAGTGTCTTTGCCAAAGAAAACCCCATTTGAGCTCATGAAGAATCAGATTCAACTGAAAAAAAAATGAACAACATCCAAAGGTCATAGACAACCTTTGACTTATGCACATATGAGAAAGGGCTCTAAGGACATGATTTGTCACTGACAAATTTGGACAACTTCTAGCACAATCTAGCAGAAAAACTTTCTCAAGGTCAACATTTCCAAAATAGAACTTGTTCTCTCCCCTCATTCCTAACCTCCCCTCTTCCGAAATTCCCTATCTTTGTGAAGGGCATCACGATTTTTCTAGTGACCTAGGTTCCCTACTTCAGAGTCTTCAGTCTTCATTACCCCAGTCCACTGGCAAGTTTTCAAGTCTTGTTGATTTTACAGCCACATCCCCTCTTTTCCTCTCTACTCACATCACTACCTTAGATCATTCCCTTATTACTTCTCACCTGGACTATTATTATAATTCCCTAGTTAGCTTCCCTGTCTCAAGTCTGTTCCCTTTTCAATATATCTTCCACACAGCTGCTAAAGTAATTTTCCTAAAGTATAGGTCCCAAAACACAGAGCCATGAGCATCTCCTGCTCAATAAACTCTGGTGGCTTCCAATTATCTATAGGACAGGAGTTTTAACATGGTGTGTGTGAACTTAAAAAAACACTATATTTCAATATCGTTGGTTTCTTTGTATGTTATTTAATTCTTTTAAAAACATTTTTCTAAGAAGGGGTCCGTAGGCTTCACTAGATTGCCCGAGGGGTCCACGGTACAGAAACCTTGCTCTAGTATCGTATACAAACTCTTCCCTTTGCAGTATCAAGTCCGGCACAATCTAGTTCCAAACTACTTCCCCAGTCTTATTATACACTCTTTTTTTTATGCAATTTGGTTCTAATAAACTGTCCTTATTGTTATCCCTCGTACATGACTATTTTCTGTTGTTTTGTTCTACCATAGGCTATCTCCAATATATGGAATGCATTCCCCCTTCACCCCTACTTCTTAGAATCCCTACTTTCCTTCAGATCTCAGCTCAGATGTCATCTTCTCCATGATCCCTTCCTCATCACCCCAGCTATTGGTGCCTCTCCCTCAATTATCTTGTATATATTTAGTGTATATGTAGCACATTCTCTGTAATTATTCTCCCAACTAGCAAGCAAGTTTTGGTTCTATACAAGCTCCATAGAGTATGATCAAGTCCATTAACTAATCCAAAAGGATTTCCCATACAATCCCACTTTGTTTCATCTGATGATTTTCAGAGATATCCAAATTAATCATAATCTAATGTCTGTTATTGATTGAGTCAAAGGAGAAGCCAGGCCTTGATCCCATTTATTAAACAAGTAAGAGTATTCTCATCAGATTAAGGTATCAGAGTTTAACATTATTGTCATTTTCTTTAAGTGAGTTGGGTGGGGTAATTTTCTAGACTGACCCCTGATTCTCACATGTATTTACTTTCTATCTGAGACTAGTCTCCACCAATAGGAGTTATGCTGCTGCAGTGTTTCCCAGGAATAACTCCTTTTATACATAGTTTTTCTAGGTATTCTACATTGTGGAACCCTTCACATGATTGCTAGGAAGGGAATATTTTCTAAACTGAATGTCAAATAGAAGCGAAGGCTTTTGTGGAATAGATGAGAACTTCATGGTTGTGCCCTTACTTTCACATTGGATTCTGTGTTGCCTATTTGAGTGCATGCGTGCGTGCATGCATGTGTGTGTGTGTGTGTGTGTGTGTGTGTGTGTGTGTGAACAGATGCCTTGGGAGTGGCTAATGGCACAGGTAGTGCTCAATAAAACTTTGCCATAAAGGGAGAATAGGTCAGAGCCCAAGGTTGGATGCCTCATCGTCTTATTATTCCCATTAGTTGAATATAGCAGAAGGAAAATATGCTGTACTGGTCTGGGAAGTGCAGAAATCAATGCTTCCTTGGAGACAGAACATCATAACTTGGAAGGAGTCAAAAGTCCAGCCACAATCCTAATTTTTTGCAAAAACTTACTTTCTTTAAGGAGGTCCAGGTCTTCAGTGGACACTATGCTGTGTGGGCATTGTTATTTTTGTGTTTGCGTATATAGGGAGCATTGATGGTGGTTCATGCGCTTGGAATGGAAAATGCCTTCACTGATATTTTCCTCTCTTTTTAAAATGTAACCCTCATTTTATTTTGCCTTATTTTGTTTCGGTGATTTTTGAACTTGACAAACACCAATAAACATGAACATTTCCATATACAGAGAGCAGGAAAAGAGAATTGTATATGAAACCGTCAATTTCTATTATGTACCATTGATATCTTTTCAAAGGATATCATAAATTCAACACAGTTTAAAAACTTCTGATAGTTTCTCCTTTTGAACTTTTTTCTGTTCTGTGCTCTAAAAAATACTTCAATGAAAATGTTTCTCCTTTTTTTTGGCAAAAAAATTATTTTATTCGTCCCCTTCTCCCCCACAATTCCTTCCCTCTCCCTCCCGCTCAAGCCCTCAATATAGCAAGCTAGTATAGTCAAGCAAAACAAATCCACCCATTGGCTATGTCTAAAAATGTCTATCTCACTGTGTGCCTTTAGCCTACCACCATTTTGTCAGGAGGGGAGTGGCATGTTTCCACATTAGTTGTCTGGAATAGTAGTTGGTCATCGCATTGCTGACATTCTCTCTTGAAGTTTGGAGCCTGAGAATACTATGTCGTGGTGGAAATACTATTCACCCCTGGAGGATACATGGCAGAACTAAGAAGACTGGCAAGAGTATTAGCTTAAGCCGAGCCCTTTTTAGTACTGCTCATCAGCCTTTGGTGTCCACCTGTGGCTCTCTCACCTGTGGCTCCAAGAAACTAGAGCATGCACTGTAGTCACATCCTGGTAAAACTATCTTAGCAGGTAGGGGCAGCTAGGTGGTGCAGTGGATAGAGCACCAGTGCAGGAGTCAGGAGGACCTGAGTTCAAATCTCACCTCAGACGCTTGGCACTCGTTAGGTGTGTGACCTTGGACAAGTCACTTAACCCTAATTGCCTCATCCTGGGTCATCTCCAGTCATCCTGATGAGTATCTGGTCACTGGATTCAGATGGCTCTGGAGAAGAAGTGAGGGTGGTGACCTACACAGCCCTCACTCACTCAAAACAAAGTCAAGTACAAGTCATGTCATTATTTCTCTGATGGCATGGTCTTTATCGGCAATGAAGGATAAACACACAGGTGGCCTAAACGAGGTTGAGGATAACCAAAAGACCTCAAACCTGTCAGTGAGTTAGGAAGATGTCTACCCTAAGTATGTGAAGACTTCCCTGGCAGAATGGGCAGATGAGAACAATTTATTCCAATGGTTATGAAGGCAACTGAAGCAGACACTGTGGAGTGTTAGAATTTAGTCAAGTCACTGAAGACCCCAAGGTCATCCACTGCATCCTGGGCCATCACCATAATTTTTGTCTAGTCAGACTTTTTGTCTTGCCACTGCACGTACATGATGACTCTGGGAGAGGAGTGAGGCTGATGACTTTGTGACTCACCTAAATCCAATTCACTTTCAAATCAAAACAGCACTTTGTGAAGTCATTGGTCCTCTCTGAAAGACAAACAACACAGTTACTTTAAAATTCTAACCATAGTATCACAGTTTAGTGAAACAGATTCTGCAGGCTCACTATGATGCCTTATTAGTTGGATAGCCAGAGAAGGTGAGAACCAAAAATTTAATTTGGTAACTCTAATGGAGATGAAACTGATGATAGTATGTTTGGTGCTCTATCTGAGATTAAAGTTGATGTCAAAACATGAAGGGAATGTGGTAGAAGGCACAAGAGATTCTATAGATTTTGACATTTTGTAGGAGGCTTGATTTTATAACTGGTTCACCATCTTTATATGTTAACATAATTTTTTTGTGGAATTACTTAGCATAGAATCCTAGAATTAGGGTTATATAGGATCATAGATTTAGATTGGAAGAGACCTCAGATGCCATCTAAATCAAACCTTTCATTTTGCATATGAAGAAAAATAAAGTCCAGGAGAGATAAGTGACTAGTCAAATGTCACAAATTTTATAATTATTCAGAGGTAAGATATCTTCTCACGCTCTCTCCAGAACTCATACTTCAAAAGACCCACTCTGTCTCCTAAGTTAGAGGGAACTCATGGGTCATTGAATCCAGCCTCCTATTTGATATAAGATTCCTCTCTGCTGGAAGACATCTCTTGATGGGGAATTCATTGTTTCTTAGGAAGCCCATTTCACTGGGCTATACAGTGAGGAGGCAACTTGGCATTGTGGAAATTCATAATTGGGCTTTCCACTTTCCATCTGTAAAATAAGATAATTAGATCAGAGAAGTTCCTTCCATCTCTAACCCATCTCCAACCCATGACCAGGATATTTAGAAACATCTGGATATTTGTTATCTTATAGACATAGGCTCAAGATGCAGGTGGAGTCCTGGAAAATTGACAATTTACTGAACATCGAAATTGTTTCTGCAGAATGTGCCAGAAAGACCTTCACTATTTGGGTGGAAGATGCTGTGTCTAGAAAATTTATTCTTATTAGAGAGAGTAATAAAGCTTCAGAGAAGTTTCCAGCTTTTAATCATTAAATGGCAAAGTAGAATTTTAGATGAATACATTGGTTCTAATTTATATTGCAATGTGTTATATTTCTTCATGTACAAATGCAAGGAAAGGCTGCTCTAAATGGATTTTATTGTTCCTAAGAAAAGATTCACAGCACAAGGCTTCAGAGATCAAAATCCTCCTCTGGTTGTAGCTTGTCCTGAAGTAGTTAGTGAGGTCTCCTTTCTGAGGCTTGCACCTTGGAAAAAGGAGAAGTGAAGAGGGTCTCAGAGCAGGTATCTTGGAATTGAATGAGAAATTGTCCATGTAGACCTGCAGCTGCTGTGAAGCCTGGTTTTCCTCTTTCATGTCCCTAAGGAACATGAGCAAGCATACTAATTAACTTCTCATAAGTCACCAAAAATTATATCAAAGCTCAGGGCTTGACTTCTTAAGTGAGTTTTAGCTGATGTTAATATGACTTAGAAACATTTTGTATCATGTGTCTCATTTGAATTTTTCTACCTTTTATTTTTTTTCTTTTAAAGAGAAGAAAACAACAGTTGTTCACAAATAAAATACAGGTGATATCCCATCTGTTACTCATGTCTTAAAGCTAGTTACTTCTAATTTTTCCTTCAACTTTTGACAGCTCGCTCAAAATGCCGACATTATAAATTGTTAGGACAATTTTTTTACACCTGTCTAAAAACTTTGCAAAGACTTGATGGAATAGGGAGGGGGGACTGAGGTGACTGGTACCCTTAAAATAATTGCAGGCTTAATCATTGTACATATAAGTTCTGGAGAGAGAGCTCCCAGTTTATGACTCTTTTAAGTGAACTAATCTAAATTAAAATCTTCTGAGATCAATAGCTCATTTTTTTATCACAGTGCATTCCAAATGTGTTATGCTGATCAGATAAGTCATCTTTTACAGGGCCTGAAAGTTTATGACAGCCTGAAACTATTACAGATTGGGTGTGATGAGAGCAAGGTTGTACTAAGGCCATTTCTTGCATAAATTCCAAATCAGAGGAGATCTGCGTTCCCAATGTTGGCTTAACAGAAGCATATCTGGCCCCATTTTTGAATATATCTTTTCTTTTCTAAGACATCCTTATTTTCTTTTGACATAAAGAACAAGTCCACTTGCTAAATCTCCTTTTCACACCATTGGATAATGCAAGTCACTCATATTTGCCCAGCTACTAAATGAAAAAATTGGGGTGACTTTAGAGGAAGAAAATAATGGGAAGAAAAAATCCAAATTAAACAGAAAACTTTCTCTACTTCTCCATTTACTGTAGTGATAGGAACAGGGATCCTTTCATAATCACTGAAGTGACTATGTAAATCTTTCATAGTCACTGAAGTAAACTTTATTTTCTCAGAGACAAGAACAGTAGCAGTGCTATCTATTTATCATACAAATAACATTTATTAAGTACTCTCCACTTTGGGAGAACTCTCATTGTTAGGTTGTTTTCCCCTTACATCAACTCTAAACTTGCATTGTATCTTCTACCTCTTGTTCCTAGTTCAGCTTTCCAGGGCCAGCAGAACAAGTCTAAGTTCTCTTTCCCATGAGAGCTCTTTAAATGCTTTAAGACCACTACCAAAGTTTGCGCAAACTCTTAGAAATCAGTCTTTAGAAGCAGTGTTTCTCTTCTGTTTTCCCACATGCACCCAGAGTAGTCAGGCTCTTCTCCCTGTCCCAGTATTGGTGAAAATGGAAGCAACAGAAGTTCCAGATCTGTGGGACTTGCATATGGAGGAATAGAGAGATGCTCTACCTTCTTCAGTGAGGATTTAAGGGCCATTGCAAGACCAGGGGAGATACTCATACACAAAGGACAGGTGCACAGACATTCACATTTGTGTGTCCACTTTTTCTTATCATAGTTTCCTTTTGTCTCCTGGGTGAAAATAACTATGAGTAACCTGGCCTTGGCCATAAAAGCTGAATTGAGCCCCAGTGGCCGAATGATTTCTGTGACCCCAATCATTAGGATTCTGACTAGAGAAGAGGGATACTGAGCTATAATGAGAGGTAACCTGTTGGACCTGACCTCTCTAAAGACCAAATGCAATCAGACTCACAGTATTTAAACCTGGAAGAGACCTCAGAGAACATCTTGTTCAAGTCCTTCATTTCCAGATGAGGAAACTGAGGCTCACAGGGAAGTGACTTATTAAAAATGACACCAGGAACCAGATGATAATTCCCATTCTCTTTCCACTCTGCTATAAATTAGAATCTCTCTTCCCTCCTTTCTCCTTGATGTTTGCAAAGAGAACTAAGTCATGTATTATTCTGTCAGTCTGGCAAAGCCTATGGACCCCTTCTCAGAGTAACGTTTTAAAATGCATAAAATAAAATACAAAGGATTATAAAGGAAATCAACTATATTGAGATACCATTATCAACCTTTTTTTAAAGTTTAGGGTCCCCAGGTTAAGAATCTCTGTGCTAAGTAACAGCTGATGTTTCTAGAGTGCTTAAAAAGCATTTTCATCAGAGCCTCGTTTCAACCTTCTGGGCAGGTACTGCAGCTGTTGTAACTTCCATTTTACTGATGAGAAAATTTTGACTTTAGAAAGGTTCAGTGTTTGCCTTGTACTGCAACAAGTGTTAGAAATGAGATTCAAACCGAGTTCTTTCTGGTTTGAAGTCCAGCACTCAATCTGCCTTGCTGTAATTTTCTTCTTGCTTCAAAACAGCCATGAGTTACCCGTGCTTCTATTATCTGTTTGTATTTCTTGCCAACTCAAAGGAAAATGTACAAAATGATGGTGCTGAATGTGAAAATGATCAGGAAAACAGGGTCCCCCAAAGGGAAGCAATGTTGTGAAGGCTGTGAGCCCTCCTGTTAGGAGCAGCTGTTTGGACCTGGGAAATCAGTGTTGCTGGGAGTAGGAGAGTCCAATTCTACCTGCTGTGGCTTTTGCCAGGTTGCTGTGCCTGTTCCTGCTTCCAACTGCCATTATAGAGATGATAAAATGGAAAATAAATATTTGTGCAATGGATGGGAAAAGCCAATTAGTTTTGCACCGGTGAGAAATAATACACAGCTCCTTGCCTCCTGTAATAAGTTGGCTCTCCACATACATTGTAAAATGTATCTTTGCAATCCTAGTGTGTTTGGAAATTTAAGTATGTTCTGCAAGTTGTAATATTAGAGGGAATAGGGCAATAAAGTTTCTGTATTTTATTAGAAGAAAAAATAATTAAATGGATTCTAGGTGTACAATAACTTTCCCAAGACATGCCAGAATTGTCTATTTTTCTTGCAAAATGCATATACTCACTTGTTCTCTTCTTTTCTCTAGCTGTCCTTTCCCCCTAGGAAGCATAAAGGCATCTAAGATGTATATATATTAGCAATGCCATTATAGGTTTAATGTCCCAGTCATCTCCAGCTGTCATCTTTAAAATGAGAGGACAGACCAGGCTGGTAAAGATAGAGCAGATTTAGAAGAAAAGGAAGACTGTATTTAATTTGAGAAGTAAGGTAAAATTCTGGAAGCAATATCATTTGATCAAAGGCAGTGAAAAAGAAGGGATTTTACTGTCCTGTCATCTACTGCTATTTTCTTACTACTCTTTCGCACCCCCCATCCCAGGAGAATGAAGATCTGTCCTTGTGGAAATAAACCATTCTTGGCTAAATACCCCAATTCATTCAATGGACCCTGATATGGTTCATTGCCATCCTAGTTGTCTTCCATTGGATGACTTCAATTTATCATTGCCATTTCTAGGATGTCCACTCACTATCTCTTACCTCTGAAATTTTCATAGGAGTCAAAGGCAAGCTTGCCAGTCTAGAGTTGGCACACTCCATTTTATACCATTAAGAAAAGAAAGATAAAGTTAGAAGATTTCTCTTTCTTATGCATGAAGTCTTTTTTCCCATTCTCTATGACACTTTAAAATTCATTAAGAGTGATTTAGCCACCATCTGTTTGTTCCTTTACTATTCTATATTCCAGTGACTTAAACTCAAGGCCAGCTAGGCACTTTCTTAAAATCTGCTTATTTGTATTGGGTAGCCATTACAGTTAGCCATCTTTTAGCCTTTACAATCTAAAGATGATTTTCCTTGCCAGAGAAAACAAGCAAACTAGCAAAGCTCTCTCAAGGATTACAATGGCTTCCGTTTTAAGCCCAAGGCTCACAAAACTCAAAACATGAGCAGTCTTATTTGCAAGTCAATGGAAATAACTGAGCTAACTCATAACTGAGCCCATAAAAGTAAACATACCTATCAATGATAAACCTTTGCCCCAGAGACTTGTATGTTTAACCTTGTTAGTACCTGAAGCAAAAGTTAGTTGTGGGAACCTTTCATTTAGTTTAGTCTTCCAACATATCTCAAAATGAAGTGAATTTTAGAAACTATTTGGTAAATTGAGGGAATTCAAACAGAATCGATCATTCTGGATAATTCCAGGGCCTCTTGGCACTTGGTTATTTTGGTACTTCTGCCAAAAGTGATTTTGTTTGTTTGTTTTTAGAGTTTTAACTGTATGTTAGTAAATTAGCAAACATGATTTGAAAGATTTTAAAGTTGAGTAAGTCAGTACACAGCATTCTGGCTAAAATAGTTTGTTTTCCATAGTTTGAGAAGGGAATCCTTCACTTTTCATATCAAACTACTGGCATCGCTAATACTAGTGAAATATGTGACTTAGAGTGTGTGTTGAATTTACTTTTGAGAGCTGCAGAAAAAAGATCCAATTAGGTTAGCAACTTATGCTTTCTATTGTATTTTTTATAATGGGAAATTTCCAATCACTTAATGTCTTAGAAATGTACCTTATTTCTTTCCTTCCTGAATATTCTGGTTTACTGAATAATAATTTGGCACATATTCTAAAAGATTATGCTATGCTATAGGAAATGAAACTCTAGAAAAAAAGAGATCCACACCGTGAATAGACAAAGCTAATCATGACTTGAGGGTGTTGGAAAGTGTTATGATTTCCCTTTGTGTGGCTGTACCGCCACCATTGGCTTTAGGCCTGGAAGGTTTACCATCCTGTATTACTTCTCTGTAAGGAAGGGAAAGCATTGAGATTTGCAGTGATAAAGATAAAGATCCATGTTTAAATGGAGCCTTGATGTTCAAGATAATTTTTTAAGCTTTAGAATTTACATAACATTTTAAACTATGGGATTTTTAAACACTCCAAGAAACTTTAAAGTATCATATGATTTGATAGTACTACATTTAGCCAAAAAGTTAAGATTAACAATCTAGTGGGCTAAGGAATTCAGGTATGTTTTTAGCTTTGTGTTGGTCTTGAAAACAGCTTTTCCTTTTATACCTCAGATATAGTCTCTTTCCTGTGCTATTCTGCCTCAGTTTCTCAACTTGTAAACTGAATGCTGGGAAAATAATTATTTTTTGCTTTTCGAGCATGCTCTGAGAATTATAAACAATGAATGCTATAAGAGTACCTTGAAGAAGATATGCCTTAGGGCACTCGCAATATGATAAGGTCATAATGCTGTTTTCAATTTGATATTGATCCATCTAGCATGCAGTGCTAAATGTATTATATTTCAAGAGCAATTTGATATTATTTCCTGAAGTTGGTCCTGAAAATAGCTTCTCCTTTTCCATCTCAGACAGTCACTTTCCTGCTTGTTCTACCTCAGTTTTCCAACTTGTAATGTTAGGAAAATAATTATTTTTTGCTTCTCCAGTATGTTCTGAGAATTATAAACAATGAATACTATCAAATACCCTGAAGAAGACACACATTAGGGCACCTTATGAATGTCATAATGTTATTTGCAATTTGGTATTGCTCTAATCTACCACACAATGCTGAATATACTATATCACAAAGGCAGTTTCATGTCACTTCCTAAAGGGTAGGAGTTATGTTCAAATGAGTTGAAACAGCCTAGCCCAAGTAAGGATTTAGTAAATGCTGTTGGATGACGATGATGGCAATATTGAGGACAATCAGCTTGTAGCATCTTTGTGTCACCATCTGGATAAATGGTGTCTTTGTAAATGGACTTCTGGTATTCCAGAGACTCATTTAAACTTACAGCCTGGCATTTTGGCTCTTGATACATTCCACCACCCTAAACATTCTCTTTTCCTGTCCAAAGGTTAAGTCTCAGAACAATGACAATTAGATAAACCACATGTGAAAGGGATATTTCGTTACTGACCCCTAACACTGGAATAACTCCATGGGTGGGCAAATAGGACCCGAGACACACTTCATTTTGCTTATTGACACACAAGTTGGAACATTCCTATAATCCTAAGCAACAAGGTCAATTTTCCTGGTATCTCCTCCCCAAGCCATTCACAAACTGACATACCCACATCCAACAAACTAATTCAGATCCATAGAAACTATTTATTTGTACTGATTACCACTGTGTTGGATTTTTCATTGGTAGTCTCCATTCTTTTTGTCTCTTTCTCCTTCCTTTCTCCTCCTCCTTATCCCCTCCTTCCATCTCTCTCTTTCTTTTGTCCTCTGTCTCTCTCTGTGTCTCTATATCTCTCTGTCTCTGTCACAAATACGCACACACAAACACATTCCCCTCTTCACTTATCACTCTGACCACAAGATTAACTCTTCATCCCCATAACATTCTTTGTACACTTCATACAACAGGTGGTAGTTTCCTGACCATTACTCTGTCAGTTTTTCAATGTTAGGAGAACTCCCGTGATCATTCCTTTATAACCTTTTGACAACAAAATTGTCCAGTCTTATACTTTTATCCTCCAAGTATGAGGACTCACCAGTATAGACTAGTAACTTGTCTGTAACTTACAGAAATTTGCCACAAGTACCAAAAGGTAAAGTGCTACTTAACCTTTATATGGTATGGATTTTATACACTATATGTCAGAAGAGGGATTTAAACCCAAGTTCAAGGCCAGACCCCTGTCTACTTATGCCATGCTGACTCTTTGACATGGTTATATATATAGTTATGTATAACCTTTTTACAGGGTTACGAGATTTATAAATTCTGTAAATTCTGGTGATAGTCTGCCTAGATTTTGGCAAAGCATTTGTGAAATGATCTCTCTTTCTTTCTCTTTTTCTCTCTCTCTCACACATTACTTAGATTTTGGCAAAGTGTTAAACAATCCCTCATGTTATTCTTATGAAAAAGATAGAGAAATATGAGCTAGGCAATAGTATGATGAGGTGGAATTTGAACTGGTGGAATGATTAGACTCAAAGAGTAGCTATGCCCTATTTGATATCAAATTGGAATTCTTTAGCATAATGCCTCAGAGTACTTGTCCTGGGGTTATGTGTGACTATATAAGAGCTGAAAAAGCAGCAATTAGTGAATGAAAATATGTTATATTTCTGGATATCGATCTGCATCAGTTTAGTGCATGTGGGTCTATTTAAATATGGGCCCCTCCAATTTATAGATCTTTTAGGGAATAGCTCTCCAGAATGTGGGCCCTTCCCTAGGGAGGATGAGAAGAGTACAAGATTGAGGTGGCATCATGGACGCAGGAGATCCAAACCTTGTGGCCATCAGCAAAAGCTGCATGTGTGTTGTATCCTAATAGATTACTTATAGAGTATTTCCTGTTTGAGGGTGAGGCTAAACAGAAAATTGTCTGAAAAATGCTGGAGGTTTTGGTGGATCTTCAGTCTTGTATGAACCAAGAGAGTAATACATGGTCTTAGGCTATGTTAAGAGAGACATGGACTTTAGGACTCAGGAAGAGGTATTCCTGCTATATGCCGCCCTATTCAGGTCACATTTGGAATAGTGTTTAGTTCTGAGTTTTCTATCTTCAGGACATGAATAAACTGGAGTATCCAGAGACAACAAGATATAGGATTATAAATGTAGAACTACAAATAACATGAAGACTATCTAGTCTAATCCCTTCATTTTACAAGTAAGAAAACTGAGCAGAAAGTGGGTTTCTTGATTTAGTATCTAAGGCAGGATCAGAGCTCAAATCTTCCTAACATTAGGTCCAATATTCTATCTATTATACCACATTGCTTTAGTTGACATGTTTTAACATGTATGGTAAGTAACTTAAAGATCATACCATGTGCAGATTGGTTGAAAAAAAAGTCTTAGAAAAACTTAGGAAGACAGAATTCATTTTACTTTGCATCTTCCTCTCTGCCTGGTTTCCACTAAGATGCCCTTCACAGGATAAACTCATGGATTCAAATATCATCACCACCTTGCTAACTCTAGCCTTGATGGATACCACCTCTCTCAGGTTCCTCTCCCCTCTGATTGGAGGGCTGGAGGATTGAGTAACAAATTCTCCCAATGCCTTCCTTCATAAAAGGCAGAAACCAGACTCTCAACTCACTCAGCTTTGCATCTACTGCTCCAGGTTTCCCCTATTGTCCCATTTCCCTCCCTTCACCCCTCACTTTCTTGCCTACTTTTGAATGTTGTCTCTTCTGAACTGCCCTCCCCCCCCCCCAATTGGATTGTAAGTTCCTTGAGTGTTTGTTGTTTTTGTTGAGTTGTTTCCACTCCCATCTGACTCTTCATGACCCCATTTGGGGTTTTCTTGGCAAGAATACTGGACTAGTTTGCCCTTTCCTTCTCCACCTCATTATGCTGAAGAGGAAACTTAGGCAAACAGGATTAAGTGACTTGCCCAGGGTCACACAACCAATAAGTATCTGAGGTCAGATTTGAACTAAGGAAGATGAGTCTTCCTGACTCCAGGTCCTGTGCTCTGTCCACTGTGTTGCCTAGCTGCTCCCTTGAGGGCAGGCACTCTCTTTATTAATTGCATTTGTGGCATTTAGACAGTTCTGGCACTTAGTAGGTTTTTCAACACCACCACCAACAAGAAGTGTTTATTGGATTACTAGACTGGAGAAATAGAAAAGAAGATTGGAGGAGGAAAAACTTGGAGGCAGGAGCTGTGATACCTGTCTTCAGTTATCTGAAGGATTATTTCTTAGAAGAGGGATATAGACTTGTTCTGCTTGGCCCCATATGGCAAAGCTAAGAGAAATGAGAGCACCTTGCAAAGAGGTAAACTTATACTTGATGCAAAGAAAAACTTCCTAACAGAGCAATCCCAAAGGGGAACTGACAACCTCAAGAGGAAGTGAATTTCTCTTCCTTGGTAGTTTTCAAGCAAAAGTAAGATGACTTCTTATTGGGTACACTGTAGCATGAGTTCTTGTTTATATGTGGATTGAACTGGATGGTGTTTCACGTACCTTCTAACTATGGGAATCCTGTGAACATGACAGGAGGGTAAGGTGGGAGAACTGACTACTATGGATAACCTAGAGACCTCATTTTCTTTGGGTACATACCATCTGCCCTACCAAGTTTAGCACACTGCATTCTCCTTTTTCTTTCCTCCCTAACTTCTTGTAAGGGCAAGCAAAGTAGGATCTTTTGCTGTTTGAGTTTTAGCCAATCAAGTGCCTTTGATTGAATCAATTAAGAGTCTTTGATTAGAAACAGCATATATATTGTAGAGAGAGCAGTTAGAAGCAGAGCTGAGAATTGAATGTAAGCAGGCTGGGGAACTTGCTTGTGGGAAGGTCTAACAGAAAGAATGTGATGTCAGCTCTCTGTCTGTTGGTCTGTGTTAATTTCTCAGACAGAAGCCCTGTCTGTTGGTCTTTGTGAATGAATTGAGATGAGGGCACTAGTAATGTGTATAAATATTGTTATAGCCCTGTTAAGCTTTGTTTTCCTAGAAACAGAAGCTGTGGGCAGGAGCCTTTGGAGCCTGCTGTCAGGCATAAGCAGGAAGAGTTTGGAGTGGAAAGGTCCCTGTGAACTGAGACAAGGCGCAGGAGCAGAGAGCTGACTACTTGTGAACCCAGGTAAAATCTGGGAGTGGCTGACCCACAGAGGAGGAGTGCGGGTGTGGGTGTGGGTTAGGAGTGGGGGCTAGAAGTCAGCTTCCAGTCAAGATGAGAGAGGACTTTACTTGGACACTGCATATTGACTAAGAAGATTGTTCTTACTGTGACCTAGGGGTTGATGACGTGGTATTTTGAAAAAGGACTTTACTTGAATACTTGTTATTGATTAAGGATGTTGCTATTGTTATGGTGTGTGTGTGTGTGTGTGTGTGTGTGTGTGTGTGTGTGTGTGTGTGTGTGTGTGTGTGTAATGAATGATATGTTTTACTTAAGGATGTTGCTATGAATGTTGTGCTTTACTTTATTGAACAATGTATAGTTTGTTGCTGAATAAATAGTTTATTATACTATGCGATTAGGCCCTTAAAATCATTCACAGCAGCAGTCCTCAAATGTGTTGCCATGAGTGATTGACTTTATACTCCTGTAAACTCTTTCTCTCTCTCTTTCTTTCTCTCTCTCTTCCCTTTCCTCCCTCCCTCCTTCTCGCTGTCTTTTTGTCTCTCCCTCCTTCCTTTTGTTTCTGGCTCTCTCTCTTTCTTCCTTCCTTCCTTTCTCTCTCTCTCTCTCTCTCTCTCTCTCTCTCTCTCTCTCTCTCTCTCTCTCTCTCTCTCCCCCCTCTCCCCCACTCCCTCCTTCCTTCTCTGTTTCTGTCTCTTTGTCTCTCTGTCTCTCTCTCACCCTCCCTGCCTCTCTCCCTCCCTCCTTCCTTCTGTCTCTCTTTGTTTCACTGGCTGTCTCTTCCCCCACCTCTATCTCTTTCTCTCTCTGTCTCTGCATCCCTAAATTACTGGTAAATAACAATGGGAGAGGAGCAGTGAACAGGACTCAGTGTTTCACTGGGGAGTTACAGGACAGCTGCTGTTGCCATCATACTTCCCTGGTCCAGTAGGTAGAGGGCAGGACTGGGAGTCTCCTAGCAATAGCATGAGGAAAGAAAATGGCTTCATTATAGATGCAGTCAAAACAGCATCATCACAAATTTTTAACTGGAATGTTTCCCTTTAAAAGGAAATCACTGGCAATGTTTCATTTGCTTTGCTATATGAATTATTAATTACTATTCTGAATCAGCTGCTATCTTCTTGATATTATGATAAACTACTTGCCTTTTAGAAAGTCTTTCATAACCTTGCTTCTTTTTCTCACATAAGCCTTCCGAGGTAGATCAGGTGTGTAATTACATTTGTTCTCAGGTTACAAAATTGGGGCAGAAAGAAGCATATGACTCGCTGTCATGCTAAAATACAGGGAGAGTGACAGAATTAGAACTCACTGCCCTCCAAGGTATAGGCTCTGTCCACACAATGTTTAAATGACGATTGGGTGAAGTCAATGAGAACATCAGCCAAAAGGAGCTACTTGCCTGATTTCAGCTGTCAAATCCAGTAACCTTATGTAGAAAAGGTCCCCAGCCTTACCTTATACCATTGAGATTCAATTCAACAGACGTTTACAAAGTGCTTACTGTGTGTCAGGTACTGTGATAGGTGCTGAGGATACTAAGACAGAAATGACAATATCTTCCTCGCCTGACCCTGCCCAGCTTGCCAAGGAGCTTACATGGATAATGGCGCAAGTAAATACCAGATAAATAAAGATAGGAATTTGTGATTTCATTGATTCAGGAACACCCAACAGAGGACACTCCATCTTTCAAAGCAGGGTGGCACCTTTCTGGAATGGATATTCTTAGGGAACTACCTAGAGTGCTGAGAGGTTAAGTGACTTGCTTAGCATCACATAGAGAAGAAAGATCCAAATTGGTGCTTGAACACAAATTTTTTTTATCCCTAAGCTCAATTGTTTTTCTACTGTGTCATGCTGACTCACGCCAAATAAATGCAAACTAATTTGCACAGGACAAAGATGGGTGAAGTAAGGGGACTAACAACTGGTGGAATCATGGGAAATTTGTTGGAGGAGATGCAATGTTAGTTGGGGTTTGGATGGAGCTAGGGATTTAAAAAATATGGAAATAGAGAGGGTGAACATTTCAGGGACAGGGCACAGATGTGAGAGATGGGATGTTATATACAAGAAATAGCAACTAGGTCATTTTGGCTGTGTGAGAGGAAAAAATGTGAAGTCAGGCTGCAAAATTATGCTGGAGCCAGACTGTGAAAGGCTTTAAATGCCAAAAGGAAGACTTTAGAGTTGATCATGGAGGAAATGGGGTGTTGGAACCTGGAGACAGCTTCTTGAGCGGGGTAGTGACATAACCAAATATACTTCTTTAAACTTGGTACAATGAAATAAATAGTCAGACCTGCCCTACCCAGAGAAGCAATCCTCATTAAACTAATGTCTTCTGGATTATATTTTATTCTATTTGGAACTGAATGGAATAAAAAGTCAGGGTCTTTAATCTATCTATCTAGTCAGGAATAGGAGGGAAAGGTAGCAGCCAGAGAACATTACATAGCTAAAGAAATTCCATACCTCAAACTTTAGAATTAAATTCAAAAGGCCACTAATTCGCATAGAGGAGCCAAAGGTTTTGAAGACAAAGGAATAGCCAGCAGAAAGAAGACAGTGAAAGAAAGGAAATTGCTATTCATTCATTGTCAACATACCCCAGAAAAATAGAGACTCCATGGAGACCAAGTGGTTCACTCTCTGGCAGTTTGGGAACTTTTCTTAGCCCCATTACTGAATAGCACATCTTTTTGCTTAAGTAGGAAATGAGGATAATACACCTGACAACTTACCAATATACTGGGAGGGTGAACTAATAGGTAACTGGAAGACACTTCTAAACAGAGGTCAAATCAAATCCTATTACATTAAACTAGAAGAAGCTGTCCAAATTATTTTATTGTGCAGAATTTTGTCACATTGACTATTGCTTGACAAAAGTGGAGCATTGACTGGGTATTGGAAATGCTTTTATTGTGTGGAGGGGGCAAGGTGGTAACAAAAATTGTACTGTAGTAGATTTTGTTCTAATGTAATTTAATAAAGATTTTTCTTAATGATTTGTAGTGAACCTATGACTCAATGGATGACAAAATAACTGTTGTTGCAGGGAGCACAAAGAAAAGCCTCTTTGGTTTCAAAGTCAGAAGGAAAAGAGCAGATTCTCATCCTAAACAGTTGTCAAGTCTGATATTTTCAGTGAATTGATAATATTTTCCCATAAACCAATGATCTTTTTCATGATGATGAGTTGAACAGTCTTTCTTCTTGGAGTAAGATGACCAAAGGTGAAATAGACTTCTTTGGTGGGTAGGGTCACAACAGCAGACAATGTGGGAGAAGATAGGAATATTCAATTCCTGTTTTCTCAGACACAAATTATAGTCTTCAGCCTGAAGTATGCATCAAAAAAAACCCATTTGATGGAGATTTTAAATCCAAATTAAATGATAAGCTAGTAAGAAAACATTGATTTTTTCCTCTGTGAATGCAAGTCACCAGAACTAAACCAACGTCATCCCAAAGAAAGAACTTGTGGATTCAATTGGCTAGCCATTGTTGACCTTTGAAAAACCAAGTAGAATGGCACAAGGGCTGTAGAAATACAAATGGACAAATGTCACTCGATTTTGAAAAAATAAAAAATAAAAAGTTGGATTATTCAAGTTATGATTTGATGAGCTTGGCTTTTTTTCCTGGTAGAATTCTCAGGTTCTAGGGGTAATCCTATGGGTTTGCTTTCCTAACTCCATAGTTCATCAGCCTCTACAATTGTGCTTCCCATTAGCAATCAGCCGATAATCAAGTATTAACAGAGGTACTCACTAAGATGGTATAGGAAAACAATAATTATAAAATGGTCTCTTGTAAAATTGAGATGAACTTTCCTACAAGTTCATGAACCACCTTTGAGAGGAGAGGACCAAAACTTGGAGGACAATAGAGAAGTACCTGAGTACTTGCATGGCAAAGGCAGATCACAATTCCTGCTTCTGCAGGGTCTAGAAATACACTCTTGTTATGGAGTCCTTACATGACTTCCCTTGGGGAAGTATCTGCTGGATGCATTGCTCGGCTGACTTCCCAGGATCTGCTCCTCTCCACAGCATGAATTTATTCTTTGTTTTCAAGGATCAGGTCCCTTGAAACAGTTTCATCCTTTGAATCACTGTCTCTGGATCTGTGTCTGAGTGGAGTATGTGGCTCTGCTCTCTGCTGTACATAGTGCATCTTACCAATTGAACAAGCTTTCTTCAGAGACATGGCTGATAGGTTGGGAAAGGGATGATAAACCCTATCCTATCTTCCAAGAGTGATTTTTTTCTCAGTGACCTGGTTCTTTTTCCATTTCTCAGTTTGCCAGTCCCCTCAATGCCTCGGTGCTTAAATATTTAAAACTTCCAGGAACTTGGCTAATTTGTTCAGCCAATCACATTAATCCCTTTTTTAAGTCAACTGGGGAGAGGGATGTGTTCATATCTTATAAAATATGACATAGATAATCTTCATAGTTAGTTTATCATATCATTAATAGCTTGTGATAACATTTTGAGCTTTATGGGGTGGGACCTAGTCACAGATCAATTACTTTACATATGGTTTATGATCTCTTAGAAAGGGAAGCAGTGTTCACTGCAGGTTAGCATAGATACATCGAGAACAAGTTATGATCAATTAACCTTACTCGTTTTGTTTTTTACAGAGTCATTGAACTTAGAGTTCAAGGAAATAGCACAAGCCTAGTAAAAGTATGCAATGAATACTTATAAATATCAAGTATATTTAGATTTCAGCAAGACATTTGACAAACTCATTAATCTCAAGCATAGAATGAAGAGATATGAACTGGATCATAGACAGCTAGGTTGACTCAGATTTAGTTGAATGATTGGACTCAAACAATAGTGTTATGTAGTATTACAACATCCTAGACTATTCTATAATGGAGTGTCCCAAAGGGCTGTTTTGGACCTAGCTGTATTAGAAAGTTTTGTCAATGACTTGGGCAAAGTTACAGATGTAACTGGGATTCAAAAAGAGCTCTACAGGTCTGAATATTGGGATGATTCTAATAAAATAAAATTTAATAGGGATTAATATAAATGCCTACATTTCTCTGTCTGTCTCTGTCTGTCTGTCTGTCTGTTTCTCTCTGTCTCTCTGTCTCTGTCTCTGTCTCTGTCTGTCTCTGTCTGTCTCTGTCTCTGTCTCTCTCTCTGTCTGTCTCTGTCTCTGTCTCTGTCTCTGTCTCTGTCTCTCTCTCTCTCTGTGTTTTGACCTGTAAATCTGTGATTTACTTGGTTTAGGGAGAGGTTGGAGAACTTCAGCCAATGCTGATTAGAATCTTCTTTGGAATCTAAGAGCATTGCTTAAGTAAGGCAGTATGCCTTGTGTATAGAGAGGCAGACTTGGGGTCAGGAATACCTGATTTCAAGTTCTGCCTCTGATATATACTGTATAGATTACTCTAGGGAACCTCTCAATGATCCAAGAGGAGAAGGAAAAGGAGGAGAAAGAGGAGGAGAAAGAAGAAGAAGGAAGAGGAGGAGGAAATGATGATGATGATGACAGGGGAGTCATGGCTAAGCAAAAAAATGTATGTGAAAAAGATAATGGTCTTAATCTCTTAGTCTTAGGTAAAGGGGCATTAGAAGTCTTATAGTCCAACTCCACCCATCATTTTGCAGCTGAGGCGCTGAGACACTAAATGATTTGCCTAAGATCACATAGTAACAGGCCTGTGTGTATTAGTGGACTACAAGCTCAGGAAGAGTTGACAAAAATGTGTTGAGATTGTCCCCCAAAGCTAATGTGATCTTAGGCTGCCTTAAGAGAACCATAGAGTCCACAGTGACGGAGTTGGTAATCCCATTCTCCCATGCCTGGATAGATGACATCTGGATCATTGGGTTCTATTTCTGTGTGTCACAGTTTGTGTAGGGCATTGACAGGCTGGACCTATCTATGATCCTCTGAATGTCCACACAGTATGTATCAGAGGCAGGACTTGAAATCATAGTCTTGATATTTCACAGATAACTCACAGGAGGCACTGGAGGTTTTAGTCTCTAGCCATCACCATGGATCCTGAGAAACTAACTCTAAGAAGGATAACAAAATCCTCTTACATACACCTGACCTCAAGGCTGCCTCTCTGTACACTAGGCAGACTGCCTTACTTGGGCAGTGCTCTCAGATCATAGATTCTAGAGAAGATTCTAATCTGCATTGGTTGAAGAAATCCTTAGAACTCTCCCTAAACCAAGTTTTAGAACTGTAAGGAACCTCAGAAACCATCTAATCCCAGCCTCTCGTTTTACAGATGATGAAGCTGAGGTCGAGGTAGGTTAAGGACTTGCCCAAAGTCAAATGGGAAGTAACTATCGGAGGTTAAATGTGAACTCAGGTCTTCTGAATTCAGAGCTGGCATTCTTCTACTTCAGTTGCATAATTATTGGTCAGGTTCCTAGTATAAGAGACTGTTATTCAAGGACCAATTTGATGAATGACCTTTGAGGTCCCTTCTGGCTCTAAGACAAAAGGATTTTGGGATGATCTGACCTTCCCTCTGTCCTGTGCCAGAGAACTCACAGGTGCAAGAGAAAATGGGCTGTCTCTCGTCTTCTTTGGACACAAATTCAGAGAAACAGTTCCATGATAGGGGCTCTGAGATCTGTTGCAATTAGATTAATAGCATTTTTAACATTTTTTCAAAGAAACAAAATTCATTATTACTGGGAGAAGAGATTAATGAATATAGCTGTCTCATAGCTGTGCTTTCAAGCAGAAAAGGCAGCTGCTGCGATTGGATGGATTTTGGACTTAATATAAAAAGCAATAGCTCAAGCTTTTCGAAAAAAAACTTCAAAGATGCTCCTTTCTTATCTCCTTGGCTATCTCCTGAGAGTCAGACTTGTCAGCCTTGAGTCAAATAAATCCCAGCATCAGATTCAGTGGAGAAAATGAGCTATGACTTTGTTTGGCTGACATCCACTTCAGGACCCATTGCAAAAACATTCTACCTCTTCCACCCCTACAACATGCATTATGGGTCTCTCAGACTTTTAACTAAAAGAAAGTGAACTGCACCCACAAAAATTAAAAAGGGGACATTCTGGGTCATACCCTTGAGGGAACTGCTGGATGCTTTATAAACCCTAAGTGTCCAAAGCTTTGATTTGCAGTGGATATGTTTTTGCAGATTCAATATTACGAAGTATTCTTTAGTGTCCTGCTTCCCCTTAAGGGGCTGTCCCACTTTAAAAAAAAATTGCTTTCTGAAAACCTTGCTCTACCATGGAAATTTGCAATACTTTTGGGCTTGACTATTCTATGTGTGCAGCAGGCATCAGAGCACAGAATAAGACACAAACTCCATCTGCATT
Source organism: Notamacropus eugenii (assembly GCF_028372415.1). Lineage (NCBI taxonomy): Eukaryota > Metazoa > Chordata > Mammalia > Diprotodontia > Macropodidae > Notamacropus > Notamacropus eugenii. The sequence goes on along the minus strand of NC_092875.1, from coordinate 128,726,778 downwards.
CAGCTCCAAGGCTTAGCATTTCCCTCACAAGGACATTAAGGGTTACTTAAAGTTTGTAGAGTGCTTGAAAGGAATGTATTATTACGTAAGGGTTCTTGTTAAAATATATGCCTTCTGAAAATTTAAACCAACATTTCCCCACTCAAAAATATCTGACTTGCCTTTTTGCTGTATTATTTATTTGGTTTATAAAGCTTAATAAAAATATTTCTTTATTGTCTCGGTATCAATATTTTAGCAAGGTTTTCTTCTCAACAAATACAAACTGTATTTTTGACGGAAACATTCCTACAGCCCACTCTTCCTAAAAAACACAACTATGATAAAAAGGGATACAGTTATATAGTAACAATCCATCAAACAAGGAATAGAACCAAGGGGCTTTTCACTCGGTTCCCCATTAATGCATAAAGGAGCAGGAAGCACTTTGTGTTTTATACATGTGTACTTCAGATTAAAATGAAATTTTCATAATGTTTGTTACTAAAATACAATCCAATTAAATCCTCAATGCATTTATTTTAAGTTTCTGGATAGAACTTTTAAATTACTCAGGATCTGACTACAACCCCAAACTGCTTCACTAAACAAATGCTTTACCCATATTTAGAAACACAAGAACCTCACAATGCACTTCAATTCTGTTTCAGTTATACACAGTATAATGTATTTATTGACAAGTGCTTTAGGGAAACTGCAATATTTCAAATGGTCCAGGATTTCCTCAGTGTGGCTATTCTTTTCACTGATGCTGATTGTGACCCCTTAATGCCTTAGAACAATTTCTTAAGCAGCTGTGGCCAAAATGAATTTAACTTGATGCCTAACCTTTTGGTATGGAGTCTTTCTGAATTTAGCAAGCCGGTCCTGAGACTAGAGACATGTAGTTTAGCCTCCAGACTGGACTAAAAGATTCTACATTTTGAGATGACCTGTCAGAACTTATGCCTTGTTCGTACAGCCTTCTAGAATTCAGTCATGTGCATGATCCCATAACAACAGAGAAGAGCTCTTGTGGGAGATGAGGGAGACAAAAATATGAATGTAAACTCTTTGGGGATGGAACTGTTTCTCCTTTTCTTTGGATTACCATCACATTGTAGGTGGTAGGCTATCTAGATTGGAAAAAAGATATGGCTTCTTCCTTCGGGGAGCATATAGGTAGGTAGAGAGTTAAAAAAAAAATTTAAGGGTTTACTATGAGCTAAACATTGGGAATGCTGATGCAAGCAAAAAGACAATTCTTGACCAAAAGGAATTACATTCTAATGTGAGAAGATAATACATAAAAGGGAAATGGAAAGGAAGGAAACAAAGGGTACTTGTGGTGAAGGATGTGGTAGCAAAGTTCTTAAAACAAGAAGCTTATCTGGACCTTGAACTAAGTATGTGCAACCCAAGACCAGTCCGAAAATGGGGGCCCTAAAAGGAACTCACCAGTGGGAGGAGAGAGCCAATATGGCAGCAGGAAGTTCCAGGATAGCTGACTCATAGTGGCAAAGTATATAGAATCAGAAACACAGCACAGAAGGGAGGAATAAAGGAAACTAGGACAATCACACACAGAAAAAAATATGTATAGAGATGAATATGGAAGAGAAATGAAAAAGACACAGATAAAGTTGTAGGGCCAAGGTCTTCGAGTATGAATATATGTGTGTGTGTATGTGTGTGTGTGTGTGTGTGTGTGTGTGCAACTTTAATAATGAGTAACACCAAATGAATTTGGTTCTCATGCTCCTTTGAGGGAAGACATGGTTCCCATTAGGCATCCATCCAAAAAAGGATACACTCAGATGGTACAGAAGTGGGGTCAGATTACTCTATTTTGTTTGTTTATTGAGTTCTTCATTCTCTCACACTCCTGAATTATTTCCTCCATGCCCACCTAGGAACAACTTTTCTGTTGGATCCTACAAAAGCTAAAGTCTAAATACTAGGGGACAGACAAGTTATGTTCCTTTTTCTTGCATGTAAATTGAAATGGCAATAAGAAGGCCACATTGGAAGATTCCTATCCTCTTCATCATCAGGGAACTTGGTTTCCTGCCTACCCTGGCTATCCATCTAAATATTGTCTTCTTCTTGAAAGTATACCTGATTTCAATGAATAAAACTATTTTTTTTTCTTCCTCTGAATTCTCATTTTAGTTGGTACCTTTCCTGTACTAGCCACACTCACCTTCTTATACTTCCTAGCAGTGCACATGAAATGCCTTCTCTCTCTAGTTAGGCTATAAACTCTTAAAAGTCAAGTACTTGTTTGTCTTTATATTTTGTGACCTTGAAAACAATTAACAGTTTAATAGGGTACCAAACTTTTACATGGTAGCTCCCAATAGGTGTTTGAAAGACTAGATGGATGGATGGATGAATAAATAAAAGGAATAATGAATGGATGAACGAATGAATATTAAGGAGTGAAAATTAAGACCTATGAACTGAATGTCCTTTAAGGTCCCTCCAATCTTGAGATTCTGTGACATTTAAAGTCTTCTTACTTTTTTTTTTCTTTTGAGTACTAGGAGGAAATTCTTCAAATTGTAGGGGATTGAGGAAATAAATGGAAGAATTTAATAAATTAAGAGAAAATTAATTAATTTATGAATCAGATACGATCTACTTCAGTAAAGGTAGAAACCATGGATATATTAGGTATATTTCTTGAGCAATTTCATTTTTTAGTCATGCTTCAGCACCTGTAATAACAATTGGAGTCCTGATTTGAGTTGTATGTCCCTTAGTGCTAAGTACAATGTTTTGCATACAACAAATGAAATAGATTTAATTACAGGAATTTTCGTAGCCTCTACTCCCCAGCAGAGGCTTTTCAAGGTACAAATTTTCACAGCTCCTTTCATTAGCCCAAGGAATATTTCTTAAAGTACTCATCCTTCTAAAGGTATTCATTGACACTTACTTGTAGTATTTGCTGTAAAAATTTCACTAATCATTAAAGGAAATACTAATTCTATTCTCCATGCAAAACAAACAAAAAAACTCCTAAACCACCCACCCCCCAAACAAAAACAGACCCCAAGAATTGAGTGCTAATAGAAGATATTTATGTGAGGCATTAGAGATACAAAATAGTCTGTGCATGTCCTCATACCTGCTTTTAATGAGTTTCAAGTCTAATAGGAAAGTCATCCTTGTAAGTAGGTGATGAGAAAGGAATAATGATTAGCATGTTTATATAGCTCTTTAAGATTTACTGAAGCCTCTGTCATCTGGGAGACGGCTACTATTATTAGCCCATTTTACAGATGAGAAAACAGGTGGACAAAAGTCAAGTGATTTGGTCAGGGTCACCCAACTCTTAGGTGCCAGATTTGACTCCAGGCACTACCTGTGCCACTAAAGACACATTTTTTTTTTCTATAGAAATTCATAGCATATGTTCAGGCTCCAATTGTACTGCAAACAATGGAAATATTTTCTAAGTCTTTTCGAAAAAATGGGTGCAAGTTGTGAAAAAATGAAAATTGCAATGAATTCAGGGCTAAGTGGCATAGGAAATGGTTTGGGGAAGATTGTGAAAATGGGGACTCTGTATATTGTGATTAAATGAATAAAAGCCTTCATCATAGCTATCAGGGTTTGAAATGGACCAATTACTTGAAAAAGGATAATATTCTATGCTCCCAAAGGAGTGGGAACTTTTCACTTTTACTGTAAAGTAATATGCTCAGTCCTCTTGGCAGAGGTATTTGAACCCATCACATTATCCATCCAATAGTTGACATTTCTATGGCATTTCACTATTACAGAGCACTTAAAGGTGCATTGTCTTACAACACTGATTTACTGCAAATATTCTTATCCCTACTTTTTAGATGGGAAAACATGAGAGAATTTAAGCTTTTTGCTCAAGGTCACAAAGCTAGTCAACTGCAGGGTCAAAACGTTAGCCCAGGGCTTTTGAGTACGTCAAGCATTCTTTGCATTGCACTGTAGCTTCTTGTCAGGGGTTTAAATCATGCTGATTCACAGAGACCTTTAGATAATTTTTAATTTTAATTGTATAAGGTAAGCAATCTTATTTTGCTGTATATAAGTAAAGGGATTTTTGGCCTTACATCCCTTCTCCTTCCCCCCACCCCCCTCAAAAAAAAAAAGAGGTATTTTGGAGAGGTATTTCACTACAGGGCAGCTAGGTGGTGCCATGGATAGAGTATTGGACCTGTAGTCAGGAAGACTCATCTTCCTGAGTTCAAATCTGGCCTTAGACACTTACTAGCTATGTGACCCTGGACAAGTCACTTAATCCTGTTTACCTCAGTTTGCTCATCTATAAAATGAGCTGGAGAAGGAAATGCAAGCCACTCCAGTATCTCTGTCCAGAAAACTTCACATGGGGTCATGAAGAGTTGGACATGACTGAAAAATGACTGAATGAACAAACTATGTTTATGAATATGATGTGGTAAATATGGTAAAGTGGCATCAGAGACAGCAAGATCTTTGTTTAAATCCTGCTCTGATGCATTTTGGTTACATGACTAGGGCAAGTTACTTACCCTTTTATTGCCACAGGAAGCTATGCTGCAGAGGAGATGGCAATCTACATTGATAGAGGGAATTCCCTACATCAGGGGTGTGGAATCTGTGGCCTTGAGGCCACACATGGCCTTCTAGATCCTTAAGTGCAGCCTTTTGACTGAATCCAGATTTTACAGAACAACAAAATCACAGATTTAATCCAAAGAAGTATTTTAAAATTTCTCTCTTTTTATGCTAATGACCCAAAGAGTCATTTAATCTACAATACAAAACCTCAAAAGAATGAAATGTATAACTATGGAAATATGCACGTAGGTATGATTCTCAGTGACTGGCCAAATGGGTCTCTCCCAAATTCAAGGAATGATGCAGAAACAGCCTCAACCAACTACAATATCTGTAGAGAGGGGAGAGAGAGAGAGAGAGAGAGAGAGAGAGAGAGAGAGAGAGAGAGAGAGAGAGAGAGAGAGAGAGAGAGAGAGAGAGAGAGAGAGAGAAAGAGAGAGAGAGAGAGAGAGAGAAAGAGAGAGAGAGAGAGAGAAGAAGAAGAAGAAGAAGAAGAAGAAGAAGAAGAAGAAGAAGAAGAAGAAGAAGAAGAAGGAGGAGGAGGAGGAGGAGGAGGAGGAGGAGGAGGAGGAGGAGGGAGGAAGGGAGGGAGAGAGAGTACACAGCATTACCTCAAAAATTTCTAGCAGTTGCCATCATGCATAAAATAGAGGGACTAGTCAGGTGAGTTTAAAGCAGTTTTCTTACCATGGTGTCTCTAAACCTCCTTTACATTTGAGAAAATAGAATCCTCGGAAGATTTACTTCAGTGAAGAGGTATGATGTATGCTAAAAATAAATTAGGTTTCTGATTATGTTAGGTTCCAGTTGAAAGACCCAGAAGAAGGTATAGAGTACATGGTAATTTTAAAAAGTTCAATTTCAAGAAGAGTGCAGAAGAGAGAGAAAAGTAGTTAACAGGAGGATTCTGAGGAGAATTTAAACAGCAGACCTGTTGTTAGCCTAGGCCACTATATCTCCTGGTACAGCCTGGATGAGAAGAAGAGAGCTGCCTGAGAAACTTAGCTGAAAAGCTTGGCTGAAGAAATTTGAAGAAAGCTTCATATTGGTGGCAAGTGCTGGGTATAATGAACTGTAGTATTTTCAGAGGATTACTAATCACACTGTGCCTTTAAAGCTGAGTCCCAGGCAATGCTGTTTATACATAGCACCTAAACTGAGCACTATTTTTGCTGTCAGACTCTTCATATTGGAGTGGTTTGTCATTTCCTTCTCCAGTTCATTTTACAGATGAGAAAACTGAGGCACACAGGGTTACACAGCTAGTAAGTGTCTGAGGCCAGATTTGAACTCAGAAAATGAGTCTTCCTGATTCCATACCCAGTGATGAAGTGCTCTATTACTAATTACACTGCATTTTTAAGGCTGTTACAGGCAGTCCTGTATATACTTTAGAACTTAAACTGAAGACTATAGCTCGGACAAAAACGAATTGGCCAAAGAGATAGGGTACAAAAGCTGTAGCCATAGCATTCCATCTCTGACCCAATGGGATGGTGAAAAGAGCTAAGACGGCTGGTGAAAGAGCTATAACCACAACATTTCTAGTGAATGTTGTACAAGGTTTATTAGGGGAACTTGAAAATAATGGGAGTTGATGAGAAGCTGGGAGCAGAGACCAACACCTGGTGGGAACAAGTTAAGATCAATGACTGACTGACTGAGAGAATCCAGGAGGGATCAGTGCTATGGCATTAGGAAAAAGCATCAGAATTGTAGTAGGGGAAATGTCATCTGTTCCTGCAAGTACGTGCCTTGGTCACCTGTGTTCCCTGCATATATATCCCTTCCCATATGTGGTCCCAAGCATTCACTGCATAAGAATGTACTAATTGCTAAAAAGGCCCACTCTTTCAATTGAGTGTGCATGTATTTTTGGCTGATTAGGTTCCAGTAGTACTGGGTGGGGGCTGCGGGGTGTTAGATAATGACCTTATTACATTGCTATTTAATTAAAGTGTTTTTGTTCCAGACCAAGTGTGCTATCTGATTGACAAAATCTTACTATGGGGTATGGTAACATCAAGTCAGGATCTGTGAACTATGGCTTAGAGAGCTTTATGGACCACCAAATTCATAGAACAAACAAGCATTTATTCAGCAGTTCCTACACTTAACCTCTGTTTTGCCTTTGGATAAGGAAATGGCAAACCATTCTGCCAAGAAAACACCAAGGACGGAACTTTGTCCATGGGGGTCACGAAGAATTGGGCATGACTGAAATGACTGAAGAACATGTGCCAAACACTGTGTTAAGCACTTTACAAATATTATCTTTTTCAATTGGCATATAACAACCCCCTGAGGTAAGCACTATTATGGTCTCTACTTTTCATTTGAAAAAATTGAGGCAGAGATTGACTTTCCCCGAATTATACTGCTAGTAAATATCAGAGGATGGATTTGAACTCAGGATTTTCTGACTCCAGCCTGGCTGCCTCACAGAGGCCATTAGCTGGAAACTTGGAGTGAGGTGGCTTCTTTGAGCTATACCACAATGCTTATTTAAAAGGAACTTCTTGTAATGTAAAATTCCAAATTACATTTGACTTGATAAAGATGAATACTTTAAAAAAATGAAACTTTTTAGTAGGACTCGGGAGACATTACAACTTAGGGAATCTGATATTGAAAAACAGAGGAGAGCTCAATTAATTCTTCTTTGGGCAGGGATTTATTTTGGTGTGGCAGAGGGAGTGTTGGAGGCCTGGGTTCTAGTTTCAGCTCCTTCACCTCATTAGCTGGGTGACTATTGCTAAGTCTTCCTGACTGGACCTTACTTTTTTTACTTGCAAAATCAAAGGATTAGATTACAGGATTTCTAAGGCCCTCTTTATCACTCAGTTCTGTGACTTTTATTATTTCTAAATCAGGTAAAGGTTCAAATTCTTGGGAATTTGTTTCCTCTGAGATCTATTTTCCCCAGATAATCAGGGTGAACCCACCCAATCAGATGGGTTCCTGCAAGGAGATCATAGCAATCAAAAATATTCCACTTTTAAGATTCATCTATGCAGTCACTGCCTTTTCATATATGAGTAGGGAAAATGTCCTTTGCAAATTTCTTAGGCCTAGAAGGTCAAGAGAGGGAGTAATCCATTTAACGTGCTTCTCTAGTGATTTTCTGGGCCATCAGATTTTTTGAAGTGAGATAATCCTTTCTTTTGAATAAAATTTCAGCATAACGTTTGAAGTGAAATCATTGAAAATTAATTTCTAAGAGCTTCTTGCTGATGAAAATTTTTTTTGAATATTTTCAGATGTATGCAGCATTTAACAACATGGCAAATAACTTATTTAGTGAGAAGATGCAGTTGTTGGCTATCAATAAGTGATATAGGATTGGGAACAACATTGAATTTGATGACTCATTTTGTAAGATGCTTCACAATAATTTTCAATTACCCTTTTGCTTATTTAATATTTAGGAGGAGTGAGTTTCATTCAGTTTATCACATTATTGGTTTAAAACTTTGAGTGCTTGTTTTTTCAGTTTGCTGTGTTTTATAGAACTTTATTAAGTTTCACAATTCTAAGGCACGAAGCAGGTAATATGCCTTCAAATCACATTTTAAAGACAAATTCAATTGTTGGGAGCGGGAGAAAGCTGGTTCTGGATCAGGATAGAGTCAGTTAATCAAGAATAGAAGTGGATGGGAGAGGAAATTAAAAACTAATTATTCTTGCCAACAAAGTGCTGAGCTCAGTTGTTTATATTCTGCTGTTGTTTATACAAGTACTGTCAATGCCTTTTCCATTTCAGTACCCTGGACAAAGCCCTGATCACCCTGTCCTAGTTATTGAACTAATGTTTTGTAAGCAAATACCTCTGTAATTTTGTCAGAATAAAGGAACTATTTTTTTAAATTTGGTAACAACAATCACTGCATATGAGAGTCATTAGAGGTAAACTTGAATTAGCAAAACCAATTTTCATATCTGTGAGGTTTTTTTCTGGCTTTGAGATTTGACATTCAAAATAGATCCATGGAAGTTTGCTTCGTTGCCAGTCTTCTATTATTAACATATTTATTTTCTTGTCTTTTTAAACTTCCTTATTTTTCCCATGTAGAAGCTATATCTGAAACTATTTATAATAGAAATAAATCATACGACTACAACTACAAAATGGATACTGAATATTTTGCAAACACTATCAAGAAAGAGAAGATGAATTAGTATGCACATAGTGCTTTAGGGTTTACAAATGCATGGTACATATATTTTCTCATTGGAGCCTCAAAGCACCTCTGGGAGATGGCAAATATTATCCCTATTTTACAGAACAGTAGAATGAGACAGAGAAGTTAAGTGACTTGTTCAGGATCACACAGCTAAGAATTTTCTGAGGCTAGATTTGAATTGTTTTCTTGACTCTAAGTTCTATGTGCTCTTCTGCCTAGTTGCATGGTGGTACTCTGTGGTCTCTTTGAGAAGACTGCATAGGTAGTCATTCCCACAGCTTACCTGAGCAGTAGGAGTCTTGGCCTTGTGATGGCATGTATACTAACCACATAAATAAAAGGGCAAAGTTTTAAGGAGGCACATGGAGTCAGTCATTTTCCTAAGACTTGGGTTAGCACACCTCCTGCTTCCTATGTATCTTTTGCTGAGTTACAACCTTGTTTCCCCTGCTCTGGTCCCAGTCTTTTAAATTTGAGGTCCTAGAAAGTGGTTCTTGACCTAACCCAGCCATTGACTTACACTTGTCCTTTTTAACCCTTTTCTCTATCCCCAGGCTAGAGGCCTACACTTAGACCCAATGATTGTCTCAGTCACCAATATTGCCAACCATGTGTCTGGAATAGAAAGTAATTGACTTTTGACCTTACTAGTCAACAGAAATTGCTGTCTCCAAAGTTATCAACAGTCTCTTTACTGTTCAATCTAGTGGCCTAAGTCTTAATTCCCTCTGCAGGATTGACCCCTCTTTACCCTTTACTCTACAATTTTTTTGACTTTGTTCTCTGTTGTTTTTCCTCCTATTTGTCTGACTCATCCTTCTCAGCCTCCTTCCCTCATCACTCATCTATATCCTAACTATTAAACATGGATATCCCTTAGGGCTTTGCCCTAGAATTTCTTCTCCTTCTACATTATATCTTTGGTGATTACCAAATTATATTAGTTGATGATTTTGGTGATCAGTTACCATGATTTATTTCAGTGATCATCTTTATTGCAGATGATTTCCAAACAAAACATCCTACCTTAATTTTCCTCTTGGATCCTACTCCCAAGTTGCCAACTAACTGATGGGCATCTCTATCTAGATAGGCCTTTGGCATACTAGACTCAAAATGTCCAAAATAGAATTTATTTTCTATCCTAACCCCCAAATGTCCCCTCCTCCAGGCTTCCCTATTTCTATTGAATGTATCACCATGCTTTCAGTAGGAAGTTCATAACCTCGGAATCATTATTGATCCTTACCCCTTCTAGCCAAATTCTTGCCAAGTCTTGCTGTCTTAACAGTTACAACATATATTGCATCCACCCTCTTCTCTTCACTCAGATGACTGCTACCCTAGTTCAGGTCCCATTCACTTTTTTTCCCCAAGGTTATTGCAACAGATGGACTCCTTGCTCTCAGTCTTTCTCCTCTCAAATCTAACCTCCTTATAGCTGCCAAATTAATATTCCAAAAATAGGAGTCTGACTACATCGCTGCCTTTTTCAAAAGTCTTCGGTGGCTACCTATTGCTTCTAGAACGCAATATAAGCTCTTCAGTCTAGCATTCAACACTACTTCCCTCCCCATAATTGGACTTCCTCTTACCTTCCCATATTTTTTGTAGCTCTTTCTGCTCTACATACTCTACATGAAAGCTAAGGCGTTCCTAGGTGGTACAGTGGATAGGAAGACCTGAGTTCAGATACTTATTAACTGAATGGCCCTGGGCAAATCTGTCTGCCTCATTGTCCCTAGCTGTTAAAGGGAGATCATAATAACACCTATTTCCCAGGATTATTGTAAGGATTAAATGAGATGGTATTTGTAAAACACTTAGCACAGTGTAAAACACTTAGCTTGGAACATAGTAGGTACCTAATAAATGTTTCCTTCCTTCTCCTTCCTTCCTTCCTTCCTTCCTTCCTTCCTTCCTTCCTTCCTTCCTTCCTTCCTTCCTTCCTCCCTTTCTTCATTCCTCAAGTGTGGCATTCCATCTTTAGTGTCTATGTTTTCAAAAAGACTTTTCCCTGTGCCTATAATGTATTCTCCCTTTCCATGCACCTTTTAGAAACTCTATGGGCAGGGGAACCTGAGGCCTCGAGATTACATACGATGCTCTAGGTCCTCAAGTGCAACCCTTTGACATTAAGGGCTACACTTGAGGATCTAGAAGGTCACATGTGGCCTCAAGATGGCAGGTTCCCTACCCCTGGAGCTTACTTCAAGGCTCAGCTCAGGTATTACTTTTTATGTGGAGCCTGTCCAGATTGCCCTGATTGCCCTGGTAGCTTGTGGTCTCTTCCTTCTCAAAATGTCTTGATTTCACTTCTCTGTGTACATATTATTTCCACCACTACAATGTAATGTCTTTAAAAGTAATTCCTTTGTTTCCTCAACAGCTAACAAACTGTTTAATTACTGCTTAATAACTGTTCATTGAATTGAATTAACCAATATGGAGGGGTTCCTTTAGGTCCTATGAGTTTGAAAATGGTCAAACAATGACTCCAACAGGAAGGAACGAGGGACTGTGATAGAATAGGAAGGCTTCACTGTGTCTCTGTCAGGACCTAATATGGAATAACATTCTCTAAATGGATCAATTTGTGAAGAGCATGTCACTGCAATGAAGTAGAGTGGATGCACCTAAGACTGTCATGGGGTGCTAAGTTGTTTGGCTGTTTTGCCCATGACTACTCAGCCAGCACATGTCACAGGCAGGCTTTGAAGCCACAGAAGACAAGATCACCACTCTCCCTAATATGCCCAAGATGCTTCTCTGTACAGATTTAGGAAAGAAAATGTTTGGCATTTGACCTTAGAATAACTCATAGCTTTGATGATGAGAATTCTTTTTCACTTTTTAATCAAGGCTGTGCTTTCCCTTCATTTATTAGATCTGGGGATCTTCTTCCTTGTCCTTGTACTTTTAAATGTCTAATTTATTAAAACTCTTAGGTAACGTGATGAGAAGCTTTACATACACTTGTGTGCACTCTCTGTAGAAGTTAAAGACTGTGCAACATGGGAGACAGGTGTGCAAATTAGTTTTGTACACATATTAGTTTTAGCTTATAATATAGTTTGCAAGACCTTATTAAGAAATAACGGAAGGCATCAGAAAGCGTCAGAGAACAGATTGAGTGATTGCATTTGTGTCAGAGCTGTTTATATTGTTGACAGAATATTTATTCCCAGTGGTAACTGTTATAAATTGCATTTTGCCCCTTTCAGTTGCTACATGTCTGTGATTGAGAGTGGGTGGAGAAGACAACCTGTAATTCAGGATTGTGTGGAAGGCGGTTGCCTAGGAAACTGGGATGAGCAGCTTAATAGCCTACCAGAATCAAATGTCAACCACAGAACTGATTTTTCCCCTTGATCTCCTTTTGCCCTCTAAGCATATGCTCTGCTGATTTAGAGATGATTAGTACCTTAGCACCTATGTGGGCAGGGCATGTCAAATTAGGCCAGAAGGGACACAGGTAGAACTATAACCTTTTCCTGAAAATTGTGAGGACAAATATATATAGTAAGGAATAAAGTTGAAATTAATGGATTTCCAAGAGAAGAGATTGTGGTCAACTGATGGAAAATATTTTATCAGCGCTGGCACCTGCAGAGGCAATCTGCTTGACCATTTGCATCTGGGTTTATCGGCGCAAATTTTGCTTTCAATGACTTTAAGGCAGGAAGGTATTTTCTGCAAAAGTAACTCTAGGTTCTGACTATAGAGAGAAACCAGTGTTTTCTGATGGACAGAACCATATTTCTCTTTAAGACACAGCTCCAACATCATCTTATGCTTGAAGATTTTCCTGTCATTCCCTCCCCCACAACTGCTAATGTTCTCCCTTCCATAACACCTTGAATTTAACTCTTTGGTATATATTTTTAATTTATTCACTTATATTTGTGCTATATATATGCACACATATATATGTATATATGTATATGTACATATTTATATGTGTCCTTGCTGATGTCTTCATTAGAATGTAAACTCCTGGTAAGTAGGGATTATTTCATTTGTATTCCTAGCACTTAATATAATTCCTGTCAGTCAATAAGAACTTGTAGATTAATTGATTGACAGGATGCTAAACAAGGAGCAGAGATTTTTGTGGCCACCAGGAATTCATAATGAAAGCAAGAAACACAGGAATAGAAGTAAAACATAGCACCCTTTTGGATTTGCCTAGCTAGTCCTTCTTGTTTCTAGCTTTATTTACATTTTTTTTCCATGCAAGTCAGAAAGTGAAGTGAAAACAGCCTCATCTGGCAGACCCTCACTCAGATCCTGTGGGGATTTTTGGGTAGAGTCCAAGGAATGAGTTTTGGATATGACAATCAAGGATTTAACAAAAGCTAAGGAGGGATTTTCTAACGCCAAATCAGATAACTGTCTGGCACTAGGAAAAAGGCAATCAAAAGAATAGATTTAATCTTAGCTTAGAGCCTTCTGCTGACTTGTTGGCTTTCTAGCTGGTATAATGGCTTATAAAACCTTATCCTAGGCTGTGTACTAAAATAACCTTTTGTCTTGCCCCCAGTGCTGGATTCTCTCCTTAAACACTGCCACCATTTAAAGAACTGAGTGGAAAAGAGGTTAGAGATTCTCTTTTATATTAACACCTTTAACTACCTCCCTTATCCCTAAGAGAGTTAAAAGTGAAAGGGCAAGCAAGGCTTGCCAGACAAAGAGTAGCTGTTTAAGGTTCAGAAGAGATGCTGTCTGTCTACTGCATTGAATAAGGAGCTAGATGAGGAGACAGATAAGGAGGCTAGACTAAACCCTAGTTTATTTGGTTATTTTCTGATAGGTAGCTAAGTATTCCTCACCTTGTACTTTCAAAATAAAAAAAAAAATGAAATTTTTTCTCTCTTACATTTTTCTCTTTTGAATTGATTTTGATATTTGTTTCACTTTTTTTTACATCAATTTGAATTCTATTTCTATCTCTTAAGCTGTTAGAAACCCCTCTCAAATAATCTTAGCTGTGAAATATAGCCATGTACAGACACAATTTTTTTCCTATGTTCTTCTGTCTCTTGGCTCTATTGAAAAACTTCTAATTATGTGGAAATAGAAGGGCCAAGGTATAGTGAGAATTTTGCTTTCATCCTACTAACAATAGAATCAGGACCCCATGAGCTTCTCTGGGAAGGACAGATCACTTCTTGGTTTGCAGGCCATCTGAGAGTCAGTCTTCTTGGCCTGGTCATTCCTTGAAACAGAAGAGTAAAGTTAAAATGCAATTAGATGATGAGTAGCGACATGGGACATAGGGGAGAGAGGGTTCACACATGGAGGAAGATATATTGTTTAAATCTTTTATGTGTTCCAGAGAGTAAGGCCTTTATGCTTGTAAAAACAGATAAGGAATGGACTCTCTATGCTGGAGAGTTACACAGGGAACCAGGGAAATCATTCTCTGACTGGAAGTGCTCTGAGAGCTCTTTGATTATTTTCTGGAACAATAGTTCCCATTTACATAGAACTTATTAGTTTACAAAGCACTTTCATAAGAGTATTATTACCCCCCATATTAAAGAGAAGGGAATTGATGTTCAGGGAAGTTAAGTGATTTGCCCAGCACCACACAGCAAGTAAGTGTTAGATTTAAGATACATACCAAGTACTTTTGTCTTCAAGTCAAGAATTCTTTCTCCAATACCAAGTTTCTTTTTTTTGGTGTTTCATAAGATCATTTTTAATTTTTGGTAAAATTCCTCTATTTTGAACAATGTCTTTTTCTTTTATTCTTTTTACAATTGATTTTTTAAATTAAGAAAAGTTATTATTTTTCTCTCCCAAACCTTCCTTCCCACAACTGGAATAAAAACCAAAAACCGCTTGTAAAATATATATATACACACACATATATATATATATAGTCGAGTGAAGTAAATTTTTGCATTGTCCATATTCAAATATATATTTTCATACATATATATGTCTCATTTTGCATGTTTGATTAGACTTCTTAAGTCATATTATTTGTTGATTCAGTTGTCGAACTTAAGGGGTTCATAAGAGCTCATAGATAGGTTCATTGCTGGAAGTGATTTCAGTGACCATTTAGTCCATTACTCTCATTTTACAGGCCCAGAGAGGTAGTAGCTTGTCCAATGTCACACTGGTGGTAAATATCAGAAGTAGGATTGAAGAGTGGGTCTTTTTAGCAGTTATGTGTGGTACATTCTTATGTGGTAGATGCTTGGGAGTACACATGGGAAGGGATATACATGCATGGAACACAGGTGACCAAGGTATGTACTTAAAGGAACAGATGACACATACCCCAAGGCTCCAAGATTTCACTTTTGTGGATATTCTCTCTGCCAAATTACAGCCCCACTTGAGTTTGAGAGGTATTCTTCTAGAGTTTCTGTAGCTGAAAATTTATCCCCTCTGAGACTACCCTGGTGATAAGCTTTTTCTGAACCTACTGAGGTTGACCCTTGGACAACAGACCCACCCTCCCCTATTGAGTCCCTACTTCAGTCTTGCCATCTTGGTGGGACCTGCCATAGCTCATATTCAACTGGTTTAGCCTTTGAGAATACAAGGTCTCCTTAGCAAATGGATGAGCCATGGGAAGAGGATTTTAGAAGAATTCTCAAGCCATACTGTTTTTTAAAAAGCTAGAAAGCCCTGTGTAAATGTAAGATATTTTTTTTAAGTGGGTGAAGGATTTTTAGCAGCAATATGTTTTAAAAACCAGTAATCCCTTATTTTAGAGATAAGGAAATAGATTCAGTGTGATTGAGTGACATTGATCATTGTTTCATGGTCGAATGGTAGACCCCCAACTTGGATCTAGGTCTGCTAATTCTAAGACCAATGCTCTCTCTATGACATCACACTGCCTACTCATTGATGTTAAGCAAAGATGGTGTTGCTTTCACAACAAATCTGGAGATGAGTAGGTGTGGAGTTGAATGGCCTCTGGCTAATAGGATGGGCAAAGGGCCATGAAACCAGGCTTGTAGTGGCCTCCTTAGACTTCATGCCATCTTGTTTTGTGTTACCAGACAATGTTGCTAGGAGGAAAATACCCTCAGCAATCAGCTACCCCTAAACCTGTCTGAACCAGTGTAGCTTAACTCTCACCTTACCACCTATCTGACCACATTTGCCTTGGAAGGATGTGTGATACTCTGATCTTTTTTTTTGCAGGCCCCACTTTTCTTTCAAATACAAGGAGCTTTAGCAACAAGGAGACATGTCAGTGCTTAGGAGATGGGAGACTAAAGGGAATATTACTAGAGCAAATTAAAACCTGCCATTCAGTCAATGGTTTTCCTGAGATTTACATGTAAGAAAATTCTCTTTGGCAGTCAGGGACTAGAAAACCCTGGCAGCAAAAGCTCTTATTCTCCTTAGCCATAGGCTAACAGGTGTCTGAGAGTTGTCATTTCTGTAGGAGCTGAAGTTACCTATCTCTTGTCTATCAAGCCAAGATTTTCAAAGATGCTGTATCAGCATATTTGTAACTGTACCAGTTACAGGTCTCAGTGATTAACAACCCTATGTCCTTAGACTCTTGAAATCCAGCCACATCCAGGGAAGAAAAAAAATAAGTTCTTTGTTTTGCTCAAAAGTGACCCCAGAGAAAGTCCTTCCTCTTTAGGCTGAGGGAGAAGAGAAGAGGGAAGCAGGCTCACAGTGGATCTGCTGCCACCAACACATCTCTGTCGGCTTTTATCACTTCTCCTCCATGCGTGATTTGGAGTCAGAGCCCCTGAGTCAGCAACTTGTAGGACACTGGGGCTCTTCTCCTCTGGCGAAAAGATGAGCTTATCACAGACCATGGGGAAAAAGAAAAGAAAGAGACAAGATAAGTCTTCAGATGATTCAAAATAAGTCCTCAGTAGGGAAAGAGCCACTGTTAGGGAGCAAATGAACCTAGGCAAGATCTGAGAGAAGCTGACCTACCAAGAAGATTATTGTAAGAGGCTTGTTATTTTAAGCCTTAGAAACCTTTTTTCTTTTTTTTTTTTTAAGAGCCTGTGAACATTCTAGTTCTGTTTGGCTTCCCTAACCTGACAGTTAGCTTGGGGGGAAGAAAGAAAATTAAAAAAATCCTCTTATCATGGCCTCCATGGAGATACTTGAAAGAAATTATCTTGTGAATGATGGAGCCACCAAGGCACATGCCTTAACACTAGACAGGTAACAGAACTATCTTGCCCTCTTGACAATCCTCTGTGATTTGAATATATGGTGAGCTACTTAATCCACAAATTTGACTGCAAAGAAATTGTAAACTCTCAGGATTCTGGAATTAGGGCTATGTGACCAGGGGCCATTCACAGGATAATAGGATTAAATACTATTGGCTACAGATTGGCCTTTCTGCTCTATGACTTGTGGAAATGCACTATCCTTCACAGGGTCACTTCTAGAGCTGATGAGGAAATAGGCCAGGAAATGTCTCTCTTTTATCTTTCCCAGCCCTGACACCTGCCACCGTGGTGGTATATAGTAAGAGATTAATAAATGCTTGTTGATTGAGTGAGTGCCTTGTAGAGTTTCTCTTAATATACCAGCTATTCACCAGTATGTGTTCCTTTCTTTTTTCTAATTGTTAACATATTTAAAATAGTTGACAAAACTTACTGAATAATAACTGGAAAAAGAACAAGGTATTATGTCTGATAACACTGGTGTTGGTATATTGATCTTAAACTTATTCATTTTAGTATTAATGTATAAATATTTAATATGTGTCAATGTCAGTAAGCATATTTGTGATGAATATGGCAGAAATTTAATGTTAATGATGACTGACATTTATATAGTCCTTTCAGTTTTGCACAGTGCCTTACATACATTCTTGTGTTTATCTTAACACACTCTGAGGGGTAGGCACTGTAGGTATTTTTATATATATTTTACAGATCAGGATACTGAGGTTGAGAAAAGTGAATTGCTTGGGGTCAAATAGCCAGTAATTTATAAGTAGGGAAGATTTGTATTCAGGACTTTCTGAGGCTAAGTTCAACATTGTATCCCTCTGTATGTCAGGAACAAGACTGAGGAGAGGACTTTATCTATGAATTAGATCTGCTTATGTTATTTGTGGAGGAGTAGCGACACTACTTTTGGTAAAAATTATTGAATTTGGGGTGTGATGGATGACAATGGACATTCCTTCAGGATATTGATGATTTCACCTTCAAAAATATTAGTGTACCTCTTGTACTAATGAATGACAATGGTTTATGGTGTATTGGACAAGGTGTTGGATTTTGTGGTCAAAACTCAACCCTACTACTTGCTACCTGTGTGTGACTTTGGGCAAGTCATTTAACCTTTCCTGATCCTCAATTTCTTCATCTATAAAATCAAGGGCAAAGGGAACAAACATTTATTAAGTGCCTACTATGTGCTAAGCATTAGATTAAGGATTTTCAAATATCTCATTTGATCCTCACAACAACCCTGGGAGGTAGGTGGTACTATTGCTCCCCATTTTATTTTTATTCATTTTTTAAAAATTAATTTGTTTTCATTTTCTACAATCAGTTCCATAAGTCTTAGATTTTCTCCCCCTCCTTTTCTGAGATGGCATGCAATCTTATATTGGTTCTACACATACATTTTTATTGACCACATTTTCACATTAGTCATGTTGCATAGAGGAATCAAAATGAATGGGAGAAACTATGAGAGAAAACAAAACAAAACATGACATAAGAGAAAATATTCTGCTTCGTTCTGCAGTTCATTCTATAGTTCTTTTTCTGGATGTGGATGGAATTTTCCCTCAAGAGTCCTTTTACTCCCATTTTATAGATGAGGAAACTGAGGTAAACAGAGGTAAAGTTATTTGCCCAGGGAGACACAGTTAGTAAATGTCTTCCTGACTCCAGGTCCAGGACCCTATCCATTGCAGCATCTAGTTGCTTCTTGATGGGGCTAGATTCTAAAGCTTTTGTCTAATTCTAAAGCTTTTGTCCTATGGAAAATAATGTTTGACAATTATTATTGATATTCACATAAAATAATTCTCCATACCCAGTTAGGGAGAGCAAAAGTATACCAGTTGCTAATGTGTGTAGAGAACATTAATATACTCTTTTATATTACAAATATGATAATCACTATTTTTCATTTGTATTTACTATACAGGTAATCATTTTAAAGGTAGCTAAACAGCTCAGGGGGTAGGATGAAGAAAGAAGAGAATTCAAATTTGGCATCAGACACTTGTTAGCCGTGTGACCCCAGACAAATCTCTTAACTTCTGTTTGCCTTAAAAAAGTAGAGAAGGAAACAGCGAATCACTCCAGTATCTTTGCCAAGAAAACCTCATGGACGGTATGATCCATGAGGTCATAAAGAGTCAGATGTGAATGGACAACAACAACTCTTCTAATGCAGGATTAAACCAAATGATAATTCTTAGTTTCAAGGTGATGTATATATTCAAAGACTCTTCTTAATTCATTAGAGGGCATAGAGTTTTAGCACATTTTCCTATGGCCTTATGATCTATGAACTCTGAAATGAGTTTTCCTATCTATGTAATTTTGTAGTTTGGAAGAAACATATAGATTACCCAGCCTAATTTCATGGATGATTTAGTATTAGTTTACATTTATGTGAATGCTTTTTGTTATCGTATAAAGGTTTTGTTATTTAGTTAGTTTGTTCATTTTTTATATATATTTTCTTATCTGACTCTCACAACAGCCCTGTGAGCCTAGTACAGTTATAACTGGTGACGAATTTAGAAGCTCATCCAACTCATTCATCCAACTCATACTCGTGAAAAGGACCCTGACTAAAACTCACCCTACAAATGGTGGACCAACTTCTTGAAAAACTCCAGTGAGTAAAGCCAGCCTTCTGTAGCAGCCCTTTTGGTCTTTGGATAATATTAATTATAGATATTAAATAATTTTTAAATATATTTTAAATTTTAAATACAATTTAAATTTTAAAAAATTAAAATTTTAAATTTTAAATATCTTGCCTAAGGTTACAGGGCAAGTGAGAGGTAGAAGTACAAGTTGGAAGTTGAAACTTGATTAAAAAAAAGCATCTACTATACTTAGGTTGTAGACATTCAATAGTAAGAAAAGAACCACACCAATCCTCTACTTCTGGAGTGTGCCCTAGCAGTTTACATTCTTCTGGGTGTGTGTGGGGGGAAGATACACTTCTGCAGATTAGTTAAAATAGAGTATTTTGAGAGGGAAGAGAGCACTAACATCCGGGGAGGGGTTAACAACTCTGACCTGATGCCATTTCTAGTGTTATATCCACAGTACCACCATCATTGAGGAAACTAGGATCCAAAGTAATTAAATGGCTTGCTTAAGGTGATATGGCTAGATTGTGGCAAAAGACCTATGTCTCTTGCCATCCCATTAAGTGTTCTTTCTACCATACTATCGTGCCTCATGAACAATTTTTTGAATTCAACACTTTATTTCCTTGTCTCATTTATTTCTTTTTTGTCCTACATACTTCATATTCTCATTCTCTTTTTCAATTATTTTGCTTCACTTGATTTCCTGCCATTTCCTTCATCTTCTCTCTTGCTTCTCTCCACTTATCATTACCTTCTTTTTTCATTTTACCTTCTACAGAGACTTGAACTGCAGAAAATGAAAATGACACTATTTAATTCTGCTGTATTTGTGAAATCCGCAGAGGAGGGAGGCAATGAAAAAATAAGAGAAGGAAAAAGAAGAGAGTGAGGGAGAGATAGAAGTAAAAAGACAAAGAAATATGAAACAAAGAAAGATAGGTAGAAATTTATCAACCAATCAATAAGCATTCATTTGTCTCTTACCACCGCCAGGTATTATGCTAAGCATTGGGTATAAAAAGCTATAAGTGAGTTATTCCTTCCATTGAAAAGCTTACTTCCTATCACTTAAGTATATACAAAAATATATACACACATACAAGATCATTTTTGAGGGGAAGAGAAGGTGCTAGATCAATGAAGGCTTCCTCTAGAAGGTGGCATTTGAGCTGAGTTTTGAAGGAAATGAGATTCGAGGAGGAGGAGTTGAAGATAGAATGCCTTTTAGGAAGGAGGGACAGCCAATTCAAAGCTGCTGACAGCTGGAGCTGGATGTAAGGAACAGCAAAAAGGCTACTGTGGCTACAAAATACGGAAAGGGAAATAGTGTAGAACATAGGTTGGAGTCTGGTTGCACAAGTACTTAAAATGCCAATCAAAGAAGTTTCTATTTGATCCTAAAGGCAATAGGGAACCATTGGAGTTTATTGAGTAGTCAAGTGACATGATCAGATCACAACTTCGGAAAATTACTTTTTGCAGCTGTGCAAAGGTGGAGTATAAATTGGCACAGGGAGAGGCTTATGCAAAGAAACCAATTGGGAGGTTATTGGAGTATAGGCAAAGGTGATGAAGATTTGGGCTAGGGTGTTGTCTTGGAATTAGGAGAAGGGGATGGATGTGAGAGAGGTTGTGGAAGTAGAAATGACAAATATTAGTAACTAACTGGGGGTGTGGGGGGAAAAGAGTGAAGCGTAGAGGTGAACACCTAGTGTACAAACCTGGGCAACTGGAAGGATAATGATGCCCTAAAAAAAAGGGGGAGATTTGAAAGAATGGTGGTTTGGGGGTCAAAGGTAATGAACTCTGTTTGGACATGTTGAGTTTGAAGTACTTATAGGAATTCAGTTTGAATATTCAATTATAAATGAGAGACTAGAGGTCATTAAAAGGCACTAGGGCTGGATATGTAAGTCTGAATGTCCTCTGTATAGACATGATTGATTAAACTCATGGGAAATGATGATGTTACCATGTGTGACAATAAATAACAGAGAAGAGGTTCCACAAGAGAGTTTTGGGATGCACCCATAATCAGGGGCATGATATGGAGTGTTGATGATAAGTTAGCAATGGTTTCATCACAACATAGAGTATCCAGGAATAGAGGGTGATCAATGGAACAAGAAGGGTAGGGATTTAAAGAGGAAGAAAGAAAGAAAGAAAGAAAGTAAGAAAGAAAGTAAGAAAGAAAGTAAGAAAGGAAGGAAGGAAGGAAGGAAGGAACGAAGGAAGGAAGGAAGGAACGAAGGAAGGAAGGAAGGAAGGAACGAAGGAAGGAAGGAACGAAGGAAGGAAGGAAGGGGAGGGAAGGAAGAAAGTAGAGAGAGAGAGAGAGAAGGAGGAAGGGAGTAAAGAAAAGAAAGAAGGAAAGAAGGTAGCATGAAAAAGACATAAAGAGAGGAAAAAATTTTCCTATTGGAAAGTGGATAATGCTGGAAAATGTTTTTCATTTTTGCCTTTGTGTTCTTAGAGTTTAGTAGCAGTGTGGTAGAGTAGACAATTCCTTGCTCTTAGAGTTAGAAACAATCTAAATCCTATCTCTAACAATATCTCTAAGTGTGACCATGAGCTACATGGCCTCAGGCAATGACACAAAATTTATCTATTATGCCATAGCTGGTCTATATTACTGGAAGAAACTCCCACACTTGACAAAATCACAGATCACTGACTGTATAGTTATATCCTCTGGATTCATGCAGAAGGCACAAGTACCTTTGTACATAGTAGATACTTAAAATTTGTTCAGCTGGATTGAATTATTTTGTAACATTTTTTCCCCCTCTTACAATATAATTCCCTATACCTTGGAACTGTGGGAGGTAGATTTCTCTCTCTTCTACAACCAAATATGTCATAATGTTATGTTAAGATAGATGACTTCAAATGGTATAAGAAATTAGAGGTTACTGGGAAACAATAGAGGCTTAAGAGCACTAGTAGCACATTGAGAAGGAATAGGACAGAAACTGAGAAACCAGCACTGGATTCCAGGCTATCCCCAGAGGGATGTGGGACATAGAACAATTCCTAGAGGTGTAAGATAATAATTCTTAACTTGTGTGCCCTGACATTTGCTAGGTGTGCCATGAAATTTTCGATGTTCTATTATTGCTGATAATAATAGAAATAATATTAACTCTAAAATGATTTTAAAATAAATTTTATTTATCTAGCATATGGTAGTATAGAAAGTATTTACAAGATATGTGAAACTTGCCTATTATGTATGTACTAACTTCAAAACATGTCAGACCTTGATCTCACAAAGAATTCAACAAAATGGGTGCTGTTATTGAAGAGAAACTATGTGTGTGTGTGCATGCACATGCGCATGTGTATGCCTACAGTGTCTATAACTTGAACGTCAGTGTGCTTACATTCTCGCATGGAGCAGAACTCTCATGGGGCAGGAGATCATGTGGTGGTTTCAGAAGAAACAATACAAGGACACTCTCAAGGTGTCTCTCAAGAACTTTGGATTTGACTGTGCAGCATGGGAGATACTGACCCACGACCACTTAGCATGGCATGCCCACATCAGAAAGGGTGCTGTGCTCTTTGAGCAACGCAGAATTGAGACAGCACAAAGGAAATGCAGGATGCGCAAATTTGGGGTATCCACCCCAAATATTCACATGGACCATCTGTGCCCAACCTGTGGTAGAATATTGCGAGCTCGTATTGGTCTGATCAGCCACAGAAGGACATACCGAAATTTCATTTTATCATGGTGACGTCCTTTTGGTCCTCTTCTAAGATGGACAACAACCAACCAACCAACCAGCTTACATTCTTCACAGAGATTCTTTACCTTGAGCAAAAAACTGTTTGAAAACCACTGATGTAGGAGATTTAACTGACACCATATACTTTTATTTCTCTCCCCTTTCTTACCTCCCCTTTTATTGAGCTTTTATTCAGTCTGCTTTAATCAGACTAAAGTGATTATCAGTGGTAACCAGGTTAAAGGGATAAGGAAAGGTCAGGTGATAAGATGAGTATCTGGAATTAGAGAGGAGCCAGCACTGGTGACGTTGCAGTCGTAGGGATGTGTGTGACCCTCGACACTAGGTAGTCAACTTCTCCCCTGCATCCTACCTTCCTGAGTTACTGTGTAGTTGCTGACTCCCTGGGGAAACTAGATGACACAGTGGATAGAGAGCTGAGCCTGGAGTCAGGAAGACCTAAGTTAAAATCCAGCCTCAGACACTGTCCTAGCTGTAGGATCCAGGGTGAGACATTTAAGTTTTGTCTGCCTTGGTTTCCTGAACTATAAAATGGGGATAATAATGGTACCTGTCTTACAGGGTTGTTGTGAGGATCAAATGATATAGTATTTCTGAATTGTTTAGCACGGTGGCTGGCACATAGTAGGTGTTTCATATATGCTTACCATGATCTCTTCTCTTCTTACAACAGAGACAAAACAAAACTCACAGCCTCTAGTCATCTCTCTGATTTGATGAGGCCTAGGGATAATGCTTGTAGTGTATTCAATAAGCTTGATTTTTAGAAGGTAAGCTACTTGAGAAGAGGTACTTCAGGGCAATAGTTCAATATAATCGTTTGACTTTCTTAGGGAATCAGACTGGCAACACTCAGAAATCCATGGAAAAAAGGCATTTTTACAAGTCAGAGCTCTAGTTATCCTGTATAAGACTGATGGAGATAGTTTATTGAGGAGATATTAGCAGTGTAACGGTGTTCATGGTGGGTGGAAACAGGTGCTACACATTATAGACAAAAAATTATGAAGGAGAAGGAAAAGCACTAGGGAGGGTTAGTTGAGTAAATTAATCAAGTTACCTCAGATCACTCAAAGTACCAAAGGAGGTAAGAACATAGCTTAATGAATCAATCAATAAAATACTTTAGATTAACTACAAAAAACGTCAGTGATATCTTCACAGACATTGCACAGGAAGATTCTGATTGTTTGAGAAAGCTTGGCCAAGTCCTATATGTCTTCTATAAAATATCAGGGAATAGAGATTTAAGTGAAGAGATGGCTTTTGAGGGTCTGATAACTGTGAGAAAGCAGTGGGAAATCCAGAGCAGAGCTTCCAACAATGAGAAGACCTTAGACAAGGAATGAAATGAGAAAGGAAATAGAAGACTGAGTTACAGAAAAGATGGGAGATATGGAGAGGACTTTTTGCCTTACAGGCATCTCAGAGCAGAAGACTCAGCTTGAAGTTATCAGATGTACTCATTTCCTAATGGAACACTGGAATTTCCCAGAAAAGGTCTGTCCTTTCCTCAACTTTGCCTCCTGGTGCCTATCTATAGAGAAACAAGGTACAATATTCTTCTGTGTCTTTACCCAAACATCTCTGATAACTTGAATTTATCTCCATCACAAGAGTGCAATGGGGTCTCTGATTGTTACTTACAAGCTTTTTATTTACTGTAAACTTTTTGCAGGAGCAAAGAAGGAGAGCATAACATAGCACTGCAAGTGTGAAAATGTCATCAGAGAAATATAGATTGTGGGCTCCACTGGTATACCAGTGTCAAGAGAATGTGTGGAAGGCACCTTCTACATTGGGTGACATCCTTACAGGAGAACATGGATAAGAATGTCCTAGAATTAGCATACAGGACTAGCTTATAATCCACATCATTGGTGCTAAGGTTTGATATGAATGAGATCACAAATCCATTAGAACATAATTATTAATCTTGTAGCTTACTCATATGATGTAAGGAAAATACTTGTACAAAGTGGCCTGCATCTACTAAATAAAGGTTTACTTTCGATAAGGAAGTTTAGGGGTATTTGGTTGGGGATTTATTTTTCTTCCCTGCAGTACATAAGAGGCAGGTAACATGGGTGAAGGCAGGAAGATGCCAGTGGGCATTCTGTCCACATTTCTCTACTTTGTGGCTTTCAGTTGTGTGAATGATCTATGGCCAGGATCCTATGCTATGGCCACTACTCTACTTTCCTCTTGCCCACCCCACCATATAAAATTATTTAAAAATGCAGGATGAGCTCTAATCCTGTATGTCCTCCAAGAATGGATGGAACACTTGGAACTTCCAGGGGAGAATGGAATGTGGTAGCCCAAAGTGTGTTCCAACACATTAAGCCTATAGAGATGGAAAAGCAGGAAAAACTAGTGCCCTCATTAAGGAGGAATCCAAATGAAGGCATTCCGAACTCAATTGCTGTCATAAAACAAATTATCAAAGAATTCGAAATAAAGCCTGAATCTGACTGCTCATTCAGACCTGGGTCTCTACCATCTCTTTCCTTCCCTTATATTTAAAGACAAACAACTCCTCCTTTCTCATTTCTTTCTTGTTTTTTGTATTATGCTGTCTACTAAATCCTTCCTTTTCCTCTGCCCCTGTCTTATGTTCTTCCAAACCCTGCACATATTGGACTCTGACCACAGCAACTGGAAACAAGTGAAAAGTCAGGATGCTTTATCTAATTCCCACCCCTCTTCTTGCCTTTGAAGTACTTCTTCTTTCTTTTCCTTGCACTGCAGCACCTTTCAACCAGAATCCTCCGGGTTCATTTCTCTTTTTACATCAAGGGGTAAATTCAATGTTTGAAGACAGAGAGAACTTTCAGGATGTAGCTTCCTCAATTGTCAAATGAGAGGATTGGACTAGATGACCTGGAAGGCCCCTTCCATCTCTAAAACTATGATCCTGTTTCCAGACATTTCATTTTGCTGCTATCACATATTTCAAATGTAGTTCAGCTGTCCCTGACTATTCTTTTCCTTCAGATGTGTGCTACACTCAAACCTCCATGGTTTTGCGCATGCTTTTCTCTACTCCTGAAGTACTCTTTCTTTGTTGAGTTTCTTACTTGTTGCTTAAAGACCAGCTCAGACACCACTTGCTCCAGGATGTACTCCTTAATTCCCCAGTTGTTAACAACCTTTTCCCTCATGCCACACATAGCACTTCATTTTGTATGTCTTGGCATCTAATATTGGGTATTATAGCTATCTGTGGTGTTCCTTATCTCCCACTATACTGTAAATTAATAAAGGGGAAGTATCATGGAGCCACACAGTCTCAGAGTTGTAAAGGGACAGAGGTGATCTACTCTAATCAATAAATACCTGCTCTAGAATCTTCTTTATAACTTACCCAGCAAATGATCATCTAGCTTTGGCATGAAGATCTTTGCAGGTGGGGGGAAGCGGAGCAACCCATTCCTTTCAGAGGCAGCCAATTAGGCTTCTGTATTTGTCAGTAAAAAGAGGCTGGGGCTTATATTGATCTGGGAGTCATCTACATAGAAGTGAGTGTGTGTGTATATGTGTGTATGTGTATGAGAGAGAGAGACAAGACAGAGACAGAGAGACAGAGCGAGAGAGACAGAGAGACATAGTGAGACAAGGAGAGAGAGAGAGAAGAGGAGAGGAGAGGAGAGAGGAGAGGAGAGGGCCTAGCACAGATATCTTTAGGGATATTCACATTTAAGGGACATGGTGAGATAGCAGAGGAGATTGAGAGTAGTTGGATGGTGTAGGAGGTGAACCAGCAGAGTATATAAAAAGAAAGGTTGGTCGCCCAACCTCTGTCTGCCTCAGTTTCTTCAGCTGTAAAGTAGGGATAATAATAGTATCTACTTCCCAGAGTTCTGTGAAGATAAAATGTGATAATATTTGTAAAGTACTTGGCAAATAAGTAGGTGCTATGTAAAGTTATCATCATCATCATTATTAACATATTCAGTACATATAGATGTGAGACCTCCTCCAGCTGTGTTTAGCAGGTCTTGAGTAGTAATACAGGATGATAGTAGTAATCCAGGGTCAAGCTTGGGCAAGAGAAGAGCAACGATAGGGCAAGGAAGCAAGATATTCAAAGTTGGCCAACTATTGGGTTGAGGTTGGAGAAGGTAAGGAGTAATTCAGGTAAGGGGTAATGGCCTGAGAAAGCACCAGGCTTAGAGGAATTGGATATGTTGATGAAGGCAAAAATAGATTTAAAAGAGGTAAACCATAAGAAAAGATGAAATTATAGGAGATTCTGGCCTGATGGGGAATATCAAAACTTCTAATGAGGAAAGTGGAACATTTATGGTAATGGTGAGATCTAATGTGTTACTCCTCCGTCTCATCATTTCTTTTCTTCCTTCCTTCCTTCCTTCCTTCCTTCCTTCCTTCCTTCCTTCCTTCCTTCCTACCTTCCTTCCTTCTTTCTTCTCCCTCTTTCATAAAGTTTATATACTGTTTTACAGCTGTAGTCCCATTATGTATCTCACTCCATTTCCTCAATGATATCTATAAGGTCTAATTTACTTTTTTGAGATATTATGTTTAGATTAAGTTGATTGTTACCCATATTTTATGCATTTGTAGATGGATCTGACATGATAAGTTTTACTGTGGGCTTAGATTTTGCTTCTAAGTGCTATTAGTTGCCTCCAGTGCTATTCATCCTAGTCAATAATTATGACTATTTTCTACCTATAATGTATCTAGTTCTTAGGCTAAAAACAAGCATTTTCTCCTATCATTCTTTGTTTTTCAAATTAAAGTCCTTTTGATTGCATTTTCAAGGCTGTTGGCAAATACATTTTTACTAGTTCTTATTAGGTGTATTCTATCTCTGGTTAGAAACCCATTTGGCTTGTATTTGAAGATGTGGTCTAAAACCATGAGGTCCTTTCTCAGATATTATCTTAGCTACCTCTTCATTTCTCAAATTTGCCTTTCTCTTCTGAGGCTCTTGCCTTTGAACTGTGGCAATTATGAAAGCATGACCTGTGACCTTAAGACCTTCATTTACTTTCTTAAAACATTAGGGATTTTTCTGTGACAGCTGCCCAAACTCCTTTGGCTGGCTGCTTTATTGATCAGGCCTGCATTAGACCTTTCTCCAGTCCTCCCAGAAACTACTGTCAACCTCTAGAGGTAACAAATCAGAGGCTCAGATGAATGTGACTTGTTTTCTGTTCATCATTGGTAAATGACGGAGCACCTACCAGGAGTTGGAAGATTTGGATTCAAGAGCTGCAGAACCCGCAAAATGATGGAGTGAAATAAATCTCCAGCGCAAGATAGCCTGGCAGGTCAAGAGGAAGCATCTATTGCTGGGAGTGGAGTGAAATGCAGTCTGGTGTGGGCTGTGTCAGCAAAAATAGGTTAGGAGCAGGCTTCAGGGAACTGAATAACTGGCGGCTTTGACAGTTTTCAGACTTCTCAACCAACAAACCCAAAGATAGCATAGAAGGTCAGTGGAAAAACATTGTGGGACCTGGTCTGGCTGGGGTCTGGCCCCAGTCCCAGGGTCAGGGAAGAGGAAGTGCTGGCCTGTGTTGGCAGCAACAGCAGTAGCAGCAGCAAGGGCAGTGGCTACTCCCAGAGCTCTGGGCCCACAGACAGTGGGGAATTGGGCAGCTAATACAAAACTCCTGAAACCTAAGACAGTATACTCACCTCCACCCCTACCCCCACTGGAAGCAGAATCCTACCTTGATAAAGAGGTTGGTATCTGAGTGGGAACATGAGCAAGACTATAGAATCTTACTTTAGTGACAAAGAAGATCATAACATACAATTAGGAGAAGATAACCAAGTCAAAGCACCTACATCAAAAGCCTCAAAGAAGAATATTGATTGGTTACAGGCCATGGAAGAGCTCAAAAAGGATTTTGAAAATCAAGTGAGAGAAGTAGAGGAAAAACTGGAAAGAGAAATGAGAGTGATGCAAGAAAATCATGAAAAACAAGAAGGAGACCCCCAAAATACTGAAGAAAATCACACCTTAAAAGCAGACTAACTCAAATGGCAAAAGAGGTCCAAAAATCTAATGAGAAGAATGACTCAAAAAACAGGATTGGCCAAATGTATAAAAAAAAAAAAAAAAGAACCAAAAGCTCACTGAAGAAAATAATTCCTTCGAAATTAGAATGGAGCAAATGGGAACTAATGATTATGAGAAATCAAGAAATTATAAAACACATCCAAAAGAATGAAAAAATAGAAGACAATGTGAAATATCTTATTGGAAAAAACCTGACCTAGAAAATAGATCCAGGAGAGATCATTTAAAAATTGTTGGACTACCTGAAAACCATGATAAAAAAAAAATAGAAGAGCCAAGACATCATCTTTCAAGAAATTATCAAGGAAAACTGTCCTGATATTCTAGAACCAGAGGGTAAAATAGAAATTGAAAGAATCCACCAATCACCTCTTGAAAGAAATCCTAAAAGGAAAACTTCTAGGAATATTGTATCCACATTCCAGAGTTCCCAGGTCAAGGAGAAAATATTGCAAACAACCAGAAAGAAATAGTTTGATATTGTGGAAATACAATCAGGATAACACAAGATCAAGCAGCTTCTACATTAGGGGATTGAAGGGATTGGAATATGATATTCTGGAAGTCAGAGGAGCTAGGATTAAAACCAAGAATCACCTACTCAGCAAAACTGAGTATAATACTTCAGGGAAAAAATAGAATTTCAATGAAATAGAGGACTTTTAAGCATTCTTGCTGAAAAGACCAGAGCTGAATAGAAAATTTGACTTTCAGATACAAGAATCAAGAGATGCATGAAAAGGTAAACAGGAAAGAGAAATCATAAAGGACTTATTAAAGTTGAACTGTTTACATTCCTACATGGAAAGATGATATTTGTCACTCATGAGACCTTTCTCAGTGTTAGGGTAGTTGGAGGAAATATAGCTATATAGACAGAGGGCATAGGGTGAGTTGAATATGGAGGGATGATATCTAAAAAATAAAATTAAGGGGTAAGAGAGGAATATATTGGGAGAAGGAGAAAGGGAGAGAAAGAATGGGGTAAATTATCTTACACAAAAGAGGCAAGAAAAAGGTTTCACAGTGGAGGGGAAGAGGGAGGAAGTGAGTGGGAATGAATGAACCTTACTCTCATTGGATTTGGCTTAAGGAGGGAATAACTTACACACTCAATTGGTATCTTACCCTACAAAGTAAGGGGGAAAGGGATAAGGGGGAGGTGGTGAAGATTATAGAAGGGAGGGTAGATTGGGGAAGGGGGTAGTCAGAAGCAAACACTTTTGAAAAGGGACAGGGTCAAAGGTGAAAATAGAATAAGTGGGGGGTGGGATAGGATGGAGGGAAATATAGTTAGTCTTTCACAATGTGACTTATGGATATGTTTTGCATGACTCCACATGTATAACCTATATTGAATTGCTTGCCTTCTCAATGAGGGTGAGGAGGTTATGGAGGGTGGGAGAGAATTTGGAACTCAAAATTGTAAAAACAAATTTTAAAAATTGTTTCTATATGTAACTGAGAAAAGTAAAATTTTTTTTTAAAAAGTAAAAAAAAAGAAAATGAGCTCAATCAATCAACAAACTTTTATTGAACATTTATTAAACAGGCACTGTTCTGGGCTCTGTGGATATAAAGAAAAAAAGAACACACTCCCTAACCTCAAGGAATTTACATTCTCTTGGGGAAAATTTACTTACAAAGATAAGTAAATATCAATACAAAAACAATATCAGGCAATTACTGGTGGAAATTGATGGAATAACAGACTACTGTTAAGGGATGTTAAGAGTCTGCTGAACTTGTCTTTTTGAATTGCCATATTTTCCAGAAAAACTGGACAGAGAGCATGCAGGAGGTCCTGAATGTGTCAAGGATGAAGCCCTCCCCATTCCTAGCTGACATAATTTGTTCTCCCCTACACTGGATTCCCTGTGTGTCCTTGGGAGGCAAGATAGTCACTAGTCAGTCTGTACAATGTTGGGAAAATGCTTGTGTAGCTGGGGTCCTTTGTAGATAAGTGATCTCTTCTATCTTTGCAGCCACACAGTTCCCAAGGGAAAACAATGCACCTTTTGTGATCGCCTTGCTCCTATCCTTTGGGAGGGGCTACTGCACTTTCCCCCTCTTATGCTATAGCCCCTCCTTGTTTTCCCCTCGTCCTTTTGGTGTACTATCATACATATGCCATCTCAAAGGACTTTGAACTCTTTGGCTTCCACCTGCATGTTCATTTTGCTTGTAATACATGTGGTTTTCACATAAGTCTCATGATGTTGTGATTGCCTGTTGACACAACTCATAAACATCAGACCTCCTATTGAACAGTAATTCCAAGAAGAGGTGATGCTGTCAGTATGGTGTTAAGTAGCATTAAGGCTCCTGCTCCTGTCTACCTTACAGTGCAAATCTCCTGCAGATGCAGTCAAATAAAGACCAGTACCACGTAGACTGGTCACAAGAGCTAGAATTGAGGGTCTCACATAGCAACTCACAAGTCACAGAAAACAGGAGGAAAGAAGAAATCTATGCCAAAGGGAAGCTGTATGCTGCATCTGCAATCTGCTTCTTCTGCATGTTTACAGAGGTTGTGGGTGAGTATCTATTTTTCAAGGAGGGTTCTCTGATTAAAAAAAGAAAGAAGCTACTACATGGCATATGGCAGCAAAGTTCCAGATGTTTGAAAAGCACTGGCGCTTAACTGTTTTCAGAAAGCCATTTTTGCCAACAGAGAATATTTTGGGAGCTCTATTTTTATTACATAGATTTATGAGATTAGAAGCAATGCTTAATTGTCTATTTTTTTCAAATGCAGTTTTTTTGTCCTTAAGTTAGAAAATCTGGTGTTCTAGAAATTCACAAAATAAAAAATTAATGACACCATATTGTAAAGACTCACTGCCTAATCTCTACTATCTGATTTCTCTAGCACTGTCCTCGATCTGCTGACTGCAAAACTCAACTTGAGTACTACATTTTCCTATCTCATCACAGCACCTTTTGTTCCCCTCTCCCCATTATTTTTCTACTATTTTGTTAATCTCTTAGTATATATTATCTGTAGAATGAAAACTCATTGAAATTAGGATCTGTTTCACTTTTGTCTTTTTATCTCCAGAATAGAGCATAGTGCCTACCACATAGTAGGTACTCAATATTTGCTTGCATGATTGATTAATTGGTTGTCACCAGATAAAAATCTTGAAATGGAGCTTATTTCTCTCACTTCCAAGCTGTGGTGTGTGCCTTGAACTGAACTCTTGCAGTCGCTCAGCATCCTTTCCTTTACTCTTAACTCCATACCTACCTTGCTCCCCATGCAACCGATCTAATCCTGCCCCTCTTCTTCAAGTGTCCAAACCCTGCATTCACAGCAGATAAGCCAGCCTTCTACTTCAATAGAAACTGAAGTCATAAGAGTTTCCTCAGTCCTCTTTTTGTATTCATCAAAACTGCTCATTATTGTTACTGAAACTGTTTTTCCACCTGGTCAAAGAAGAAAAATAATCCCATACTGCTCATTAAAGCTAATCACTTCGCTTTTGCCTGGAGTCCACTCCTTCCTGCTTCCCTCCTCCTCCCTTACTCCAGCGATCATTCCCTTAATCTCTTGCTTTTTCACTCTCTCCCCCTCAAAGGGCTCTTCTCAACTGCCAAAAGCCTTCATATATCTCCCCATCATTGTAATGCTTTCCCTGGACACTTCTATCCCATCTAACTACAGTCTTATTTCCTCTATCTTTACTGACAAATATCTTGAAAAGAATGGCTATGCCTGATGCATCAGCCTCCTTACTATTCATTATTTTCTGTCAACCCCATACCATTGTTCTTCTGTGCCTCCCACACTGCAGAAATGTTCTTACCGTCATTAGCCATCTTCCCTTCTCTCTCTAGATATTATTTTCTTTTCTATTTGGTAAATTTATTCTCTCCCACATCTTCTACCACTGTCTCTATGCAGTTGATTCCTAAATCTTTATTTCTTAACTCTTTTCTGACTTCCGGACCCTCATTCTACAGGACATCTGTATCACACTCAAAACTTATTATCCTTTCTCCAAAATCTCTTCTTTCGACTTCACTATTTCTGTTTGCAACGTTACTGTTCCATATCCCATGTATAAAACTGTTTTTTTAACTTTTTCTTTCAATCCCCATATTTAGTCCATTACTAAGTCCAATTAAAATTATGTGCCTACAATTTTTCACATCCATCTGCCGTACTACTTCCATTTCCACCAGCTAACTGTGAGTCCTCATTAATGACAACTTGAATAGCTTCCTCATGGGTGTAATCATTTGCAATCTTACTCTCCCCTCTATTCCATACTTCACATAGCAGCCAGGCTAATCTTCCTCATCCACATATATGCCTCTCTTCTGATCAGTAATCTGCATTGGTTTGTCACACTCTGACAAATAAAGTGCAAACTCTGAAGCCTGACTCTGAAGACCTTCTATGATTGGGTACTGGCATACCTTTGCAGTCTTACCTTATGACTCCCCTTCAGACACAGCATTCTGGTTAAACTAAATGACCCCTTTTCTTGACCATGACCCATGAATGTTCCTTCCTCTGTGTCTTGTTAGGCTATTCCTTATACCAGAAATGTCCTCCCTTATTTATTTTCCTGTTGAATTTCTTTGTGTTTATTAAAGCTCAGCCTACATGATGCCTTACTAAGCCTTTCTTGATTCTCCCTATCAGTCAATAATCATCTTTGTCTTTGAGCTTTATAGTACTTGGTTTTGTACCTCTAGTATACTTATCATCAATTATTATCTATGGTATAGTGAGCTTTATTCATATACTCTTAAAAGAGGCCCTCAGAACTAAGCATAATATTCCAGATGAGGTCATCTCGCCAAAAAGTAGTGAACCTGTCATCTCCATTGTACTTGATGAATGCAGGTCTAAGCATTTATTAAGCACTTACTGTGTGCCAAGCATTGTGCTAAGTACTAGAAATATAAATACAAAATTGAAGACATTTTACTAGGAAGAGCCTACACCTATAAGAGAATGGTGGCCAGGGAAAATATCTCGGTTTGGTGAGCTTTAGAGGTGGTGATTGGAGCTGCAAGGGATACCACCTATGCAGCAGCAATGGTAGAGTTTAGTGTTTTAATTGCAGAACAGTAACATGGGAGTGGAGGGTACTGACAGGGAATGTACATTCAGTTGTCATGGTGGTTGGTGAAACTGCTGGAGTATAGTGTGAAACCTGGCTGGACCCAGTCCCCGACGAATGGGCAAATGAGGCAAGCGTCCACCAACAGTCACTCCCTCAGACATAAAGGAGTTAAGTCCTCCAGGGTTTATAACTTTTTGTTAAAGCAGCTTAAGTTTTTATTCTTGGTCACAATGTTGACTCCTATTGAGCTACTGGCCAGCAATCCCTCCTCCTCCCCCACGTATATTTAAACTTCATCTTCCTCATGTTTCTCTAAAGTTGAGTTTTAAAACCTAAGTATAGGACTTTACATTTAGGTTGTGTGTGTGTGTGTATGTGTGTGTGTATGTGTACATGTGTATCTACATGTACATGTGCATAAAGTCAACTTCAGAATTGGGATGTTGATGTCAAATTAGATGACTGTAAATATCTTCCAGCTCTAATGGCTTTTTCCGTTGACAAATGTCTTTCAGTTTTTATATTTGAACAATGATATTACCCACCAATGCTCTTGGCATCACAGCATCCTCCTTTCATTTCATAAGTTGAGAGTGATCACAGGACATACAGAAGGGAATTTTGAAATAATCAGGTACAACCCCTAAGAAACTGAGTCCCAGAGAAACAAAATGAGTTATCCAAGATCACAAGCATAACAAGTAGCAGAATCAGTATTTGAACCCAGTTGTAGGGACTCCATCTACTGGTATTCTGCTGCCAGATGGTGGTAGTTGATAGGATGCTTCCTAGATGAATAGTACCAGAGATGATCTTTCTAATTCCATGAGGTACTATGGGTATATGTGTGTGTGTGTGTGTGTGTGTTTATGTGTTTAATCCTCTTTGTAATGAATATAAGTAATCTGTATTCTTGGTTGTAGTCATTTTCCATTTGCCCCTATGACACAGCAATAAAAATGAATAATAATAGCTGACGTTAATTTATATGACATCTTAGTTAGCAAAACACTTCACATACATGATGCCATCTGGTCCTCAAAACAATTCTGTAAGGTGGGTGTTATTATTTTCCTTACTTTACAGATGACATTACCGAAGCTGTGATGCATTCGATGATTACCCTAGGGTAACAAAACTAGCAAGCATCAAATGTGGTATGGGACCCCAGGTTCTTCTCAAACAAACTCCACTGTTCTTTCCATGGTATTCTATTGTCTGCCATCATGGAGTAGTCCGTAGAGAGCTAGACTCAGTCAGAAAAACTGAGTTCAAGCCCTGAATCTGATGTGTGTTGGCTGAGTGACCCTGGGCAAGTCATTTAACCTCTCAGTGCCCCAGGCAATGCTCTAAAAAAAGACATTGTAGAGTATATGCTGGTCTGCTTTGGCAGAGGGAGTTCCAGTGTTGATAGTTCCCTTCAGCAATGAAATTAAAACAACAAAAAGGAGGGAACTATAGAATAAGGAAAAAATATAGTATTGTAGATCGCGTTCAGAAGGCAATGGATCACAATGTTCCTTCTTTTCTTCCTTCCATTTCTTAATAGTCAGTGTCAGCATTCATATTTCTGAATTGTTGTGATAGTGGTGAACTGTCCTTGGTTAAAAGCACTGAGTATCAATACCCTCCCCCTCCAAACAAGTCTTTCTTCTTTCCCAGCTGCCTTTGAGTTCAGCCCTATAGTTGAGTTTCTTTGTGATGCTGTGGAAGGTCTCATTTTCTCAGCTCAGGTCAACATTTCAGCATCAAGCTTTGGGCATGTCCCTATTATTCACTGCTAAAATTGGTGCCTGCTACTTATCCTGGTGCAGTGCTTTCCTGGGCAAGAAATAATGCATTATTAACACAGCTTTAATATCAGGCTCAAGTCTGGCAGATAGAGCGACATTCGAGGATAATTGGAAGGACAGCTGATCTGTTAGCAAAATGTTGCTTTTTGGCTAATGAATCATTCAAGTTTTTGCTCTGGCAGCTCAGTAACAAGCTTGAAGACGACTTTGCTTCAGACCATTAAACTTTGACAAACCCGTTATTAACGGCAGCTTCAGCTAGCAGTCTGTGAGGATTATTGCAATTATGAGCCATATATGTAATTTTTAAAAAATCATTAGGCGAGACAGGGTGCGCTTCATGATGAAGGGCTGAGTGACTGACAGTCTCTACTTCTTTGTAGTACACAAAAGCAATAAACAGCTGTGATGAATAATAATCAATCAGCCAAAGCCATTTGCTGGAAGTATGATGTTGAATCAGAAAGGTGACTGTTATTACACAGCGATCTTTCATCTGGAAGGAAAAGGCAATGTTATCGTTCACTCTCTGTTTTCAGGTTGAGGGCTTTTTCTGAAAGAAGAATTAAACAGAATAGAGCAAATGGGAATTCAGTGTCAATTTAGCAAGCAATAATTAGGCACCTAGCATATGAAAGGTGATTTATTGCATGGAGAATGCAAAGACAAAACCAGATACAACACCTGCCTTCAAAGTGTTTACATTCTACTGTATAGAAATTCACAATAACATGAGAAAGGAGGTTTCTGAAGGCAGCTTTTCAAATGCTTGAAGGAGAAGATAGGTCTCCCTGAGCCACTGCTTCTCCCACTAGGACCTGATCTGGTAAATAATCAAAGAAACTTGAGAAAGTAGAGAACATAGATTAGTGTCTTAGAGGTGGTCATGGAAAGAAAACGAACTGAGTCTGAAGGTTTCTCTGAATTACAATGTTAAATGACAAGGGATGTCTAAGTTCCCCATAAACACCAATGTTCCATGTCTTATAGAAACATCTGTTGCTATGTAAGTCTCACTGTGTTGATAAGTGGTATTCTAGTCTTATAGACTGGAAGCCTTAAGGTAGTTACTGATGTGGCCCACCTCTTGGTTGACTCGATAAGCTTCCTGCTTCTCCTTGTGATTATCCTCAAAACCCCATTCCACACAGCTGACCTGGGGATGGCATTGAGCAGGTACCATTTGTGTACTGCTTGACAATGGCAAACCAGAATTGTGTGATCCAGTACCCAGCTCAAGAAGTACAAAGCAGGGTATTATTCTCTGATAGTATGTGGAGTTGGATTGACGGTGTTCAAGAAAAAAAAAATAGATGATTTGGGAATGTACTCTCTCAACATAGACTGAGCAAAGCAGCCAGATTTTTAATACCTTCTTTTTCCATTGGACCAGAGAAAAGGGTATCCCTTGAACATGTTTCACCCATGATTCCTTCAGTGCTTTCATAGCTCTGATTTTTTTCATTAACCTTCTCAGCATCCCTCAGTGATGAGGTGACAGGAACTATTAACCATATTGAAGAGCTAGGGAAAAGTGAGAACAGAGTTCCCAAGGGAATTGGCTCAGAGTAAAAAAACCAACTTTACAGACAAGTCAGGAAAATAACTTCGGACTTCTTTTACCTTTCTTACCCCTTATCAGCTAAGAGATGGAGAAGTAGTGTGGAATAATGGGAAAAACACAGGATTTGGAAAGAGAAGATTTGAGTTTGAACCTCAGCTTTGTTATTTACCAACAGTGGGATGTTGGGAGATGAAGAATAAAATTTATTTTTAGCTCTTTAAGCTTTATCAAAGGCAGGCTGGAGTAGTGGACTTGGACTCAGGGAGATATGGGATCAGACTGTCTCTAATGGGTACTTTTTAGGTGATTTTGTCCAAGTCACTTGTCTTCTCAGCCTATTAACTCTCTAAGACTATAAATGTGATTCTGTGATTCTATTGCCTCTCACTGAATGAAAAAAAAACAAGCTGCATACCTTTGCATGTCTCATTTCTTTGAATGAATGATGGTTCTTTGTGTATATCTGCATTTAGTTAATATCTAAAACTTTGCAAAAATCCCTCTTTATCCTTTTTATTGCTTTTGGGTAAGCTGTTTTAGCAACATGAGTTTCTGAGTGAGTTTAGAATGTCAAGGATTTCCTTCCTTCCTTTTTAGTACAGTGACAAGTAGTGATAAGTGGTACTGGTAAATAAGAATGAGGATCACTGAAAAGTGAATGCTGATAGTGTGTTCCAAAAGTCTTAGTGCATTTTAAAAGTTTTAATAGCTTAAAGCCCTGTATATGCCTTCTGGCTCTAAGTATCCATGAGGTAAGGTAATTCCAATAGAGAGATACCTTGGGCTTCAGATTATAGGCTGTTGGTAGGAAACACACACAAGCCCACACTTTACTTAAAGTAACCATTCCCATCAACTAATCACACTTAATGGGGACTGTACTCAAAGTGGAAATGCCAAGAGGGAGCGATTGCATGATCACATGACACTACAAGGGCAGCATCAAAGATTATGCTTTTCTGTTGAGTTCAAATCAGCAAATTTTTCCATCTAGAAGCCTTCCCTAACCTCCCCTAATTCCAGTGCTTTCCCTCTTTTAATTATTTCAGATTTATCCTAAATATAGATTGCCATGTATATGTTTGTCTGTTGTCTCCCCCATTAGATCTTAAGCTCCTTTTTTGTATCCCCAGAGTTTAGCACAATGCCTGGCACACAGTAGGTGCTTAATTGATGTTTATTGTTTGAATTGTCCTCTTGATTTATGCAATCTAGTCCTCATTAGCTTCTGCTCCTGTTGAAGGCAGTTAGCCTGGGTTTTGTTTGTGCATTCTCCATACAATAAAGTGCTTTTCATATATTAGGTGCCTAATCATTGCTTGCTAAATTGACATTGAATTCCCATTTTCCCCCATTCTGTCTAATTCTTCTTTCAGAAAAGGCCCTCAACCTGAAAACAGAGAGTGAACGATAGCATTGGGTTATGCTTATTAGTGTCAAGGACCCTTACAATGCTGGTGATCTGATTAACTGGTTTTTCTTAGCTCGCTCAGATATGGAACTGAATGATTGCACCACCAAGATGCTCCTACAGAACCTGGTACTGGAGATAATTCTGTTTCTGTACTATCCAAGAAGTCCTTTTTTAGTGTTTTGTGTGTGTCTGTAATAATAATAATAAATTAGAAATAAAGAAATAAAGCTAGCATGTGTATAGTGCTTTAAGCTTTACAAAGGGATTTACACAGATCATTTCATTTTTAATTGTCTTAATTTTACAGATGAGGAAACTGAATCTGAGAGAGGTTAACTGACTTGTCACACAGTTTGTAAGAGCCTGAGGCAACATTCCACCTTGGTCTTCCTGAGTCCAAGTCCAGTGAACTACCCAGAGTGCCACCTCATGGTCTAAGGACACAGCCTGTATCTTTTTCTATATAATTTCCTTAGGGAAAGGCACAAAGAAAATGTGTCTTGTCCTGCTGTACCAAGAAAAAAGGGTACACTCATTGGTAGGAATTATACAAGTCTGCATAAATCTGTAAGTGATGAGAGAAACTGGTCCTAGGGATTGTGTTGCTGGGGCAATGGTGACTAATGAGAAGTGGTCCGATTATTAGATCCTAGTGAAGTTCTGAAGCTTTTCTGAACCCTCAAGGAAAAACATCTTGGAAAGAAGATAGAACCATCTCATCCGGAGCCTAGCTGCAAGGTTGAGTCAAGAACTAAAGGAAGGAATCTGGCTTTTCTTCTAGGAGAAGCGAATGCTTCACGCCCCATAAGGAAAGGATCAAATAGTGTCTTTACATGAAACATTAATGTAAATGCTTTCATTATGATGCATCCTTTCCTTCCAGTTGCTTTGAAAATGCAGTTAGTGTGTTGATAACACTTTGAGCTCTCTTCTGTATGACTAATTTATCCTGTTGGCAAATGTAGCTCATTTTTCTTGAATACTCTCTGAAGTCTTCTATTTTCATTATTTTATTCCATTGAAGCTGCTGATATTGGCGCATTATAAATGTTTTATGGCAAAATTAAGAGCTTCCAAACACATTTTGCTCTTTGCTTCTCATTATTTCATCTCTTAATAAGTTTCAATCATTTTAGCACCTGTTTAAAGTGAGAGCCCAAAGGAAAATGGTGGGGGCAGGGAGCAATTAACATGCTTTAAAAATCTGTAAAAAATACTTAGCAAAATGGAGCATAATGAACTCAGATGCCAGTGTTTTACTAATGGAACATCAACGCACTGAGGGTTATTCTCTCAATTCCTCAACCATTTTTGCTTCACTAACTCTTATTTAAAATATGATATAACCTATATGGAAGCAGTGAGAGAGAAAGGATGGAGAAATAGCCCTGAAGTCCAAAGTCCTGGATTTAACTCCTGGTTCTGACACTAACTGGGTGATCCTGGAAAAGATGCTCAGCCTCTCTGAGTCTCATTTTATGGAAAAGTCACAACCTCTCTGAGTCTCATTTTATTTAGGCGTCCAATGATGATGTGATATTGCTGGTACAAACTCCTTCACAAGGTTGATGGGAGTATTGAAAATCTCAAAACTGCAAAAATGTGAGTTACTATTGTTGTTCTTGTTGGAGACTCACTCCTAGGTAACTTCTGCTGACATCCTACTCACCTATACGCTTATAGTGGCACAGAAGTGAATCTGGGTTCACAAAGGCAATGACCTGGGAAACAAGCTCTGGAAAGTTCTCTCAACTTTGAAAAGCTTCAAGGATGGCCCTGGTGATTGACTGTGAGTCTGTCATTTAAGGCCTGGCCTAACTAATTTTGATGAGGTTTATTATCAGAATGCTGGATACCAGCTGATATTTTTGTTTGTTTACTTACCTATTTTATTTTCAAATTTATTTTATTTTAGTACTTATTCATTCATGTATGTAGACATACCAAGTCTTGATGATGTCTGTGGAGAGATGAAGGGGTTACTAGCACTCATGGTGGAGGGAATCCATAATGCATTAGCGAAATTATGGATCATATGAAAATAAAAAATATTGGAATAAAGGCTCCAAGATTAATTCTTTTTTTTTTGTCCATTAGTCCCTAGAAATTCTTGGTGCCTTGCTGTCCATCATTTGCATTTGGGTGATAACTGGTATGCTGCTGTATTTAGCTTCTGAGCACCTACTACATAT